>NW_019154087.1:21431538-21450494 GCF_002288905.1 Enhydra lutris kenyoni
TTTCTTTCTTTCTTTCTTTCTTTCTTTCTTTCTTTCTTTCTTTCTTTCTTTCCTGCTTACTTTCTTTCAAGATTTTCTTTCTTTACTTATTTGACAGAGAATGAGAGGTAGAGAAGGAACATAAGCAGGAAGGAGATGGAGAGGGAGAAGCAGGCTCCTTGCTGAGCAGGGAGCGGGATGCGGGGCTGGATCCCAGGATCCTAGGATCACAACCTTGGCGGAAGGCAGACTCTTCACCGATTGAGCCACCCAGGCGCCCCCCATTCCAGAGTTTCAACCACAGTCCTACTCCTCATAGAAAAAAACTCCTCTCAAAAAAACAAAAAACTCCTTTCCTTCTTATTTAAGCTCTTTTGTTTCTGTCAGGCAAATGAGTTTAAACCAATACCTCCAAGGTTATATGATATAGTTATAAAGGAAATGGCTTCACAAGCCAATCACAAATCAATTTTACTACACTATAAAGGCCTTGTATGAGTTTGCTGAAATTCATATAGCAAATATTCCGAAAATACGTACTCGGTGCAAAACACAGTGCTTGTTGATCACAGGAATGCGAAGATTAGTAGGAACAACACTTTCTTCGGGAGACCAAGCAACATAGAAACATAACCATAGGCAATACATTCCACGACAGAAGTATAAATAAAGTGGTTTGGGACAGAGAAAAGAGGGATTTATTCAGATTTCAAGAAACAAAACAAAAGAAAACTTCATTTACTGAATGCCAAAATACCAACAACATGCTAAGAAGTGTGTTATGATCTGGAGATCGAATGCAGAATACACACGTCTCCTTACTTCAAGGAGCTTAACTTTTATCACAGGGTAAATGCAGACACGGTCTACACCCAAAGGAGCAGTTCACTATGTGTTGGATTTGAGAAGGCGTCCAGAAGAGGAGATGTGTTAAACTGAGATTGAAAGGTAGGAAGGTTATGTAGGATTAAATGGAGATGGGCTAGGAAAGAAATCCCCGAGCAGAAACTGCAAATACAAAAACCTGGTGTTGGGACCTTCTCTTAGCAGCATTGCTTGGTTCTGCTTGTCTTCTGGCTCCTTCTCAGGTTTCCTGGTTCAGAGTTCCCTCTTCTTTTCTTTGCTCGCTTTCTTGCTTGGAGTGTTTTGTTTTTTTTTTAAAGATTTTATTTATTTATTTGATAGACAGAGATCACAAGTAGGCAGAGAGGCAGGCAGAGAGAGAGGAGGAAGCAGGCTCCCCGCTGAGCGAAGAGCCCGATACGGGGCTCAATCCCAGGACCCTGGGATCATGACCCGAGCCGAAGGCAGAGGCTTTAACCCACTGAGCCACCCAGGCCCCCCTTGTTTGGAGTGTTTTAACTAACAAATATCTATCTTGAGACCTGACCTGCTGTGTCATTGACACAGGTGAGGTCTGTGTCCTCTGTCACTTTTCTTTGTCCCCTAGTGCCCTCCAGTAGTCTCCTGCCACCAGCAGGCTGAGGGCTCCTGTGGCAGCCATCCCTTCCCTGGAAGGTCTCAATCTCAGCCCTAGTGGGAGAGATGACTCTCCATTTTGAAATTTCCTTCCCCATTCACTCTCCATTGGCTTTGAAGGAAGTAGCCACCATCTGTCCCTCAGAAAACTCTTAGAATCTCCGTTAGTGGTTCACCACAATTTATTGCTTAACAATCATTTATACCGAACATTTCTGTTTAAAGGTCTGATTGTTAAAAAAAAAAAAAAAGTACATAACCGAGGTGTTTTTGTCTCCTGATTGGACCTTGGTTGACTGGATGAGGCAGTGGAGATGTTGGGAATGACTGTAGCACAAACCATAGTATAGAAGAATTAAATAATGTGGCTTCATGAAAGTTAGAGATTTCTGCTCCTTGAAAGACACCATGAAGAAATGAAAAGGCAGTCACTGGAGTGGGAAATATTTGCAATACCTATGTCTGACAACAACAACAACAACAGCAAACTCTACAGAAAGCACAAACTTTCATACAGAATATAAAAAAGTATCTCAAAAATAAGAAGATTGCATTAGTCTGCTTGGGACGCTATAACAACATACCATGGACTGGGTGGTTTAAACAACAGAAATTTCTTTTCTCAGTTTTGGAGACTAGAATTCCAAGATACAGGAATCAGCAGGTCTGATTTCTTCTGAGGCTTCTCTCTCTGGTTGGCAGATGGTGCCTCCTTGGTGTCCTGGGGCAGTCTTTCCTCTGCAGGTACACATGTCCGTGTGCATATCTCCTCTTCTTAGAAGGACCATTGATACACTTGCAGATGGTCTGGTTGACCAGAGCTTTCTCTCTATTCCAGTAGTTCCTGTCCTCTGATTGCAATAATCCTTTCAAATATACTCTCTTTTGACCCACGTCCAGATTTGTTTCTATTGGACATTTCTTTCCTGTCTGCTGTATGTTCAGCAGGGAGGCAATCTACTAAGAATTATGCAAATAAACAGTCAATTACAAGATACGAAGGAATATAGTATGCAGGGCCTGCTATGAAATTTTTGGGTCCACCACAAATGAGAGTTCCGGATGTCTTATTCAAAGGAGCAGGGGGAAAGTATCATTAAAGACACTAATATATGTTTAGTTTTTTCTTCAATGGTCTGCCTTTTGAGTATTATTTCATGTCATTTTAAGTAAGGAAAGATTAAATTTTTAATTACTGGCATGAACTTTACCATTCATCTATATTGTACAATACCAGTTTATTTTCTTATACATTTTATTTATTTTGACAGAAAGAGAGAGAGAGGAGAGCACACAAAGGGGCGGGCAGCAGAGCAGAGGGAGAAGCGGGCCCCTCATTGAGCAAGGAGCCCCACTTGAGACTTGATCCCAAGACCCTGGGATCATGACCGGAGCTGAAGGGAGATGCTTAATTGATCGAGCGACCCAGGTGTGCCAAGTATAATACTGGTTAAAAGGCAAATATGGGGGCGCCTGGGTGGCTCAGTGGGTTAAAGCCTCTGCCTTCAGCTCAGGTCATGATCCCAGGCTCCTGGGATCGAGCCCCGCATCTTGTTCTCTGCTCATCGAGGAGCCTGCTTCCTCCTCTATCTCTGCCTCCTTCTGTGCCTACTTGTGATCTCTGTCAAAAAAACAAATAAAATCTTTTAAAAAAAAAAGGCAAATGTAGGAGGATTTAACTTGTGAAATCACAAAATTACACAGTCTTTTTACTTCTTAGCTTGTACATGCATATGCGTTTTGTTCTTACTGGAAGAATGGAAATGTGGCATAAAACTAACTCAACTCTTTTTATTAATTTAAATTTAATTAATTAGCATAGAGGGTATTATTAGTTTCAGAAGTAGAGTTTAGTGATTCATCAGTTGCATAAAACACCCAGAGCTCATTACATCATGTGCCCTCCTTAATGCCTGTCAACCAGTTACCCCATCCCCCCATCCCCTCCCCTTCAGCAAACTTCATTTTGCTTCCTATAGTTAAGAGTCTCTTATAGTTTGTCTCCCTCTCTGATTTCATCTTACTTTATGCTTCCGTCCTTTCCTCTATGATCTTCTGTTTTATTTCTTAAAGTCCACATAAAAGTGAAATAATATAATTGTCTTTCTCTGATTGACTTGTTTCACTTAACATAATACCCTCAAGTTCCATCCACAACATTGCAAATGGTAAGATTTCATTTTCTTTGATGGTTGTGTAATATTCCATTATATATATATGTGTGTGTGTGTGTGTGTGTGTGTGTGTGTGTATATATATATATATATATATCTTTAACATTCATCTGTTGATGGACATCTGGGCCCTTTCCCTATTTTGGTTATTGTGGACATTGCTGCTATAAACATTGGGGTGGAGGTACCCCTTCAATTCATTATGTATCCTTTGGGTAAATACCTAGTAGGGAATTTGTTGGGTCCTAGGGTAGCTCTATTTTTAGCTTTTTGAGGAACCTCCATACTATTTTCCACGTGCCTGCACCAGCTTGCCTTCCCACCAACAGTGTAGGAGGGTTCCCCTTTCTCTGCATCTTCGCCAACAGATGGTGTTTCCCGACTTGTTAACTTTAGCCATTCTGACTGGTGTGAGGTGATATCTCATTGTGGTTTTGATTTGTATTTCCCTGATGCCGAGTGATGTGGAGCATTTTTTCATGTGTCTGTTGGCCATCTGGATGTCTTCTTTGAAGAAATGTCTTTTGCCCATTTCTTGACTAGATTATTTGTTTTTTTAGGTGTTGGCAACTCAATTCTTTTTTGCACTTATTTATATGTGTACAGCATACCAATACTCTCTAGAACATTCCATCTTCCTGATGAATAAGGAAGGATGAAAGGAAAAAGGAACTTTGGTTCTCCTATATTTCCTTCTCCTTCTATGTCATCATTTTTGGGCATAAGTTGTTGGCTAATATCAGGAATTAAGAAAAGGAATGTCAGGAAATAAGAAAAGACATGGTAGCGTTCCTTGGGTAATTTGTGTTGCCTAGAAGTCATTGCCGTCTTTCTGCATTCTGCATTCAAAGCAAGTTCTTGTTTGAGAAGTGTGGGTTCTTGGGATTGTTAGCACCACCCACCCTCCTTCCCCACGCTGACCCGCCTAATCATAGACCCAACAAGCTCACCTTGTCTTGGCCCTCAGTCTGGATGAAATTCCATCTCCTCCACCACCCGCCCAAGAGCAAGCTGTAGTCTTCTATCACCTGGCCTGAAAGAATCCATTGACTGGTCTACCTGTACCCATTCCTGGTCCTGTAATCCATTTGACACACTGCAGCCCGAGTGATCTTAACACCAAATCTGATCATGTTATCTCCCATAAAAAATCCTTTAATGCCTTGAGAGCAAAGACAAATATGGCTTATAGACTCTGCAAATTTTTCTCTTCCCTTTTCTCCCAGTTTCAGTCTGCAGCATGCTCCGTACGAAGGCTCCATTCCTGACCACTGGCTTTGCAGCTGATGCCCATTCCTTCTGATCTTTCCCCAGAGAACTCTTTCCCACCTGTAACCCAGTCCCTCCTTCACCTAATTAAACTGCACTCATCCTTCAAATTAAAGTTCAAATATTCCTTCTTCAAAGAAGCCATCTCTTACCTCTGACAAATTCTGGTCTTGTAATTGTTCTTTCTTATAACCCCTGCCTCTCCTTTGCAGCACTCATATGGTTGCAATTTTATATTTATATCTGTGGTTATTTGATTACTGTCTATCTTTTCTAGTGTATAAACGAAGAGACGAAACCCCTTTTCTGCATATGTTTTGGTTTGTTTTCATGACAGTGATTGTAGGTGGTGATTATTTACTCACGAGATGACCAGAATAATATGTCTTCCCTACAGACCTTACAGTTTGTTTACTCTTATTCTGCTCACCCCAGCTGCACCCAGAAGCTTTCCTGATACATAGTAAGGAGCTTAACAATTGAATGAGCAATAGCAAAATTGATTAGACTTTTCCTTTGAAATTCCAGGGAATTGCTGATTTCAGTGAGTGCTTAAATAGGATTACAAATAATGGTTCTGCCCTGATGTCTGAGTGTCTGAGCACTCCCACCTTTTTCCTTTGCTTGCAATTTTTTTTTAAAGATTTTTTTTAAAAAATTTGACAGAGATCACAAGAGGCAAAGAGGTAGGCAGAGAGAAAAAAGGGAAGCAGGCTCCCCACCGAGCAGAGAACCTGATGCAGGGCTCCATCCCAGGACCCCGGGGATCATGACCCGAGCCAAAGGCAGAGGCTTTAACCCACTGAGCCACCCAGGCACCCCCTTTGCTTGCAATTTTACCTCCTTCTCTGTCAAAACCTCAACTGCAGAATGGATACAATCCTCTGGTTCTTTGAGGTAAGGAGTTTGAAGGATTCACTGTATCTTGTTTTGTCATGCTCATCAGCTTATCTGTCTTCTTGCCCACTCACCTGGGGGCCCCTTCATTTCGTGTCTGTCGCTGATAGGGTCCCTGCTGATATCCCCTCCTCCCCCCCATCCCCCCACTCCCGGCCTTTTTTTTTTGGCCAGTCTCATAGCATTCCCAACACCTGTTATGGTTTAGAGGGCCGCTTGCCTGGAAATAGAAGTTCTTTCCAGGCCCTGATATAAATTGCTAGTAAAAGCAAATGAATGAATATATAGCAAGAAGCAACATTTCACAAGGAAGTTGCTCTGAAAGTGGGCTGTTGGAGTGAAAAGAGGCATTTGCCTGTTACTTGGTCCCAGTAGCCTGATCACTCCTGCGTCGGGATTTCACCTCGCATCTCGCAGTTTGCTGCTCCCTCCTCAGCCGACTGCGGATTACGGTATGTACACTGGCACTTGTTACAGAGCAAGTGCAAACAGCTGGGTTTCTTGCTGTTCACGCAGTGCCAAGATAGGATTCCTCATAAGATCTTTTAACGGCTTTTGCAGTGAGTAACATCAGTGACTGGGAAATCGAACATTTTATCTGGTGGTTGGTTCACTTGCTGCTATTTTCCAGATGTTTTCTAGAGCTGTTCTTCAGATGTTGATTTGTGGTGGCGTTGATGTTTGCTTTCTGTAGCGTTTTATTATTTTCGAGCAGCGATATTTAAGTTAGCTCGGGGAAATGTCTTTTCCAAACTCTTTGTTTCTGATGACACACAGTTATTTGGTGCCTCCTGTTAATCCCACAAACCAGAGGACTTGGCCCAATCACAGACATGACCAGACAATGACTAGAAGCTTTAGAGGAACCGCTGCCCCAGACTTTTCCTTCTGCAGAGGCTACCAGATACACTGACAGATTATAGGCCTGGGGGGTTTTAGGGCCAGGGGGCTGATTTACTCAGATCCCCTGTTGATTCACAAAATGTCACTGGAACTCATAGATGCTAAGGGATTGTAGCCTGGGCCACCCAGCAAGGAGTAAAATCAGAAAGAGAACCCAGGTCTCCTAAACACAGGGGAGAGGAAGCCTTTTTCTTATGCTTCTCACCTGGAGGCATAGATCTGGATTTGTGTGCCCCGTTCAGCGGCCCAAGGATGTCTCTGGATGACATTTTGAAGGGGCAGAGCAAACTCCTGCTGCAGGTCCACAGGGACCATCCCTTTTGCCCATTGGCACATGGCTGGCTCTGTTTTCTCACAGGTTTGCACTCAGTATCACCGGATGGAGTCACTCCCCTGCAAAGCCATTTTCCCAGGAACTGTTTCTGTGCCTCGACTCCAGTTCCTCCTTTTTCTCCCCAAGCTCTCTCCCACCATACAAACCTGCCAAGGGCCTCTTAAAGCTTTGTGATCATCTGTTTCTCCATCCACAGTGAAAGAGGGAGGAAGAAGGATCAGTTCAGTATGTGGTGAGGCAGAGACGTTTTGAGAGTCTGACCGCAGTTTATAAATAACTCAGGTCAGGTCTCAGTTGCCGACAATGGGAAGTAGATATGGGAAACACCATCATAAAAAAAAAATGTATTCGTTGAAAACAAAGGACGACAGCATACAGTCCCAACCCCCCAAAACTTCACAGAGATTCTCATAAAACTGTAGGTAGGTTGACATTGTATTACACAAGTTTTAAACTCTGGATCTGGGCCGAAAACCTCACCTGCTTTAGGTCTTCAACGAGACACTTGAGCTACAGAATAATACGATTGACCAGCAAACCACTTTCAGATTTGGTTGTAATCTATAGACTGTCAACTTGGGGGTAACTGGTAAAGTAATTTTTGGTCTCTTTTTGTCTGTTTTAATTCGTGATATTTCCCCACAGCTAGCTTTACAGGAGAAATCGAAACACAGCTGCTACCCTGTAAATCCACAAAGTGAAATCAGCAACGTCCAGTGAAGAATGAGGCTCCCAGAATAGCTCCTCTAACAGTCCGGCTCGCTTCCTTTACTGGAATCCTTCCTTGTGGGCTCAACGATGATTCATGCGTGGAGGGTGGTGGGACTTGATTCAAACGCACCATAGGGCAGAAAGGAAGCCAGAACTTGCTGTTGGGAAGTGGACCAGACGGGTCAGCAGGGACAAAGAAGTTCTGGAACACCAGCTCCAAAATCTGAGTCTAGACTTACCCCTGTGAGAATATACCTGGTGGCTCTGATTTGATTACGTCAGTGGTTACTCTCCGAGTTCTTTCAGCATGTACGCATTCAGATTTGTCAGGGCCTTTGTCTTGTGACATCGACCAGTCCAAAACACATATCTGGTCAGTAGACTGGGGCTGTCCAGCCTCGTGACCCCTGCAAGGGACCCCTCTGCTCCCCCACAGGCCAGACTTCACTGCACTATTACACAAGGACCTCCTGTCCCAAATGCCTGACCTACCGGCTCCAGCCCCTCCACATTCTTTCATCCTCTCGGCTTTCGACATTGATGCCTCCCTGGGGTTGGGGTCCTCACTCCTCTCTTTCAGCTCATTGCTAAAATAGTCTCTGCTGGCTTTTGAGTTTGTTTTTCCCCTCAGCAACATTTTCATCGCTCCTCTCTGTCTTGAAGCATTCACAGACAGTGTCAGGGTAACGATGCTCTTCCATGCTTCTTTTCACTCTCAAGATTTAACAAATGGTATCCTGCCTTTTGGGACATTCTCCTTCCAGTGAGATCCTGGTAGGTTAAAGACATGGTGGTGTATTCTTAAAGAGATAGTTTATTTTATTCAAAGATTTTATTTATTTGTGTGTGTGTGAGAGAGAGAGAGAGAAAGAAAGAGAGAGAAAGAGAAAGCATAAGCAGGGGTAGCAGCAGGCAGAGGGACAAGCAGGGAGCCTGATGCAGGACTAGATTCCAGGACCCTGAGATCATGACCTGAGCCAAAGGCAGGTGCTTAACCGACTGAGCCACCCAGGCACCCCATAAACTGATAGTATGTTTTATTTTATTTTATTTTTAAAGATTTTATTTATTTATTTGACAGACAGATCACAAGTAGGCAGAAAGGCAGGCAGAGAGAGGAAGGGAAACAGGCTCCCTGCTGAGCAGAGAGCCCAATGAGGGGCTCAATCCAAGGATCCTGGGATTATGACCTGAGCTGAAGACAGAGGCTTTAACCCACTGAGCCACCCAGGTGCCCCGAGATAGTATGTTTTAAAAGAACTTTTCTATTCAAGGGGTTTGAAATAAAGAACTTTGTTAAAGTAGATACACAAAAAACATGTAAAAGGAGAATGAGAGGGTAAGTGAACTTACCTGTTCATATTATTTAGCTATTAAAAAAGAGTCATTCCTCAAGTGTTCCAAAGGAGTATGATTTGATGGTACTAACATATAGTTACATTAAAATGTCCCATATCCATTTGATATGTATATTTGATTTGGTATGTATATTTGATTTATTTGGTGTACATTTGATTTATTTGATTCATTTGGTATGTATATTAAACTCTCAGCTACTTAAGGGCAGAGACTGCATTTTCCTTTCTCTTATTTCCCTTGCTGAATAGACATTCAATTTTTTTAAGTGACAAACTGACAGATTCATTAAACCAAGGCCTGCATGTCAGGAAGTATGAGCCGTTCATCTGTGTATGGATGTCATCACTCTTTTAGAAGACAATTCCCGGGGATTATAGACCTGGTAAACCACACTGTGAGTATTTTTCCCTCTGCCTCCCCCACACAACCCCCAAATGTTGGCATTTTTATTCAGATAAAATTCCATTAAAATCAAAGAGTGACTTTGTCAAGAGAACAAAAATGGGGAACTTTAGTCAGTAAAACTGGTGGGGGGGGTGTGTGGGAGGCACAAACCTGGGGAAAAAGTGGAGTAGCAATGTCATGAAAAGGGGCAATATTTAGCCTGAGGTGGGGGGTGGGGGGGCTGTGGGAACAAGAAGGGGTTGCCATTGCCAGACCACTCCCCCTCCCCCTCCTGCATTGCTCTGTGACTTTGGAAGGGTTGCAGGTAGAGACCTTACGAATACTCTGGACATCTCTCTCTCTGTACCACTCTGCTCTCCCTGTCTGCCCTCTGGATCAGATTGTTACCATCTTGGATCTGGAGTATGTTAACGCTCTCCTAATTTATGTTTCTGCTTCTAATTCTCCTTCTTCTAATCCATCCAGTGTATCCTGATCAGGTTAATGTCCCCAGAGCATTGGGTTGGTTGTGCCAATTGTTCAGTCATAAATGTTGAGGCCCATTGATGTCAGTGACCCTTTTCCCCTAGGTTTAGCATTCCTTGGGATCCACAGTCCCCCTCTAACCTAGTGTCCTTCTGATCTCCCAGACTCTTCCTGCCTGTTCTATGAAATGAGGCTCACCATTCCCTCAACACTCCCAAGGCTTCTGCCTCTAAACTGCCCCCACCTGGTTGTCCTTTATCTCGATCTTTCCAATATTTCATGGCCTGGTTTAAAAGCTGCCTGGTCCGTGAAGTGTTCCCAGAGCATCCCTCTAGAAGGCTTATCTGTCACCCTTGCTTTTCCACTGCATGCTGGGTTTTTAATGTTCCTTGAGATTCTTACCACTTCCTACATTTTGGCATCCTTACATGTGCACCTGAACTGAGTGGTTAAGTGCTCTGTGTCAGACAGCCTAGATTTTAATTCTGGGTCTCGTCACTTATGTGACCTTGGTTATTAACCTTTTAAAGTCTTGTGTTCTTCATTGGGAGATTGGTAATCATAATTATTTCTAGGGTTTTTTTTTTTTTTTTGGTGAGGCTTAAATGAGGTAATGAATGTCATACACTTAACTCAGTGCTTGTTGCATAGTAAGGAGTCAAAAAATTATGTTATTTTGTTTATTATTATTATTGTTATTTTAATTTCCTTTCTAGACACTAACTTTATGGAGGGTTAAATCTCTCTGTATAGCAGAGATCAGAGAACTTTTCCTGTAAAAGGCCAGACAGTCAATATTTTAGGTTTTGCAGGAATCATGTATCTCTGTCACATATTGTGAAATAATAGAAAAAAAATACATTGGTCTCTGCCCCTGGTTTCTGGCACAGAACAACAGACACCCTTGTAGATTCCTAAGTGATAAAAGCACTAGGAGCATCTTTTGTTCTAATATTTGGTCTTTGATCTCCATTCTGACACAGGACTCCTGAAACCCTTGTAATTTTCTTGGTGATGTGAGTGTGTTTTGTTCTAATGAGGCAACTCTGGGTGGTCTCCTGGATGGGGACTGGTCACCAAAAGGACCAAGCCATAATTAGAAACTTGGAGTTTTTGGGGCACCTGGGTGGCTCAGTGGGTTAAAGCCTCTGCTTTCGGCTCAGGTCATGATCCCAGTGTACTGGGGTCAAGCCCTGCATCGGGCTCTCTGCTCAGCAAGGAGCCTGCTTCCTCCTCTGCCTCTGCCTGCCTCTGCCTTCTTGTGTTCTCTGTCAAATAAATAAAAATCTTAAAAAAAAAAAAAGAAAGAAACCTGGAGTTTTCAACTCAACCACCCTTTCTCCAGAGAGGGGAGAGGAGCTGAAGATGAAGTTAATACTTGATCATGCCAATGACAGGAAATCTCCATAAAATTCTAATATGGGTTTTGGATTGCTTTCAGATTGGTGAACGTATCCACACACCCTAGCCACACAGAAACAGAAGCTCTTGTGCTGGGGATCGTCCGAGACCTTGCCCTGTGTATCTCTTCATCTGGCTCTTCATCTGTATCCTTTATCATACCTTTTAATAAACCAGTAATGTGTTTCCCTGAGTTCTAGGAACTCCTCTAGCAAAGTCATTGAACCCAAATGAGGGGGTTGTGGTTTGGCTCAAATTTGTGGTCAAGTTGGACACAGGTTGTGGGTAACCTGGGGACCTACCATGTACAATTGGCATCCGATGTCGGAGGCAGTCTCATGGGTGATTAACCTGTGGAACGTGAGGCTATCTCCAAGTAAACAGGGTCAGACTTGAATGAAGTCATAGGACACCCAGCTGGCGTCAGAGGTTTTCTTGGTGGGGAACTCCCTACTTTCATACCTGGTTGTGAATGTGATTGTAGTGTAAGAGTAAAGGAGACTTATAGGAGGAATAAACTGAGTTTTTCCTGATACACATATTCTTTTTTTTAAGTAGGGTCCCTCCCAGCATGGAGTCCAAGGGCTTGAACTCACAACCCTGAGATCAAGACCTGAGCTGAGAACAAGCATCAGACGCTTAACTGACTGAGCCACCCAGGTGCCCCTCTTTTTTCTTTTTAAAAAAATCTTAAAAAAAAAAAAATCTTTGAGGGGCACCAGGGTTCTCTGTCTGTTGAGCCTCTGACTCTTGGTTTTTGGCTCAGGTCATGATCTCAGGGCCCTGGGATTGAGCCCCCCTACCCTCGTTGGGCTCTGTGCTCAGCAGGGGAGTCTGTTGCTCTCTCTCCCTCTCCGTCTGTCCCTCCCCTTGTTAGAGCTCTCTCTCTTTCTCTCTAAAATCAATCAATTGATCAATCTTAAAAAAAAAGTCTTTGAAAATGCAGAATTCATCCCTAGCTCACAGGCCATACAAAAACATAAATTGCTGACCCCTGCTAACTGTCCAAGTGCCCAGATAAGTGCTTTATGCCTATAAAAGTTAACAAAAGAACGTTGTCTCGTTGACTTAGTGATGACATGGCCGAACTCTATAGGAGTGCCTCTGTTCTTTTTCACCGCTTGCAAATGACTCCCTTTTGCTCCCTTTTCCCCTGCACTGTTTGAAGTCCTGACACTTTTCCTGTGTTGGATCCTAGCAACAAGTTGGATGAACCCCCCAACGTGTGGAGGCAGGGGTGAGTTGCCTGTGCTACACATCTGTGCCTCTCTGGGTCTCTAATCCAACCCAGCAGGGGAGCTGTGTGCATGGTTAAATTATTCTGGGGAGAAAGTGGTAAGAGTATTAGAATAAAGTTAAATACTGTATTATTGCATTTTGATGGCACCTGTTTATGTTTCTCCATGAATGTGTAAAATCCTGTATAATTCTGTATAATTTAAATTCAATTAAAACCTATGCTGGTTTTAATTGAATGTCTGATGAATCCAACCTTACTTCAACAAAAGGAAATGAGACTGTTGGTATTAGCATAGCTTTTCCCCCTTGTTAACTGCATTTACATATCAACACCTGGGATAACATACAGTAATTTCTACCTTGTGTCTTGGTTTTACAGCAACAGCATTGTCTCTATTAAGCATCTTTCCATAGATATCCAGGAGAGTGAGTGAGAATGAATGGCTTAACTGAGAATTTTTATTGCTAGCAATTTGGGCATTGGCTGTTTTCCTTATAAGGACTATTTTAGAAAATATGACACGTTAAATTTGAAGCAAGGACTATATGTGTATGTTCACACATTTGAAATACTTCTCTCTTTAAATACTCAATAGTTGTGAGGCTGGTTATCATTTTTTGTATTAGGTGAACTCTATGAGCTCATATATTTGCTCACTAGAGCAATATTAAGAAATATAACCATCAGTAATATCTGTACAGATTGCCTTCCTTAACCAATTTCATATATTTTAAGGTAATGAGGTGATTCTTCTCGGAGTACAAAAATGTCCACTAGGGGCTGCTCTGGTATATTGAATTAGCTAAAAGAGCCTAAAGAAATAGAAAATATTAATAATTCTACCCACGAATTCTTTATCACAATTGTTTATGCAATCATTATTGGAAAGGCAAATGAGAAAATAAGTGTACATAACTTATTTCTGTATAACTTTGAAGACACTGTTATTTGCAACTTGTGTTTCATAGATGGAAAGAAAAATGTCTTGGGAGAAAAGCTAAAAAAGGTCAATACTGATTTTCATTTTCTAATAAAACAACGAAAGGAATATGTAAAAATAGAAATTTTAGAGAACACACAAAAAACAGAGGTAAAGTATATACATAGACTTTAGACAATGTTGTGGTTTTAATACTATTGGAACATTTGGTTGCTATAACAATTATTAATCTGGAAATCAGATACAATTCTGTAGCAATCAAGCTAAGTCTTGAAAGAGAAAACCTTAATTTTGATTCTGGTTTAAAGTCAATAATTTTTCATTTTGTTTCCAGGCTTATAGAGAAGGGATGGTTGCCAAAATCTCAAACATACACTGCAAATTTTAGGCACCATGCTTTCATTCAACTTTTAGGATTGAGATGTTGAAAGTTTTACAATGGTGCTGGTTATGGGAATACCCAAGACTAGTTCAAGAAGGTTAGGTGGCAATAAAAGCTTGCCATCTATGGTAATCAGTAGCATAATTGCTGCAGTTGTATGGACAAGTAAAGTTGAAACAAGGAGGAGTGTTTCTCTTTTAACATTAGTTTCCATTTTGTGGGGCCTACGGGGAAGGAGAGTTTTCCAACACGCAGACTGTGTGCCTTTTCCCTCCTGAGCAGTGGGGCCCACAGTGACAGTCTTCCTGCTTCTCTGGTACTTCCTTCTTATGGAACAAATTTTTAAGGTCTGTGGCAGTGATTCATCGTGCAGGAAAGACACACCTTCCAGAAGTAAAGATGAAGAAAGAAGGATATTATATGTTTAGTCTTTGCTATTTTTACCCTTCTGGTTTTTAGTTAAATTGTGACTTATAATCGTTTGGTTATAGGGGCCCATTAATTCACCAAACAGAAGTTCCATTTCAGTCAATGACTTCTTTTTGCAGACTTAAAAGAGAATGAATCTATATGTTCTTATGTTTTCCTTGTAGAATGTTCTGTAATTTTACTCAGAGTCTACGCAGTTGGCCTAGACTCATCTTGAATGAAAACTCAGAAATTCACAGGAAAAGATAAATACTGGTTAGTGTTTCAGTTAAAAATAAACAAACATGAAGACCAAATTAGTTTTTGTCCTGGTCCTTGCCTATAACATACATTAAAAATTACTGTTGTGGGGCATCTGGGTGACTCAGTGGGTTAAGCCTCTGCCTTCAGCTCAGGTCATGATCTCAGGGTCCTGGGATCGAGCCCCGCATTGGGCTCTCTACTCTGCAGGTAGACTGCTTCCCCTCCTCTCTCTGCCTGTCTCTCTGCCTACTTGTGATCTCTCTCTCTCTGTCAAATAAATAAATAAAAATATAAAAAAAAATAAAAATATTTTACTGCTAAAAATTGGTAACCATCACCTTAGTTTTCAGCAAATCATAATCTTTTTGCTGGTGGAGGGTCTTGCCTTGATGTTGATGGCTACTGACTAATTGGGGGCTGCTGAGGATTGGGGTGGCTGTGGCCATTTCTTATAATAAGACAACAGTGAAGTTTGCTACATTGATGGACTCTTCCTTTCACAAATGATTTCTCTGTACACGCAATGCTATTTGACAACCTCGTGCCCATAGTAGAACTTCTTTCAAAATTGGAATCAGTCCTCTCAAACCCTGCCACTGCTTTATCAACGAAGTTTAAATAACATTCTAAATCCCTTGTTGTCATTTCAACAATCTTCCCAGCATCTTCATCAAGAATAGATTCCGTTTCAAGAAAACACGTGCTTTGTTCACCCCTAAGTAGTAACTCCTCGTCTGTTCAAGTTTTGTCCTGAGGTTGCAGCAGGTCGGTCCCATCTTCAGGCTCCACTTCTAATTTTAGTTCTCTTGCTGTTTCCACCACACCTGAGGTTAGTTTCTCCACTGAAGTCTCACAAACTCCTCAAAGTCATCCATGAAGGTTGGACTCAACTTCTTCCAAAGTCCTGTGAGTATTGTTATTTTGATTTCTTCCCATGAATTATGGATTTCCTTAATGGCATCTAGATTTTATTTTATTTTATTTTAAATTTTTTTAATTGAAAAGCAATTTTTAAATGGGCTCCATGCCCAATGTGGGGTTTGAACTCACAAACCTGAGATCGAGAGTCACATTATTTACCAACTGAGCCAGCCAGGGAACCCCTTAGTGACCTCTAGAATGGTGAGCCCGTTCCAGAAAGTTTTTAATTTACTTTGCCCCGGTCAGTCAGAGGAATCACTGTCTATGGCAGCTAGAGCTTTATGAAATGTATTTCTTAAACTTGAAAGTCAAAACTACTCCTCGATCCATAGGCTGGAATGGATGTTGCCTTAGTAGGCATGAAAACAACACTAATCGCATTGCCCATCTCCATCAGAAATCTTGAGCGACCAAGTGCATCGCCAATGAACAGTTATATTTTGCAAGGCATCTTTTTTTCTACACAGTTGGCCTCAGTAGCGAACTTAAAATATTCAATAAACCATGTTGTAAACAGATGTACTGTCCTCCAGGATATGTCGTTCCATTTATAGAGCATAAGCAGAGTAGATTGAGCATGGTTCCGAAGACCACTCGAATTTTCAGGATGGCAGATGAGTATTGGTGTCAGCTTGAAGTCACCAGCTGCCTTGGTCCCCAACAAGAAAGTCAGCCTGTCCTTTAAAATTTTAAAGCCAGGCATAGACTTCTCTCTAGCTATGAAGTCCTAGAAGGCATCTTTTTCCCAGATAAGGGAGCTTCATCTGCATTGAAGGTCTGTTTCATATGGCCACCCTCCTTAACTACCTTAGCTTGATCTTCTGGAGAACTTGCTGCAGCTTCTACACCAGCACTTGTTGCTCCATATTGCCCTTTTATATTATGGAGATAGCTTATTTTATTCAAACCCATGAACCAACCCTTGCTAGCTTCCAACTTGTCTTCTGCGGCTGTTTTACCTCTCTCAGCCTTCATAGAATTGAAGAGGGTCAGGGCCCTGCTCCGGATCAGGCTTTGGCTTGAGGAAATGTAGCTGTTTTGATCTTTTATTTGGAGCACTGCAATAGACTGCTCCACTTTATCATTCAGTGTTCACTGGAGTAACACTTTTAATTTTCTTCAAGAACTTCTCTTTTACATTCACAGGTTAGCAAGCTGTTTGGCACCAGAGGCTTTCAGCTTGTGTCAGCCTTCAACATGTCTTCCTTACTAAGCTTGATCATTTCTAGTTTTTGAATTAAAGTGAGAGACATATTGTGATCTCACGGTTGTAGGATCAAGCTCTGCGCTGGGCTCTGAGCTCAGCGTGGAGCCTGCTTGAGAGTCTCTCACCAGCTGCCTCTGCCCTCCCCCTGTTCGCGTGCTCTCTCTCAAAATAAATAAAACATTTAAAATGAAAAAAAGTTAGAGATCTGTGACTCTCATTTGAACACTTACAGGCGTTGTAGGGTTATTAGTTGGGCTGATTTCAAGATTGTTGTGTCTCTGAGAATAAGGACGCCTGAGGGGAAGAGAGAGACAGGGAACAGCTATTCTGTGGAGTAGTTGGAACAAACACAACATTTATCAAATTCACTGTCTTATATGGGTGTGATTTGTGATGACTCAAAGCAATTACCATAATAACATCAAAGATCACTCAGGGTGCCTGGGTGGTTCAGTCGGTTAAGCGTCTGCCTTCAGCTCAGGTCATGATCCCAGGTCCTGGGATGAAGTCTCACATTGGGCTCCCTGCTCAGCGGGGAGCCTGCTTCTCTCTCTCCCTCTGCCCCTCTCCCCGCTGCTTGCACTCCCCCACCGTGCACATGCTCTATCTCAAATAAATAAATAAACAAAATCTTAAAAAAAAATTACTGATCACAGATCATCATAAAAAACAGGAGAATAATGAACCAGTTTGATCTATTTTGAGAATTAACAAAGTGTGACACAGAGACACAAGTGAGCAAAAGCTGTTGGAAATATGGCACCAATAGACTTGCTTAATCTAAGGTCGCCACAAACCTTCAATCTGTAAAAAACTCAATTATCTTCCGAATACAGTCAAGCAAAGCACAGTAAAATGAGGCACCCTATACAGTTTTCAGCACCGTGTTTCCTGGCTCTGCTCTTTCATGATGATTAGCCTAACCCTTGGATAGACATCTGCATAATTCTTTCTGGTTTCATCCCCGGCCTCCAGTAATGCCAGATATGCCAAGTCCGTGAAAACACCAAGTAATTTAACTAATGCCAGTTAGTATTTATTGCACTCTCTTGTGTTCGGCTCTGTGCTATATTCTATTCACACCATGTTTATTCCTTTGTACCACTGTTAATGTGATCTTTCTACCTTGAATGCTTTTCCCTTTCTTCTTCATTTATTCCTCAAGAATCATCTCAGGCATCACTGACCCCATAATATGGCTGAGGTCCAGAAGATCTTATACAGAGCTCTCTTATAGAACCTAATACATTTTATTTTAGTACATTAAGTCTTATCTTTATATCCACAACCCCTACTAGACTATGGAGCTCCTCAGAGCAAAGCAATCAGAAGCAATCTGAAGAGAACTAATACTTATTTCTATTACACAAATATACAACTTAACTCTCTCAGCATCTAACACTCTGTCTTACTTCCTAATAAAATGGATGGGCCGCCATTGATTCATCTAAGGCCATGATTGACTTTGGCATTTCCATTGCACTTGACTTATAGCTCGTCTAGGTATAGAATTCTAGTTTGGAAATATATTTCTTTTAGAATTTTGAAAGCATTGCTTCATTGTCTTTTTGTTTCCAGTGTTGCTGAGAAATCCAAACCATTCCTACAATTCCTTTAAATATCTACGAAGAAGAGTAATATAATGATTTCCCCCCATACCTACACCCTACTTCCACAGTTATCAATTCCTGGCCAATAATGTTGCATCTGTAGCTCACTCCCACTTCCTACTCAACTTTCAATTATTTTAAATCAAAATCCAGACATCATACTGTTTCACTTTTCAATATCCAATAAGTATCTCTAAAAGAGGTAAAGGATCGCATTTCTGATCCTTGATATGTAATTCGTTTTATTCTCACTGAGAGTTTTTAGGAAATTACTTTTCTTCCCAGAGTTCTGGAAGTTTACAAGGATGTGCCTGTTTCTGTGGGCCCTTTCTATCAGTAATTTCACGGTCTTCAGTTCCATGAAATGTTCTTAGACTGTTTCATTGATAATTTCTTCCCCTCATTACTCAGACGCTAGCCCCCCTGGAATGGTGCTGTAACTTTCTTTCTTTCTTTCTTTTTTCTGTTTTTCATTTCTTTGACTTTTTATTCTATTTTCTGAGAGATTTTCTCTACTTTATCTGTCTACCCATCTATCAACATTTTCATTTCTGCTGTTGCATTTCTAATGTCTTAAGGCTCTTTTCTTTTACTTCTTTTCTTTCCTT
>NW_019154087.1:21450504-21571758 GCF_002288905.1 Enhydra lutris kenyoni
TTCCTTCCTTCCTTCCTTCCTTCCTTCCTTCCTTCCTTCCTTCCTTCCTTCCTCCTTCCTTCCTTCCATTCTTTCTTTCTTTCCTGGCATCTTATTTTTGTTTCATGGCTACAATACATTCTATCCCTCTTTTTCTTTTAAATAAATTTATGATGTATTTTTCTAAGCTTTTTTTCCCTCCATGTTTGCTTTCTGTTTTTCTCCACTGTTTGCTTATCTTGATTTCCATTTTCTGTGGTAGAGGCGTTCTTCACTAGGTTTGTAATCCCCTGGCTCTCTGCTCATGATCAAGAAAGTGTGAGCCTAAAAAACTGATTCATGCACTGAGCCTGTGGGAAGAACTTTTCAACTTTGAATTTTACTGACTCAGAATTTGGGTGGGCCATTTACAGAGGAACCTCCAGGATCAGCGTCTGAAGTTCTTGCTCTTAGGAAGGTCAGATTCTATGGAAAAGAGTTTTTTAGTTTCTTTTCTGGCCGTCAGCATGTTGGGAGTTGTGTTGGGGAAGAAGGCTAGGGATGTCCGCATGCAGCAATTCACTAGACATATGGTCGCATGGCGTCCCTTCTCTGTTTTTCTAGGTTGGAGTAAGAGACCTGGCATTTTACTGTTTCTCAAACAGCTTTTACTCACACCTCCTGTACCATTCTAATTTTAGTATATGCTCTGCCAAAGCGAGCACTACCCACATAGGAACTCTCTCACCCTGTTTCAGATTTTTCTGGTGTAGCCAATTTCTCATCCTTCTGAGACTGGTGCAAACTGTATTGATTTTGAACCTTTGTTGGGGCCAACTTGGGATTTGGGTTCCTTGGGGGATACTAAAGCAGTTTTCACACATCACCTATTTTCCAATGTCTAAAATGTTGCTGTTTCCCCTACTGTTTTCCTCACACTTGTAGGTTTAGATACTAAACAAAACTCATTTACTGTAATTTTGTAGAGTTTGGGGACGGAGAAAAGTAGATGTATGTACTCACATCATCTTAACCTGCAAGAGACCCTACCTTTCTTTTTTAAGCCTTAAAATCCTACAACCATTGTGTTGTATAAAAGTGAAAACTGTTCCTGTGGTGGGCTTCTCAGTAGGATTTCTGGCATCCAGAGCGTGCCTCAGAGCCTCTGAGCTGCTTGGATTTACACTGACTGGGCTCAGCTACCAGCAAGGTCTGGTCATACTAGATAAGGATATCTTTGATCTCTTTCTTGAAGCCTCATCTACGTATTTCTGGGAATGGGCCACCTGGGCTTTGGAGATGCGCTGGAGGATTGCATAAACCTAGGCCAGATGACCCACACTTTAAATGGATATATTACGCTGAAAAGAAATTTAAAAAAATGGATATGTTGTATGATATGTAAGTTTGACCTCCATAAATCTACTTTTTAAAAAATAGTGCAATGAACTCCCAATTACCCTTTACTCAATTTTACCAGTTGTTTATATTTTGCCCCATTCACTTTGTCATATTCTTTTTCTAAATATACATATATATGTATGTGTATGTATACATTTTTTCTGACCCCTTTTGAAAATCATTTGAGATGATTGTGGAATACTACTCAGCAATAAAAGAATGAACTATTGGTGTACATAACATGAATAATTGCATAATAATTATGCAGAACAAAGAAAACCAGACCAAAATAAAAGAGTATATATTGTATATTTCCATTTACTTAAAATGATGGAAAATGCAAACCAATCAATAGTGGCAGAACACAGAACTGCTATTATCTGGGAGATGGAGTGGGAGGCTGGGAAGGGCAAGACAAAAGGGTTATAATGGGGCACAAGAAAGCTTTTTGGGGGTGAGAAATATAATATGTCATCCCCCCCTTTCTTCTTCTTCTTCTAGTAGGTTCCACACCTGGCATGGAGCCCAACACAGAACTTGAAGTCAGAACCCTGAGATCAAGATCTGAACTGAGATCAAGAGTTGGATGCTCAACTGACTGAGTCACCCAGGCATCCCAGGAATATGTTCTTTCTCTTGATTGTGGTGACAATTTCATGAATGTATACATAAGTGAAAATTTACCTAACTGCATACTTTAAATATACTGTTTATGGCAGGTCAATTTTTCCTTAATTATAGGTATTAAAAGCTTTCAAGTTGTACACTTTGACTATGAGCAGTCTATTGTGTATCACTTATATCTTAATAAAGCTGTTAAAAGAGTCAGACACAAATGAAAACTGAAAAAATACTTTCAAATCATAAGAAAAGGGCTAATTTTCTTAATATAAAATCTCCATCAAGTCAATAAGAAAAAAACCCAAAACAACCAAAAATGAGTAAAAGATACAACAGTTCATGAAAAAGCAAAATAATTGGCCCTTAAACCTGAGAAAATATAGTTGACCTCATTTATGATAGGAAAAATTAAATTTAAAGCTCCACTGATGTTGTTTTTCTGCTCTTAAACGGGCAAATATCCAAAAATTTCATAAAACACAATAATGGCATGAGTCTGGGGAAACAGGTGCCCTCTCACACAGGTGGTAAGTGTGTGGACTGGTGCAACAGCTAAGAAGGATGACTTAATAATACATATATATCTATCTAATGGCTGTATCTTTCTACATCCTTCCACTTCTTGGAATCTTTTTCTACAGACATACTTGTCTAAGTGTTAAGTGACCTTTGTTCAATGTTACTCATTGAAGTTTTATTGTAATAGTTAAAGACTGGCAACAATCTAAATGCCTGTCTACAGGAGATTGGTTAAATAATTATAAGTTCAGCCATTAAATGGAGTATTGTGCATTGGTTAAAAAGAACAAGAGTGCTCTTTGTAAGTAGGAATGAAATAATCTCATCTTAAGTGAAAAAAGTAAGGTACAGAACAGTGTGTATATCCTGCTTCCATATATATTAAAAGTAAGTCTGCAGGGGCACCTGGGTAACTCAGTTGGCTAAGTGTCTGCTTTTGGTTTAGGTCATGATTCCAGGGTCCTGGGATTGAGCCTGGTTGGGCTCCATGCTCAGTGGGGAGCCTGCTTCTGCCTCTTCTCCTCTCTCACCCCCTGACTTTTCATGCTCTCTCTCTCTCTCTCTCTCAAATAAATAAATTAATAAAATCTTAAAAAAGTAAGTCTGCAGATGCATATGTACCACAACTGTGGGAAGGCACACAAGCAACTGGTTAACAATGGATGCCTCTAGGGAGTGGTTTGAGGAAAGTTTCTGAATAAGTGTTCTTCCTACCTCTTTTTTTTTTTTTTAAATAAAACTCAAATCTTGAATCATTTGAATGTATTTTCTACTTTAAAAAAATTTTTTTTATTTATTTATTTGACAGACAGAGATCACAAGTAGACAGAGTGGCGGGCAGAGAGAGAGGAGGAAGCAGGTTCCCACCAAGCAGAGAGTCCCATGCGGGCCTCGATCCCAGGACCCTGGGATCACGACCTGAGCCTAAGGCAGAGGCTTTAACCCACTGAACCACCCAGGTGCCCCTATTTTCTACTTTTTTTTTTTTAAAAAAAGGTTTTATTTATTTGACAGACAGAGATCACAAATAGGCAGAGAGGCCGGCAGAGAAAGAGGGAAGCAGATTCTCTGCTGAGCAGAGAGCCCAATGTGGGGCTCAATCCCAGGACCCTGAGATCATGACCTGAGTCAAAGGCAGAGGCTTAACCCACTGAGCCACCCAGGCACCCTGTATTTCCTACTTTTAAAAAAAGCCCCTTGGGGCACTTGGGTGGCTCAGTGGGTTAAAGCCTCTGCCTTCGGCTCAGGTCATGGTCCTGCAGGGGATTGAGCAGGGAGCCTGCTTCCCCCTCTCTCCCTCTGCCTGCCTCTCTGCCTACTTGTGATCTCTCTCTCTCTGTCAAATAAATAAATAAAATCTTTAAAAAAATAAAAATAAAAAAAGCTCCTTGATTATTGACACTAACGAACCCCTCTGGGGCTGCGGAAGTTTTAGCTCATAAATGAATTTGTTTTGTTTTACAGTTCTCCCTCATCTTTCCCTCTCCCTCCCCTCATTCTTTCCACCAGTATTTAAAAAAATAAGTTTATTTATAATCCAAAGTTCCTGGGTGTTTTGCAGCAGAAAAATAATTTGTATTTTCAGATTACATAGTTCATGATATTTCTAGATTAAAGTCCTCATTATGTCTTCACATATTTTTGGAGGCAGAAGCTGGGTGAAAAAGTTTAAATTTTTTTTTAAACAGAAGTTCTCACATATTTATTACTGAATCAACCTACAGGTGCAGAAGCAAAGTAACAGAGAAAAATCATTTCCCTGATAAAACATATCTATCGTTCAGGTAGTGGTGATGTTTACTGAGTGACGGTGTATGAAAATGTGACTTCATGCAGCATACATTTGTGTGCTATCTCATGTGTGATCCCTTATAGACCTGGCTTGCTTCTTCTCCAATATTTCCTCTTGGAGTTGTACCTGATTTTATTACCAGTTTTCATCTAAATCTGCTGGGGAATGGGACAATTCTGTTTTTGTTTCTTGGCTAGGAATTGCTTGACCCTGAAAGTCTGGTAAGAAGACATGGCAGAGAACAGTCAACAGCACAGACCAAGATGGCAGAGAAAAGGAGGCAAGTCTAAACATTTTTTAACACTTTGGAAGCATATTGCCAAATTGCTCCTTGAAAGATAATACTAATTTAAATTCTCACTTGCAGTTAAGGGAAACACCCTTTTTCCTGGACTTTTAATAGTATTTACACTACTAAATTCCAATGTGATAGGCTAAATTTTTATTTCATTATTTTAACCTGCATGTTCTAAATTGTAATGAGTTTAAACACTATTTTTTTTTTAAGATTTTATTTATTTATTTGACAGATGGAAAGACAGTGAGAGAAGGAACACAAGCAGGGGGGTGGGAGAAGGAGAAGCAGGCTCCCCGTGGAACAGGGAGCCTGATACGGGGCTGGATCCCAAGACTCTGGGATCGTGACCTGAGCTGAAGGCAGACACTTAACAACTGAGGCACCCAGGCACCCCTAAACACATTTTCAAAGTTATACGTTGATCATTTGAGTTCTTTTTTAATCTTTTTTGTTTTTTAAATTACATAGGTAATACACTGTGTTTTTCTGATATAAGATACAAACTATATTGAAATATATAAATATGTTGATACTTGGCATTACATTAGGAATCTAACTGTATCTTTCCAAAGTTAACAAATTTTTAAAGCAAACATTATTAAAAATCTACTCTTTATTGATTACAAAAGTGTTTCACTATTCTGAGTCCTTATGTATTCTTGTGTGCATCACAGAATTTAGAATCTGTTTCATTGACCTTTGTGTCTAGTATCATGGCAGAACTACACAGTCTAGTTATTTTTGCTTTAAAGTTTTAATTCCATCCTTTATTCTTTTGTTATATAATTTTAGAATTGGAATTTTAAGTGGAATTACATTAAATTTATAGTGATATTGAGGAGATTTGAAATTTTACAACATGAATTCTTCTTATCAAATTTTTTTAAAGGATTTTATTTATTTATTTGACAGTCAGATATCTCAGTTGGGGGGGAGGTAGGCAGAGAGAGAGAGAGAGAGGAAGAAGCAGACTCCCTGCTGAGCAGAGAGCCCAATGTGGGGCTCCATCCCAGAACCCTGGGATCATTACCTGAGCCGAAGGCAGAGGCTTTAACCCACTGAGCCACCCAGACGCCCCTTATCAAGGTTTTTAAGACCACGTTTATATTCCCCAGTGAAATTTTGTGGTTTTGTTTTTGTTTTTGTTTTTGTTTTTGTTTAGATGTCGGCACTGCATATTTCTTATTGAGTTTACTCCGAGGTGTTGGAATTTATAACCCCTTCCCCAGTGACTGGGTTACTTTATAGTGTCCTTTTGACTTTGTGTCATATTCTCTCACTCAGCATCTCTATAGCTCCCCGTAGTACCCCCACCCCCGTCAGAGCAGTTGACAGGAGCTTTGAATGCCATGGGTCTGAGGGATATTATTTATTCTTCTTGTGCTTGAATTGCCCACCTCTTAGTCTCCTTTTATGGCCTGGAGAGAGTTTATAGTGACCCACTGCTGGATCAGGAGCCAGAATCTGTATGTAGTAGCTCTCCTTCATTTACATAAACAGCTAACTGGTTGGCTGCCAGCTTTTTTCGTGTTACCCCATGGAGAGTGCACCACTTGTGCTTCTGATCCTTGCTTAGATATCTGATTCCAGGCACTTCCTTCCTCACAGGGCTTAACCCCACCCAGGGCCCCCTGAACAACCCTACAAAATATCAATCGCTTGCTTCCATTTGAACCCAGAGGATCCTCTGATGTTTATTAAATATCTACACACGATTACAGAATATGCAAAAGAGCCTCATCTTGAATTAGAAAATTTGAGAAAGAAAGGGAAAATTTAATTGAAGCTCTCTGTGCCATGTACTTTCTAAGTGTTATTTTTTAAAGGTAAAATAAAATTTTCTTAAGAAAAATTCCTTTTCTGTTTTTTTTTTCATTTTTTTAAAAAATGTAAAATACATGTAACAAAACTTACCATCTCAGATTTTTTTTATTAACATATAATATATTATTAGCCCCAGGGGTACAGGTCTGTGAATCATCAGGCTTACACACCTCACAGCACTCACCATATAGCACACGCCCTCCCCAATATCCATAACCCAACCCCCCACCCCCGCATATAATAGAGTACTCTATTATACTCAGTTTGTTTTTTGAGTACCATCTCAGGTATTTTTAAGTGTACAATGCAATAATGTTTAGTAGGTGCACATTGTTGTGCAATCGATCTCCAGAATTTTTCATCTTGCAAAACTGAAACTATACCCAATAAACAACAACTCCCCATTCCTCCCTTCCCCTGTCCTTGGCAACCATCACTCTACTTTGTTTCTATGAGTGTGACTACCCTTGATACCTCATGTAAGTGAAATGAGGCAGTATTTATCTTTTTGTGACTGGCTTATTTCACTCAGCAGAATGTTCTCAAGGTTCGTGCATGTTTTAGCATGTGTCAGAATTTCCTTCCTTTTTGGGATGCCTGGGTGGCTCAGTGGGTTACACGTATGACTCTTGATTTCAGCTCAGGTCATGATCTCAGTGTTGTGAGATGGAGTTCCGTGCAGGACCCTGCTGGGCGTTGAGCCTGCTTAAGATTCTCTCTTCCTTCTCCCTTTGCCCCTCCCTGCCTTTACCGCATGCTCTCTCTCTTAAAAAAATAAAAAGAATTTCCTTCCTTTTTAAGACTGCATAGTATTTTTTGGTATCTATATCTACATCTATGTACACTTTATTCATTCCTCCATTGATGGACACTTAAATTGCTTCTACCTTTTGGCTATTGACAATAAGGCTACTATGATAATAGTATACGAATATCTCTGCTTTCAATTACTTTCTAAGTGCTTTACTGTATTTACCTCACTTGATCCTTAATACAGGTTTATGAATCAGATACCATTAATACCCCAGTTTTATAGAAACGGAAACTGAGGCATATAGAGTTTAAGCAACTAATTATGATTCCAGAGCTCCCATGTTTAACTCTGTGCTATTCTATTTTCCAAAAGAGACATCTCGGTGTCCTGCATCAGGGGATGGAAAATAAAGAAGAGAAATGAAAATCATGCTGACAGAATGAATTATAAAGTTGAGAGCTATCCAGATAATTCAGGTAAACATTGTGCTTTTGAGTTACGTTTTTAAAAAATTGCTCATATAATTGCTTTGATATGGGCAATCTAGACAATTTCATGTTTTCAAAATCAAACCAATTCTCAATAAACACAGCCATAATAAGATAAGATAGATAATAAGATAGATAAGATACAAATTAAGAACGAGGATGACCAGTTTGTGAAAATCTCATGAAAAAGAGCTCCTTGTTTGAGCTCTTAATATCTGTAAGCATGACTTTTAGGGTGTATCTTATATACATCCATGTAGTGATTTGAAATATTACTCTAGGAAGGCTGAGAACAGCCTGAACAATAGACTCTTCCTAGGTAAGCGGCCAGGATGGGTGTGGGGAAAATGGTGATGGTGATCATTCCATGATCTGCATTGTTGTGCCATTGACTTGTCTGTGTCTTAACTTGTACGTACTCCATATATGCTTTTACAACATACCTTCCAGAATCTCATGAGAAATGTGTTCTGAGGAATGTTTTTTATTGGGTTGTCTTTACAGTGTGTGTGTATATGTGTGTATGGCATATATCTTGCTGTTTTTTTTCTTTCTCATTTTTTTTTCAACTTCACTGCACATTAAAATCATCCATCTTTGTTTGGTCTCAAAACACTGCGGTGTTCTCAGGATCAGGAAATAAATATGTTTTTGTTTCCTACCTCACAAAATAAAATGTTTGAGTTGTTTTTGTAAGCTAAATTATATTTCGATTTCCTTTTAGTTACTTAGGAAACAGATTTTTTTTTCAAAAATTGTAAAGTCCATTCTAGAGATTGAAATCATTGAATTTTTTTTTTTCACAAGATTATCCTCAGGATAGATGGAGAATGTTTTATGAAGTCTTGGTTGTACTTGATGAGTTTTGGTTGTACAAAGATATATGCAACAGTGGATCAAGAAAGAAAATATTTGAGGAAGTTTAAAAATGGCCTCAAATTAAGAGGAAATACAGAGGTCCCAGCTGAAGTTTTCACAATTGTTACTCTATTTTGGTTACGTTTATACGGTGGGGCTTTAAGGTCAAAGTATTGCTATCTCATCACAGGGATGTAGATGATACTATCTTAGTAAGTTTAATAGTCAGATTTCTTTTGCTTTTCAATTAGCAATAATCGCGCCTCGGATAAACCTCATTGGCTACGATACTGCCACTGCGCAAAGCTCTTTTGCTTTTCAAAAGAGACATTTAAGTGTCTTGCACCAAATAAAGAAGAGAAAGGAAAACCGTATTTGCATTGGCTGTCTATAAAGTAAGAGGCAGTGCTAATGCTTATCATTCACCATATTCAAAGAACAACATGAGAGAACTCATGTTCAATTCAGCTGTGTTGAGCAGTAAAGGTGATTTCAATTGCTCCCTGAATCCTAGAAAAGGTGGAATGGACAAAGCCAGGGCCTGGGCCTCAAGAGCGTCTGGAGCTAATATGCCCATTACTGCAACACTCTCTCCTCTTTCTCTGCCAGTCTGCTTCCCGCTCTTTTGCTCTAGACCAGACTCTTCCACATGGCAGGAAGCACAGCTCACTGTTAACTTTTAAAATTTCCATCAATAACCGCTGTATTAGGCATTGTTGCTGCCTTGGTCATACCCCTGGCCCATCCGTGAGGTCACCTGTGTCTGAAGAGTTAGTCCCTTCTCTGTCCCAGGCTTCCTACCTTGAGCACCTGCATTTTTCTGTATTGAGAAAAACAGAAACAATTTTTTCTGTTTTCTGCATTTTCTTTTCTGAGAACACAGGCTGGAGAAACGGGCTGGGATGGCAGAGAGGGCAGGCCAAAAGTGCCCAGTGGTTCGTATGCTCAGGAGTTAGCTTCAGTCAGAGAGGGATGGGAGTGGGTACATAAACCACTCCCTCTCCCCAGTTATGAGTTTTGTGCTATGGGCCTCTGAGATGTCCCCAGCAGGACTCAACATCTTTCATTATTGCTTTCTTCTTTTCCTCCTCTCATTTCCTCACTCTCTTACCACACTTCCTGGGATCATCTCCCAAATGAAGTATTTGTACTCAAATTCTTCCTCAGAACCTTTTGGGGGGGGGCGGGGGAAAATCCAAACTGAGATAACCTTCAGAGAATAGCTGATTTAGTCCTTTACGACTAGTGCAAAATTAATGGAGAGATTCTTAGATTGGCCCATCTTGGGTCAAATGCCTACGTATGGTCCAATTGGTTGCAGCCATGGGAGCAGGGACATGGTAGCTATCATATGGGTAGAATAGCAGAAAAAGTGCTCAGAGTCAGGGGTAAAGGGAATGAAGAGAAGAAGCAGGTCCAAGACATAGAAGGATATTATTTGCAGAAGATAGGATACGTGTTGGATGATGCATTGGTTGAGTATATAAAACCATAACTCTTTACCCATAAGGTAGTTAATAACATATTTTGTAAAATGTTTGTTCTGAGCCAATTTTTTTGTAACTTAGTTTTAAAATAATTTAAACTTACAAAAAAGCTATAAGAATAGTACAAGGACCCATCATATAACTACTGTTTGGATTTAAGAATATTTTAGATTTGGTCCTATTTTTTTTTAAAGATTTGTTTATTTAGAGGGAGAAAGAGCAAGGAGGGGCAGAGGGAAAGAGAGAGAGAATCCTCATGCAGACTCCCTGCTGAGTAGGGAGCCTGACACAGGGATTGATCCCAAGATCCTGAGATTATGATCTGAGCCAAAATCAAGAGTTGAATGCTCAACCAACTGAGCCACCCAGGCACCCCTTGGTCCTATTTGTTTTTATAAAATTCTCTCTTTCTCTCACATATATATTTATATATGCATGTATAAGCCTATGCTTATATGTATATATGTCCTTATATATATATATACACACGTATATATGTGTATATGTTTAGACATACTCTCTCTATATATGTATAGATACATATATAAATATTCAGATATCTTTTCTCTGAAGCATTTGAATGTGTTAGAGGTATCATACTATTTTACCCTTAAATACCTCAGTGTATATTTGCAAAGCACAAGGAATTCTCTTACATAATTCGCGTACAATCATAAACCCAGGAAATTTATTATTGATTTTATACTGTTACCTAATTTTTATTTCATGCTCAAATTTTATCAATTATTTCAATATTATCCTTTAGAGCTAGTTTCTCCCTAGTTTAGGATTCAATCCGAGAGCATCCATTGTATTTAATTATCAAGTCCCTTTACTCTCCTTTAATGTGCAATAGTTTCCTCAACTGTTTTGTGACCTTGGTATTTTTTTTTTAAAGACTTTATTTATTTATTTGACAGAGAGAGAGATCACAAGTAGGCAGAGCAGCAGGCAGAGAGAGAAGGGGAAGCAGGCTCCCTGCCGAGCAGAGCACCCGATGCAGGGCTTGATCCCAGGACCTTGAGATCATGACCCGAGCTGAAGGCAGAGGCTTAACCCACTGAGCCACCCAGGCGCCCCGTGACCTTGGTATTTTTGAAGAGAATAAGCTAGGTATTGTAAAATATCCTTTAATTACAAAACCAACATATTTTATATGTATTGGTAACCACTACAACCAATATATTTTAACTAGTGCGTATGTGGAAAATGGGAAGAGGCAACAGCAAGTAATGGCTCCAAAGACAGCCTTCACAGTCAGCTCATTAACTCTGAAGGGACTTCCATTCTACTTTGTATTATATGTAGTGTTGATAAACTAAAACCTGGGATAGAATGTTCATTGATATATTAGATAACGCAGTGTTATTAGAATATGATTGATTATGTGAATGCAATCAAACTGTCAGTGAATCCTTCAAATCATTCTCCTTCCTTAAGAATACTATTCAAGGGTGGTCTCTAATCGAAACTTTCATATAGTGAGAGGATGTGCTGAATATAGCGTAGAAATTTATATCTTAGTGGAGCTAGGTGTTATTTAGTGCATTTTGTAGAACAAGAACTTTACATTTACTGAGCTTAAGATAGTTGACTATGGTAGTCAGTGGAAAGCCAAGATTAGACCCTACATAATCCTGATTCTTTGCCTGAGTGCTCTTTTCTACTTTGTCCAACTAATCAAAATGGTGCTACTCAATGTAGCTGTCCACTCAAATCCCATTCGTGATTTGGTGATCATCCAGTTTTTAATGTATTTGACTCTTCTCATTACTAAGCAAAACAAATGAAGCTTTACCAGGAAAATTCTTACTTTAAGGGCTACTATCTAAATGTGTTACTAAAATTAAGCACTAATTTGTGCCTTAAAACATTCATTCTGCCAGTGAAAATGCCCCCATAGCTAAATGAACAACTGTTTTAATACATTAATACCTGATGTTTTAGATTTTTTTAAGTAGAAAAAGGAGTCTCCACTATTTGTTTTAAGAACAATGCACTCCAATGGACTAGAAACGCATAGTAACAAGAGAATTTTTTTACAGAGTTCTCCCCTCAGCAGGGAGAAGGGACTGAAAAGCAGTCTGGTATATTGGGAAGAGCATGGGCTTTAACCAGTCAAATGGAATTTCAAATTCTGTAGCATCAGTATTAGCAGCGTAGCTTGGGCAAGGAAGTAATCTTTCTGAGCTTCAGATTCCTAACTTGTGTAATGGTAGATATGATATCCATGATTTAACTCTCTGGTACTTTTATTTTTTTTATTTTATTTATTTATTTATTTATTTTTAAAGATTTTTTTTTTAACAAGTGAATAGTTTTATTTAAGAAAGAAGCATTAGATTATCAAAATTTTGACAAATTTGACAAGTAACTTTATATTAGGTTTATATTTCCCCTAAAATATGCATTGCAAAATAATTGAAGAGAAGGAACGGATTATTTATATTTTTAAAGATTTTATTTATTTATTGACAGACAAAGATCACAAGCAGTCAGAGAGGCAGGCAGAGAGAGAGGAAGGGAAGCAGGCTCCCCGCTGAGCAGAAAGCCTGATGTGGGGCTTGATCCCAGGACCCTGGGATCATGACCTGAGCTGAAGGCAGAGGCTTTAACCCACTGAGCCACCCAGGTGCCCACTCTCTGGTACTTTTAGTGCTTACTCTTCAGGATGACAGAAAATGTATTTCAAAGTGTCCTTATACACACACACACACACACACACACACACACACACACATATGTGTATATGTTTAGACATGTGGTAGAAATGCTCAGTGGTGATTATCTTCAATGGGGTAATTGTCCAAGTGTTGTAAGTAGATACTAAGGAGCATCATTATAAGGAGAGGAAGCTGAGTCTACTTGCTGGAGCTAAAAGTAATTCAAGATGGTACAAACAGTCCATACAATTATCCTTTAAACTTGCTTTGCAGGTTTGGGGCTGGCTCTTAGCAACAGTTTTACTCTCTTCCATTCCACTTTTCTAGAGGTTATGTTGCATTAAACAAACAACTTCTCTCACTCTTCAAAGTTGCCCCAGATTTTTATTTTCACTAGGATTCACCAACATAAGAAGGTTTTGGGATGGGGATCAGCATAGTAGGACTTGCTCTACTCTCCCCTTGGGAGGCCATGGGTGTATTTATATATTCCTTTCTTAAATGAAAATAAAACCTGTGTCCATAGATGGTAATGCAACTAGACATGGTAAAGAGATTTCTTGAAATTTAAATCATCTTCTGCTTGCTTTTTCTCACCTCAAAAGCAAATTAATAAAATAAATTTCATAGTCTTTCATAGGAATATTTCTTTCCTGGTTGAAGTCAGTAATGTCTAGGTAGGTGTGAATAACAAAGTCTGAAGATGGGAACCATAATGGAAACTACAACCCAACCATGTAATGGCAGCATCACAAATGGGAAGCTGACGCAGACTCAGTCACTGTCTGAAGGGATTTCTCTACTTTCAATGGAATGGAATCCCATGGAATTGTTCCTCTCCACTCTTCTTTTCCTGCTTGAACAGAAAAGATACCAAAAGAATTGGCAATTATCTGTATGAATCAGCTACTTTTGAGTTTGACAATTTTCTTGGAAAAATGTTTTAAAAGCAATTTGCCTGGCACATGAAGATCATGAAACTGCTTAATTTGGGAGGAACAGGAGAGATCAGGGGTCTAACCTCCCAGCTGTAGCAGGCATACCCTCTTCAGTCTCTCTAACAGAGAGTGTCTCTAACAGGCCAACCATGTTGTTCATCATTCAGAATGATAAAATAAGTTGTTCTAAGGAAAAAGGTGCATTTCTGTATTTTGGGCTCCATAATCCTCTACTTCATTCAAATCATTGTCTTCCAGAAACAGGAAATCTAAAAGAAAATGAAAGCAAACTGTATTAAAAAAATATATAGAATTGAAAGAAGACATAGTGTTCCCTTTTATTTTTATTGCATTAATTTTTTCTTTATTTTAGTGGCATACATTTGTGTAAAAATATATACATGCATATGCCAATAAGGAATACACACGCACAAACACACATGTTTAAATACCTTATTTCAGGTCATCCCAAATTATTTTTGTAAAGAGCTTTTAAGTTGTTACATAAAAATGTGGTGGTGAGACTCCTGAGCCTGATAATGAGAATGGGACATTTACAAATGGTGGTCCCTGCTAGACACAATAGCGTCTCTGTCTCCAGGTGTGATTTGAGTGTCCACACAGGGAGCTCTCAATCATGATCTGCACTGAGCTTCCCTCTCCTCTTGTCTCTACTTCAAAAAGAGACCAGCAGGTGAGGGGAAGGCTTTCACAGCCGAGAATAGAACCAAATATGATAAAAAGTACAAGGAGATTTTTGGTGGCATATTGGAGGCTTTGTGTCTTGGTAGTCTTGTGAATCAGAGCATTTTCTTTTCTGCCTGCTTTTTTATCTGTCCCTTTGATTGATCGGTCCTTGTCTGATATTGAGCCTTCCAGCCAAAGACTACTGCTCGCATGGGGCTGCAGTTTCGGCAAGTGACTTATTTTACACAGGGATGGCGTGTGAGGTGGAGGAATGATGGCGGAGAGCCCGGAGGGAACAGCTGTCTGTCACACAGTAAATAGGGACGGCTGCAGATCAAGGCCAAGCTGGAACACATGGCAGGCTTTAGGGACAGAGCAGAGCTGCTGAAAATTGAATCCTTCCTCCTAGCTCCTGACCCTGTCAAATCACAGTGCAGGGGTTACTCTTCTAGAGGTAGAGTTCCTAATTTTTATTTTACCCTACATGTTTTCTTTCGATTTTGCTCATACAAAGCCTGAAAAGCAAAGATGAATATTTCAGGAGTTTGAGTGGAAAAGTCTCCACTGAAAACCTCATTTATGCTAACTAATAGGCATTCACAGAATTCAGTTATGTTTTCCACAGCTTGAGTCTTTGAGTGCCTCCCTTTAGAATGACTGTTTTTATGCCATCTACTACTAAACATTGAGTCTACGTTATGATTACTGTTTATTATATACCAGTGGGTCATAAAAATGAAAGATTTAGGTCACTATATGCTTAATTACTTTTGGAGATGGCTTGAAAAAAAACCACACTGGTTGCAGAAATGAAATATTTAGTCATTCCTGAGTACTGATGTGGCCAGAGCGTCCTGTTTTCCAGGTTTTAGACACTGACTACTTTCAAGACTGAAGAAATTCTAGCTGTTAATGCTTGCTTAGGGTTGTTCCACCTATGTACAGGGAGATTTTTAGCCATCAGCCATGGTTTATTGACAATCCTTCACACACCAAGCCCTCTACCAGGCACTTTGGAGGATTATGAAAGAAGCAGAAGATACACATTAAACGGTAAGCTCTTGAGGGGTATACAGTTTAATGAGAGAACCAGAGAAAACCCAAGCAGATACCTGTAAATATAACAGATGAGAAAAAAACCCAGCTCTATTCCCTGCATTGTACTTGGTGCCCTTAGTAACAGATGTGTTACTCCTCTGTCAAGGGCGCTAGTAACACATACCATTGGGTGTTCAGGAAATGAAAGTACTACTGGTATTTAGTAGCACTTCGTGTTTTTTCTTTCTTATGCTAAGAGTGGTAAATGCTATAGTGTAGTTCCACAGTTCCTAATAAAATATGCAACACGGTTTTGTCTGAGAAGGAGCAATGTTCTCAAGTATCAAAATTGATGCTTGAATCTGTCAAAACAGCCAACATATTCTGTTTTGGAACTAAATGGCCGGAAGAGCATGTGTGGGATTCCGAGGCTAGACTTTGTTGTGATTCCATGGATCCAGACTAGGCTTGTCAGTTCAGTTAATGCATTCAAGCAGCATTTGAGAGCCAACTACCTGCCCAATGCTAATCTGGATGTTGGGGAATTAAGGAGTAACAAAGAGACTTTTCTCTCAGTGACCTCACCGTGTGGGTGTATGTGGAGGTGGGGAGTGGTTTAGGTGGAGAGCTGCATTAGCGGATGGCAGTTGCTGTCATGATTTTTATTTTCAGTGTTTGGATTTTGTTGGGCATAGGTGTGGAGAATCAGAAAATTAAGGAAATAGTTATGCTTACTGATGGAATTCTGATATTCTTAGGGCAGTGAAATGCTCAGGCATGAAGAGAGTCTGTACTAGCCACTATTAGTGCCTGGGCCATTACCTCCCCACCTTACCATTGTAGTAACACTATGGCTGAATTCTGATAGCCTGAAAATTTTCTGTGGCAGTGTGAGCAGGCAGGATATACCAGAGAATTAATGCCCTCATCCCTACCCTCCAGTCCCATCGATAACTAGTGGGAGTAGGTCCTTCCTCCTTCCCAGGTCTCTCCCTCCTCCATGGGATAACCCTGTGGCTTGATTCAAGAGTTCTGCAGAGTGACTAATTGATGGAAGCTTTTAGGTGCTCCTAGACAGTTGGTAAGGATAATTGTATGAATGCTTCTACATTCCCCAACACTCCTTAACCAATCCAATGTTTCTTTCTTCTGCTGCTGGGTCCAAACAAGGTAAGGGTAAATACCCATAGGTGAATATTCATGTTCTGAGAACTTTGGCTGAGCGAAGTAGATCTTCAAATTTTTTAGTAATTGATTGAGTTTTAACCAAGTAGCCTTGCCTTCTTGGTTACAAATATAGATATATCTGGAGTGGGGCACTCTCTAAGTTGGCCTAAATGAGGTGTTCGTTCATTCAAAAAATACTTATTGAGAATCCACAATGTGCCAACCTCTATGCTAGGCATTTTGGGTATGGCCGTGAACAAGGTAGATCTAAATTCATCCTTTATTAGGCTTTGAAGGCGTGGCTTACAGAAATGGCAAGCAGGAAATTGTGGCAAAAGCCGACAGGTACACAATGGATATCTCACGCATAAATGCAGAAGCCGCAGGAGGGAGACAGTTATGTCCATTTGGCAGTAGGAAGAGAAATGAAGAGACAGACAGAGAGAGAGGAACAACAGTCATGGTAACATTAGGACTCTGGAACCGGCACCCCACATGCTGATAACTTGACATCAGGGTAGCTGGTTTCTGAAGTACCACCACTTCTCAAACTCCATTTGTCTCCAAAAGCTGGCTTTGTTGGAGGTCCTGTTTGTGGATGTCTTAGGCGTCTAAGGTCCTGGTTTCCTATTTCTCGGTGTATTATTATATTCTTACAACACACCTTCATTAATTACGGAAATGTGCGATGAATTCTTCTCATTTTAAAGCTAACAGAGAAATGTGAACATAGAATTAAATTGTCATTTTTGACAAATAAGTGAAGCAAAGTGATTTTTTCTGATGAGGGAACAAAAAACACAAAAGACAAAAAAAAACCCTGTCTCCAAATTTACAACATTTTAGATGTGTTAAGAGCAAACACTAGTAACCTCAATTACTGTGAGAAGACCTAGAAACAAAGAAATCTGGGGTTGCCAACATCTTAAAGGGGCCTTCTATATAGTTTTCAAGTGTATTAGACTCATCAGAATTCTGTTTGTGTCACTACATTTTCACTAGTCCAATCCACATTCATCAGTGCCTGTTTATACCTTGTTTTGTTTTGTGTTATTCACTTGTCCTTAAATAGCAGCAACTTCACATAGGAACTTGCTAAACATGTAAATTAAAAGGTCCATTCCAAACCTATTCAATCAGAAGCCCAGGGGTCGGATTTCCCTAATTTGTTTTAATAAGCCCTCTGGGTGATTCTAATGGCAAGCTCGTGTTTGAGACTTACTGCTTTTGGCTAAGAAAATGTCTGGATCTTGGGGTGCCTGGGTAGCTCCTTGGGTTAAGTGTCTGCCTTCGGCTCTGGTCATGATCCCAGGATCCTTGGATGGAGTCCCACATCAGGTTCCCTGCTCAGCAGAGAGCCTGGTTCTCTCTCTCCTCTGCCTGCCACTCTCTCTACTTGTGCTCTCTCTCTGTCAAATAAATAAATAAATAAAATCTTAAAAAAAGAAAAGAAAAGAAAGAAAAGAATAGAAAAGAAAAGAAAGCGTCTGGATGTGCCGGTAGCAAATATTTAAAGTGGATTCCTAAAGATTCTCCTGAAAAAGTTTGTAAAAAAAAGAGACAATATATTTTTTTAAAAATTTCTCTCTCTCATGTTTTAGGCCTATTTTTGCTGTTGTCCTTGATGATGATGTATGTTTGTATCTGTGTATTTCTGTAGGAGGTACATCCATTCCAGTGATGGGCTGGTAAATGTTTAACAACCAGCTTTTTGGAAAAAGGAAAAGGAAGGTCTCATTTATAGGCTTTGCTAATTTCTATAGTGTAAGAACTCCCACCACGGCCAGTTTCGGGAACAAACACATCATCACTGGAAATGGAACAGGAAGTAGATGAGCAGAGCTCCCCCCATTGATTCTGATTCTACCCATTGAAGCATAAAGCTCAAGACAGAGCCATGATGACACATTTGCTGAACAAATTTTGAAAGAGCGAACTAAGGATATAGGCTAGAATTTTATCTATTGGGGAAAGAAAAATTTAGTGTGATGGAAGACTTTAATTAGCATCTCATACCATTCTTCCTTGATTTTAATGACTTTCACAAAAGTAACAGTGGAAAGAAAACAAATTAAACATGTATTTATTTAAAATATATTCTTTAAATAGCTCTTTTTATTACCTGCTGCAACAAATCAGGCTATTTAAATACAGGCCATTTTCAACATAGCGCTTTATGGCAATAAAACACTCGGCAAATCAATTTTATTGTTCCTCTCTGCGACCTCAAAACGTAATAGATATGAGTTGCCTATTTTTACAGATGAAGAAAGTGAGGCACAATGAGATCTTCAAACTTTCATATAGCATGTTAATAGAAAAACTGGGATTAGGCCTCGAGCCCTGGAATTTCCCAGCCATAGTTTATTAGATTACATTTTCTAAAATGTGAATAATTTAAAAGGAGACTTTAATTGGCTTTGTTCTACAGGGGTGACTGTGATTTCTGTTGCTGCAACTTACCAGACCTGAGGTTCATCCTGATGGTTGCCCTGCCCCTCCTGCTCATGGTCCCCACCAAGAAGGGCCTTGGGAAGCCAACTTTCCTGCCATATTGCTAAACCCATCCATCCTCTAAAGCGCAGTTGCCTGGATTGGAGTTAGACACCAGCCCCAGAGGAGGCTAATCAATAGGTTGGCTTGGAGCTTAAATGAAAGGGAACAACTACACTCCTCCCCTCCATAAATTAGAATAATCAAGAATGGGATAATTAGCATGGGAACTGAGAGCTGAGATTTATGATGAAAGATATTCTGGTAAAGCCATGATGGGTGTGAGTAAACTAAAGTTATAAGAGAGCAAAAATTACTGGTAAGTAAAAGGTTTGGCTTAGAGAACAGACAGGGTGATCAGATAAAAAAGCAAGTAGTTAGAGAAAGAAAAATAAAGAAATGTTCAGGGGGAAAAAAATACACCATGAGAAACAGACCATGCAGCAATCGGAAGAGGGGGAGAGATGGAGGGAGCAGCCAGTTTTCAGGACTGCCCTGGTGACTGGCAGCTTTCCAGCTTCTCTCCACGTATATATGGATAAGTTCTTCAGTGCGGAACAGAAACTCTGTGTTAGTGACTTAGCCCAAAGGGGGTCTGTAGTCTTCACATAACAAGAAGTCTGGAGGCCCGCGATTGGGGGCTGGAATAGCAGCTCCCCATCATGGTGTGGGCGCATCTAGCTTTGCTCTTCACCTTCCTTGACGGGGAGAGTTTGTTCTCAGGTTTGCCATCTCAGGGCCTCCAACATCACATCCGTTTCCATGCAGAAGAGGGAACTGATGAAGAGAAATGTGTTTCCCTATGTAAGTATCAGGAGTTTAAAATCTCTTTCATTTCACTGTTCTGAATAGTAACAAGGACGCTTGGCAGCAAAAAGGGTAGGAAATATAGCCTTTTTTCTTACTTTATCTTCCTTCTCCCATCCTTCCTCCCTCCCTCTCTTCATTTCTTTCTTCCTCCCTCCTTACCTCTCCCCTTCCTTTTTTTTTTCTGTCTTAGTACATTGCTGCCCAGGACAAAATTGGGAGTCCACTAAATAAGAAGATGTTAAGAACTGGGGAAACGGGTAGCAGAGTGTGCCTTAGCATCCTTATACCAAGACTTCTAGCATTTGGGTAACTCAAGTTAGTCTTGATCAAAATTAAAACCAGCATGGAGATAAGAGTTGTTTGGTTGGCTCAAGTAAAGGTATTTTGGCCATCAGCCCTCACAATTCCTCTGTCTTCCACTTTAAGTGAATTAGAGCTGGATGTCCAGAAGAATGCTATCTTGATTTAAAGCACTTAGAAAAAAAAAAAAAAAACCAAAACAGGGGTGCCTGGTTGCCTCAGTTGGTAGAACATGCAACCCTTTAACTCAGGGTTGTTTGAGCCCCACTTTGTTATGTAAAGATTGCTTAAAAATAAATATTTAAAAAAAAGAAAAAATCCCAAAACATTAATTGCTAATAACAATATGGATTTGTTAATAAGTCATGCCAACTTAACATCATGACTTAATTTTTTTTTAGGGTACTAATGGCCTTTATTGTTTGCAATGGTTGAGGAGGGGACATGATGGCTCTGGCTCGAGGGGCGACTCCAAAGACCTCTTCTGTTGCCTTCCCGGGAATATACTGTACATATAGTGTCTTGCTTTTAGCAAGACTTTTAATAAACTCTCTTGATATCACTGCAGGAAAGATGGAGAAATTGAACTTGGTGATAGAATATCTGAATATAAAGCTGGTTAAATATATTTACCTTCTATGTTGACAAATCTATTAGTGTTAACCTGATAAGAAGTCTTTAGAGAGGAAGCAATAGACTCTACCTTTGACTTTGTCCTGTTCAATTTTTCTGGTGGTGGCTGGAGAGAGAGAGACAGTCACTGATCCAAAGTTGGAAGGATAGCTGTTGAGAGGTGTGATGGAATAACAGAATGAACAGAATGTCCTTAGATTCAAAAGAACCAATCACACAAATATAATGGAGAGAGGATCTGGCTTAGTAGCAGCTGGTGGGAGAAAAACCAGAAAGGACTACATGTTCAATCCAAGTTAACTGTGCTGACACATGGCTTGCTTGACCCTCTCTCCCTTTATCTAACTCACTTAGCATATCCACAATTCAGGGAAATCTAACCCCTACTATCCTAAACTTGGACTTGTGTAGCTGAAGGTGGCTGAAAAAAAAAAAAAAAAAAAAAAGGAGTGCACTGGAGTTCCTCACTTCATTACCAAATAGGCTCTTGGTGCTGCCAGTCAAACTATATAAATGCTGCTGGGTGCACCAGGGTTTTTCCACGTGTCACCTTGCTGAAGGACTATTTCACACATTCTCCTCTCTCCTCTAACCCTCAGCATCTCCTCCCTTGTCCTCCTTCTTGGCTAATGCTCGTGCCTCCTACTTTACTGGAAAAAGAGAAACAGAAAAGAGCCTCTATAGACTTCCCACCACCACCACGTCTACCCACCTCTCAGCGTCTTCACCAATCTATTTCTGCCAGCAAAAGAATTATCCCCAGCATGGACCTCTATTTGTGCCCTGGATCCCAACCATTCTTGCGTTTAAGGTGGGAGGGTGGGTCCAGTCCCTAGTACGTCATGATGACTAGAAGCAGAGGAAGTGTTCCCAGCCCATCCTCTGAACTCCTGCTGCCCGTGTCATCACTGATCTCCAGGTGGTTACATCCGATTCCCAGTCCTCAGTCTACTTGCCTGCTAGCAGTATTTGGTACACTTGAGACATTCATTCTGTTCCTCTGGCTTTCAGAACAGCACATTGCCTTACCTTGCTTCCTCTCAGGTTCCTTTTGTGATTTCCCCTTTTCTCCCTCAACCTCTGAATATTTGAGAACCCCAAGATCCAGTCACTGGATTCGCTCTTCACCCAGTCCCCACTCACTCCTGCCTCATCTCATCCTGCTCCTGACATGTTTCCACACATATGTCTGCTGCCAAGACTTTCTCCCCAACTTGAGATATCCACACTCCATGTCCTGCTCTACACTTCCATTCTTAGGTTTAGGTAACAGCTAAAACTCCTCAAACTCCAAGGTGGATTCTCGTTTTTTCTCTCTAAGGTTGCCTCACCTGCAGCCTTCCTCAGCTCATTGGTAGCAGCCTCATCCTTCCCAGTGTTCAGGTTGAGAACTTGGCAGTATTGACTCCTCTCTTTCTCTTACACTTCATAACTCATCCATCAGGAAAATCCTCTTGACTCTACCCTTAAGGTAGACCCAGAGTCTTCTCACTTTTCATCTCCTCTGCTGCTGTCACCCTGGTCTGAGTCTTCATCTTCTCTCCCAATATGGCAATAATCTAATGTGGTCTCTCCTCAGCCTGAGGGGAGGGAATCTACGTCTTTTCTAGACTCAGAATCCAGAACGATCTATTCAAAATACAACATATCATTGAGTCTGTTCCCAATCTTGCAGGGGCTCTAGATTTTCCTCAAAATAAAGCTCTTCCCTGCTACACAAGGAGTCTAACTGATCTGCTCCTGTTACCTCTAGGATGCCCTCTTTTACTGCTTCTCCTCACTTATTGTGCTCCAAACACAATGACCTCCTTTTGTTCTAGAACATGCCATGTACGTCCCATTTTAGAATCTATGCACCACAGATTCTGCTGGAACACTCTTTTTCCTGATATATCTTATATAATATATAAGATATATATCTTATTCCTGATATATATATCCTGATATATTTTCCTGATATATCCTGATATATATATTTTTACATGATATAAAAATTAACTTCCTTGCTTTAAGTCTTCACTCAAATATCACTCAATGAGGTCTATCCTGATGAAACTAATATAGTCCCCTTCCCTCTAAATCATCCTTCCCTGTGAATGTTCACAGTAGGAACATGACAAAGTAGTTTTGGAATGAAAGGTAAATAATGGTTGGTAAGAAACACAAATTTTTGGTTATTTTAGTAGAATCATAATTTCTAAAGAAGGAAGGTGTAATCTCACTGTGCTCTGGAGTAAAGATAAGAGTTAAAACTCTTGAACACTTAACTGTGTGCTTTATATACACTATTATACAATATATTCACAATAGCATTATAAGGTATTTGTCAATGCTTTGTCTGCTTTGTCAATGAAGAAAATGGAACACAGAAAGGTTGAATCAATTTCCCTATTTATACAGCTGTGAAATGGTAGAACCAGGATTCAAATTCAGAGGACAATTAATTCCAGAACCCATATTCTTTTTTTTTTTTTAAAGATTTTATTTGTTTATTTGACAGACAGAGATCAGAAGTAGACAGAGAGAGAGAGGGAAGAAGGCTCCCCGCTGAGCAGAGAGCCCTATGCAGGGCTCCATCCTAGGACCCTGGGATCATGACCTGAGCTGAAGGCAGAGGCCTTAACCCACTGAACCACCAAAGCACCCCTCCAGAACCCATATTCTTAACCACTCACTAGTGCTGGAAGGTATCTAGAGCAATGTGACTGGATTCTTGAAACCATGTCTTAATGCTAGAAGGCTGAAGGAACTGGGGTTTTCCTCAGAAAAAGAGAACACTGTGGCCCATGACCATTTTCCAGTGTGTGAAGGGATGAGGTAGAAGAACAAAATGTTTATACTGCTATAGGAGAGGAACTAGAGATTGCAGTAGAGACAATTCAGAGAAGCAGATTTTTAGCCCAACATTAAGAAAGAACTTTTTAACTATTAGAGTTGTACAAAGTTAGTAGTCAAAGTGACTACTTCCTTATCATAGAAGTTTATGCAGACATTGGATGACCATCTTGGGGATTCACTTTCTCAGGTAATAGTTCAGACTTGTCTTTCCAACTTGCAGATTTTGTGATTCACCTGTCCTCTACCTGGTGGTGTCCTCCAATGCCCAAGGAAGTGACCTATATGGGATCAGAACTGCTTCATCAGTGTGGGAAAGAGAAGCAATTTATTCATTCACACTCACCTGCATTCCACAGGCAACCTGGAGATGAGGGAGGAACCATTTCTATTTCTTAAGTATAAAATTTCTTCCTTCCTTCTTTTTTTCTCCTTCCCTCCCACCTTCCCTTCCTTTCTTCCTCTTTCCCTCCCTTTCTTTTTCTCCCCTCCCCTCTCCCTCTCTACTCCTCTTTTCCTCCTCTTGAAGTAGATGGCATTAGGAACTTTCCTGCTAGCACTAAAGTTATATTGAGCCCTTGGTGAATTCACTCAACAATGTTAATATTTCAGAACTTGTCTTATGGTGGGTTGTGACTTAAAGGACTTGTCCTGAGAAAGAAGATCTCTACATCATTTTTCCAGGTAAGAGAAAGAGATTTTGTGGATTCCCTGAGGGCGGCAAATTTGTTGATCTCTCCTCCCTGTTGATTAGAATGGTGATCTCTGTTCTTTTGACACTGCTTATCTGACACCTGTTCTTTTCTATACACATAACACCCACTAGGGGCAATTTTTGTGAGACAGTTCCAAGAATAACTAATGCATTTTCACGTTTGCAAAATACTAACATAAGAACCAAAAGTTAAACACTTCTGTTAAAAAGTAAGTAAGACAAGAGTAAGTTTAATTCTGCAGGATTTCAGGGCAATTAGAGCATATAGCCATCTGTATCTGTGTACATTTCCACTAGATATTTCCACCTGCTAATTCTATATTCTTACACATGGTCAGCTATGAATAATATCCATCTTTGCCTGTTTAGTCAGTTTCTCAGATGATCTTTTTAGAACATTTCAATTACTTGGCTTGACTTGTTTTTCCTGTGTGTGCGCGCCCTTTGGATGATGTCTTAAACTTTAATTCTTTCTTATTTTCATTCAGTAAGTAATGGAAGAATCAGCATTACACTATTTGGGGGAATTGTTAGTAGAATAAGAAAACACACTCACAGATGTCCCCACTGCACCTGTATCTTTTCCCTGCCACGTAGGCAGGGATTAGAACTCTGGCAAGTTCTCACAAACAAGTTGATTTTTGTAATGACATCACTAGAATTGACAACAGCCATCATCAAGCCACCTTAGCAATGTATATTTCATATATTTTTAGAGAAGACAGAGTTGTTGATGTGCCAGCTGTCACACTTTCACTCTGTTTTCTCTACTCCCGATGTACACGAATTCTACCCACACTCTGATGAAATGGCCCTTTATCCTATTAACAAGTGTGCTTAGTGGGGTCTCTTCTAATCTTCTACTTCACACCAGTCCCTTACTTGTCTTGTAGGGCTAATTTTTGAATTTTAGAAGCTGACAGGAAGTTACTGGAATAGATTTTTGCTGGCTTTTGAAATAGGGTCTGCTGGCTTCTCATTGACTTCAGCTTTTATGATGCCATGAGTGTGATCACTGAGCAATTAAGTATTTTTTAAGTGTCTGCTTATTGGAGACTCAAAGTCACATATTTATGGTTCCCAGTAATAACTGAAACCAACATTAGAACCCAGAGTGCCTGAGAAGGAAAACAAGGCAATTTTAATGATGACATATAATGTCAGGAAAACATGCTCATTTGGGAGTTAGGTCTTAATTTCTATTCACTCCCTCACATAAGGTTCAGATGAGGCCAAAGATAGAATAATTCTTTTTTATAAAATGTGTTTTTCTGTGTGTGAAATGAAGATTGTTCTTGCCCATTAATTGAAAGGGTCTTCCTCATGGTAGATCCCCTGGGCATATCTGTCATCACAACTGAGAACTCAGATAACTGAGACACAATATTAAAGAAAATACTGGCGTGTTCTGAGGGGAAGAGCTGGGTTTGGCTCTCTACCACAATTGTACCTATCAGACAATTGATGAGACCTTGATTCCTCTCTCCTACACATCTCCCCTATTCTCCCCACTCCCGGAATTCGATCTACCCCCAAGTCCTACTGACACCAAATCAATTTCTTGAATGCATTGCCTTTGCTCCTCTCCACTTCTGCGCCTTGGTCTGGGTCATCTTCCCTCCAGCCTGGCTTCCTGCACTGGCTTTGAACTGGTCTCTCTGTCTCTAATCCTTGCTCCAGAGTGAGATAAGAGTTATCTTAGGAAATACAAATCTGATGGTGACATTAGCTTGCTTAAATCGCCTAGATGCTGTCCATTGCCTTCAGGGCAGAGCCCAAATTCCTTAATTTCCTCAAAAAAGCCCGTTTATACCTGGCCATTGTCCATTCTCCAGCATCACCGCTAATCACTCTCCTTCTGCTTGAGTTCTTTACTTTCTCAGACTCATTTGTTATTCTCACAGATGAGAATAACATTTCCTTTGATAGGACCATTCTCACTTCACTTTTCGCCTGTTGAATTATCTTTCAGGTCTCAGCTTAAATGCTGTTTTACCACAGACGCAGGCCCCCTGGTTAGATGCCTTCCTATATTGCTTCTCTTCAGTGTTTGTCCTATCTACTAGACTCTAAGCTTCTTGAGGACTAGGGCTATGTTTATCTTTTTAGCTCTGACCTATCTACTACCCAACTCAAGTGCCTGACACATCAGAGACATTTGACAAATATCTGTTAAACCACTGACATAAGTGATGAGCACACCGCCTGGCATATAGCAAACATTTGATGACTGGCAGCTATCTGCGTCCGTATCTGTTTCTATATCTGTATCTGCTCATACATACACACATACGTGGTATGGTCAGTATTGAAAAAAAATAGTCTTGCTATATGTAATAATGGACTTACCATAAACACTGTGATAGGAAGGATACAGTTTATTTATTTATTGAAATTATTGAAAGTGTGTAAATTGGCTCTCTACCCAAACTGGAAAATAATCTTATAAATAAACACGTTCCAGTGCTGCTTGGACTTAAATTTGAATGAGCTCTCTGTGCAGTAGAGGTGGTAGAAAAGTACACAGGTAGCGAAATTTTAGTGGCTTGTATTATTTGAACATACACAGAGGTTATGATGGGCAAATGTTTAAGTTATTACTGCCTAACATGGATGTGGGGTACTGAGTGTGCCTGTTGTAGCCTGGCAGAGTGTATCTTTAAAAGCAGATGTGATTTCTTGCCAGGTGGATTTACATGTTCTGATTTAAGAAGGGATATCACAGGTTTAGGTTTGTTAAACCTAAGCTTTACTATGAAGTTTCTCTGGCTGCCCTGCAGGTTAGAACTTCACAGCATGAAAGGTGAAGGCGGTGGTGAGGTGAGGGGTGATGAGGGGTGGAAAGTGAGGCAGCCATTGAGAGGGACTAACGTGCAGCAGCTGGCTTCCAGAAGCTACTTCCTCTCCAAAGGAAACAGTGGTATGCATGAGGAAAAACAAATTAGGGAGTTAGAAAAATCACAGCCTGTGACATTTGCGTCACTTTCCATGATTGAAACGTTGAGAACTGAAAAGTGACTTTCCTCGCCAATTTCTCATCGATAAGCTCTGTTTCAGGAATAGCTATGCTACATGGAGTCAATAAATGTAATTGCTTTCTGATCTCAGTATCAGCAGAACAAGAAGCACGTGTTCAAGAGGCTCTGTAAGTCTACTATGTTTTCTCCGAGGCATACCTACTTTTAACCTCTCAGATAGAGAAATACATGTGTTTTCTTTCTTAAAAACGAGAATTAGAAGGCTCTCTAAAGATTAATGTACATCCGTATTGGATAAATCTCATTATTCAATCATTCTCATGAACTCAATCAAAATCTGTTAATTGGGTACCATCTTGAAAGATTTCACTCTGAGGAAGAGCGTAGGGACTGTGCCTTGTTAAGCATCTGATCCCACAACTCTGTGTCGTATTAGTTTTGTGTTTGTAGGTGTGATATGTCTCACTTTAGTCTACCCATTGGCTATTATTATTCTCTTGTATTTAAATTATTCCAGTGGTATGGGATCCTTTTTAATCCTCATTATATGTGGCTTGAGCATCATTAAGAGGTATGAAAAAGATGTCCTTTCAGGAATCTATTTATGTATGATCAAAATTAACGAAGTTAGTCTACACAATACCTAACTGGTTGACATTCCCCCTTTCCACTTTCACCAGTTCCTGAGTAAAAGTCACACATAGCACAAGGAAGTATAGAAATTTCTTTTGATTTCTCCATTGAGAGGGTTTGGACAGATAACCATTTGCAAAGCTGCTTAAAACACACACAGGAAGGAGCATCTGGGAGGCTCAGTTGGTTAACTGTCTGCTTTCAGCTTGGGTCATGATCCCGGGGTCCTGGGATTGAGCCCTAGATTGGGATCCCTGTCAGTGAGGAGCCTATTTCTCCCTCTTCCTCTGCCCCTCCCCACTGCTCTTGCTTTCTCTCTCTCAAATAAATAAATAAAATCTTTAAAAAACAAATGCACATATGCACACACACACAGGGGTGTGTGGGTGGCTCAGTCGGTTAAGTGCTGACTCTTGATTTGCTTAGGTCCTGATTTCAGGGTCATGGGATCGAGTCCTGTATGGGGCTCCATGCTCAACCCAGAGTCTGCTTAAGATTTTCTCTCTCTCTTTTCTTCTGCCACGACCCTTCCCTTCCCCCCTGCTCAAATGCTCTCTTTCCCTTTCTCTAAAAAAAGGGGGGGGTGCGCCTAGGTGGCTCAGTGGGTTAAGCCTCTGCCTTCGGCTCAGGTCATGATCTCAGGGTCCTGTGATCAAGCCCCGCATCGGGCTCTCTGCTGGGAGCCTGCTTCCCCCTCTCTCTCTCTGCCTGCCTCTCTGCCTACTCGTGATCTCTGTCTGTCAAATAAATAAATAAAATCTTAAAAAAAAAAAAAGCACATACACACAGCAACAGCAGCATCTATTTGCAACAGGGGTAGTCATGGAACAAAGAAAGTATTCCAAAATGTGTGCATGACTTGCTCACTGTACCTTGGCAGTGACCTAGCTGAAACCTCAGATGGCCCTGCTCAATGGCGTGTTGGTTCATAGTTGGAGCCAGGTCAATTCTCCAGGCTGATTTGCCATATTTTGACATCTTATGAATTTTTAGGGAAGTCCACTCTTTGTTTTCTTTTGTTTAAGGTTTAAGATTATGTAAAATATCTTTATATACTACTTCCAAAGAGTTACAGTTTTATTTTTTACATATGTGATAATCATTTCCTTCTATCAATGATCTGATGAAAAGGTAGATTTATTTTTAAATGTAATTTTAAAATTGAACCAAAATCCACTAAGGGTTTATATATTTTCAAAATATATTAGATATTAAAATAATGGTATGTTAATATGCACATTCTACAAAAGCACTTAATTTCCTACTATAGCACGAAAAAGCCTACACTCATGACCTATGTAATTATACATATTTACTTTTTTACTTATGAGAAATAGACTTAAGTTACTGATATGATATTTGTACAAATTATAACTGTGAGTATCTCTCACCTTTTATCATTTTCTTTTTGGAAAATTTTCTATTTGAAAAATAAAATCCACATCCAACAATGAAATAAGAAAATCATTCTTGGGAATATGTATAATGGCTGTTCATAGTCTTGCATAGCTGTTATTTTATTTTATTTAAATATCATGATTTTAAAGAGACCCTGTCATCCTGGGAGATGTGATGCATGCAAGCATGGTGTATAGCTGTTCTAGAAAGAGTCAAGGCAAATCCCACTTTTATGGCCTTACTTTTTAAATCCCAGAAGGACTTTACAGAAAGAGACTGACAAGAGGGACAGGTGGATATTGGCTCCAAGTTGGTGACAAGTTTTCAACCTCAGCTGCATTCTTACAACAGGGGAGTGAAGAGCAGCTGGCAGCCTGGGAGCCACTGTTCTCTGGATGGAATTCTTGTGGCAGAGAGAAGAATGTTCTATCTGGCTCCCCATGCTTTGTGAACAAAGAGCACAATTTAGGAGATTGAAGCTACTGTGGGATCTAAAAGGGGGCGCTTTACTCCGCCTTCCCTCCCTTACATGTTTTGTGTTACGGTCCCAGTGATTTATGTTCAGAAAAGAGTATAATTTCCCAATTTACTGTGAGTCATTGATTTCTCTGAACTCAGGATATCCTTTTAAAGGCCTACCTCCCATATTTGGGAGGTCTGGGGCAAAAATATAAAGAAAAAGATCCACGTCTCATATATCTAAATATCTACGAGTTATAATCAGGTTGACAAACTGTTAAGTAAGAGATGTTCTTTCTCCTAATTTGGACTGTTCTAGCAGAGCCTGGAGATGTAAAGGGAGCCAGGCCCCCTAGCCCCCTTGTCCCTCTATCTCTGCCCCCCCCAAAAGCTAGGGGCTTCATATGCGTGTGTGGACACCCCAACCCACATATCCAGGCTCCATCCACACCCCCTTTCTGACAGCTGCTCATTGGTCACCCTTAGGCCTAGAAACTCTGGAAGCAGGTTGAGGATAATTTGGATGAGAAATTCTGTGGTCCTAGAGTTCAGAAGATGGTCCAGAAGAGAAAACTCAGGCTCTGAGGGGGCACATCCCTTTTGCTTGCAACATAGCAATGGGTAGGGCTGGAAGAGGCCCAGAGCAGGGCCCTCCACAGCAAGGGGCTCACGACAAGGGACCCTTTACCTTGGTCTAAGGACAATACTCTTCTTTGAAACCTCAAAGTACATAATATTGTTCCTGCTATGGCCAGATAGGGAGGACGACTTTGTGGCTAACTTATAAGTTCTCCATTTAATTAAGAATGGTTAAAGCCAGTACTTATTACCTGGTGTTTATGACCCATCTGCCCTCAACCTGGGAATAATTTCAGTATGGACAAAGTAAACTCTTTACTGCTGCACATAAAATATAAAACCCAGTGGTTCAACATGGAGATCATTCTTCCCCTGCATTTCTATAGGCTTTGGAAGGGTGAGTGCAAATGTGGAATGGCCTCATTTTAGTTAGCTATATTTGACAGGACTTTGGTCTGAAAGGTAAAAGGCAACCATTATTCTAATCCTATAAATAAGGGAACTTGGAAAAGCCTTTCACTTTATGGTTACTTCACATACACAATAAACTAGGAAAGGAGCCAGTAGCAGATGTCAGAGTTCTTTCCTGTGCTTAGTAATCAGGGACATACATGTTGAGATAGATCACAGAACCCAAAAGATCTGCAAAGTATTGCCTCTTGGTTTATCTAATAGAAATTTAAAAGAAAGAGCAGAGGAAGGAATCCCTATTTGCATTATTCACAGAATCACCCATAAATTAGTGGCATGATGGAGGCAAAAAACTCCACATAGTGTTAGTAAGAAAGCTAATGTTACATAGATTTTTACTTTAAGGTCCAGGGGGACCCAGCCAAGTGGAAAAAGTGCTAAGTTACGGTGGAAACCAGTCACCTTGTTAAAACTGAACAACCAGGTGTTTAGGAAAAGAATGGCATGAGAGACTGGTTTCTTTCTGGCTGAACACAACCGTTCACTGTGAACACAGAGAAAAGGAATCTTTGTTACAAGCATAGAGGAAGATAAAAATTTGTGTATTTGGATGTTTTTTAAATACTAACTTCACAAGTCTATTTTGGGTTTCACGATATAGTTAAGGAGAGCTGCATTTTGAGCTATAATTATGCTCTACTCCCTGTAACGACTTTAGTTGGGAGTATTTGTTTCAGTACGCAGTCTACAGCAGCTTAAACTGGGATAAATGTGTGTGTAGGTGTAGGATATATTCATTTTTCCTACATGATTTTTTTCCCTAAAGAAAGAAATGAATAGATAGAGATCATTCTCATTCCAAAATAAAAACCTTCAGCAAATGTTATGACAGTGGATGAGAGATTCGGGGTAAATGATTATAGATCTTGGCTTTTAAGAAATAGCACAGTGAGGGGTGCCTGGTGGCTCAGTTGGTTAAGGGTCTGCCTTCAGCTCACATCATGATTCCAGGGTGTCCTGGGATCAAGCCCCACACCAGGGTCCCTTCTTAGAGGGGAGTCTGCTTCTCCTTCTCCCTCTGTCTCTCTCCCCTGCTTGTGCGCACTCTATTGCTCAAATAAATAAAATCTTTTTTTTTTAAGCTTAAAAAATAGTGTAGTGACCCTTGAATAACATGGGTTTGAGCTGCACTGGTTCACTTCTATATGTGCTTTTTCTGTTAAACACAGAACAATATTGTAAATGTATTTTCTTTATTTTTTAAAAACCTTTCCTTTTTTATAACTTACTCTCTTAAAAGAGAATAGTGTCTAATACATATAACATACAACACATGTTAACGACTGTTTATGCAATCAGTAAGGCTTCTGGTCAACAGCAGGCTCTTAGTAGTTAAGTTTTGGGGGAGTCAAAAGTCATATGGCTTTTTGACTGTGCAGGGGGTCTGTGTCCCTAATTCCCATGTTGTTCAGGTTCAACTATTTTACCAAACATACTACTAATAAAATCTGCCCTGAAAAATACAAAGAATATTTACTTTATAAATATAAAATAATACTCTTGAGTGGTTTTCTATTGTTTTGGGGAGAAAACCCCTGCATGATCTGGCCCTTCTCTGCCTATCCTGCCTCTTTCCTCAAATCTCTCCCCTTGCTCTGCCCCAACCACATTGGTTTTCTTTTTGTTTCTTCAACACTGTGCTCCTTTCTTTCTCACTCACTATGTCTGATGTTCTTCCTTCTGTTGGCTAACCCCTGCTTCTCACTTTAAATGTTATTTTCCCAGGGACTTTTCTACACATTACCAGGCTGGTTAAATCTTCTCATCAAACACTTACATTAAACCCTCTTTCTTTCCTTTTGTTTGAGATAAAAACTTGTATCATAGGAAGATCCTGACTTTTTCCCTGTCAACTGCTAGAGAGTGTGCTAGTCTTTTCATTTCACTTTCCCACCTTCAAGGAGGATGTTGGGAGACTGTGGGGGAAAATGGAAGTGGGGAAGAAACTGGGGAAGTGGGAAATGGAGAATAAGTAGAAGTAAGGGGATCAATGTGACCTTGGGCTAGGGGATGAGATGTTCTGTGGCTCAGGGGAGTGAGGCAAGTGACAGAGGAGAGGGAATTTGCGGGAGTGTATCTGAACATCCATATTTCCTTCCCACTGTGACACTGGAGTTACCTGTGAGTTCCTAGACCACTTTCTTTGCGACAATGCTGAGACTGGATCACGTGTGTCTTGGTGTGAACAACACTTCTTAAGGTGTATCGTGTTTACATTATACAGTTGTTTGTGTGATTGTTTTTGCTTTTCTTTCCCTGCTCCCAAGACCACGAGGGCAGAGCTCGTACCTGTGTTGTTCATCGCTAACTCCCCAGGCTGTAGGACAGGGTCTGGCCCCATGGCAGACACTCAGCACGTGAGAGCTGAATGCATGAATGACTAAATGAATTCTGTTCCATTCTGTTTTAGATTTCTCATCTCTGGATATCACCCTTGGCCATTGTGGAAAACAGAATGGAGTTTCCTCAAAAAGTCAAAAATAGAATCATCCTACAATCCAGCAAGTGATCTACTGGGTATTTACCCCCAAAAAACAAAAATACTAATTCAAAGGGATACATGCACCCCGACGTTTATAGCAGCATTATCTACAATAGCCAAACTATGGAAGCTCCCAAGTGTTACTGACTAACGAATAAAGAAGATATATATATGTGTGTATATATATGTATATGTATATGTATATGTGTGTATATATAGATATATATGTATATATATGTGTATATATATATATGTAATAGACTATTATTCACCAATAAAAAAATGAAACCTTGCCATTTGCAACAATATAGGATAGAGCTAGAGAGTATAATGCTAAGTAAAATAAGTCAGTCAGAGGAAAGACAAATAAATTATTATGCTCATTTGTAGAATTTAAGAAACTAAACAAATGAGCAAAGGAAAAAAGAAAGAGAGAGAACCAGACAAACCAGGAAATGGACTCTTAACTATAGAGAACAAACTGATGGTTACTGGGGGTGGGAGAGGTTGGTGGGGGGGAATGGGGGAATAGGGGATGGGGATGTCATGACTCAATATATCTTGTTTATGAGTTCATTTATAAATGAATAAATAGATAAATATCACCTTTGGTCTCAGTGACAAAATTATGCTCTCCTCAGACCAAGTTCTCTAGAAGAAGGTATCCTGAGCTGGTTTCCAGATGCTTATAATTAGAAACTTTTAAAATAAGTTATTTTTGTTTTCCTCACCACATTCCTATGGTATTAAGAGGTACAGAGATTGAACATTCGTATGATTGTTGAAATGGAACTCATCAAATACATTCTATTGGTTTTTAAAAAAGATTTTATTTATTTGACAGTGAGAGAGAGTGAGCACAAGTAGGCAGAGCAGCAGGCAGAGGGAGAGGGAGAAGCAGGCTCTCCACTGAGCAGGGATCCTGGAGTGAGGCTCAAACCCAGGACCCTGGATCATGACTTGAGCTGAAGGCAGACACTTAACTGACTGAGCCACACGGGGGCCCCAACTTATTTATGTTCTTTTCAAAATGTATTAAAATATGTCCTGAAATACTCATCTCTTTGGATACATATTAGCTAAGAGTACTGATGAGAAAAATAAAGCTGGGGAGTTTATAAGATGCCTGTCACTTAGCGAAAACTCACTGCAGGCCTAGCAGTGCATTATTGGTTATACACAGACTTCATCATTTAAACTCAAACAGTATTTGGAGGTAGATAATAGGTCCTGGTAGATAATAGGTCCTGGTTTTACTCCTAGGGAAGCAAAGGCTTTGTGGCTTGTCTGGGACTCCTCTAAGTTAAGAAGTTGTGGAGCTGGAGTTCAAACCTAGGTCTGACAATGCTGGAGCTAATGCTGGTGTGCACACTTATTTTTTGTTAATTTCAAGGAATAAGCTACCTAGCTTATTAAGAGTTTATTTAATTTGTAATTACAACCTTAAGATTGAGTTCACAGTCTCGCTCTACCTTCCTTTTTCCCCAGAGATCACCCCTACTTTTCCTGCCCCTGTCCACATTGTCAATTCTGGGACTTTTCTACTGTTTGCTATATTGCTAGGTAAAGACAAAGTATAGTTACCTTCAAAGGAAGTCATTGGGGCACCTGGGTGGCTCAGTTGGTTAAGCGTCTGCCTTTGGCTTAGGTCACGATCCCAGGGTCCTGGGGTGGAGTCCCGCATCTGGCTCTCTGCTCAGTGGAGAGCCGGCTTCTCCCTCTGCCTGCTGCTCTGCCTTCTTGTGCTCTCTCTGTCAAATAAATAAAAAATCTTTAGAAAAAACCAAGATGTTTTAATGTTGGTTGAGTAACTTGACAGAAGTTTAAAACAACACAAAAGTTTCCACTTCATCCAGGGATTTCTGGTTCTCCCTTCAGTCTACCAGCTATCGCTCTGGGTTAATTACCTGTTGATCTTTATTTTCACTAAAATTCCATTTTGGGCTTTTGTGTTTTCATCCTCTGTTTTATTAGCCTTTTGTGTATATCTAGACCATCTAGAAAATTTTCTCCCCACAGAAAGGATCACCCTACCTTCCTCCTGAAAACTCATGGAACAAAATATATAAATTGAGGATAGCCATAAATGGGTTCTAGGGAAAAAATTCCGTATTGTTTTATGCACATACACAGAGTCAATTCCATTATTCGTGATGGTTATGTTCTAGAAAGTAACAACAAAAACAGAATTATTGAATACTGAACCTCGGGGAAACATAGGGTTAGGTTCCTGTGTCCTCTGGTCACAACATTTTCATCAACCAATCAATACATAACCTTGTTTTATGTATGTTTCTGTATAAAGGTACTTTCTTTGATATGTAGTTGACTCATTAACACTGAACTCATGGCCAGTCTTACTGTAATTGATGCCTGAATAATGCTTATTTAATGCATGCATTTTCTCTACAAGGCACATAACAGCTTGCACTTAGGAACTCTAGACAGCATTTCATCTTCATGCTTTGGGCTATTTTAAACAGCACAATCACCAACAAAAAGCACAAAAATCTGAAAATCTAAGTAGGCCGAGAAAAGGACACTTATGAGAGCCAAAACATGAAAGCAGTTTCACTTTGTTTGACTCAGCGGGGAACACGTGTGTGAGGCAACTCAAAATGTTCCCCACTCCACTTGTTTCTGAATAACTATGGAAGGCTGTTAGTATTGATTCTGGGGTTATAAATAAATTTTGGTGAACAGGCAAATTTGCAAGTATGGAATCTATAAATGATGAAGATTGATTATATATATTTACTATTAGTTGATATTTGTTGATCACTTGCCAATACCAGTAATTATTTTAAGCTTTTAAAGCCAAATTATTTAGTTCTCCTAAAATCTCTATAAGGTAGGTATTAATATTTTCTCCATTTTATGTGTTACAGAAAGAAATGAACTTTCCTAATCCACAGCTGGTAAGTATCAGAGCAGGGAATGGACCCAGGCAGAGTGGTTCCAGAGCCCACAAATGTATCGGGAATGTTACGCTTCCGCCTTCTGGGAAAAGTTATGAAAGCAATAATGCTTTTTTTCTTTTAAATAAAAAAGGTTTTTTTTTTTAATCATGGCTGATTTTTTTATTCATCTAATTAGCAAAATGTTTATTGTGTATTTACTCTTGTCAGTCCTGTGAAAATTCAGCAGGAAAGAACGACATGGTCTCTGCCATCAAACAATTTATAATTTAGTTTATAATTAGATCAGATAATACAAACTGTGTAGTTTAGGATTAGTAGCTACATCCTTAGCTAAAAACCAGATTTCAAGTTCTATTTCCAAGGCTAAAGAGAATTGCACTTGGGAAGCTATTAGCAAGCTTCCATATATATAAAACTGCAAAGAGCTTTGTAAGAGTAAAGGCATATTATTAAAGAGTTGGATTATAGCCGCTTCTCTTTGATATTGAATCTATTGTCTACTGGCGTTTAGTCTTCTATGGCAGGGCTCTTCAAAGTGTAGGGTTTTGTTCTTTAAAGTCTAGGGTTTTTCAGTATGGACATGCCTCAAAAAGTTGAAAATAGAGCTACTGTATGAACCAGCAATTGCACTACTGGGTATTTACCCCAAAGATACAAAAATAATGATCCGAAGGGGCACCTGTACCCCAATGCTTATAGCAGCAATGTCCACAATAGCCAAACTATGGAAAGAACCCAGATGTCCATCAACAGATGAATGGCTAAAGAAGATGTGGCGTATCTATATGCAACCAAATACTACTCAGCCATCAAAAAATGAAATCTTGCCATTTGCAATGATGTGGATGGAACTAAAGGGTATTATGCTAAGTAAAAGAAGTCAGAAAAAGACAATTATCATATGATCTCCCTCATCTGTGGAATTTAAGAAACAAAACAGAGGATCATAAGGAAAGAGAGGAAAAATTTAAACAAGGTGAAATCTGAGAGGGAGATAAACCATAAGAGACTCTTAATCATAGGAAACAAACTGAGAGTTGCAGGAGAGGAGGGAGGTGGGGGCATGGGGTAGCTGGGTGATGGGCATTAAGGTGAGCATGTGATGTAAAGAGCAATGGGTATTATGTAAGACTGATGGATCACTGACCTCTACCTCTGAAACTAATATTACATTATATGTTAGTTAATTGAATTTAAATTTTAAAAACTGAGAATGTTTGTTTTGAAGAACCATTAAAAATGATTTTCATTCAATAACAAAAAAATGAAGCCTAGGGTTTTCATCTGTTCTCTCTCCCTCTCTCTCTTTCCTTCTCTCCTTTTTTCTTTTTCCCTTCCTCCCTCTCTCCCTCCTACTCCCTCCCTTTCTCTTTCTTACTTTCTTTCTTTCTTGAAAGAGAGAGCCCATACAGGAGGAGGGGAGGAACAAAGGGAGAGGGAGAGAGAGAATCCTGAACACATCCTATGCCCAAAGTGAAGCCCACTCCGGGCCATCTCACAACCCCAAGATCCTGACCTGAGCTGAAATCATGTTGGATGCTTAACTGATGAACCACCTGGGCACACTTCATTTGGTTTCTTTGATCAATATCCCTGAATTTATGTTTACTTTGGTGTGTTTTGATGTGTTTTAGAAACAAAAGAGCTAGTTGCTTCCATATATATATTTTAGCTAAAAATTTTTTTATGTAAGATTCTCTTTTGGCATTATACCAAAGTGGCCTTTCAAAATGGCCTCAACAGGTACAAATAATCTTTCAGAGGATAGTTAAAAATTTGGCATTATAATTAAGATATTTTTAGGGGCCTGTATAAAAAAGCTAGATAAAATGAAGCAACTGTTTTGAAAGGAATTGATTCTTGTATTGTCTATATAGAAAAGAAATAAGAAGATACTTTAATTATATGAAAATTTAGATAAAAGGTTCTTTTTCTTTTTCATTTTTTAACCTATAAAATCCAGAGGTTGCCTCAATTCACTGTTTTATCATTCATACATGTATTAGTCAATGTCTTGGCAGGAAGAAGATAACATACTTTAAGGGGTTCATTACAGACAGTTTAATAGAGACTATTTACAGAAAGATGGGCATGTGTTGTGCATGGAGTGTTCGTGTCCCAACCCCCTCCCTCTCCCTGCAAAGTACACATATTGAAGCTCTACCCTTCAATGTAACTGTATTTGGAGATAGAGCCCATAAGGAGGCAGTTAAGATTAAATGAGATCAAAGGTTGGGGCCCTGATCCTACAGGATTGGTGTCCTTATGAGAAAGGCCAGAGAGCTCTTTCATCTCTCCTGCCCCTGCCCCCGACCAAAGAAGAGGTCATGTGAGCCCATAGCAAGATGGTGGCCCTCTGCAGCCCAAGGGGAGAGCCCTTGCCAGAAACCAAACCCTGCTGTATCTTGATTTTGGACAGCTTCCAGAACTATGAGAAAATAAATTTCTAGTTTTTAAGCCATTTAGTCTGTGATAGTTCATGATGGCAGCTCTAGCAAACTAATATAACATAGTCAAAAAAACCAACAAGGAATTGTTGACTTTGACTAGCATCAATGGGAAGCTGTTGTAACTTAACCTTAAGTTGTAACTTAACCTTAAGGGCAAGTGGCAGCAGTGGTTTTACTAGAAGCTGCTGAGTGGTATAGACATGGTGCCAGGACCACTCAACAGGAGCTGGGACCTTACACAGAGTAATGCAGTCCTGGTCAAAGTGGAGCCTGGCTGGAGGAAGAGGGAACTGGGTAGGGATATGGAATATATCCCCCAATTTTTCTCTCCTCCAGTTCTCTCTGGTATCCGGGCAGTGTTTCTTCTTACAGAATAAGAGGTAAATAAAGAATAGCTAGCACACTGTACAAAGGTGATTAGAGTCATTTGAATAGACCCACATCTCAGTTGCTCTAATTAATTAATGCTTGCTGACATCAGTATGATACACTAACATTCCCAATCTGGTTGCTGCTTAACTTTTCAAGTGAAAATTTCAGATACATATTTCTAATTTTGGAATATGTTCTATTTTTGTTTTTCTGATTTTGGCTATACTTGTCCCTGAAAATGGCCATAGTTTTAGAAAATCTAATGCTAACATATAAACTTGTTAGAAGTAGAACAAAACTCTCCTGATATCCTCAATTTGACTACTAGGATCTGTCAGTTGGGCGTCTAGCTCTGAACACTTCTATCACTTCAGGATGTTAACTAGGAGTTGGAATCAGTGATGGATGTCACTGCCATTTTAGAAAACTCTCCAAAATTTGCTGTCCTCAGACAGCTCTTTCATCTATTTTTTGCCATGATGTCCTACCTGATGTGTTATTCCCATCATTAGATAACCCCTTCTGGACCAGACAAATGTAGAAGGAAGCCCATGATGTAAACCTGAAGGATACTGAGACCTATTTACCTTCTCTCATTAGCCAAGGGTTTGACTTCTTTTCATATCACTGGTTTCTTTTGACATTCACAATGAGGGGGGAAAAAACCTCTTAGGCATCTCAGACAGGCAACTTTAATGTTTGGGATAAAGAAAACAATCATAGGACTAGGCCAAAATGAACTGGCAGGGGGAGAGGCCTGGAAGGTTGGAGAAAAGAGGTCAGAGTAAGGATTTTTCACATGAATGATTCCATTTTCTTTATTTGATCCTCACCCACGTTCAGTCAGTTAGCCAGAAACAGATGGTCTCTTTTTAAAAAGGCTAAAGATTAAAAAAACAAACAAAACGAAACTGAAGCCCAGAGAGGGTTAAGTAACTTACTGAGACAAAATGGCTCGGTGGGCCAGGCCAAGAACAGGAAACCCTAGATCTTCCCCATAATTATTGTGTGGCTGAGGGTAGACCCCTTTGCTATCTGTGGTTCATTTCCTTTTCCTCCTCGGGTCTAAGAGTCTGAGAAGTACACAGTGAAAAGTTATAGAAATCCCTTTTTTAAAAAGTTTTCATAAAATGTTAGCAACCTGGATTTCTAGTCCTTTGGCTTAAGTCAAGACTCAGCTAAGGCTTACTTTCTTTCTCTCACTTACCCTAAGCAAAAACACTGAGAAAGGCAGGAGGAGAATTTGGACAGAGTGATGTGGAGGAGGACAGTTGGAGCCTGGGATGGAGTGTGCTCACACTTAGTCTCACTCTCCTCCAAGAACCTCTGCTCCTTCTGGTGCCGGGACTCTACTAGTGGGATGATCAACCATTCCAGTTTGCCTGGCACTGGAGGCTTCCAAGGATGTGGGACTTTTAGTGCGATAATCAGAAAAGTCCAGAGCAAACCAGGTTGAGTTGATTATTCCCATTTTCCTCTCTCTCTTTTTAAAATAATTTTCAGTTTTCCCTCCATCTTTAGAAAAGATCAATGTTTCTTCATTAAGAACCATGTGTAATAGTTGGCTTAATAAGAGACTCATGCCCAATAAGGTGAGATACTCATAGTTTGAGAAAGTATCAGGAACAGAGTATGTCTAGGAAATAGCAGATTCCACCCTCAACTTGAGCTGCCATGGGTTATAAATTGAAAGGAATGGCCATGGAAATGCAGGCATTGTTTAAGTGATTGTTTATCTTTTTACTGCCCCACAGTCATGTATAATTAAATTCAGATAAATTAAATTTCTCTATCAAGAAATGTCTCGGTATGTAGATTGATCCGGCAGTCAAAGACCTAGGGAATGTGAAATGGCTTGGAGGTGAGCAGTTATTAAAAGCAAGTGTGATAGAAGATAGGACCCTTTCAATCACAGTTCTTTACTGAGGCTATAAAGGCGGAGAATAAAACAGTACGTGCCCAGTCCATGTGACATGGAGAGATGTTGGATTGGCCCTTCAGGACATGGTACTTGATGGAGATCAAAGAAGCTGTGACAAAAAGATTCTTGGGGGAAGATTTGTGGTATGAGTATCCAATCCTTCCACAGGAGATGGGAGAGAAGGAAGTGAAGATAGGAGAGAGAAAAAAGCTGATCATCAAAAGGCTAATGTTAAAAGCCATTGTTTAATTATGCTCCTCCTTCAACTTCAAGACTAAACCTAAAAGCTTTTCTGATTAAGTAAGTACTAAGTACCATACTTTATGAATAATGTTCATCTTTGTATGCAAGGACTCCAGGCAGCTTCAGAATGTACCCTAAATTATTTGATTTGATTAATTATTCTAACAAAGACTTATTTCCATAATAAATTATACATAATGGAGAATACATTAATATAAAACGTGTAGATAAATTATTGTAGAGTTAAAATTTTCCAACCTTGAAAGTCAGAGAATATAAAGTCATAGTTTTCATGAATTCTATTACCTTCTCACACTTTTTATATCACTACAATATGATGAAAGTCATTTTATTGCATTAATGCAAAATTTAATGTCACAATAATGAAGTTGCCCTGAGATTTACAGCAGGAAAACTAAGGAAGCTGAGTGCTTTATTCTTATTGTATTCATTCTGGCCATGCCACCTAAAATGCCCCAACCAATCCTTCCAGTCATTTGTGAGAGGAAAGGTGGTTGGAAACAGTGAGGAATCAGAGAAAGACAGTTAGATGGGGAAGTCATGTTAAAGTCACCGAGGAGGTGGCTGAATTCTCTTTTCTCACTATAACCACTCGCCTTCTGAATTAGAGTTGATTTTTTTTTAAAGATTTTATTTATTCATTTGACAGACAGAGATCACAAGCAGGCAGAGAGGCAGGCAGAGAGAGAGAGAGGAAGGGAAGCAGGCTCCCTGCTGAGCAGAGAGCCAGATGCGGGGCTCGATCCCAAGACCCTGGGATCATGACCTGAGCCAAAGGCAGAGGCTTTAACTCACTGAGCCACCCAGGCACCCTAGAGTTGATTTTTTAAAAAAAGGGTAAAACTTGGATAGGTTCAATATAAAATTTAAGCTTTTTTAAATTAATTTTTATTCTTTTTTAAAAAAAGATTTTATTTATTTATTTGACAGACAGAAATCACAAGTAGGCAGAGAGGCAGGCAGAAAGAGAAAGGGAAGCTCCCTGCTGAGCAGAGAGCCCAATGTGGGGCTCGATCCCAGGATCCTGAGATCATGACCTGAGCCGAAGGCAGAGGCTTAACGCACTGAGCCACCCAGGTGCCCCCAAATTAATTTTTATTCTTAACAAATTAATACATGTACACAGTTAAAATGCAAATGATATAATTTATATAAATGACATAAAATTTCACACAACACTCTCAACTGAGTCCAGAAAAATTCAATGGGGTGATAGAATATGGAGTTGTAGCATTGTTAACAAAATTATTAGGGTGAGTCTAGTACTGATCACAGGGACCAATCACCAATTCATTCAATTAGGAATTTGTGTTATTGTGGGGTGTGCCATCAAGGGGTTTTCCTATAATTCCAAAATTCACAGTTAAAAGCAGCAATTCTTCCCTTACCTTTTATACCTCTAGTTCAGTCCCCAGACATAATCTCCTTCAACATTTTGAGCTGTTCCTGCTGGGATTGATATTTATGTTTTTAGACAATATTTTGGGATAAATCAACAGCATTATATTATTGTGACAGCTGAATATTCATTAAACAGTTAAGAAATATACTATGATTTTGATTCCTTTCTTGCAAAATGTTTTTTATGAACTTTTTACTTATCCAGTTCTTTGTAAGTTTATCCTCAATCCTTTCCACATGCACCATCAAAATCTGTACACATGAATTTAATTTTCCAAATGCTCAAATATATCAGAATATCATCTCTTTTTAATGTAAAGTTTAAGCTTACTTCAGAGTGGCAAATAATCAACACCGTGTTTATTATACCGAGTGTTTACCAAAAAAGTGAAAGAGAATAAAACAGACTAGTCAGTTTCAGTTTTATTCCATTGAATGTTTGGGGAAGTCTGGTGTTTACGTATACTTTTGCTACTTAGACTAATTCCTGTATATTTCTAATTTTTGAAAATAAAATATTTAGTTCTAGACTTGAAAGAGAATTCATTCATTCATTCCTTCATTCATTCAATTTTTTTTTTTTTTAAGATTTTATTTATTTATTTGTTCGAGAGAGAGAGAGAGAGAGTGAGCACAGGCAGACAGAGTGGTAGGCAGAGGCAGAGGGAGAAGCAGGCTCCCCGCCGAGCAAGGAGCCCGATGTGGGACTCGATCCCAGGACGCTGGGATCATGACCTGAGCCGAAGGCAGCTGCTTAACCAACTGAGCCACCCAGGCGTCCCCATTCATTCAATTTTTAACAGATGTTTTCAATAGATAGTGTTCGGCACTTGATCAACTGTTTCTGACCTACCAAAATGGTAATTTTCTGTGATTCAGATTAGTGCTATATGTCTGGCACTCTGTGAGGCACTTAGTCATGATAATCTTTTTTTTTTTTTTTTTTTTTAAACACAGAGGTATTGGGGCGCCTGGGTGGCTCAGTGGATTAAAGCCTCTGCCTTTGGTTTGGGTCATGATCCCAGGGTCCTGGAATTGGGCTCTCTGCTCAGCAGGGAGCCTGCTTCCTCCTCTCCCTCTGCCTGCCTCTCTGCCTACTTGTAATCTCTGTCAAATAAATAATCTCTGTCTGTCAAATAAAATCTTAAAAAAAAAAAAAACCCACAGAGGTATCTGTTGTCTTTTTTTTTTTTTTAAGATTTTTATTTATTTATTTGACAAAGAGGGACACAGCGAGAGAGAGAACAGAATTAGGGGGAGTGGGAAACAGGCTTCCCACTGAGCAGGGAGCTCCGTGTGGGGCTCGACCTGGGGCTTGATCCCAGCACTCTGGGATCATGACCTGAGCTGAAGGCAGATGCTTAACCAACTGAGCCACCCAGGCACCCCAATCGTGATAGTCTTATACAGTCCCTCACTTCACAGATGAGAAAGGAACACAAAGCTGGCTTGTAAAGACCGTCCATAAAGCCATTTTAAGAACAATAAAGAATAATACATTTCTACAAGCTAAACAAAAATAGAATTGTTAGCATACGCATTGGAGGTGTAGTTTTACTTCTTGCAGATTTATGGTTCCTGTGGCACAATTTATTTTCCGTTACTTTACTGTTCTAAATTTGAACATGTTGCTGAAGTCCTATGTCGTAGGTACTTAAAAAAAAAACAAACCCTAAAGTGTAAATAAATAAAAACACTGTAAGGTGGGAGAGGATGAAAACATGTCTATTTATTTACATGTTAAGGTGGAAAAATCTTTAGCCTCCTGGGTAAATATTCATTATCTTAATTGACTTCTGGCTAGTCAAGTCTTTAGGAGGATAAAAAAAGGTCTGTGGGTTAAACATATTTGCTAGAAACTATGGACTGGAACGAAAGCAACATGTGAATTTCACTGTGAAACCAGAAAATCTAATACAATAGTAATGATTTAGTCATGCTGCTTTTTTCCAGGAATGATCAATAAAAGAAATCAGAACGACATTATTTGGAAGCATGTTCTCATAAGAGAAAGTCCAAATTGAGAGTGTGAAGAGGAATGGAAAGAAACAAAACTGTTCCATTAAAAAGGTGTTTAAAGGGCTTATTCTCCCTCAGCGTGCATGCATATAAATTCCATTAGTGTTAATAGGACCTAAATGCATGACTCAAGGGGAGAATAGAGTGACTTGTGTGTATGTGGGTTAAATGAAGTCTAGGAAAAGTCAATTAAAAGCCACAAATGGTGGTTTAGGAGTCTAATAGTCTTACAGATATCTGGAAGAGAGGCATTTAATTTAATCAATGGAATAACGCATTTTTCTTTTGCTACAGACAAAAGTTATAAAAATGGCAAAGAGAAAACGAGCCCAAATTTAGCTCTCAGAATCATTCCTTAAAGCTAAGGGTTATATTATCGCACTCCAGATGGTAGAACTGACCCTTTGTGAAAGATTTATAATTCACATTCAAATTACAGTTATATAAGGAATTCAAAAACCACTGACCATTTTTCCTAGCTTTCACAGTCATAAAGGAGAGACGTATAAAGATTCACTTACACAGAGATAAAATTCTGGCTTTTGGTTATTTACAAAAGAAAGCATTTGAAAAACACATAATTTTGTATGGGAATTAGTAGACGAAATCTCTTAATCAAGGGAGAAATTGTTTCTGGAAGAATAATTTGAGATTACTTTGCTATAATCCAAGTGAATAATAAAGGTTTTTATCCAGAAGAGACAGAAAACTAAGGATGTTTTTCCTTAGAGCAAAAAGTTGGGGGTTACAAATAAAGATTTTCTTTATGAATATTTATTACTTATGTCTCATAAGCCAAAGTTATTTGAAACCAGGTATGTTGTAATCCTCTACTTTATTCCTCATAATTCTATGTGTATTAAGTAGGTGCTCAAACATTTTGAGTAAAGAAGAATACATAAGCATGAACATAGATTTGAAAAAAATAATGTTTTACCTCAAGTGTTTTCTTTTAAGTGTTTCATCTGTCCTCTGCTTTTGGAAAAAAATTAATTTAGAACTGAAAAATGCTTTAGAAGAAACTGAATACATTAGAATTTATGTGATCTCTTTTCTAGTAAAAAGAATTACATTTAGGAGAAGGAGAATGTGAGTGGATTCTCTTTTGACTAAGTTTAATAAGAAGAAGATCTTAGAGGGCCTTGATATCATACACTTGCATTTCACTTTAATCCTTCCCTCTATGATATCTCCAACATTATGGTCCTGAGGTCATGCTTGCTGTAAAGCAATAAATCCTAAAGATTGCTGTCTCCTTCCCAGTCACTTTATTTTTAGTCATTTTAAAGATCCTTTACATTTCAGAATCTAATGCAGCAATATTTTTGAAATAGGTTTTTAAAATTTGCACATTCACAGGACTAGCACCAGGTATAAAGACACATCTATGATTGTTCATGTCAACAAGCTCCAAGCTAGGCAAAAGGTAATATGGGAAGTCTAAGAGGACTATTAATGAGTAATGTCATTTCTTTACTGATAAGATATATAAAGCAGTTCTTGAATCACAATGGTGTTTACTTTTCTTTAAAATTTATTTTTATTATTTACTTATTTATGTGACAGAGAGAGACAGAATAAGAGAGGGGACACAAGCGGGGGTTGCGGGGGTGAGTGGGAGAGGGAGAAGCAGGCTTCCCACAGAGCAGGGAGCCGGATGTGGGACTCAATCCCAGGACCCTGGGATCATGACCTGAGCCAAGACACTTGAGGACTGAGCTACCTAGGCACCCCAGGGTGGGTTTAATTTTAATGTAAATACTAACTAGTGCAGGGATGCTGCTGAATTAGGGATGTGGGAGTGTAGTGATAGAGGGTGAGATGGGAAGCTGAAACCTATCTGAATACAGTGGGAGGTGGGGGAGCTGTGCAGCACAAAAGAAAAAGGCATTAAATGGGGCTCTGCAACACCAAGTGTTGGGAGGATATAGAGCAAATGCAACTCTCTTGCACAACTGCTGGGAATATAAATTGTCACGACCACTTTGAAAAAGTGTGTGGCTGTAGCCATTTAAGTTAAACACTTGCAAATCATTTGAACCAGACTTCTCATAGGTACTCATTCAACAGAAATGCGTGGATAGTAACCAAAAGACTTGAGCAAATATGTTAACAGCACAGTTATAGAACAGTTAAATGTTAACAGAACAGTTATAGCCAAAAAATTGGATCAAACCCAAATATCCATCAATAGTAAAATGGATAAATAAATTGTATTATAGTCAAGCACAGAAATACATACAGTAACAAGAATAAATATGCTACCATATGTAAAAATATGAATGAATCTCACAAACATAATATTGAACACAGTAGTCAGGGAAAGACAAATCTGTATTGTTTGATTCCATGTATAGAAAGTTAAAAAGTAGTACGTCAATCTAAACTCTGTTCTCAAATGGGGAATGGTGGGAGAGAGTTATGACTATTTCCTGATCTGAGCATAGGTTACACAGGATTGCTCATTTTAGAAAAATCTGTGGAGCTGGGACCCCTGGGTGGCTCAGTCAGTTAAGCTTCTGACTCTGGATTTCAGCTCAGCTCATGATCTCAGAGTCCTGAGATTAAGCCCTGCATAAGGCTCTGCACTGGTCTTGGAGCTGCTTAAGATTCTCCCTCTCCCTCTCCCTCTGGGGCCCACCCCCAGCTTGCACGCATTCTCTAGAAAAAGAAAAAAAGAAAAAAATTATGGAGCTGGACACTTACTATTTGTGTATTTTTCTATTTTTGTAATGCATGTTAATCTTCAATAAAAAATTTACTCTCTTCAAATAAAGACAGGTCCTGAATTGGGAACTCAAGCCATAAGGGAAGAACTTTAGGAAGAAAGGGTGATGTAGAGCTTAGAACAGGAAGAAAAGTTGGGAGGGTGGTATAGTCAATGTATCCAGTCTATAATATGTAGGGGAATAGAGTGAGTATTTGGGTAAAACTTTAGGTCATGATTAATAACAATATAGACTGACCATTAATAATGAAAAGATGGAAATATCCAAACCTGAGTCAGAATAGACACAAATATGGATTTCAAATGGGTAAGACCAGAGGCTGGGACAAGCTGAAATGCCAGAGTTCAGAAAGCAAAAATTTCTGTTAGAGGTATGAGCAGTGTATCGCACAGTGGCTTGGAATGGCCTGACAAACCCTACTTGGGTTTAAAGTTCTTTTGCCCATGAGTGAGGCCTTGGTAAATTTTTAGGGTTTATACAGAAAGCTGGAGAAAAAAATGACATGACTTACCATTTTATTTATAAATCACTTACTCATATAAGTCATGCCCTATACTTTAAATTTTCCCCTATTTTTCAAACCATGCTCTGACTTCTACATGGAAAACATGGTGTAACAAGTACACCAGCTTTTATCTGCCTATTTAATTCCAAGTCTCTTATCAATGCAGGAGTATAATTAAGACGGGCAGAGACCCAAAGTAAAATTTGTACTGACTCATGATTGGTACATGGTCCCATGTAAAGTGAAGCAATAATAAAAGCTAACAATTATTGAGTACTTGCTGTATATTAGGCACTGTCCCTAGCACTTTACCTATATCACCTTGTTGGTTTTTTTTAAAAGAATTTTTATTTATTTGTTTGACAGAGTGAGAGAGAGAGAGAGAGAATGCACAGGTAGGTGGAGTAGCAGGTAGAGGGAGAGGGAAAGGGAGAAGCAGGCTTCCAGCCAAGCTAGGAGCCCCATGTCGGGCTTGATCCCAGGACCCTGGGATCATGACCTGAGCTAAAGGCGGATGCTTAACTGACTGAGCCACCCAGGTGCCCCATATATCATGTTGTTTAATCCTTATAGCTACCATGAAATGTAGGAAAAAAGGTAGTCAGTGATGAGGAGCAGAGCCAGAGTTCAAGGCCAGATTTGACTTCAAACTGTATGCTGTTTTATACTGTCAACTATATTTAACCATCATACATAAAAATACTTTGAAATCTCAGTGAATGTATCTGTACATCTCCCTTAGCTCAGCCCTTACCAAAAAGAGAAGGCCATCCTCACCACCCAGCAAGATCTTTTTTTTTTTTTTTGTTCTCCAATGATAAAAGCTGAAGTGTATCCACGGGAAGTACACAGAAGGTGACAGAGGCAGTGGGAGATTTTTCTCAGGCAAAGCCTGGGTGATCAGTTGGCAAAGATGTCAGTGTAACACAGCTGCGGCACACCTGAAAGCCACCCCTAACTGGAACTCCCTCTGAGCTGCCCAGGGCCTTTCTCTCTCCCTATTCCCAACTGCAGGGTCCAGTTTCTCTTTTATCATTCCTCAGTGCAAGCTGTATTCTCTTCTTTTCTTTCCCTAACAATCTGTGAAAACTAGAGTCCAATGTTTTTCTCTTTTTGGAAGAACCAGGAGCGGTGAATCTTTATGTGCACCATTTCTTCATCTCTGTGGGGACAGGATCAACACACACAGAGGCCCTCAACTTAAATACCTACAGAAAGTAGACAGATGACTGAAAGAAGGTGGTGGCGTGTATGTGAGAAAGAGTGTGTGTAGGGGGTGTGGACTTGAAGGCCACTGCTCTCTGATTCCAAGGAGAAGGGCTGGAAGCTACATTTATATAGCACTTTTCATTAGATGGAGAAAGTGAGGCATGCGGAGGGTGAAGGACGGCAGTGGAGGGCTGATGGGAAGTGCGGTGAGTTGAAGAAATTAAACTCTCCCTAAGGAAGCTGCTTCTACTTAGCCTCGGTTGATGGCTGCCAGTTGGCAATGAGGACAGTTGCCAGATCTTCTGAGTTTTCAGAGGATAGAAATCCAGATTTTTTAAAATGGGAAATCTCCTATTTTTAAAACACTGTGTGGGCCAAACCAAACACGTTTGTGGGCTGCATTCAGTCTGTGGCCTACCATTTTGAGACCTTTGATTTATAGTTCTCACAAAACATGACATTTCTGTTCCAATTTGTAATCTCAAGGCTTGTTACTTCCAGACTCAGTTCATTTCTGTACTTCACCTTCCTCCTTCACTCCTTTATTATTTACACACATGTCTGACTCCCCTTCAAGATTATACCTTATTCTGGTGGTGCAGCTAGCATCATTTTCAATTTTGTATCTTCTCTGAGGATTACTATAGTGCTTTAAATAGTGCGACAGTCAGTGAGTGCTGGTTAAACAAATGTTTGTTCAATAGTGCATTTTCAAAGCTGGTCAACGAAACTTGAAGCTCTACTTGTGGTCCATTTATAGAAACACAATTTGCCAAAAAAGAAAGACATGAAAGCCATCTTGGGATTTCTGCTTCCAGTGATAGTTGACTATAATTCAGCCCAACTTTCTCGTAAAATAAACTAAAATATCTCCACAAAATATATAAAACATCTAATTAATAGCATCAGAGACTTAACAAGATAGTGAGGAATTGCTTTGAGAGAACAGGGATAAAGAACATAAACTGGTGAACTGAGAAGTCCTTTATCCTGGGGGCATTAATCATGTGTTGAAAGTGACAGAGAAGAGGAGGAAGAGCTCCATAAGTGGGTAAGACTGGAAAACAAGATGGAGATCTTGGAGACTCACCCACAGCCCCTTGGCTGGGACTCTCCCCATGTCCTTGCCTCCCCCATATTAGATATGTGGACTTTCTGGGAAAATAGCTGAACAGTGTTTGGGCTTTGGAGGTATAGAAGTAGAAGCTCAGTAACATCTGAGGTCAGAAACCTCATGTGACATACCCTTTGCCCTGGCACAGGCTGGTGACTTGGCTTTCAACATCAGCTTCCTTTCTTTGTAACTCACCGATAAGGCTAATCATAAGTGAAATAATTCTTGAGCCTGTTGTCAATGGAACTGTTAAAGTTCTACAGGGTATGTTGAACATCAGCCTGAGTAGTACCAACCTTATTCTTCGGTCTCCACTTTTTGAAAGCACCTGTTTGCATTCTTCTCCGGATCGTCCTCTCCCCATAGAGCGAAAAGTCTACTGGGCCACATGCCCAACTACAGCTGGTTCTGTTTACTTTCCCCATCTCCCTACTATGCTCGGGTACTGAACAGTGGAATTCCCTACCAAATGATGCCAAAGCCCATCTCCTAGGCCTCCAAGGCTTCTTCCTTGGGCCCATCCTCCAAAGGGTATATCTTGTCATTGGGGTGTGCATTTGTAGGTCCCAGAATGTGGCCAAGAGGTAATTTGTATGTCTGCGTGTGGGCAGTGGGGGTGGGTGTGGACAGACTTTGGTGGTGAGGTTAGGCACCCACAAGACCGCACATGGTGCTTGATTATAGTACTCAAAGCAGGTAACTAATAAGAAATAATCAGTCATCTAGGAACTTTGTGAAGTTGAGGTTGTGTCAAGTTCCCTGAATTGGACTTGTTGGTATGATAACATGAGAGTAGCCAACTCACCTTGACAAAACTGTACTTAACATCGGTCTTGTGGTAAGACTTGGATTGCTAAATCAGAGAAATTTCCTATTCAGATTCAAGATGTTTAATAGTTATCTATATAATGGGTGGCCTGGAAAATGGAATAAATGAGGTGATTAAAATATATAGCCTGCCTGGATCTTAGCCCACAGCCCACTGCCAGACCCTTTCTGATGTCACATTCTCCCCACTTGCAAAGATTTTCATTTAATACTAAGTTCCAGGAATTCATTTAATTATGTCTGAGATCCAGACACGTTAGTGACAAGAGTAAGAACATGTATATCCCATTAGCAATGAGCTAAATATCTTCTTTCAATTATAGGAAATTACATCTCAAGAAGTGAGACCTCAAATATTCTTTGTGATGTCAATGTGCTCCCAGAAAAATTATATGCTTTCCACAAACAAGCACTTTTGCCTTTAATGATAATTATTTGGGGATTTTAGAATAACATGCCAAACATATCATGTTGGGAGAACTAAATAAAGTTTATTTAAAAAAATTTCCCTCCCCCCAAGATTATAAACTCTAGCTGCATATTATATTTCAGTTTTTATACATGTCTGTTGTAGATATATTCTATGAATGAGATGCTAAATTTCTATGATCTTAATGTTCTCAATCTGTTGGATACTTGGTTTAATGGAAAGAGAGATTTAATAATAAAGTTTTTAAAAAACTGAGGTAAAATTCCAAAATACACAGCCATTTTGAAGTGTATAGTTCAGTGTCATTTGGGGTATTCACAGTGTTGTGCCATCATCACCTCTCTCTAGTTTCAGAACTTTTTCATCACCCTATGCCCATGAAGTAGTTACTTCTCCTTTTTTCTCATCCCATCTTCTGATAACTACTAATACATGTTTGGTCTCTATGGATTTGCCTATTCTGGATATATTATATAAAGAGTCATAGAATATGTGACCTTTTGTGTCTGGCTTCTTTCACTTAACATGATGTTTTTGTGGTTCATCTGCATTGTGGCATGTATCAAATACTTCATTTCTTTTACGGCTGAATAATATTCCATTGTATGAATATACCATATTTTATTCATTTATTCATTGATGGGCATTTGTGTTGTTTCCACATATTGGCTATTACAAATAATGCTGCTATAAACACACATGTAAAAAGTTTTTGTGTAGACACATGTTGGCAGTTCTCTTGGGGAATGCTTAGGAGAATTGCTGGGTCATATGGTAACTCTGTGTTGAGCTTACTTTTTTTTTTTTTTTTTTTTTTTTAATGTTTAAGTTCTTGAAGAACTGCCAGGCTCTTCCCAATTGGCTTTACTATTTTGCATTCCCATTAGGAGTGTATGAAGTTTCCAATTTTTCTCCACATCCTTGATGACACTTGTTATTTTCTCTATTTTTTGTTATAGCCATCTCAGTGAGTGTGAAGTAGTATCTTGTTGCAGTTTTGATAAATGTTTCCCTAATGGCTAATGATGTTGTACATCTTTTCATGTATTTATTTGCCATTTATGTATCTTTGTTGGAAAAATATCTATTCAGATTCTTTGTTCATTTTTAAATTGGGTTATTTACCTTTATATTATTGAGATGTGAGAATTCTTTGTATTCTCCAAATGCAAACCCCTTATCAGATACACAGTTTGTAAATATTTTCTCTCATTTTGTGGATTGTCTTTGATCTTTGAAACACAAAAGTTTTAAATTTTGATGAAGCCAAATACATCTATTTTTCTTTTGTTGCTTGTGCTATTACTATTGTATCTAAGAAATCATTGCCCAAACCAAGGTCATGAAGATTCATCACAATGTTTCTTCTAAAGACTTTATGGATTTAGGTCTTTAATTATTTTGGGTTAATCTTTTTAATATGATATGAAGTGGGCCCAATTTCATTCTTTTGCCTGTGGATATCCAGTTATTCAAGACATATTATATCTTTATATTATTTTTCTAAAAATCTGAACTTTTTCTCTACAAATAAGTTTTTTTCTGCCATGTTTCTTCATTTCTGTCAATGGCACCATCACTCATGCACAAACTGGAAACCTGGAGTTCTCATTCTCTTTCTTTGAATATTTTAGCCCTGTGCTTACCAGTCTCTGTCACTGCTCCCTTCAAATTTTTTTTTTTTAATAATTTCAATGTCCATGCAGATGATTATTCTAATACCTCTGTGTCTAAGATTTTTATTTAACCTGATGATTTTTTTTTTTTTTGTACAGCTTACCTCAGCCATTTGTATCCAAGGTCATATTCTAGATCAGTAGTCCTCGATTAGAATTAGAATTAGCTCTCAATTAGATGAGCTAGGGAGAATTTAAGGGACATCAATGACAGTCCTCTTCCAGCCTAATTCTATCAAAATCTCCTGGGATATGACCTGAGCATCATTCATTATTTCTAATGTGCCACCAGGACTGTGAACATACTGCCCCAGACACTGCCATTACCAATAACTTTAATACTTACCTTATATCAAGTATTCCACTATCCACATGCCACTTCCTAATTTTCCATCTCACTGCTTTAAGTGGACTCATTCCAACAAATCTTCTACTGCGATCTACAACCCATCCATTTTGGCATCTTTTCATTGTCCTTCACACCTTTAGTGTCCATACTTTCCTTTGTGGTACTCTGTTGGAGTGATGGCCCCCAGGGAACCATGTCTCCAGTATTCATGCCATTGTGAAGTCCCCTCCCCTTGAAAAAGTGTTGGCCAGAAGACTTGCTTTAACCAATAACATGTGGTAGAAATGACATTGCTCTTTGAGAAGAAGCCCAGCTACCCTGCTGGAGAGACTATGTGAAAAGACCACACAAAGAGACTAAATGCAGAGGGAGAGGCCCTGAGGGACCATTCAGTAGAGCTGAAGAACTCAAGTGAGAATCAAGGCTGCATAGAATCCAAGTGATTTCAATTTGCAGCCAAAATTGAGAAGCATTGATTTACCTACTGATGGCTCCCAAATATGGCTCTCCATCGTCCAATAGAACTTTCTGTAAAGCTCTAGAAGGTCCTCTATGATCTGTCTTCCACCCTGTCATCTCTCTAACATCATCCCTACTTCTCTCCCTTTGCTTACTCTATTCCTGCTACGTTGACCTCCTTGCTTTTCCTCAAAGACACTACATATACAACCACTTCAGGGCCGTAGCTTATTCCCCCTTTCTGTAGTACATTTTCTCCAGATGTTCATGTTATCCACGTGTCTCACTCCGTCATCATCTTCTGGTCTTTATTCAATGCAATGAAATAAGTGTTGTAATTGAGTTAATTTTGCTAGTCTTGCTGAAATGTCAATATAGATTTATTAGAGTATGTGAAGATAAGCAAATAATAAAAGTGTACGGTGCCCACTGTGGTGAGGGTATGAAGCAAGGGAAACTGTAATGTATTGATAGTTGGTATATAAATTGGTACAATAGCTTATCTACCAAAGTTGATGATATATACATTCTATGAAGTAGAAATATACCTCTGGTAGTTTCAAAATATGCCTACAAATTCTTTGATAGTCCTCCCTATAATAGGTGGGGCTTAGTCCTCAGCCCTTTGAGGAGGGGCTAGACTTAGTGATTCACTTCTAATGAATAGATATGGTGGAAATGACAGTGTGTGACTTCCAAGAGTGGTGATAAAAGGCAATCAAGTTTCTTCCTTACCCTCTTTCTTGGATCACTTGCTTTGCAGGGAAGCTAAATGCCATGCCATAGGGATATCCAAAAAAACCTTTAGAGAGACCCAAGTTACCAGGAACTGCAGTCTCCTAGAAGAGTCAGAAAAAAATTAAAACTTCTTGCCATGTGAATGAGCTATGGAAGTGAGTCATCTTTGAAGATTCTCCAGTCCTAGTCAAGCCTTCAGATGACTACAGCCCCAGTTTGCAACTTCATGAGAGACTCTGAGCAAGAAACATCCAGCTAAGTCATTTTCAAATTCCTGTTATACAGAGACTGTGAAATAATAAAATTGTGTTGTTTTAAGCTGCTAAGTTTGGGGAAAATTTCTTGTACAAGAGATAACTAATATAATTGCCTCGATTAATTCTTGTACCTGTGTAAAAATAGATGTACAGAAGAATGCTTATAGTGGCATTACTTGAAATGGAGGGGAAAAAGGAAAAAAAAAAAGAGACACCCAAAATCCATTAACAGAAGAATGGACAAATACAGGTGGTATAATCTTACAGTAGCCTATGTACAGTAGTAAAATTATTTGAAGAGAGTTACAACTTGAATAGATCCTTCAAATACAATGTTGATAAAAGTAACATATTTATACAAATACTACATGTATATGAAATTAAGAAACACATAAACTAAATTCTAAGTTGATTATGAAGATATATGTATATGGTAAAATTAAAGAAATGCAAGGGAAATGAAGCATTATATTCAGGATGTGGTATATTAGTTATCTATCATTTAAAAATTAATTATCCCCCAAAGTGGCTTAAAATAATAAACATTTATTATCTCACAGTTTTTGTGGTTGAGGAACTGGGAGCAGTTTAGCTGGGTACTTCTTGTTCTAGATCTTTCATGAAGTTTCATTTAAAACATTAGCTGGCACTTCCATTGTCTGAAGGCTTAAAAGGCGCAGGAGGATCCATTTCATCCACATGTTTGGCAAGTTGGTGCGAGCAATTGACAAGAAGCTTCTGTTCCTCCCCATATGGGTTTCTTCTTAGGCTGTTTGAATGTGTTCATGACACGATGACTTACTTTCCTCAGAGGCAGAGAAACACACTCATCCTCTACTGACCTCCAAATTCACATTGTATAACAACATCAGCTTGAAGTCAAAGAGTTTATTACCTAATCAGATCCAGGTGTGAATGAGGCCCTCCAGGTGTGGTTCATTGATGAGGAACCTCAAGTTCCTCTCTTTAAGTACAGTTACTTTCCATATGAAGCCCTGTGAACTAAAGAAACAAGTTATCCACCCCATATCTGCCCAACATATAACAGTGGGACAGGCATAGAATACCTGCTTTAGTCTTCCTTATTTAATTAAAAGTGGAAAAAAAATATCACCAGGAACCACTGGTTCACAGAGCTTCTGTAATTCACCTGGGCATATATCAGAAGTTCTTTGATTAGGGCTGAGGTTTATTTCTTCCTGGTAATGATTCTCCATAACTTTTGGCTCTGCCTTTTGACCCTTTGGCTCTGTGCTCTGAGTTATTTTCTCTTTATCATGAAATATATCCTGTATTTTCAGCTCCACAGTTTTCTTAGCCTGCCTCCCAACTGTAGAGATTTTAGAGTCTAAAGGCCTCTTCTTCTTTTATATTGTCCCTCTTCTTTCAGTTCAAGCTGATGTTTTCTCCAGTATAATTTTCTTTAAAGGTTTGTTGGTCTCTTATAAATATTATCGGGATTCATTCCACTGAGATAAGTCACATTCTCCCTTGGGTTTACATTTAGTTCACTAAGGGATAGCATTCTAAACTTTGTATATGCTCTATTGCTTGGTTAAACAGCTCTCTGAGGTCTCACTTTACATATTTCTGAGATCTTAACAAAAGATAGTATACTCAGCTTTTCTGTTTTTCTGAGAGTTTCTGGATTTGGTTTTATCCAAAAGCTATTTCTTAATATTAGTATCACTTGTCACCTGGAGAGAATGAAAAATGTCTGTTGCAACAATTCCTGACTTTCTTTTTGTTTAAGAGTCATTCCTTTACTGCACCTATCTCCTTTTATATTTTACTACACACAGTAAGAAGAAACCTGGTAGCATCTTCAGTGTTCTGAATGGAATCTTCTTGGCTAAGTCACACACTTCATTAAGAACATTTTTCTAGTTTCCATTTTACCATGGACAATAGTGTTGCAACGTCTGCTACTATGTAATGAGAATCTATTTCCTCATAATTTCCAAGGACATTTTCCTCATTCTCCTTTGAATCCTCATCTGAAGTCTCCCAGAAGGTCATGTGGCATCTACTGACAGAGCTTTCTAGATTCAGACTTTTACTGTTATTCCCTTTAAAATCCTTCCACAAAGGGTTTGTGTACGTTTGGTCCTGTGGATTATGCCAAGCAGTTTTCTAAAGTGCTTGTGCAAATTTCCATTCTAGAGTGTGTGAGAGTTCCCGTTGCTCCACATTTGTTATATTTGTTACTGTCTGTCTCCTTGATTTGGAGATTTACATCATACTTAATATTAGGCATTGTGATGCTTTACACATATCACCCCATTTATTCACTGCAATAGAGTACTGTTATATTTGTTTTATAGATGAGAAAATAGAGGCACAGAAAAGTTTAAGTAACTTGTCCCCAGTCCCACGGTTATTCAATGGCAGAGGTGGCTTATGAACCAGGACGTCTGGCCTTAGGGTCTGTGCTTGTAACAATGATCTGAATCAATGCTACAAACGTTTATGTTCTATCCACATAGCATTACAACACAAGGTTGATTTGGTAAATTCAGTGAAAAGTTGCTTTGGTTAGAACCAACAATTAAACTAGCATATTTTGGGGAAATCTGTTATTATCTTGTTATTTAAGGTTTGAGAAGAAGATCATCTCCTCTCTCCAAATAAAACAAAACAAAAACAGAAAACAAACAAACATTAAACTGACTCTGTGGAGAGGAATGGGATTTTGGAGGGCTTGTATCATCTAGATTATTGGATTCATATAGCTGTAAACCCCTTGCTTAACTAGGCTTGTGTAAATGGGATCAGTTCCTTGATCTGTCTGAAAGGGAATTTTTCAGCCTGTCACTAGAGCCAAATCCTACTCTTCTGCTCTTCTACTCCTTAAGATATTTATAATTTGTTTATGATTTATTGAAATTTGCCTGGCTGTGGGAGAACTGCATCTTCTAAATTCACTTTACTGCCTACTCCATTCTATTTGGGAAACGTTGTCTTCTTAAAAGATGTTTCCCTGGGAGCACATTCTTATCTGAAGTTTATGAAATAGCATGCTCAATACAACACATAATTTATTCCACCATTTTCTTTATTAAGGCACACAGCGGGTGGTTGTGGGTGTACAAAGATGGTCACAAATTGCCTCATACATTTACTTTCTGTTGGAGAACTGTGGTGGCGAACTTTGGTTAAAATGGTGGTCTTAGGAACCAAATTAGCCTTAAAAATTAGTAGTGCTAAAAGACATTTTCTAACTAAGTGAAATACTTTTCTGTCACATAATTAATACCTAAAAACATCATAACATGATAATTCCAGCTATTTATTTTGGTCAGGGAATCTTTCTAAATACACATAAGACACTGGAGAGGGCCTGTGTGGCTCATTTGGTTGAAGGCCAACTCTTGATTTCAGCTCTGGTCATGATCTTGGGGTCATGAGATCAAGTCCTGGATGGGGCTCCTCACTTGGGGTGGGGAATCTGCTTGAGAGTCTCTGCTACTCCCTGCCTGCTGGTAGGAGCACCTGCCTGCTCTCTCTCAAAAAATAAATAAATATTTAAAAAAAATACACATAAGACATTGAAATTTTGAGTATGTGTTAATTCACCTCCATCCTATATAACCTCTATTGATGAGCCTTTTAGAGGGAAATAGGAGTGGATGATGCCTTTTCTAAAAACAATAACAACAACAACAACAACAACAACAACAACAAAAACCACTTAAAAAGCCCTTATATCTTCCTCATTTTTGTTTTCTCCTGGTCACCTTCTTTCTCACTTCAACTTCCTGCCATGTTTCTCTGTCAGAATTCTGTTTATCTCTTTTTTTCGGGGGCCTGGAAATTGGTAACAGTAGTGCTAGCAGTAATATTGAGTCCTGGGTCATGATCGTGGCTGGGCTAACAATAGGGAGGAGGGATGAGAGCAGCTTTACAACTTGACTGGTTTATTATTTTTGAGTTGCACCAATGGGAGGCATCAAAGAAATAGAACATATTATATTTTGTTTAAAATGCTTCAATAGGGGACGCCTGGGTGGCTCAGTTGGTTAAGCAGCTGCCTTCGGCTCAGGTCATGATCCCAGCGTCCTGGGATCGAGTCCCACATCGGGCTCCTTGCTTGTCAGGGAGCCTGCTTCTCCCTCTGCCTCTGCCTGCCATTCTGTCTGCCTGTGCTCGCTCTCTCTCCCTCTCTCTCTCTGACAAATAAATAAAATCTTTAAAAAAAAAAAGAAAAAAAAAAACTCTTAAGTGGCTTGAGGTCTCAGTTTAAGAAAAAAAAAATGCTTCAATAGTGGGCATCCTAATTTTACATGTCATAGGAGAACGCATATATCTCTAATTCTTTCCCAATGGGCATGTCAGTAAAATAGGAATGCATAAACATTTGAGAGACAGGGACAGTTATTACAGGGTCTGCTTGAGTTACAGGGCATTATAGTGGTTATAACAGTGCTTATGATGCTGTAGCAGATGCAGACTGATTTCTTGTGATTAAGATTCTACTAGTGTCCTATGGCTGCTGTAACATACTCAGGGTTTTGAAAAACACAAACATATTAATTATAGTTCTAGTGGTCAGAAGTTCTAAAATCAAAGGGTTAGGAAGGCTATATTCCGGGAGGTTCTAGGGCAAAATCTGTTTCTTGACTTTTTCAGCTTCTAGGGACTGCCATATTCTTTTGCTTCCATCTTTGAAACTAGTATTCATATCACTCTGACCTCTGCTTCTACGGTCACATCTCTCTCTGTGAGACTCTCTTCCCTATCAGGACCCTGGTGGTTACACTGGGCCACCCACATGGTAGAAGAAAATCTCCCCATCTCAAGATTCAAAGACCCTGGGATCATGATCATGAGCCAAAGGCAGCCGCTTAACCGACTGAGTCACCTAGGCAGCCCCCAACTCAAGATTCTTAATTTAATCACATCTGCAAATCCAAACATTCCCCATTTACAGGTTTTGGGGGATAGGATGTGGACATCTTTATTCTTCCAATCACATACCTATTCTGCAACCAGCTGCTTGCCTTTTCTTACTACTGATATGAGTCTCAGGCAAATCAGAGTCAGCTGGACTGTATCATTTTTAGTGCTATTTTTACTTTTTGAATCCTTTCCCACATAGGAACCAAAACAACAACTGGGCTCTGATGAATCTATAGAATAATATGGGTTTAGATCCCCAGAGCTTTCTTGATCCATGCCTTCTCTGGGCTTGATGCAGAAAATCTACTGGGTTTTGAAATATTAGTGCTAAAGTACATTTCTTTATTGTACTTTATTATATTGTGCCCACCAAAGAAATAGAGCAAAATTAATCCTCTGATTAAAGATCCCAAATCCACAAAATTCCAACTCTATCTCTCTACTAAGATCTGACCATTCTGAGAGGTTGAAAGAGCTGTTAATGGACCTTCTCATGGCCAGTTTCCATAAAGCATGATATAAGGACACTGCATCATCCAAATTAAATATGTGACCTACTGTCAACATCAGTCAACACAGAAAATAGCCTTTCCACTGAAATTTCAAAAGACCAGTGACTTACCCCAAAGGAAGTTCTTCATTCTCTATCTCCGTACTTCCATTAGAGAAGCTGGCATGGAGAGTGTGAGGGGGAAGATGAGCTGTGAGGAAGGTGAGATGACAGGCACCAGGTGGTGATTTGTAAGGTATATTATTTCTATCCTAAGGACAATAGAAAGTATTGAAGGAATTAAGGTAGATGAGGAGAGGAGGGCAAGGCAGAAGTCAAGGGTTATTGGTGGTATTTTGGCTTGGGTACACTGCATCGATGGCAACTCCATTTAGTGAGATGGGAAACAAAGGAAAAAGTAGGGGTTGGAGGTAAGATTCAGGTTAAATTGAATTGCTTATGAGATATCCAGATGGAACTAGCAAACAGGCAATTGGCTATAAAGGTCTGAGCTTGAGAAGGGGGTTTGGGCTTACAATATGTATTGATTACTCATCAGTTTATGGATGGTAATTGAGAGCACCACCGGAGATTGTGTACAAAGTTAGAAGATGGTACAAGATAAAGATCTAAGGAGCACCAAACATTTAGAAAACAGGCAGAGGAAAACAACCACAAAGGAGACCAAGGAATGGTTAGAGAGGTAATTGGAAAATCAGAAAGAGTTGACATATTAAAAAAATTTGTACCTAGTCCTTGGGTGCTATTACTTGGAAACACGTTTAATCACAATTAAATGTGACTTGAAAATTGTTTCCTTATCTATAAAATGGGGCCAATAATTCCTTACTGGTATCACAGGGTTATGAGGTTCAAATAAGAAAATTATTTGAAACAATTTTGTAAAGTGTTACACCAGTGGTTCTCAAGCTTAAGTTTGCATCAAAATCATTAGGAGGACTCCTTATAACACAGATCTCTGTTTTTGAATCATTAATACTCGTGGTTTCTGATTTAGTAGGTGTAGGGAGGGGTCCCAGAATTTGAATTTTGCATAAGCTCTCAGGTGATGATGTTGTCAGTCTGGGACCACCCTTTCAGACTACTGTGTAATACAACTGTGAGGAATTTTGGCTTTTGCTTTTATAACACAATTCACTGTTTTCCTTCAATGTTGTGTCTGTTTCCTCCCCTACTCCTTTTTCGTTTCTGTATTTCCATCAACAAAAGCTGAAACATCTTTAGCCTGCTTCATACCTAGCAGTATTCTTTACATCTGTGAAAGACGAGCTAGGCGCAGTATTTCCTTGCTTACATTAGTGAGCATCGACCTGACATTAGCTTGATTAAGAAGGATAAGAAAAATATATGGTATTTCCCGTGGGGAGGAGGAGATAAGAAGAGACTTCTTTGGAGTAAAAGATGAGAATTCCCCCCCCCCCCCAAATCAATTAGATGTAAAATGCTACTTATTACCTACTTTCAAAAATCCCTTTCGAGAACTTGTAATTTGATCCAGAGGGCGGAGAGTCAGGTAAGAGGAAAAATTGACCTCATTCTTCAGTCCTTTCCTAAATCCTGAGAAATGTGTGTACCTCCACGCTCCCTTTTTCAATCCCACAAAACGGGGAATCAGGAAAAAGCATTAGCACCCTAGTACAGACTAGAACACCGAGCGGGGAGGAGACTCAGCCCCATCAAGACAGAAGGAAACTGGGGGAGGGGAGAGAAAACTTCCCCTAGTCGGAGACTCTACAGCGCGGCCTTGGGAAGAGAAGGGAAGTGGGGACGTTTACCTCAGGAGTCAGTCAGACACTTCGCCTCGGGACATGTGGGGAAGTGAGGGAGGAGAGGGGGAAAGGTTGCACCAGAGCGAGATCGCAACAGCTCCCGCTGCTGCTTTTGAGTGAAGATGTACAGAGCTAGAGCTTTCCGCTTCGCTTCTTCCCTCCCGGAGGCCATTTCTCCATATTTAACAGGAATAAAGAAGGGGCGCTGGGCCGCGTCAGGATAAACCAGAGTTACCGCCTTCCCCACAGTAGACCCCGCGTCGGCCCCCGGCCCAGGCGGGAGATGTGGCCTTAGGGGACGCTGAAGTTACTCCGTGGAGGGGGAGGGGTCGCCAGGCTCCCCTCCAATCACGGCGGCCGCTTCCGCTATTTGCATATATTATGCTAATGAAGACCTCCCGCTCAGCTCCCTCCCGAGCTCTCCGCCCCCTTGGAGGTCTCCGGCTGAGCCCGCGGGCAGGGCGAAGGTGAATACATTATGCTAATGAGGCGGGCTTCTGCCGGGGCTTGGGAAGGGGGGCGCAATGCTGCAGGAGCCCGGGGCGGGAGGCCGGGCGCCGGGAGGGGGTCGGGGGAGGAACGTCGCGCTCGGAGCGCGCGCGCACTCACACACACTCACACAGGAGCATCCCGAAGGGTATTTAAGGCTCGCACACGCGAGGCTGCGGAGATACTTCGGGCAGCCGCGACTTGAGCCTCGCCACTCGAATTTGCTCCTTAGGTTATTTCGTTTTCCTGTTTCCCCCCCTTAGCCATCCCTTTGGCGAGGCGCTCTCGCGGTCTCTCTCAGCCTTTCTGCCTGGAGCTGAATCTAGGTGGCAAACAGGTCGGCTTGCGGAAAGGCACTGAATAGGTAGAAATAAGGCAAACTAACGGAGACGCAACAGGTCGGGGGCTCGGTGGCGAAGGCAAGCGGCGGCCCCTCGCTGCGCCTCTTGCGCTGTCCCTTGGACCCTGGGCGGCCGTTCTCGAGGACCCCTTCCGAGGTGTCCGTCCTCTGAGGGGCCAGGAGGGCCAGCCGGGAGGGTTTCATTCCAGTTTTTACCTTTTTGCCACCAGTCCTCGGACTGAGGGTGCTTTTCAAGAAAGCGGAGAGGATGGTCCACGTCTGCTGGTGTCGGCGCTGAGGAAAGCGGAGCTCCATCTGCGCGCCCGATCTCCGCCAACTAGTTGTGCAGCCGCCTAGACTGAACTTTGGAGGAATCGTCCTTCTTCTTTCCTTTCAAGATTCTTGGAAGTGGTAGAGAGTGGGAGGCGAAGCCGAGGCAGCTGATCCCTCTACGATGCTGGTGAAAAAGCATGCAGGGAAAGGTGGGGGTCGGGAGCCAGGCTCCGAGGACCCGAGCCCCGCCAGGCAGCGTTGTGCCTGGACCGTGCCCCCCTGCACCGCCCTGTCGGCCCTTCTGTCGGTGGTGGCCGTGATGTCTTGTCTGTACCTGGGGGTGAAAACCAACGACCTCCAGGCGAGGATCGCTGTTCTCGAATCCTCAAAAGGGGACCCTTCCATCCATCTGCTTCCCGATGGCCTGGATCAGCTCAAAGCAATGGTGCAAGAGAAAGTGGAGCAACTTCTGGCTCAGGTGTGAAAGGCTGGGGTATTTTGCACGTGGATAATATCTTGCACGCGTGTACAGGACCGGCCTCTACCCTTACTATATGCATACTTGGTGTGGCTGGGTGTGCATACGCTAGGCGACCATCTATGCCCCTGTAGCGTATATTTGTATATGCACATCCTTTGATATCACCCTCTGTGTCTCTATCATCTTCCCTCACTCTTAATGTTTGCATGCTGAACAAATAGGAAGGACTGAAAGAGGTGAGGGTGGCCAGAATGGCAGGGTGGCATTTTATCTCTTTAGTTTTCTAAAGTGACGTAAGAATCTTTTCCAATCTTGTGGAAAATATTCCTTCCCGAGATAACATAGGTTATGTCCTTCATATGTTATAAGAAGGTTAGTGTCATAGGTGTTATTAATACACAAATGGTAATCACTTTTAAAAGTGAAATAGTCCTATATGTGGTTTTTAGGTTGATTATTTCCCACATGAAATGTTTTCGTATTCAGTATTTAAAAAGAAAAAAAAATGCAGCTTCATTTTTTTTAATGAAGGATGTAATGGTAGTGGTGTTAATGCATGTAGAGCCATTACAGTTGAGAGTTGAAAGGAATCTAGGTTACATTTATCACAACCAGGGGCAGCATTAGACTAGAGTGAGGGGGTTTTCTGGAACTTGCTCTTCGAACAGAGAGGCTCTTTGGCAGTGGTTGCTGTGCAGTGTGATAAGCAGTTGACCTTCATGTATAAGATAGTGGCTATTTTAAAGCCCATAGCTTACCTAAAACTAGAGCGTGTTAAAGCTGGGTTTTTGCATTGACTGCATGTGCTTGAGCTGAGGGAGAAAGAGGAGGGCAGTGGTGGTTGAGGAATGGAGGAAGATATTGTGTAAGTCCAGCAGTCTCGATACAGTGTCAGTAGTCATTTCTTTTTTTAGGGCTTGGGTACTGTTACCTTTTGACTAAAGTCCAAGTACATATGTAAATGTTAGTTATGCAGGCTCTCAAATGCTGGTGAATCAAGCATATGGCCAGAGAGTTCCTGAAGAATCCATTTCTCTACCATGCTACTGATGATAATACCTCTTCTTTTCCTACAGAAATCCTATGAACAAATGGCTAAAATAAGAATTGCAAGAGAAGCACCTTCAGAGTGCAACTGCCCAGCAGGTAAAATGGAACTTATTTCACAAGGTTTCCTCCCTAGCAGAGCATTTTTAAAACCGAAGTCCGGTATCTGTCAAGTCTACCTGTAATAATAGTAAAGAAAGAATGCAGGCCCAACTGACTTTAATAAAATCAGCATGTCTCAGTCAAAAGAATGGCAAATAAAGCCCCAAATATTATTTGAAGCAGCATACCGAGGCCTGTTATGGGAAAGCAGGGGAGATAATCACCACGGAAAATACAGGCAAGATGGCATGCAAGGACAAAGTTCTTGGACTCACAGATTGAAAAATATTCTTCCTTTTTATTCAGTTTTCATGTCTGTGGTGAGAAGGACTGCAGAACATGTTAGATTCTGAATTCCCTGGTGGCCAATATTGCATTAGTACAGATTTCCATTTGTTCCCTTTGACATACGGTTATGTTAGTAAATTACCTTAACTTCCACACCTGCTTTTATTCTTTTCTATCAGAAATGTTCTCTCTCCTACCCTATAGCTAACGATGAGGGCTAAAAGGAAATTAATTTTTTATCTTGAGCTTCTCATTTCAAACATTGTGTTCTTGATGATGTCTCAGAAAAAGCCGTTATATCTTTTCATTTTTCTATGAGCGCTAGGGAACTGGACTAATGACAGCATATTAACAGAAGGATGAAGAAGAGAGACATCAATGAATAAAAACCCCGGTGTAATCATTAAATCTACATTCACAGACCTCTGAGGCTTGGTAGTCAGTCAACTGTAGATCTGACAGTTTAGGAGTCACTGAATGTGTCCACTGAAAAACATCTAGTGGATTGAACTGATAGAAGCCATGAAAATCTCCCATGAGTCTTGAGATTTTTATTTCAGATAAATGTCATTAATGCATTTATGAGCATTTTCATTTTTTCCATCATCACTTATAGAAAAATGAGTCTGTTACATTTTCTTTAATGTTCAGGAACATGATACCTTAGATACTTATATGCAGAAAGGCTAGATCCTGTATTTTTTTCATATTCTGAGGTTTTTATTTTTTCTCATGATAACTTATCTTGACACAGCTAAACCAGGCACCATGTTTAGAAGTTTCAAATGTCAACTCCTGGTTGTATGTATAAAAATTTTATTTATGTTCTGCTACATTGTTGACAATAATGGAGCTGTATTTTTTTTTTAAGGAAGCCCTTTCAATTGAGAAGACATATATATTAGATAACAAGAAAACAAAGAGTTAATATTGGACATTCTTGGTTGTTTTGAGTTGGGAAAGACCTCAGAAGTTAGAAATTCAAGGAAGGCACTTTTCTAGTGCAGGAATTAACTTCCAACAATCTCATCAGCCTCTAGGGATTATTTAAATTCCCAAGACAGTTGGTACAGTACTTCACTGATCATACCACTTAGAGTCCAGAATTTTCTGTATACAGTATTCTTGTTAGCTATGTGAAAAATACCTAGTGTTTGATTAATAGGATTCTTAGTGAACTTGGTAAAAAGCAGAAAAGTGACAACCACAACACTGAGTTGTTTTTTTGTGGTGAAATCTGCTTCAGGATGTTTGATGTAAGTTATTGAGGTCTAATTTGTAATCTGGAGGGAAGCCATTACAGTTAGAGTTTACCTTATGTTATCTTGGAATATAATTTTGAACCCTTTTCTTCTTAACATATTAGTTTAAGAATAAGTGGTAATTTTGCCATAATAACATAAATAAATGATAAATGGTGATTTCCTTGGCTTTTTTTTGGCTCTCACTAATGGCTGCTTTACTTTCTTGCCACCACTAGAGCTCCACATTACATCAGTTTTCACCAGGTTACTTGAAGGTAAACGTTTGAAGGTGTGCATTCTGAACTGCAAAATCAAACAGGTTTCCTGCTAAACAAATCACTACCATAGATATACTCTTTTCTGCTTGTGGAATAATTAGACATCATAAAAATAAAAGCATTATGTTGAAAATAGTACTCTGGGGGAAAACTAGTTATTTTGAATTATGGTCAGTCAGGTATTGTCTTAGGGAATGAAAGGCCTGGCCAAGCGGATTAGAAGGAGATACAGAGCTTCCCACCTGGTTTGGCTTTAACCCTGGTTTGCAGTGACTAAGAGTTGTCACCCAGACATCTGTTTGTAGGGCAGAGTGAGACAAGTCTGTGACCTCAGCTCAGTTCCTGTGGACAGATGCCCACCCCTTGAAGTTGACACTCTTGTTGACAGTCTCCATCACAGAGCCAAGGACTGATAGCAAAGGTCTAGTGCTGTGTTGTTTGTGTTCACTTTAATTGCTCTTGCTAGAACTCAGTCCCAGTGAGGTCTATCCAGGTAGGCTATAAGGAAGTCTTAGAATTTATACTTTTTCCTTTTTTTTTTTTTTTAAACAAAGGAAGGAACTTTTGTGGGAGAGGGATGGGAAAGACTATTCTTGGATGGTTTATAATTGTAGGGGAAGGACTCTCATTTACTCTTCTCAAAAACCTTCAGAGTTAAGTATTAGTAATTTCTATTTACAGGTGGAGAAACTGGACTCAGAGAGGGTGACTGACTTAGCATAGTTAAGGCAGGGTCAGGATTCATGCCCACATGTGACAAAATCAAAAGCACAAAGTCTAATGAACTATAGAGAATGAATATAGGTTTTGGAACTAGACAGGGTTGGAATCTTGGGTCTATCACTCAATAACCGTGGGGTTGTGGTCAAACTTGTCATGTTCTAGGTTCCTCACCTGCAAAAAAGTGGCTTATACTACCTTCCTCAGAGATTGATAATTTACCTAAAATGTGGCTTCTTTGTGGTTATTCATTAGATGATAGCAGTTATTATTCTTTTTTTTTTAAAAAAAATTATTCTTTTTAATGTATTGTATACTACTTAACTCTAATCTGGTCCATGGGGGCACATGATACAGGTGGAAAAGCTGAGCCCTGGAAATGGCTAGTTAATGGCAGGTTTTGGATGAGAATACTATGCTTAATTAAGCAAATATATCTGTAGATGTATTCATGCAGATAATCAAATGAGTCAATATCTCTTAGTGCTACATCAATGGAGACTGGTTCTTTGCACATTTTTGTGTTAGTCTACTAAATTATTTTTACCAAATTTGAAGGAAAAACTTTTGGCCTTGTAGGTAAACCATGATGGAAGTAGATAGAATTTGCTCTTAAAAGAGTATGAGGTTATGTCTTTACCGTTTTGATACCAAATATTTTCTAAAAGAAGTGCTTCAACTGTCTGACTCATTTTCACACTTACTTTTTAACAGCTTTATTAAAGTATAATTTATATTTACCCATTTTAAGTGTCTGAATTTAAAAAAATTTTTTAATTTTAAATTTATGGAGTTGGGCAGCCATTGCCATAATCTAATTTTAAATCACCTTCGTTGCTCCCTGAACATTTACATTTACTTATTTCATGTGCTCAGGGGAAGCTCTATTTTTTGAATCTCTGCTTTAAAGAAACCCTAAAATAAAATGTAAAAAAACCATACGAAGTGAAGCTCTGCTTAGCATAACATTTGAGTTAGTAGTAGCCAAACCATAGAAATTCAGCTGGCATCTGTGGCTTAGCCTCTGTAAAACTTGACACTCATAGGAGAGAATAAATTGGCTGTTTGCTATGGCTATAGAATCTTGTTTGGGTTTTGTTCTTGGAGTCCTACAAGTATGTATAAACCAGGCATATTTATAGGAGGGTCTCTGTGTTCCAATTGGTAGAGAACACTGGAAGCCAGGCAGCCAACCAAAAGATGTTTAGATCAGACATATTTCTGAACCCTACTCATTAGTAGTGTTGTTTGCCCAGGATATTAGATATAAGAACCTCTGTATCGTAATGGACAGAGAATGTGGATGGGCAATAAAGAATCCAGTTATAATCCTGGCTTTGTCATTAACACGTTATACAATCTTGGGCAAGTCATTTCCAAGAATGACTTTTATAGACTCTATTTCATAGCCCCAAAATAAGAGTATTGGACTAGAATGATTTTCAAATGCATTTGTTGGTTCTCTAGGTATTAAAGAGCCTGTTGCATGCCAAATGTTACACGAGGTACTGAAAATACGCTGATGAACCAGACACGCTTAGGGTCTGCCCTCATGAAGCTTACAGTTCAATGAGGATGACAGGCAGACATTTATTTTTAAATGACCTGAATGTACAGTCATGACAAGTGCGACCAAGAAAAAGGACTGTGTTCTTTGGAGCACATGCCCACAATTTCTTTCATGTTGTAAATACTAAGGACTTTTTTGTTCTGTTCTTTTCTGGGGCAAGGGGTAGGTGGGTGGAGAAATTCACAGTAGGAGAAATCACAATATAAGAAAATCTGACTTTTGATTACAAATAAAAGCTCCAGCAGTAGATAAAAAGCTGCTTTGCATAACCTCCCCTGGCTTTTGGCTTTCTGAGAACTTATGGTCAGATGAAGGTGCACTGATACCAGACACCTACACTGATCTCCAACTGAAGCAAAAAAGGGACTTCAGTTTATCAAGTCTTGTGGGAAATAGGATGGTGATTTATTCTTCTACATTTTTCCCTGAAAACAGTGGGATTTGGGTTGAATAACAGTCAGAACTTCCTGCCTGGTGGTCCTGAGCAATGTTCTTGGACCTGGTTCCTCTCCATTCACTGACAACGAGGAAATGGAGCACAGCAGTCCTCTGCGTGGGGAGAGTGACTAGAGATAATAAAGACACACTACGTAACTTTTGAGGTCCCCATACACCCTGCAAGTCTGTGAAAATGATCATATCCAAAAGAAGCATAAATGTAGGCAAGTAAGAGTATCTCTGATTCATGTATGTGAGTGATGCAACCTCCAGTGGCTGGCTTCATGGCATCTCCCCCATTTTTTGTAGAAACAAATACTAATTGTAGCTTTAAGGTTGTGCACCCTTTTCCCATCATAGGAGAAGACCTTTATATTACCTTGCCAGCAGAAATTTACTTTATCATGTAAAACGTGTATTTCCCACTAACATGGTTTTTCACTTATGCTGTACATTTTTCCTAACCAGCTGCACAATGAATGGAAAGAGTGCATCACATAAGGGCATAATAATATGTAGATATTCAATTATGCAAGGTAAAGAATAGTCAGAAATGGTTTGCAGAAAGAAAGCAAATTAAAATACTATACATGCTATTTAAATGAGAATAGCAGGCTCTCCTCTCCTTTGGTGAGGCCAGACAATACAGTGGGACCTCGGAGAGGCCAGACAATACAGTGGGACCTCCAAGCAGCTCAGAGCATGGTTTCTGTCCTAATGAGGACAACAGTTTGGGTGTAACACTTTCAGTGGGTCCAGTAATGACAGCTGGCAAAATGCCCTGTCACCCAAAGGACCAGCGACAAATTGCCTCTTGAAGCAATGTTCTTGCTTCTTAGTTTCTCTTCTCTTTTCTCTTGTCTCAAAGTTACTAAAAAGCAAGTTCTTGAGATCTTTTCTCTGACTTACCTGGGTAATTCTGTTTTTCCATGAACTGGGAGCTACTTAAGGAAAGGGCATACATTCTAAATAGGGGTCAATTCTTTCCAGCTCATTTGATGAATGTGTAGGTAGAAGTAGCCTCACTGGGGCATATTAACATTTTACACTTTCGGACTGGTTTCTAACTGCAAAATTAACTGTGTGGTATTTTAAAAAACACTATTTGAATGTCAAAACAAGGAATGAAGGAATGAAGAAGGAGGGCATCCTCTCATAGACAAAATTAGGCACATGGAGAGCTGGTGGGGAAACATGCCAGATAAATGAGGACTGTTTTACGTTGGGGGGGGTGTTTCCTGTTTCAGGGGGAACCTCACTAGACACTAATCAAAAGAACATCAATCTTTGTTATCTTGAGAGGAAACCATCCAAAACCTATTAAGGAAAAGTGGTTTTATTCTGTCCAGCCAGTTTATACGCGTTATTTGGTGATTTGATGGAAGCTGAGAATGAGAAAACAATGCATGAGTTGGTCTGGGCTTTCGGCTGTAGCCCGGTATGTGACAGCTAAACACAGAAGCATCCCCACCCTCCCTGATTTGCCAATATGGGTGAAGTTCCATGCCATGGTTTAATGCATCATAATAGTTAACACATCCCCCCCCCCGCCCCGCCCTGCCAAGGTGTGCTAACAATGACTGTGGCATACCTGCATATTAAATTCTTAGGTATGTATCATTTTTTCATTTGGGAATGTGTTCAGCACTATCACAGTTAAAAAATATTTTAAATTGACTTTTAAAAAGGAGGACTGCAGGAGAGTGGGAAGCAGAAGTAAGTGGAATTGCTTACAAATTAAAATCGAGCACTTTCCATTGTTACCATACATTCTTTTAAAGGACTGTTCTGTAAGTCATTTAAAGATAGGCTTTCTTTAAGAAATGCCACCAGATGGCAGGCACCTTCCCTCTGTGACCACAAGGAGGAGGAACTGAGCTGAACAGTGGGACTTCTGTCGTTCCTTCCTTGTTAAATTCCTAGCTGATTTCTTGACTTCTCTTTGCAATGGAAAAGATTAATGGAGGAAGCAAGTAATTTCTTCCATCTATATTTGAACACTAGAATATCCTATGAGCTTTAAGATATTTAAAACAATCTAGTAAATTCCACACTTGTATTAGTCAAAAGTTTGGTTATTTAGTAGATAAATTCACAGATAGGAACTTAAGGCCAATATTCCAATAGCTAGAATAAAGAAACTAAATATAATTGAATATACCAGTTGGGGATTTTGTGCTCATCTTTTGTAATTTCTAAGAATCAAGAATCATTTGGAATCACTATCATGATTTTGACATCATTTCATCTGTTGTGTCCATTTCAACTTCAGTTACCATATGATAGTTGAAATGTGTTCCTTATTTTTCTCATATTGTATTCCTTAGCCTGATTGCTTAGTCTGATTGCCAGGAATGCCAAAAACTGTGTCTGTTCATTTGGATATTAGTAATTTAGATTTTAGAAACTCTGGGCTCCTGGGTTATATATACAAAGTTTTTATTCTTATATTTGAAATGTGGTCAGCACATATTTATATACAATTTTCACATTTAGGCTAAGTGGCCGAGTAAACAGATGAATTGTAGCCAAATCTAGTTTGCACATTATGGTAATAATGAGAATCAGAATATATCTCACTGGAAGTAGCCTGGCTGTGGCGAGGGTAGAGTCTGTTTCTTCTTTCTTTAGCAAAGAGTTCACATGTAAGAGGAGGAAAAGAGGAGGAGGAAAGGAAAGAATATATCCCATAATCTCTTGGAATCATATTGCTTTACCTTCATTTTTAACAAGCCTGGTCTTTTAGAGTTCTTATTATAATGTAAAGGGAGTCAGAAGAATTCTCCCTTATAGCTCTGTCTCCAGCATTCTGTTTGGCTTCTTTTAACAGTGAATGGGAGAGAAAAATCTCTTAGGAGTTCCTCCTTCAAGTCTGTTACAGGGCCAGAATTGTGTTCTTATTTTTGATCCTTAAGATGCTGGAATAAAATATCTAGCCTGGAAAACTGATGCAGTTCTTTCCCAGCATTCCTATATCTTCAGTCAGTTGTGGCAGCTGTCAAAGGTAAGTTGTTTGTATAACCCTTCTAGGAGTTATGAAACTCCACTTTGTGTCTTAGGGACTCTAGAATTCAGCCAGCATTATTTAGAGGTAGATGATATGATCATAAGGTAAAACTTTTCCACAAAGCACCCCCAAAAATGACTTTTTGACCTTAAAGTCACGCCAGAAATGCTGGCAAACTCTAGGGATAAGTGAACTTTGGAAAACTAAAAATCATTTTTTACTGAAAGAATTAAGGCTCAAGGTCCGAGCAGATGAAGCTATAATGGAAACAAGCTTCTTAAATAACTGCCTTTCTGGGGAGAGTTATCAGTCTGGTTGGGGAGTCAGATGAGTGAAGTGGGTCAAAGATCAGGCAATTCTTGTGGGCAGATCCTGACCTTAACTGCTAAGTGGTCTCATGGTATATTGTATTCTACTTCCTGAGGGAGTGGGTTGGGAGTCCGTATCTACCTATGTCATTTTTGATCTCTGTGGTCAGGGTTCTGGTTTGTATCTGTGTACCTCTAAGGCTTATTGTAGAGTTCGCTACAGAAGTTACTCTATAAAAGTTCATATAATGGAGATCTTTTATTGTGGTTTATCTCTTTGCATATACTAATATTCTTATCCCCCTGGCTTTTTAACATTTTCTCTGAGGATTTTGTGAGCCATAATGTATTAAAGCTAATACAAATCTCAGAGATCAAATAAAGTAGTTCAGGGGTTTTCCAACATTTCTTAAAGAGGCTGAACTGTTTAATCTTATGAGGAAACTCAGTAAATGAAATCAGATTCAATGTTCGCTATACTGATTGACCTCAAAGGTCTGAGGGGACAGAGGCCAACACCCTACATGCTCTTTCTTTCTGCCTCCCAGCCCCCTCCCCCATGGTAGCCTCTGATGTATATCCAAAGAACCTTAGGACTTCATAGGATACTGATGGAAAAGCACTGGAAGTCCAATCCCCGGTGTGATCTCTCAGCTCCCGTGTCTAAGGAGACCACATACTTGTTAACACAGAACTAGTCTCAAAAATTCTGTACCTGGAAACATTACTGGGAATGATAGAGGCAAAGTTATTTATTAAAAGTGAATAGAGGGGCGCCTGGGTGGCTCAGTGGGTTGAGCCGCTGCCTTCGGCTCAGGTCATGATCCCAGGTCCTGGGTTCAAGCCCCACATCGGCTTTCTGCTCAGCAGGGAGCCTGCTTCCTCCTCTCTCTCTGCCTGCCTCTCTGCCTACTTGTCAAATAAATAAATAAAATCTTAAAAAAAAAAAAAAAAAAGTGAATAGAATCTCCCCTGCCCCTGCCTGTCTCTCTGCGTACTTGTGATCTCTGTCTGTCAAATAAATAAATTAAAGAAAAATGAATAGAATCTAGAAATGACTATTAATGTAATATTGTCTCTTTCCTGGATTGTAGGGGTTCAGCAAAGGGGGTGTAATAATGGTAGGAGTACTGGAAGGCTGGGGAGGGGCACTGTGTGACTAGAAAAATCAGTATCCCACCTCATCCTTTCTCTTGAATTCACTCATTTTTCTAAGCCTTCAAGTCACAGTATTATTCTTGTTTATTTATAAGTTTTCTGTGCTTTTTCAAATTTCTTTCTTTGTGTTTTTATTCTTTAACTCTAGATATTAATATTGGGCCTTATCACCAAGCTATGGCAATCTATTGCCTTTTACAATACATATAAAGCAGTTGCTTTTTTAATTGATGGTTAATACTTAGTTTATACAGTAGTATATGAAAAATAACTATCCCTCAAGTTGTATATTGTGAGAGAGTTGTTATGAAAGATGCTTCTAAGATCTTTGAGATTTTTTTACTTGATTTGATTTTTGTGTGTTAAACTGATAATGTTTATGTGTTAAGATTGAAATTTACAGTACAATGAGAATATATTAATTGGGCATTTATGTTTAAATAATAGAAGGGAAAAAGTTTAGGAATGAACAACAATATTTTATCCAACAGTGAATGATATATACAGTATATTTCACAGAGAAAGTATAAATCTGGCTACAATCATACTGTAACAAGTCTGCAAAAGGTAATTTGAAAGGCAATGTTCTACCTCCCATTGAAATGAATGTCCACTGTCATCAGCAATGCTGTTTACCATTTGAGTAGCTAGTTGTGGACAGTAGTTTGGCCAAGTGTAACACCTTCCTCAGTTGTCTTACTGGATAGATAATAGAATGGCATAGCCACTGCACAAGTGATTGAGCTTTGGTGAGTGATTTATTTTCTCTTTAATACATAATCTCTACCTATGGACTTCTGGGAAGTCTTGGAGGAGAAAAATGACCTTTCTTTTTTAAACTTAACTCTAGTTACTTTGGCTTCTAAGAGAGGACCATTTCAGTAAAGCAGCAAAGATAGGAAGGCTGACTAGGTACTAAAGGTTGGAGAGATCATATATACCAACCAAAGCTATCATAAGCTGGAAAAAAGAGGCTTAACTGAACAAACTCTATGGTCTACATTTACATCCCAGATCCTACAGTTATGCTGACAACTTCCCAGAAGTTTAAAAAGCGAGACTGACAGTGGTGGCTTAGTACTACTATACATGTTATGCATCTGGAAATGTTTAATAAAGGAAAAACTCTAGCACTGAGAAAGTACATCCATAAAGAAACCAGGGCTTTTATGTTCTTGTATATAGTTTCCTTCTGTGCAAAGTTATTTAACGCTCTACATTTCAGCTTCTTCTGAGGATAGTTTCCTGATATTGGCTTGGTTCTACAGTCAAGTTCTATATGGGGAATGCTATGAGTTGGTAAAATTTATGTTACCATTTTTACAGCATTAAAAAATAAATAAATTTATTTTTTTTATTTTTTTAAAGATTTTATTTATTTGTCAGAGAGAGAGAGAAATAGAGAGAGAGATCACAAGTAGGCCAAGAGGCAGGCAGAGGCAGAGGGAGAAGCAGGTTCCCTGCCGAGCAAGGAGCCTGATGTGGGACTTGATCCCAGGACGCTGGGATCATGACCTGAGCTGAAGGCAGCCGCTTAACCAACTGAGCCACCCAGGCGTCCCAAGAAATTAATTTATTTTTATGTCAAAACCATCTTTGAATTGGGAGGTCTGAGGTATACTTCCTCAGTTTTCTATGTGTAAGCCCATAACACATTAGACTCAGAATGTGTTTTATTCTTTTAAGCCTTTCACGTGTTTGAGCAGAAAACCTTTGCTTCTAGTAATAGTCCTCAAGAAGGAAACCCAGGTAAAGGGATTTTCTAATCAGTCACACTTACCCTTGTATTATGCATCATTCATCATTTTTTTCATCATTTTCAGTTTGTTACAAATTTCCACTTTTAACTGTGCTAGTGGTGTTTTGAACATTCACATAGCTTTCACAATTACAGGATGTTTTGAGAAGAATAATGTTCATTGAATTCCTGAAAACCAAGAGCAAACTTAGCAAGTGTCAAGGTCTCAATGAATAGGCATTTCCCTGATGTGATCTGTGGTTGGCAAACAGAATAGACAGAATTGCCTTTGGGATGTAACTATGTATCTATGAAACTACAAACACAGAGGACCTTCCATATTCCCAACTGAGTGGAGGAGTCAGTCTGCTCTCCTTTCTATCTTCCCTTTCTCCCTTGCCTTCTCTAACATGAACAAAAGCTCTGTTTTGTCCCCATTCCATTGGTGACACTGATTAGTTTATGGACTCCCTTCAATTTGTTCCATTAGGGACATTATCACCCTTGGGTCTCAAAACCTCTATGCCTTTCCTGGGCAAGAGCTATTCTTATGATGAAATCCAGCAGCATAACTGAGGAAATAATGAATGGGTAAAGGTCAATACTTCTCCCAAATTTTCAAAAGGAGCTAATTGTTTGCTCAAATATTACTGTTAAAGGTAATTTCCAATAAGGTAAAATCACCACTTTCATACAGATATAAAATAAACATATGTTAAAGATTTTACTTAAATCATTAAAGAAGTAACTGATAAGATGTTTTAATTAGTTCAAAGGAGAATTTAAAACCAGTCACATTTATAGTTCTAGAATATTGAAATTGATGTGCAAATGTAAGCAAAACCGGACTTTTTCCAAAGTGAGGGAGGGATGTCAGTGGCATTTAGTCATAAAGAATTTGCATGTCTATGACAAGAGTTATTTTGCTTTGCTACTAGGTATTTGCAACTTATGATTTTGTTTTATTTTTTAAAGATTTTATTTATTTATTTGCGAGAGAGAGAGACAGTGAGAGAGATAACACAAGCAGGGGGAGAAAGAGAGGGAGAGGTAGGGAGCCCGATGTGGGGTTTGGTCCCAGGACCCTGGGATCATGACCCGAGCTGAAGGCAGATGCTTAACGACTCAGCCACCCAGGCACTCCTACAGCTTACAATTTTAAATAGCTCCCAAAGAATCAGAATTAGAGAAGTGGGAAGGGCATGCTCTAGACAATGCACAATTTTCCACTGAAACACATATTTCCCTGTACTAAAGCAACTTTACAGGAAAAAAATTCTTTAAGTAAGCAAAGAAATTTTTTTTTTACACTCTTCAGTGTAGTAATGGTTGTTTATTAACCTGTCTCTCTCCCTGTTATCTTATGGGTTATATGGTACTTAATTTTCTTAGTGTTGCTAAAATTCATTATTCGAAGGACAGTTCCTTTCACTGTAGCTTTACATACTGTATGCAGTCGCCCCATGAGAGTTGTGCTGATTCCTAGGCCTGAAGGACTGGCACGAGTTGCGGAAGTGGACTTTAAATCCCTTACATTGAATATTTGTTTACGGTAATAGACCACTTTGGAAGACTCAGCTTCTTGTATTTCAGTATCAGGGAGTAGTTTCATTAATGTTAAAGAATGAGTTGCCGACCTTACCTTTGTGCTTTGGGATACTGTATCCAGGCAATTATATTATTTATATAGGCTTACCCGCTGTGAGCATGTGGTTACCGTGGGGATTTTGTGCTGTTATTTCGGCCGTTTTGCCTCCGTCTTCAAATACGGACTAGTTTGGCTTTTCCTTGGGCACTCCTGTCATATTCATGTGCTGCTGCTTCAAACGACTGGTCTTTAGTCCACACTCTAAGCTATATTTTCTTCTTTGCCAGTTGCTTGTCCTGCTGGACCCTGCCTTGTTTGATCTCCCACTGCTTCTGTGTATAACAACTCACAAGTTTACTTATCTGCCAGCACCCAAAACAGCTCAGCCTCAGTGGCCCCGGGGAATAGATGCTTTTCTCTGCTCCCACCTGTTTCAGTTGCTAAACACCTTTTGGCTCAGCTCACTGAGATTTTGTCAGAAGAATAGCTGACGCTAGATTAATGGCCCTTCCTACACATTCTAGAAAGAGTCTTTTAGAATGGCAGCCAGAGATGGGTGGGGATACACTGAGACCACATGGTTATTGATCGTTTTTTATAGAGTGATACTTATCTTCGTGCAGAAGCAGCTTTTTATCTGAAGGTCTCATATTACTAGGTAGGGGAGAGAGTTAATTATAAATCTTAAATATTTTAGATATTAGTCTCTGAAAAGTACATATTGTGGGTGGTAACTGATTTGCGGTATTACCTAACTCCGGTCAACTCTGACAAAGGTGAAAGGATCATGTTATATTAGTCTTTTAAAGTCTTTTTGTTCACTTAAATGATAAAGTATTTATGATTAAGTATTAAATGATAAAGTGATTTACTATGGGCTAGACCCTGTGCTGTGTACCTTATTATTTAAAGAAATTGTAGGCTGCAAAGCTCTGGTGGAGAAATCATGGTATCAGAGATTGAAGATTGAAAGAGATTGAAAGAGAAGAAGAGCTATTTAAGTAGATCTTGTAGCCAACTGTATCTCATTTTAATGGATTTAAAATTACAATGATAATTGTTATTTGGGCTCATAATTCCAGTTCATTTACTTTCACAATTTCAAAAATAGCAACATGTTATTAGAGAAGATGGTATTTGAATTTACTTTCTTCTAAGAAAATTGAGAATGTTCTTTAATGAATGTTATACTTTGCAGAAATGCTGATGGCACTTCAGTTAGGTAGTTTTTCTGAAGAAAAATGATCTCTGTCAGTTGTTAGGTCAAGTGCAACATTTTTAACCCCTCCCCAGGCTACCTTTCACGGCAGTTATTTTTAAGAAGACTTTTATAGGCTTTCTTGAACATCAGTTCAGATTCTATGATCACGTTTTCTAGTGAAGATAGTATCTCTGGGTCTTGGCTAGACTCCCTTGGGTTATAAAAAATAGAGATGTATTCAGGTGGCCTTAAGCAATAGTGGTACAGGGATTGTCAGCTTTGTCACTATTGACATTTTGGGCTGGATAATTTTTTTATTTTAAGATTTTATTTATTTATTAGGGAGCGCCAGACGTTTAGAGAGCATGCGTGTGCATGAGCAGGGGGGAGGGGCAGGAGAGAGGGAGAAGAAGCAGATGCTCCCCTGATCAGGGAGCAGGGCCTGGGGTTCAATCCCAGGACTCTGAGATCATAACCTGAGCCAAAGGCAGATGCTTAACGGACAGCTCCCCTGGCTCCCCAGTTCTTGTGGGAGGCTGTTCTGTGCATTGTAGGAGGTTTTCCAGCATCCTTGGCCTTTTACATATTAGACTCCACTTGCACTGTTTCTACAACCAGAGACCTCCAACATTACCAAATGTCCCCTAGGGGTCACCCCCAGTTGAGAACCTTTCTTTTAAAGATAATCCGTGAATAAGGAAGGCAAGAATAGCAAGATCGCTGTGGGCTCCCCTAGAAGAACAGGAAATGGAGGGTGATCAGATCTTTCAGGATATATTGCTTTCCCTCAGCAGGAGGCATTCAGTGCAGTGCTCTCCAGGTTTCAGAATTTATCTCTGCTTCTGCTACCTTTGTCAAGCCTACTTTCCTCTGTTGTCTTTCTGCCACTGCTTGCTTGTTGCCCTCTGGTCAAGGTATTGTTTAAGGTTGACCCCTTTCTTTGTGTTTGATTACACCATAGTTGTTATTATCAAAGTAAAGCATAGGCCAAGAAATGCAAACATTTGAATTAAAAATGGCACATGGTACCTCATTCTTTGCAGAGGAGTCTAGTGTTTTTTGTAGCTGATGTTTCCTATGCAGATTGATTTACATCATTGTTTTTAAAGTCTGTAGAGTAACTCTATTGTACTAATGGACCACAATTTATTATTCAATGAGAAAGCAGGTCACTTTTTCTTGTTCAGATGCTGCTTCTTATTTCCTCTTCTCCAGTGCAGATTTCTTCCTGCACAGCCTCAAACTGTATTTGTGGGAGTGTAATAGATACTTGTTGACTAAATGTATTATTGTTGTGGTGTGCTGATGACAAATCTTTAACAACTGCTCTCAGAGAAAGTCCTGATTTGTAGCAATTGTAGATTTTCGGGGTGTAAATATCCCACCAAGGTTGATTTCAAGTTAACGAAGTGACCTTAGGAAGTGAGAAGTTTGAGTGTTTATTAACTTTGCTTTAATACAATTTATTTTATTGTAAGTTCATGTAATTAAAATTTTACTAATGACTGTGTTTAACAGTGGGCTTGCAAAATCCTGACAACTGAACAATTAGCTCTCCTGACTCAGCTTCCAGTACCCACAGGCTTTGATAGTTCTGTTTCCATATAGAGTGTATTGTGTTTTTATTTTTAAATTAAATTAAATTAAAATTTTTTTTTCAGTGTTCCAAAATTCGTTGTTTATGCACCACACCCAGTGCTCCATGCAATACGTGCCCTCCTTAATACCCACCACCAGGCTCACCCAACCCCTCACCCTCCTCCCCTTCAAAACCCTCAGTTTGTTTCTCAAGAGTCCACAGTCTCTCATTGTGTTGTTTTTAGTAACATCTCCAAATGGTAGTGGTGTCTCTGACAGTATTCAGTGTTGGAAGGGTCTTTAAAGGCTAGCTAGACCTACATTGGTTCGATACTTGAATTCTCTCAGTGATATTCTGGCTAAATGTTTACTAAGTATATGAGCATCTCTTGAATAAACCACTCAGCCTTCAGACTGGCTTGTTGAAAAGCGTCATCTTTTTGTTAGGTTGAAATTTAACTCCTTATGGGCATCCACCATTTGCTTTTGTACGCCATCACCATCCTCACCTTATATCCTAAAAAATAAACGATTACCTCTTCAAGAGTTGAAGACAACTCTTCAAATGCTTGAAGTCATTTACTGTATTTCCTACTGATACTTTTATATTTTGGAATCATTCAGGTGTTCCATTTTGTCTACTTCATTCTTAAAGTGTTGGATAATGGTTTGAATAAAAGCTCCGATAATCTTGACTGGTAAATACCAGAGATGAGGAGGAATGAAAATTTCCCAAGTTCTAGATACTATAATGCTAACTCATGCATCCTAAAAATTGCAGAAATTTTCTTGCTGGTCCCATAATCGTATTTACCAACACTTGAGTTTAACATTGAGAAAACCTGAGTTATTTTTTATGTATGCTGGTGTTAAGGCCTGTCTTCCTTTTATTGTACATGTTGGGTCCCCCCCAAAATGGGTACTCCAATAATGGGTCCGTGATTAAAGGAGCGAGACTGATACAAAGTGAAAGTCAAGCAAAGCTTTATTTCGCACCAAGCATCAAGACTCAGACCAACCCTCAAACAGACCGGTTGGGGCCACCCCTTACAGAAAGAATGTCCCCTCCCTGCTTTCCAGACTAAATTTTATAGAGCAAAGGCCATGTGGTTGGGCCTGACCATACACAGGTTGCCGATGAAATTGTAACACACAGAGAAAGCTGCACGGTCATGCTAGGTGACCAATTGAATTACAATTTACCCTAGTAGACATTTGAACCAGCCTATCACCTAGTTCAGAATTGGCTCCCAAAAGGTGCCCAAAGGGCGGGGCCCATACTCCTTGGTAGAGAGGAGACAGTATGCGCCCCCACTGATTGAATACCTCCACCTGGCCTGACCCACCCTTGTATCTGCGCTTTGTTACCTGGAGCTGGTTTCCGGGACTTGTTTTTAAGTAAGTTCCCCTGTGGGGGTGGGCAGAGTCAATTTAAGTTTTACAACAAAATGGCAGTTCAACTGGGGTGGGGCCGCTCTGGTTGAATGGCCCTTACAATACAGGTCTTTTTTGTTTGTTTGTTTTTGGAAGAGGAAGGCAAGTCAAGACTTTATGTTTATTTTCACTAAATTTTCCTACTAAACTCCAGCTCCAGCCTTATCAGGATTTGTTGGGATAATGATTTTTAAAAATAAGTTTCCAACTCCTCTTGGCTTAATATGATTTAGGAATTTGATGAGCTGACTAGCAGCATTTCTTCTTGATTCTGTGCTGAAATGTCTGAACATGGGAAAGTTCATAAAGAGTCCAGTCGCTTTCTAGTAGTCTTTCACTTTTGGTGAAATCTATTTCTGAGTACTTTTGGAATTGTCTTTCTACCAGTGATTAATCCACTCAGGGGTCTTTGGTGTATTGTAGTTTGTCCAGCTGTGTTCCTGAGAACACCATTTCTTTCTCATGTTAAGACATTTTCTGAGGAAGAAAGTTTTTTTTTTTTTTTTTTTAAAGATTTTATTTATTTATTTCACAGACAGAGACAGGCAGAGAGGCAGGCAGAGAGGCAGGCAGAGAGAGAGGGAAGCAGGCTTCCCACTGAGCAGACAGCCCGATGCAGGGCTCGATCCCAGGACTCTGGGATCATGACCTGAACCGAAGGCAGAGGCTTTAACCCACTGAGCCACCCAGGCGCCCCTCTGAGGAAGAAAGTTTTCAAGACAAACTAGAAACACACTGGGTTAAACGAATAAAAGCAGTTTTAGTCACTGTAGGATTTTTAAATTGTGAATCTCTAAAATGGGGAATATAATGTGTCATGTTTTCTAAACTTGATTGGTCATAGAACACTTTTTTCCTTTTAGAAAAAATAATATGGCTCAGAGCAAATTGTTCTGTGGGTTGACCTAGAAGGGTGAAATATAGAGAAGCTTTTTGGAAATTTTCAAAACCGTAGCTGAGATTGTCTGAAGTTTAATTAGGAAAGTGGTTTCCAACTTGCAGGAGTAGGGTTTGAGGAGCTTGTAGAAAGGAGATGGAGGAGAAGAAGGAGAAACAAAACATACTGTAATTGGGGACACTCCAGGAAAGACTTAAGTCTAAAGCTGGAAGGCAAACTCAAATGGCAGGGAAGTCATAGAAATGTGTGAGGTTTGTTAGACTTGAGTATTCTATCCTCAGATTGGGGTGTTAAGACCCAGCTAAAAGCATTAATTAATTAATTATTAAAGATTTTATTTATTTGAGAGAGAGTGAGCAAAAGAGAGAGAGAGAGAGAGAAATGAGCAAAAGAAAGAGAGAGAGAGAGAGTGAGTGTGGGAACACATGCAGGGGTTGCAGAAGGCAGAGGGAAAGGGAGAAGCAAGCTTCCCGCTGAGCAGGGAGCCCAATGACCTGCGGCTCGATTCTGGGACCCTGGGATCATGACCTGAGCCGAAGGCAGACGCTTAACCGACTGAGCCACCCAGGCATCCCCCAGCTAAAAGCATTTAAATATATTTTTATAAAAGCACTTTGCCAAACAAAGCAAATCATTGTGTGTTAGTCTGGTCTAAGGGCTGAACTTCATGATAGCCTCTATCTAGCTCAATCACACACACACACATGCTCTTTTCATTTTTGGAGAAAAATTGAATAACATATTTTATATAAACTTCTTCTTTTTCAGTACAGTTATCCTGTCTCATTAATGCTGTTTAGTTTTCTTTGTGATCCATTTCAGGGTATGCAGGCTATTATTATGGTATTTTTCTTTCCTTAAAAATATGATCTTTATCCTTTGTTTCTTTGATGATCCACTATGGATAGAGCAGTAATACTAGAACGTAAATAGTAACTGGACATAATTAGTTACAATATATATTTAAGGTATACCAAAGCCTTTTATGTGAAGTCTGTATCAAGTGACCTAATAATATACAGCCCAGATGAATATACTCAAAATTGCAAAGGTAAATCTAGAACACAACAAACTTAAAAAAGGTTTTCGGGGCACCTGGGTGGCTCAGTGGGTTAAAGCCTCTGCCTTCAACTCAGGTCATGATCCCAGGGTCCTGGGATCGAGCCCCACATCGGGCTCTCTGGGCAGCGGGGAGCCTGCTTCCCCTTCTCTCTCTCTCTGCCTGCAGTCTCTGCCTACTTGTGATCTCTGTCTGTCAAATAAATAAATAAAATCTTAAAAAAAAAAAAGGTTTTCTTGTAAAAGTAGAAAAAATAGTTTCTGAAAAAGGTAGTATACATTCATTGCGAACCATGTTAACTCTCTGTATGATATTCATATGGATTTCCCATAATTTAACAATTTTACTCTTTTTATGTCTCAAGATTACTTTCAGGGCTTTTATAAATAACTGCAGAGAATAATCTAATACATAGGTCTTTGTGGGCATTGCTGATAGTTACGTGTAAGTGGAATTGGTGATTCAAAGGTTATGAACTTTTGCACAGCCTGTAATGCATACAGTCAAACCACACATTAGAAAGTGAATCCAAGTGCTGATTTGCCAGCACCCTCACTGATGTTATGGGGAGCCTTTGATGGGGTCAAGATTATCGGATCTTTTATTAAAACCATTATTCACTTTCACTTTCAAAAGTGAAAGACTACTATAAGACAGTATAAGAAATTAGCAAATGATATTTAAGAATATTTTAAACTGTTCTTGATTCTATAAATAGTTAAATGAAATCTTTGCAGAATTCCTTCTGAAGTCTGTTCATTTGTTCCACTCTTTAGCTCGAATCAGTAATGTTTTGGTGGGTACAGTCTTTGTAATCTTAATTTTTTTTTTCTTTTCCTTTCATTGAATGTACCAACTTTTGTTTTCTTTCCAGTTCTGGCTTCTGGTTCAGTTTTTGTGCTGTAGAGGGAAAAAATACGGCAGTCTTCTAAGTACAAAAGAGTATTCTAATTATGATAATCATTCTTGAAAATACTTTTTCTACTCTTGAAGTTTTGTTCTGAAGGCTTTGCAGAAGCTTTGGTTTCTGTTGCTCTTATTCTTTGGGAGCTGGGTTTAAAACCCAGTCAGAAATCCATCAACATTCTACTGTATTTTTTGGAGTAGCTGAAGAATTGCTTAGTTTGAACTTTAGTGTTCCTATAAAAACACAATTTCATTGAGAGATGAACTACTTTTAAAAACATGAAGCCAAGTATGATTTAACTGTGCATGACTCGTTAGTTTCCCTATTAGGTTGGTTTTCTGCTGCCTGCAGGATGGTGTATTGACATAACCCATAAACTCAGCTAGGAGAATCTAGGATTATATTAATGACAGTGGATTTAACTGTAACTTAGAAAGAACAGTCCCTGTTCTAAGGGTTTTCAAGGAGGTGAAGTGTTTCCAAGGAAGAAAGTTTAGTAGCGTGATTAGCAAATTGCTTATATTGCTGTAAAATAAAGCTATTGTCTTAAAAAACAAAACACCCTCTGGAGTTCTCTTTATTTTAGTGGTGCTCCTTATTAACAAGCTGGATATAATCTTTAAAGCAGTTTCTTTTTGGAGGGAAATAAACAGATTATAACCATTATATAACCATCCAAGAATTTGGCAGTGCCTTTTCCTCTTCTTGAACAGTGTTGAGCTTCCTGCTTGTAAAATATGGTTTTGAGCAGATCATTAGTGGTAAACCACCATTAAGTTGTCCCTTTAGGTCAGCTTATAATCACGGGCCTTCTAGAATGGACCACCTGTCCACCTACACATTCTAAAAGCAGCTTGAGAGGTAAAGTGTTAGTCATTCCTTGCAAAATTAGAGTTTCTACTATTTGATTCAAAAGAAACCTACAATGTCAAAAAACTGCTCTTCCCATCATTCCAGCTTTTTAAAGTACCTTATTTATTTAGAATCTAGGTTTATTATCATTTTTGGAAAAGAGAGAAATTTAGAAGATATTGATGTCAGGAATTTGTTCAAGATACCAATTTTCCAGAGCATGACAAATTCAATTCATAGGAACCTCGTACTCTGTAGTTGCTTGATTGCATGCTGAATAATCAACCCTTGAGGATATCAGATACAGTTTGGGTTCTTGGACTTCTTGTGGCTAGTATTTTTCCAGTGTTTCTTATACTGCACATAGCTATTGCTTTCACATTATACCAATTTTTCTTAGAAAATGCATCAACCGCTTTCTTCTTGGCTCCCTTTGCTGCCTTTTTTGTAAGGTGCTTGTCTTGTTAACAACCATGGTGCTGCTCAGAGAGTCACAAGGATGTGTTTCCTTTAAGATTCAGTTTAAAATTTTTGGCAAGGTTATTTTGTAGATCATACTGTTTCACTTTTCGTTGCTTTAAGAGCTGAATAGATTTTCATTAAGTGGATGTGTTATTTTAAAAAACACCCTCAGTAGATGGACATGTGGGTTGTTTCTCATCTTAAAACCACTTTTAAACATATACTTTGGTGAAGACAGGGGAATACTCAAATTTGCTCATGTTTTCATCTTTGGTCAGTCCTCTTAAAGTGCTGAATATTTTTGTTTTCTTTCATCCTATGGCAAACTCAGAAAGCTAGCATTCACTTGTGTAAAAACAGTTTAAGACAAAAACTTGAATCTCAGTGTGATTTTTGTTAAAGCTGTTTAAAGGATCATCATCAAAGGTTGAAGTATTTTTGTATTGGCTGTGGTCTGGAAGACTTAGGGGTTGCAGATCAGCTTGTGGAAGAATTCTAGGAGCCCTGGCTTCCTCATGAAATAATAGAAAGCCTTTGCTGGTTCCTGGAAACTGCCTCATCTTTCAGTACCCTTCGGATCAATAGTTGGGGATTTCCTTGTAAGAGCAGACTGTGTTCATGTCTGTGCTCTTAATTGCAGGATTTTTAGAATTGGTCTGGTCTGAAGAAAACACGTTTTATAAAATATCTTTTATATGGTTATTTGCTTTTATGCACTTTATATTTCCAAGAACTCACAGGGCTCCTCTAGTTATGAGAGAGGTACATTTAAAAAAAAAAATCATAAAATTACCTTCTTGATGGCTAAATACTATATCAGTTAGATTCCTTGATCCTTGACTATGAAAATCTTATTGCTGTAATTAAGGCAGAACTTGAAATTGGATATTAAACAAGTTGTAGCAAATTGGAGGATTAGTTCACTTTCTTAAGAAAATCATTTGTTGAGAGAGTTCTTCAAAGGAAGTGAACATCATGTCCAAGTCACCAAATTCTTCAAGAACAGAACTGAAATTGAAAGGTGTTCTGTGGGAACAATATTCTTATTTTAACTATATCATTAACAGAAGGCAATTTCTCACAATTAGGCAGACTTAAGTACTCAGTGTAGCATATTGTAAGTTTTCAAGAAATATGTTTCTCATATATTTGGTAGCATGTATATTTAGTTCTTCAGAATATTGCAGGAGCTGGTAAATGGCCATTCAGATCTACAAATATAATTTTACAGGAAAAACAGAGAATACATTTCCCAAGGAATTATAGTCCTAAATTGAACAAAAATTAATAGTTTAAGGCATCCAGCCCTTTTATTTGATGAAACTGCCAAATATTTCTTATTCTGGTATACCATTTCAACATATAAGAAATATGAATGCTAGACAGAGGATATAATCATTGAACATTTACGAAGTATTTGAACATATTTGCATGTTGTCTGACTAGGAAGTAAATTATACTGTGTTTGAAATTATATAGGTCAATTTCTGTTACTGTGTTTAAAAGAGGTGGGTGGTCTGAACTGATGGTGCTGATTCAATTCAAGTTCATTAACATCATAAAACATATTTTAGCTCTAGAGATAAGAGAGAATATTCACATGCAAGTCATGGTGAAACATAATAGTAGTAAAATGTTTTCCTAGGGCCAGAAAACTCAAATATTGGAGGTATCTACTGTGGAGGTAGAATCACATACATGACAATGTTGTGTCATCTAAGTTCTCTGAAAGATTTCCGGGAATTTGCTATCAAGTAAATATTGTCTGTGATCTATGCACTAATATTTTCAACAAAGACTCCTATTTGTTGTTTGAAGTGTATGAAAAAACAAGTTTTCTTGGGACATTTAAAAAAACTATTTACAGGCCAAAAAAAAAAAAATCCAAATTAGGTGCTAAATATTTTGAGAAGAGAAAATTATTTAAAATTCTGTTTTAAAACAGAAGAAATCAAGTCAGAATGCCCCCCTTTCATCTCTTGCTTTACTCCTGACTCTTGTCTTTCAATTCAGCTAATTATTGAAGCAACTATTATAATCTTGGGCCTTTAAGAAAAGCTCTAAATTAGTACAAATGTGTGGATGGTGATGAACTTTATACAGGAGTTTCTGTCTGGTTAAGTCATTGAAACAACAGGTCCTAACCCACAGAAGTTTCCTGTCGTGGCTCTCAGAAGATGAGGGGATACCAAGGGGAAGACTAAGGAGCATCTAATGCCGCAGAATGCTATTGTGCCTGGAACAAAGTAGGCAGTAGTTCTAAAATGTGACGCACAGTTTAGACCAGACATGCAGTATTTGATTTAGATTTAAAGGAAATATTGACAAACTGAAGCACTTCTAGAAGATGGCAGTGAGGGTAAAAAATCAACTGAGATTTGTCTTGTAGGAATAACAGCAGAAGAAAATGCGAACATTTAGCTTGAAAAGGCAAGAGCTAGATATGGTGGTAGTGATGTTAAGGAAAGCAGGGTGATTATCTTCACATGTGTAGTGGACCATTTATACTTGAAACTACAGGGTAGAACTTGGGTCCAGGTGGGGAAATAAACAGGGAACAAATCCCTGCCTTCCACTACCCCACCCCACCCCAAAACATGAATGTTTAAAAATGGCTTCATTTTGAGGTGCTGGGCTCCTCATCATTGGGAGAGTTCAAGAATTACAGTAGAAGTAATTATTACTTGCCAATTATGTGTCAAACACTGTGTTAGGTGTACAAAATAATGTGACATGACATTTATTTTTGAGAGCTCATCACCTGATAAGAGGACACACATACATAATGAGCATAATCAAATGTTATCAGTTCTATGACGGCAGTATATATGGAGGAGAAGAGTGAGCTAGGAGGACTTTATAGAAGGAATTATCTTTGAGTTTAACATTTAACAGTGCATAGGTATTCACCAGGGGAGGGAAGTTGAGAGGAAGAAAAACTCTCACACAATATCCTGTCAAAGACTTTGTAGGAAGGCTTTTACCTTTGGCATTAGGATGGTGGGTAGATAACCTGTTGGGCCTTATATAATTCTATAACTCTACTGGGTGATTGCCTTCTAAAATAACTTTACAGAGAGAGAAACCTAACATTGCACTCTGTTCTTAATTTTGCCTGGGGTTGAATAGAAATTGTCATTTCTATTAATATTTCTTGTACAAAGAGTGGAGGAGACAGAATCATTAAAACTCTTTGGGAAAATGCCTGTTGGCATTAAAGAGCACTTGTTTCCCAGTAAAGACAGATTCCCTCTCCAGTCCTCTTTTCTTCTCCCTCGGGCATCTCTGCATATTCTATAGTTGACTACATTCACTGTTCTTTATTCTGTGTGGCGAGATGTTACAAAGAGGGTCACTCATATTTTTGTGTCTCTCTTTGTGCCCAGACACACTAATCTTTTTGTTAAGCCATGGTTGGTCACCTCAGACTAAACCCTATGAAACCTCTCGGGATAAGTGACTTGAGATGAACTTTTTGTGACAGGCAGCCATCAGTTCAAAGCCTGAGCAGTGTAAGGGTTGAAGGAAACTATAATGGTCCATGAGAAGAGGCTCACAGGGGGTCCTTTTTCAGGGCAAAAGGACAGATGGTTTTCTCGACTTGAGATCATACACAATATACAATAGTTCCAGTACTTGCTTTCCAATCATGCTATACGCACGCTTTCTTCATGATGGGAACATACACTTTTTATAAACCCAGTGGGGGGACATTTACTCATTGCTACTGTTCTTTTCAACTGTTTAGTTGGGAGGCTAAAACTGTCCCTTTGTAGAATGACAAAAAGGGGATTTAGTAAAACATTAGCTCCATAAAAAGGGCTATTGTAAATACATGTACCTTCTGTATAAAAACTAATTTTGCATGTTAAACACAATCAAAGGAAAGTTCAACAACCGATAACTCTGGGTCTCAATTATTTGTGGTTAGAGATCTCAATGGTTTTTACTGTGCTAACACAAACTGAAATTTTTCATAGAGAAAGTTAGTTATCTGTGCATTATGTAAAAAGATGAATGGTATAAAGTTCCTAGACAATTGCTAAGTATTATAACTGTCTGTTCTGTACCAAGCTACTTGAATATTCATTAGATCAGTTTTACTTGCTGAACTTAGTAATTATTTTTCAGTGTATATAGAATATGATTTTTTCAATAGTATTTTCAAGAAACTCAAGCACTTACTTTAACTCTAAAAAGGAATAGTTTTATATATTTCCCTGAATTCTTAATCTGTTTGCTTTAACAAAAATTAATTGGAAATATAACTTGTAGAATTTTTTTTTTTAAAAGATTTTGTTTATTTATTTGACAGAGAGAGATCACAAGTAGGCAGAGAGGCAGGCAGTGAGTGAGAGGAGGAAGCAGGTTCCCCACTGAGCAGAGAGCCTGATGTGGGGCTCCATCCCAGGACCCTGAGATCACGACCTGAGCGGAAGGCAGAGGCTTAATCCACTGAGCCACCCAGGCGCCCCTAACTTGTAGTATTTTTAAGGAATTTCCCCTTTCCCCTAGGTCATTTGGCATATTTACCACAGATTCAATAATATTAATATAAAATATTAGATGAAAGAATATATGTATTCACTGTATGGAAGACAATTTTCTGCTTTCCATAGTTGTCAACTAATCTGTGGAAATGATTTCTCCTTCTGTATACCAGACTAAAGCTAAAAAGAGTAGCTATTAATGCATTAGAATCTTATTAAATTATGTGTTGTTCTTTTGATCTCTTTTTGTTATATCCAAAGTCAGAAATTTGAGATGAAAGTAATCGGTATATAGAGAATTAGTGCTTTTTTAGTGTGAGAATCAGAAAAATAGATTTTGATTATTAAGATTTTTTAAAAATAAAAAATAGAACAATTGATTGACAGGAAATAAAAGATGCTTTGAAAAATTTGAATGCTTTGAAAAAACATGTTATCCCTGTAATGTATAGAAGAAACATAATACATGATGATTGATTTTTTTTTTTTTTTTTAAGTAATGGTACTGACTGTATGTGCTATGAATTCAGAGAGAAGAGGATTCAGATCTGCGTGGTGGGTAATGCTGCTTTTCATTATATATAGAAGAAATACTCCTTAAAAATCCTTTAGTTTATTTATTTATATATGTATGTGTGCATGAGTGTGTGTGTATAATTATAATTTTTAAGTTTCTAATTGATTTCACCTTACTTATATCATTTGATCTCTATAGCAACCTGGACAGCAGATATGACAGGCATTACTATCATAATTTGCATATAAGAATATTGAGACCCAGTGGTAATGCCACTTGCCCAAGATAGAGGTCTTAGCTTAGGCTTTTCTTTTTTCCGATTCTTAGGATGGGTCTTCTGCGGCTGTACAGAGTGATTGTTGATATGCTGAGAAAGATGGTCTATAGTACTTCGGGGGTTTTTTTTTTTTTTAAGATTTTATTTGTTAATAAAAAATAAATAAAATCTTTTTTTAAAGATTTTTTAAAAGATTTTATTTATTTGACAGAGAGAGAAACAGTGAGCGAGGGAACAGAAGCAGGGGGAGTGGGAGAGGGAGAAGCAGGCTTCCTGCTGAGGAGGGAAAACTATTAGGCAAACATAATTGCTTGCAGCCAACTAATTATATCTATTCAGAAATAATAGTCATATAAAAGCACGATTTTGAAAACTTGGCATTTTATTATCTTCTGGCAAGATGGAAATATAGAGGTAACTTCAATTTTCTGTATATTAAAGATTATTCAACAACATAATTTCCTAATGTAGTTCAGTGCCAATTGGATCCTTCCTCAGGACTATATAATGCTCTGGGTGGCCCTTAGCTGCATTTCTACTTTGTGTCCTTGCCTGGAATGTTCTCTGCTCTTTTCTCTGTCTGGCAGATGCCCATCCATTCTTCAAGACCCACACAAATGTCAGTCCGGATAATAAGCCTCCCCCTATCTTCTAGGCACAGTTAGAAGCTCCACGAGGATTTGATACATCTTTCTCACAATAATAACCTCTTTGTATCTCAATTATTTATTTCTGGGCCTATCTAGCCTACCTAATATCTCCCTCATACTGCATACGCAGGATGCATTTGATGGAAAACCTCTGCTTTCTCCTAATTACCTCTGTTTCTATATCTTTTAAATAATGGCATTGGATTAAATGATTTCCAGAGTAGATGGCCTTACATGGTCAAATTTGTCTTTTATATAGCTTTTAAGTTGCTTTTAAAATTTGGCCATGTAAGGACAGTCACATTTGGTATATTTTAATAATGGCATGTAGAAAGTCGTAGTTTATTTGCATACTGTTCCACATATTAATGAAAAACTCTATCCCCTTCCATAATTTTATTGTCTTACAGATGGAAAGAGACTTATTGATTCTTAACTGTTCAGAAATTTACAAAAACACACTGCATGACAGCTTGAGTCAGAATTTCCTGTAAAAGGCATTTACAATGAAATACTGAATTTTGAAAATATTTGGGGTTCCTTTCCCTGTTAATTCTTTGAAAAGTTTAGCATGAATGCTGTAAAAGTTCTATAATTTCTCCCAAGTTTCCAACCCCATCTTAAAATTTGAAGTAAAAAGGAACTTATCAGCATGAAAAATAACTATGGTGTCCAGGGTTGAAGTTTTTTATATAAAGAACTCCCTTGAAAGGTGCTGGTCAAATTTCTCTTCTGCATAGTTCATAGCATGTAACTGGTACTCAATAATATTTAATATAATGAATTATAGAGCCTTTGGAAATGTAGGCCTCTGAAGACCAAATCCAAGATGGTAGATGGGATTTTCACATTACTGTGAGGACAAGGTAGAAGTTGACATAGTTGGTCTCCTGGGGGTGCTTCATCATGAAAGTGAAAGACCTATATTCACCTAATTTATTTTAGTAAAGGAAAGACTATTCTATTTAATAGCCACTTACTTAAGGCCAAAGAGAAAAGAAGACCAGGGGAAATAATATCATTTTCAGCTACGTGAAATAGAATTTAATATACTGTAAATTTGGCATTTTCTCTCCCAGCTTCCTTTAACAACCAATGTTATTTTATTTGCTTTCATTAAAATTATGTCTTAACTTTGCTTTTCTACACTATTAGGAATTTTGAATTTGAATGTTTTTGAGTAAAAAAAAATAGAAAGAAAAATAACATCGATTCTAAATGCAAAAAAAAAAAAAAGTTGGTAATTTTCCACTGAGGCTGCAGAGGTACGGTCAAGTGGGAGGAGGAACTCAGGCTCAGAACCAGAAAAAACTGGTCATAATTCTTGCTTTGCTTCTTACCAAGTGTTTGGCCTTTGGTAAAATCCTTCTATCTTCAGTTTTCTCATCCATAAAATAAAAATACTAATATCCATGAAGAATTCTAGTTTTTATTGAAAGAATTATGTCACAGATTTTTCAGAGCCTGACACATGGCAGTATCTCAATAAATATTTATTGAATAAATGAACTAGTATAATTTTGTGCAAAAAGTGCTTGATCACATTAGTATCATGTAGTATAAATGTGAAATAGGACTATTTAAGGAAAAACTCAAGGGTGGAGAAGCACTCTAAAATCCTTGGGCTCTCATGAATCACTGCTGGGTTGTACCCTTCAAGGGAGGGCTCCAGAAAAGGGACCTGCCTGCCACTCAAGGCTTTGTATATCTGTGTGGATGGGTTGAGAGACAGCAACAGTGAGGTGACCATGAAGGATGGAACCGAGAGAAGCCACCTGGTTGATGAGGTGATCTCCTTAGAAAAAGGGAGTCTGTAGATCTCCAAGGTTAGGTAGCTCATCCTCCTGTTGAGGCCACTCATACCTGTGGAGCCAGCTTTTTGCTGAGCCTTGGGACATCTGGATTTGACCCCCTGAGCAGTGGAAGTAGTCCTTTTTAGCAAGTACCCTTTATGGTTCATACATAATTAAGTTATCATATTGGCCTGTAATCTTTTGCTGTTTCATAAACAATGGGACTAAATCTGTGCATATCTTTGGCTCCATACCTTTCAATTTAGAATACTTTGTTATTTTTTGAGTGGGTTTCACAGGTTCAGTGTACAAGAATAAAAAGATAAAAGAAGTCTTTCCCACCCCTTCCCTAAGCTAAACTGTTCATCTATCACAGTAACCTATTCCTTGTGTATTTTCTGAGTATGAAGTGTACATGTTTCATATGCTTTATAAACTTGGACAGTGGTCACCACTTTCTGATTTCATAACAGCAGTAATTTTCAACGTAAAAATTTATAAGCATTGTGATTAAATGGACATGCATACATTGTATTTAACAGTGTCTTGAAAAGAAAACAAAATGAAATAAAGAGGAAATTCTCAAAAAATGGTAAACATCTTCTGGTGACTCACATCTCTTCATGCCTCCAGTATTACCTGTGGTGAGAATAATTGTGTTTTGTTAAAATAAAGTAATATATTACAGATATTCACACTTGTTGTTTAAAAAATGTTCAAATGTGAGTTTCACTGTGATGACTTACATGCAGTCCAGATTTCATGGTAAATTATAGTGTTAGATTTCTCCCCAAATAATCTCTTCCACAATGCACTATTTTTCCAAACGAGTGAAATGATCCTGGTGCATGGATGTCATACGTAAGAAAAGATAACATGGGCTTAATCCAAACTTCAGATGCATCAGATTTGATTAAGGTTTTTTTTTTTAAACTGTTTTATACTATGTTATCCATTAAGGAGATGTATAAAGCCATACCGACTAAAGAAAAATATTAATTTACAATTTATTATTTAATTACTGTGCTCAAAACTTGCAGTGGAATTTTGCTTAGTTTGATCAGGGACATTGAACATTTTTTAAAAAAAATTGAATTATTTGATAGTTTCTTTAATCTTTTTTTCTTTTTAAGATCCCTGGATCTTTATAAATACAGTTAAAGAAGAAAGAACACTTAATGTTTTGAATGTGAAAATGGTTTTGTTTACTATGAGTTTGGAAAACTTTTATTTGAAAAACAGGTAAATATGGGATTTAACCTGAGTGAGAATTAGTTCTTGTATTTGTCACTAGTAGTGCTAGATGAATAAGGTTTTCTGACAGTATGTTTGGAAAGGTGACTAAATTGACCATTTTTAACAAACCCACCAAAAAAACTCTCGATTTTTCCCATCTGGTTCTAAGAGCTGCAGCTTAGCATTTGGGTTCATTAGTTTCTCCACTATGTGATTTAGGATGATCTCAGATTCAAGTGATGCAGCTTAATCTAATTAAGACATAATGCAGAGTAAGCTTGGAGTACAATAGTGAAGGCTCTCAGAGGACTCCCAAAAGGCTGACAGTACAAAAGTCATGGGTTGACTTTATAATGATAATTGCTACTTGGTTTTTGCTTGGAAGAAAGATGTAATTCAACTGTACAGAAAGAGATTTGTATCCACATTTTTTATGTCCCCCCTCCCCCGGTTGGGGATAATCTTTACCCTCTCTTCCTAGAGTGAATTCCTTTCATAAGATGGTTGACTTGGGTATAAACATTACAAATTGACAAAGTCATGCTGACTGGTTAGGATGTGATAATTTACTTATGAAAGCCAGCCTTAGGTTATTCATAAAATTTTCTGCTGGCTTTCTCATCTTGATTAGTTTAGGGTCAATCACATCAACAGTCTATAAAGTATATTTTGGGATCAATGGAGCATTTTTAGGTTACTAGAAGCTGTGCTGAAAGCGTCCGATTGATGCTGGCATTCTTTATTCAAACCATTGCATTGCGTGTACAGGTTTCCGAGGTCTTTCATCTTCATCTCATTTACAGAGAATAACTGTAACTTGTCTCATTTCCTCAGCTGCTCATCCATAGTCTTCCAAGCATATAATAAAAGTAGTAGCTGATATTTATTATATCACGTACCAATCATTGTATTTTTAACTCTTTTTTCATGTATTACTTCATCTGTATAACGACCTATTACTGCAATTTTCTAGGTGGGATAAATGAGCCTCAAAGAGGTTAAATAACTTTCACGTATCACATAATTTTAAAGTGGAGGTTAGTTATGTCTGATTCTGGAGTCCAGAGTTTTAGCTCTTAACTAGTATGCCTATTACTCTTGAAGAGAAGACCCTATTAAAAAAAGCTTTCATGGGGCGCCTGGGTGGCTCAGTGGGTTAAACCTCAGGTCATGATCTCAGGGTCCTGGGATCGAGCCCCGCATTGGGCTCTCTGCTCAGCAGGGAGCCTGCTTTCCCCCCTCTCTCTGCCTACTGCTCTGCCTACTTGTGACTTCTCTCTTTGTCAAATAAATAAATAAAATCTTAAAAAAAAAAAGCTTTCATAAGGGAAATGTTTGGAGGTAGGAATAGGGAGGACGAGTAGGGAATAGAAAAGTACTTGGGAGAAGAGAATGACTGCAGGAAAACATTATGTTAATATGATAGATTCTGTTGTTTTAAACACGTATTACCAGTAAAATTTGTACATCACTTAATTATTTTCTTTTTATAGGTTGACTTTCTCAGGGCTTATCCTCTTAATGTTGTTTCTTTTTAATAGCCTTTCAGCAGGTAGATAATCAGAAAAAGAAGATCAATTATTCTGGAAGTAAAATTTAGGAAGGGCCGGTGGTATGTAGTGTAGGACTAAACAGTGGCTGTTCTGGAGAAGAATCCCAAAATTGGCATTTTGAAGTTGTTTTAACTTTAATTCTTTATGTGGTTCAAATGACATGAAAACACAAAGACCTTTTACTCCTCTTAGTATATACTGTTAGTACATCAAGAAAATACGTGCCAAAATAGGCATTTATTGCCTTAATTATAAACTCATTTTAATTAAAAAAGTATAAGGAAAATTTCACTATTAATTGAAAAGAAACACTAAAGAGAAAGCATAGTTAGTTTCTTTACAGAAAGCTGTGTTGTTTAAATTGTTCCTTGGTTTTCAGTTTAGACTATTTATTGCAGATACGATCATTAGCCCAAAGTTTTAGTCCATGCTGAATACTTTCTAGTGTCTCAGTTCTCTAATTTCAATAGATAGGTTAATAGATTAGAGTAGGAGAGTTGAACTGATACAGCTCGTGGTTTGCTGTGAAAACTCGAGGATTTTGTAGTTAAATCCTGGATGGTCAGTGAGCTTTGTGCAGCTTACTAAATCATGAATTTTTCCATCTTAGTGACATGGTTAAAATTGGAAATGTCAAAAATGTCCGACTAAGATTGTGATTCATGGACTTGAACCTAAACTCACTTTCAATTTTCTTTATTAAAAAAAGACATTATGGATAGATTAACTAGAAATTATGGTATATACCTATTAACCTGTCTTTTAGCAAGACTATGCTTCTAAGTTGGAAAACACTCACGTTCTTCAACAATGGTACTTTTGGTTTCTATACAATATAATAAACTTAATGAATTACCCAAGTTCAGAGGAAAAACCTACATGGTCCAAAATAGCAGAAGTCAGAACTCATTATTGTGAATGAGTGGGATTGCTGAAGATGTTTGTGAACCTGGTGGTGCCAATAATACCATATGTTGCTGGATTTCATTTGAAGTCTCCTTCCAGGGATTTGATCAGTGGTTCTGATATCTAGTTGGACATCTCAAAGTCAAATGGCTCAGACTGAATTTATCATTCCACTTCCCCCATCTAATTTGCTTTTCCCTCTGCTCATTCTCAGTGAATGGTAGTCATGGTCCATATCACTCACTCAGGAACTATCCTTACCTTCCCCTGCCCTCCCTATAACTTTTCAACTCCTATCTATTCTCCTCCTAAATTTCTCCGCTCTGTCTACTTTTCTCTGCTCCTTCTGTTGCTACTCTAATTCTGCTCACCAGTATCTTTCCTTGGCTGTTGGTAACAACCTACTGACTGCTTTCCCCTAGTACATTTTTGCTCTTCCTTATTATATGTTCCATACCATAGCCAGAGTGCTCCTTCTAAAGTGAAATCTGGTAAATCCTAAAACAAGTCCAAACATGTGTGCATGACTAACAGGATCTTTGGTGGGGTTTTATCTATTGCAATATTTTCTGTTCTCTCTTGCTCTGTGCTCTTTTCAACCTTTAGACCTTCACCTATGACATTATGAGAGACTCGTCACCCTTCTCAGCCTTCAGTTACAGCTTAAATTTCTCCTTTTTCCTGAAGCTTAAGTTCTCCTGCTTATGTGCTTCTGTCTGGATTCCACAGAACTCAGTGCTTTAAAAAATTGCATTTATAATTCCTTTTATGCTATTTCTTGTTAGATGGTTTGTCTTTTCTATTTTATTAGATTCTAAGATACATGTGGGAAGGGACTCTTTTTTGCCCATCTTTGGCAAGAGTTTTTCATGGTGATTGAACCATAGAAGACATGTAAATACTTATTTAATAAACAAATGATTGAGGTGTGCTTTTTTTTGGGGGGGGTAGAGCATGGTATCTCTTACGTTGCTGTACAAAATACATTCTCAAGGTAGCATGAAAGAAGAGAATTTAGAAAATGTAAGTAGTAAAGTGCACAAGGCCCAGTGATAGAAAATGAGGAAATGATATAGTATAAAATTCCAGCGGCAGAGAAGGCTATTTGTTTATTTATTTATTTTAGAGAGAGGGAGAGGATGTATGCACACATGAGTAGGGGTTGGCAGAAGGAGAGAGAGAAACGAAACCCAACCAGACTCCGTGCCTAGCATGGAGCCTGATGTGGGGCTCAATCTCATCACCTGAGGTCATACCTGAACTGACACCAAGAGTTGGGCCCTTAATCAACTGAGCCACCCAGACGCTCCAGAGAGGGCTTTGTTTTAAACAATGTTCAAATGATCACTCTATCCATCAACTTCATACCAATTTTCAGTAGAACAGAATCTGTAGTTTTCTACAGTAATGGATTATAGGAACCAAGAAACTTCAAATTAGATAGATGTTTCTAGTATCTAACCTAAATTTCTCTCTACTATAATATAAACTCATTTCTGATCTTTCTTAGGTGAAGTTAAGAAGTCTATGCACATGCTTAGGCTATTACTAAATTTTTCCTCTTTTTCTCTAATATCTAAGGGGTTTGTCCTTCCTTTCATAGCCATCTTATTTTCTTACCTTTTAATTATTTCTATTACTAGTATTTGAAACTTTCTGGTTATGCCACCCTTTAAGTCATAAATGGGGATTTTCAAAACCTGACAAGTACTGAATGCAATGAAAAGATTATTACCCTTTAAGGTTAATTATTGTGTTCCTTTGAAATTTATCTCCAGCAAATCTCCATATGATATAATGTAAAGGATTTCATAATGGGCAATAAAAGTAAATTATTCCCCTTAGTCTGAAAGGTTTGGATGGACAAATTGCTAGAAAAATCCTTCCTTCTAATAAAATACGATTTTGCAAAAAGTTTTAAAATCACTTTGTGTGATCCATAGAGATGTTAATATATGTTCCTGTTTCAGTGTTTTGTCCAGATTGGGCTTCATTATGATTCCTTTGTCAAAGAGACTCTAAAGGAAGTAATATGTACTTTGCAAAATGTTGGACATTTAAAAAAAAATATCTTTTGTTAGTGAACTGAGAGGAATGTCTCTTTCAGGCTTGCAGTGGTTGTATAGATTATTTTGTGTTGTTATTATATATGTTGTTATTATATAGCATATATAATGTTATTATATAGCACAATCTTTTTTAACAATAGAGAAAGTTGGTGATGGTTAATAAGGGAGAATTTTAGTTAGAGCTTGCATTGTATCATACATTTAAGAATATAGTAGGTAAATACATGGGAGATGAGGAAATGCTCTGAACATATACAGGTCAGAAATCAAGATCAGGCTGACCATAAGGCATGTTATCCTACTTACCACTCATTTTTTCACTGACCCACAGTGACTTATTACAGGGGACCAGAAGGCAAATACCATGGGCCAAGGATGTTTTGAATTGCTAGATATCAAAATATTACATAACTATACTTTTATTGCCTCATTGACAATTTACTATGAGAATACCTTGACAGATGTCTACAGAGATGCCCAAGTGGGAAAATGCTTCCTGTTAGAGGGGAACACAATTAATTTCTTTATATTTAAAAGCTGATTTCAAGGAGTGCCTGGGTGGCTCAGTGGGTTAAGCCTTTGGCTTTGGCTCAGGTCATGATCTCAGGGTCCTGGGATTAAGTCCCACATCGGGCTCTCTGCTCAGCGGGGAACCTGCTTCCCTCTCTCTCTGCTTGCCTCTCTGCCTACTTGTGATCTCTCTCTGTCAAATAAATAAATATTTAAAAAAAAGCTGATTTCAAGCCAAGAAGTATTTATTTAGCACTTACATTGTACATACCATTAAGCTGTATACTACGATAAATACTATTAAATTTTTTTTCTTCTGATGAGAACTTTAAAGATCTATTCTCTTAGTGACCTTCAGATGTATAATCTAGTGTTATTAACTATAGTCACCATCTGGTTTTACATTTTTGCTAGTTTGCCCAGTGGTTCAATAGGAGATGATCCTCAGAGCCTACTTTGACAAACATTGCTTTGTTTTTCCCTTCCTCCCCTCCCTAGTGAAGCATTCCTGATAGATCCTACCCTTACTGATTTCTTTCTTGGACTCTACAGTGGTATATTGACTTCTGATGTGGTCCTGGATAGTTTTTCTTCTTGCAATGTTGTTTATTTTATGTGGTTGTAACTCAGTTCTGAACTAGATTGAACGCTCTTGGGAAGAACCCCATGTCTTAAATTATAGTATAGTAATATTAATAAAAATTCAGTAATATTAGCATGAGGAATGTTATTTTTGATTCTAAGAAGTTAAAGATAATTAGATCTCAAAGAAATTTAACACTTTGAAATACTATAATTTGAAATAAGGCTGCTTAAACATTTTTATGGTTTTTATTACCTTCTAGTATTCATAGGAAATTTCCCTTGGTTGCTTTATTTTTAAAATGATTATATTAATAGCAATAATTTGTATCATTCTTTATAACTTATACATTCAATTTAGATATAGAAATGAATTGACTAGTACTTTCTGCTTGAACTAAATTTTGAAAATCTTTTTCTTCTAGTTTTGATTTTTTTCTCCCTTGATTAGGAAGGTAATATGAACTAAAATATTAGAACGTTTGGAAGAGGTAGTTCTACCTACCCAAGGCAATGACTGTTAATGTTTTAACATGTTTCCTTAAAAAAAAAAAAGTTAAATATTTTTACGTGATTGAGATCATATGCTGGAGATAATACGTTATTCTTTCACTTAACATTAATCAACAAATATTTCCCATGTTATTAAAAAATCTTTGTAAACATCATTTTCACTATTTACATGGTAAAGATTTATATAATGCTCCTACCTATTTCATATACAGTATTTTTCCTTAGACATTTAAAAAATAGTGTAGCTTCAAGGTAAAACTCTTTGGAGGAGATAACATGTGTTCAAAGCAATATTTGTTATTTGTATATGTAGAAATATTTCTTCCTGTTTAAATTGCAAAAGCTTTATTATTTCCCCATTTTACCTCTTATAATTTTCTTTAAAAGATTTTGTTTATTTATTTGACAGAGACACAGCAAGAGAGAAAACACAAGCAGGGGGAGAGGGAGAGGGAGAGGGAGAAGTAGGCTCCTCGCTGAGCAGGGAGCCTGATGGACAGCTCAATCCTAGGACCCTGGGATCATGAGCTGAACCAAAGGTAGATGTTTAACAATTGAGCCACCCAGGCACCCGTTACCTCTTATAATTTGGTTGACTGTTTTCCCTGTTCACTTTGCTACGTAGCTCTCTCCTAATTAAGGAATCAACTTATTATGAAAATTTCTCTTCTCTTGTCCCCTGTTGCTCAGTACTCGCTGAGTAAAAAGATATTTTGAAGAGTTTACAATATAATATCCAGCAGTTCAAAGAAAATGTCTTCAAAATATTGAGATCGGTAATGGAGGTAGCTTTGTATGACAAACTGGGTTAAACTAAGGAGGATTTCCTTTCCTATTTTCACTCTGTAGCTGGTGCAGTTGCATCTTGAGTCAGAAATTGAAATTCTAGGGGTGCCTGGGTGGCTCAGTCCTTAAGGTCTGCCTTCAGCTCAGGTCATGATCCCAGGGTCCTGGGATCAGGCCCCGCATTGGGCTCATTGCTCAGTGGGAAGCCTGCTTCTCCCTTTCCCACTCCCACCCGCTTGTGTTCCCTCTCTTGCTGTCTCTCTCTGTGTCAAATAAATAAATAAAATCTTAGGGAAAAAAAAAAAAAGAAATTGAAATTCTAGCTCTCCAAGAACAAAATTCAGAAGGAGTTCATTCATCTCTTGTTAGTCACACGTTAGATCTTTATTTATTTTCAAGTCTTCCCCACAGTGCATGCAATGCATGAATGATGATAGGGCAGCTCTGACTGTTTTGCTTGTGTCTTTTTCTTTCCGTGTTTCTTTTGTTGTTTTAAACTAGCATTGCTTTAATGGGATTAAATGGAAAATGATGCCAGAGATAGCTATAAAAAATGGAAATAGATAGTAGCTCCCTGCCTGCACACACATCAAAGATTATTTCGATGAATGTAAATACTCAGCAGTATAAACTTGAATGTGTGTCTCATTTTAAGTGATGCTTTTGGTAATTTTAACTGCAATCCTTGGGGGTTGTCCAAAACCATGGAGAAGACTTCTATTGAAATTTAACATGGCATTCCTAGGACATCAGAAAGAGGGTAATGTCTTATGTCACTGAAATTCATCAACATAAACTTTGGACTTCTTACATTAAATCAAACTGAAGATATGGGAAAGGAGAATGCCATTAGTGTCAGGGAGAGAATTGTGGTTCTTGTCTACCGACTTTTTCTTTAGTCATTATGGCATTGACCCCATTTTTCTAGTAATTCAGAAGTATCAATGGTATATTTGGAAGAAATAGATGACAGTTTGCAGCAACTGACATTGAAAGGAAAACTGATTTTTTTTGAAATCAGGAAGTTATTTCTTAAAGGGAAATAGGATTTGTTATGACACTTGACCAGTTTTTCTCATTGTGAAAGTTGGCTTGGTTTCTTTTTGATCATTCCATTGAAACATACTATTTGTATATGGGTAACCATACAGATATCAGTAGGAATATACTCTTTGTAAGGAACTGTATTAGGGGAAGCTAAAGTTACTCAAAAGTGTTATGTCCCCATCCCTGCCCACAAGGGCCTTAGTTAGGGAAATAAAACATAAGAATTGATGTATTTGAAAGTGATTTGTAAGCTTTAAAAGTAAATGATAGGGTGAGTGCTGTGACTTGTGTAAGATTGATGATTCACGGAGCTGTACCCCTGAAGCAAATAATGCATTACATGTTAATTTGAAAAATAAAGTAAATGAAAATACAGCAGGTTATATTATAATTTAGAATTTTGGTAACAATGAATTAATGTCTCACAAAAGGTAAAGATAAAAGTACAAATGGAATTTGAACTTGGTAGAGCATGTTTGGCTGGAAAACTCACAGAAGGTGTCTATAAAAAGGTAGTGATTGGACTGGATTTTTTTTTTTTTTTAAGATTTTATTTATTTGACAGAGAGAGACACAGCAAGAGAGGGAACACATGCAGGGGGAGTAGGAGAAGGAGAAGCAGGGCCTCCCACCAAGTGGGGAGCCCGATGCGGGGCTCGATCCCAGGATCCTGGGACCACGACCTGAGCTGAAGGCAGAGGCCCAATGACTGAGCCACCCAGGCACCCCTGGACTGGATTTTTAATATTATATTTAAGGACTTGATAATTTGAGGATGGGTGGATGATCCTTCAGAAAGAAAAAATAGCAAAAATGCATGCTTGGAGTTATATTTCAGAGGCAGTAATTTGATAATTTTGTTGTGGCGTTGTAGTATAGTGGTTAAAGCATAACTCTAGGGCCGGATTATATACGTTCAAATTTAGGTGTCTCTACTGCTATTATATTCTTTTAATAATATTTATGTTTGGGTATTGTACAGTATTTGGCTGAAAAGGTAATAAAAACAATTTTATTATAAGTTATGTTATAAAGTGACATTAATGATGGTTAATATTTAGTGACAAATGTATTGAGGACTTAATGAACAGTACAACCACCATTAAGTTTTACACTTAATTTACTTTGTGCTTACACTTAATTCAAAATATTCTCAAAATAATTATATGAGATAAGTGCTGGTATTTATTCCAGTTTTACAGGTAATGAACTGAGGTGCAGCTACTCTAACTTGCCCAAGGTCAAACAGCTGGTCTAATGGTCATAGAGCTCATAATGTTAACTAGGGCTATACTGGGAAGCATTATTTATTATTTTTTCATTCTTTAAAATATTGTTTTGTTTTTCCAGTTTTATTGGGATATAATTGGCATATAATTTTAAGGTGTACAGCATAATGGGGAGCAGTTAAATATAAGAATGCATATGGGTAATGGAAAAGACTATGCGGCTGAATTTTGTATGGTTACTGGAAAACCATTTTGATTTCCACACTGAAGAGGAATATAGTTAGACAGTGTTTTAGGGAGATTAAACTAGAAAGTGTAAAGGACACAGACTGGAAGTTGTGAGACCAAGTTAATGGCAGCTTTTGAAATTTTAAGGGTCTGAGGTTGGGGAAGAGCAGAGAGGTGGAAAGGTAGATTCGGTTGGGCTCTGTTCCTAATTGGTGAGGGAGAAGAAGGCGTCGATGATGATTTGCAGATGTTTCACTTAGGGTAATGGTGATATCATTAACAGGTATTTAGTCTGTCCTCAATATAGCCAATTCCAAATGCTTAACATTTCAGCCAACCTTTTGAAATTCTCCTTTCTTCTTTGTGTTGGTGACTGTTGTTAAATCTTGATTCTCCTCTTACCTAATTGCTCCTCAGAGTTCTTCCCGATGGTGCACAGTCCTCAAAGTCTCAATCTGGAACTCATTTCATTGGCTTTCACATGCCCACTTCATTATAGAGTGTATATGCTGTCCAGTTATCTTTAATCTGGAGGCAGCATAACCTCATGGAGGGAGACAGGGCTGGGCCTGAATCCCAACAACACATTATTAGCTATGGAATCACAATGTCTTTGATCCCCATTTGCTCATTTATGAACAAGAATAATACCTACCTTATGGAGTTATGAGCACAAAATGTGTCTAGGGAAAAGGCTCAAACACAGTAGTCTCTTAACCAAGTTTCATTTGCTCCTTTTGCTCTCTTTCTTCCTATTCAAATACTTCCCTTTAGTTCAGGTTGTTTCCCTGATGGGGGCTCTTCCTACATTAAGAGGAATAGTCATGATTTTCTTTTGCTTGCCAGATGTGAAACTGTACGTTATCATCTTTCATGGATAAATAACACAGTGATCGTCTTTCTGTTTTAAACATGGAATGAGTTAATACTCTAAAAATATAAGATATGAACTATAAAGAGATTTAATAATAAATGGGTTTTATGCAAAATTACATTTCAGATGGGGGGTGAAAATTTATCTTCAAATTGGATTCTTAAGTGCAACATGAAGACAAGCTGTGGGAACATGATATATGAAATACAAAATTTTCCAAACCCCTTACATATCTAGAAATTTTATTTGTACAGATGTTAGGAATGATATAATGATTGATCTTTAATGTAGCAATTAGAACAGGAATTTCATTTGGTTAAACAGATGCTATTGTGAAGAGAATGTATCTCAGCAAAATGCTGACTTACACAGAATGGTAAGAAGCACCTTTTTGTAGCTAGAGGAGCTTCGGTATGTTTGGTATGGGGAAGTAGTCAATGTGGTCTAGTCAGCTAAGTTTAGTTGTTGGATTTGGGTGTGACTCACAGGAGACTTTCCCTTGACTCACCTAACTTTCTCGGACTCCAGTGTGTCAAGAGCAAAATATTAAAAATAATCTCAGAACAGAGAGTGGGAAGAGGCTTTTGGTGTGATCTAGTGTAACCGCTTTGTTTTGAGAGGAAGAAAGGAGGCCTAAAGATTGAATGGGACTTATCCCAGACTCTGAGAATGAAGTGTCAAGTCCAAGGTCTAAAGAAGCTCTCTCAGTTCCCAGGATTCTTGCCGCTTTGCCACAAAAGCTCCTGGGTATTAACATTACTTCAACCAAACACTGGTCTGGAAATGAAGCTTCTGTGAAATTGGAAAAAAATAGTTAATAGGACTTGGACCTAAAACTTCTTAAATCATTATCCCTGATTATTCTTTCTACTCCACCTTCCTTCCTTCCTTCCTTCCTTCCTTCCAAGATTTTACTTATTTGACAGAGAGCATGAGCACAAGCAGGGGGAGAGGCAGAGAGAGAGAGAAAGAGGGAGAGACCAGGCTCCCCATTGAGAAGCGAGCCTGACACAGGCACAATCCTGGGACCCTGGAATCATGACCTGAGCTGAAGGCAGACGCTCAACTGACAAGCCACCCAGGCCCCCTCCACTTTTCTTTTAAAACAAATTTAAAAATCTTTGAGATCACAGAAATTCAAAAATGTCCCAAATATTTGCACGAAGTGGGTACTTGTGCACTAGTATTCTGCTGAGGACATGGACTCTAGTTTGATGAGAAGGTGCCTCAAAGGTCACTGATGGACAAGCTCTTGTAGTTGTAAGCATTCACCCAAGGTGAATCTGATCACCAAAAAATTAATTTAGCTATCAACACATATCCTGAATGAAAAAAAAACCTTACCATTTTACTGTTGATCAGATTTTATTTTATTTTGAAAATTATTGGAACCCGAACACCAAAAAGGCCACTTTAAAACAATATGGTAAACTCTTTTGCTTTCCTGTTTTGATCAAATCTATACCAACACACACACACATGCATGTGTACACACACACACACACAGAGGAATGCTTAAAATGTTCATATCATATCTGTGTATAGTTTCTGTATGTGGCTCTTTTCCAAAGGCCTTCAAGTTCACATGAGAGAAGGTGAGATTAGCATTGATGAATAGACAATGTGGGAACTTCGTATGCTCTGTTCTAAAGCCTAGTTGTGAATTCTGAACTGTCACTTGAAATCTAAATAATAGTCATTTTACTTAACTAAGTAAAGGCACAAAAGCTGAATGGAACAGAAAGCTTTGATGTGTCCAAAACTCAAAGTGAGTTTTCTAGAAGTGTGTAACAGATGTAGTATTCATTGTGAGGTAAATATGTATGAAATTGTCAGACAGCATCAATATTTTGACGTTACGAAGTATTTTAATGAGACGAATTTACTTGTTGCTATTTTGATTTTTCATTAGCTTCTCACTTGTACTTTCCCAGTCTAGGAGAAAACCAGAAAAAAGACAAAGAGGTTTTTAAAACAGTCTAGTATATAATGATAAAGATTATTTGAATAGATGAGTGAGCAGTGTGGTTCTCCTTTGGGAGGGGATTGAGTTGAGGGGGACAGAGAGGGCTATACATCAGAATTCTCCAGTTAGCCCTTCCCAACCACAAATATTCACTTTCTTTCCTATTCTGAGACCCTTGCCTGGGGGAGAACCATGGCTTTGGAGAACTGAGTTAAGATAAATTTGGAAAACACTCAAACCACAAAGCCTGTGAGATTTGTACCAAATTTTCAACTTCATTGGGTCTGGGTTTGTTTTAGCAATGTAGTACTTTTTTGGTTTGATGATTTAAGTTTTATTTTTAAATTAAATTGTAGTATGAGAGTAAGTTACTCTTGAAATATGAATTTAAACATTGCAATGAAACTATTTTAGAGTGAAATAATTTTTTGTTATGGCTAAATTCAGAATTCTTGAAAAATGGCAAAAGTAATATTCTTATAGCTCCAAGTGACAGGACTTTCCCGTTGAGTAAAAATTTCATTGAGAAAAAGTATCTTCCCACCAAAACAGAGTACTTACTTTTTTAATACTTCAAGCCAGATTTCACATCGTAGAAAAAGACAGTGTTTTTTTGTCCAGTGACTCCATAATTTATCCGTAACAGATTACCTATTACCTGTTTTTTTCCAATTTCACAGAAGCCTATTTTCTAAGTGTTGTCATTTGCATCATTGTTTTTTGAAACTAAGAATTCTGTGAAAGCACTTAATACAGGGCCTAATACATGGTAGAAGCTCAAGGAGTGCTAATTTTCTTTTTTCCCTTTTCTTTTTTTCTCGAGAGATCTCCGGAAATACCCAGAATTCGTTTTAAGGAATTAATATATTTATCGGCTTGGAAACCCTGTCAAAAAACTTAGAAAAATCTCTCTGCTGGGCAGTGTGTTTAATTTTCAAACATATTGATCAAAACGTGGTAGTAGCCTAGCTTATTAAAGGCATTTCATTCAATTCAGCTTGATTTAAACAAAATTTATTTACTATCTACTATAAACAAGGTACTTGTATAGACTTTGAATGGGATAGAAAGATGAGTGCAGCATTGTTCCTGTGTTCAAGGAGTTTATAATCCAGGGTTCATGAAAATGAGGAGGGCATAAATTTAAAATATTACACATTTGCAATATACATATGCATGTACATGTAAACACATACATGTTCACATATACACATATAAACATGTACATGTATTTGGATAGCATCCTGTAGAATCCAGGTTTCCAAACCTGTACCTCATTATTCTTTCTACTATACCCCACCACTCCACTACTGGGTGCTCAGGTCCTCAAGAAAAGAAGTGGGTTTTAATTCCCACCTCCCATTTACTTAGTGGGTGTAGCCCATAAATCCCTCAGGATCCTTCCAAAACTTTAAACTTTCTGTCATAAATTAAAACTTTTGAAGGACATGTGCATGAATTAGCAAACGACATGAATTATGAATTACTTATAACTAAGCATAAGTTTAAAAAAATGTTTCAAGTATAATGTAACCCCATTTCCTTGCTAACAAATATTTTATTGATAGGGGAAAGTAGAAGTCTTATTTGGCCTGCTTTGATGATTGTGAGCCTCAAGTATAATTAATGTTTTAAAATACTGGAAAATAGTTGACCTAGAAAGTTTGAGTAGGTCATGAATATTTACTTTAGTGCTTTTTTCTTTTTAATTAACCTTTTCTTTAATAGATGCAAAGGTGAAGTTAAATCTCATTTTGATCAACGTATGATAGATTCAATATTATTGACATTGGAGTTATGATTATTACTAGATTGTACTCAAATATATAACCTTTTCTAAAATTTTGTCTTTCCATATATATATTTTAAAAATTTTTATTTATTTATTTGACGGAGATCACAAGTAGGCAGAGAGGCAGGCAGAGAGAGAAGGGGAAGTAGGCTCCCTGCTGAGCAGAGCCTGATGCAGGGCTCCATCCCAGGATTCCAGGACCCTGAGATCATGACCTGAGCCAAAGGCAGAGGCTTAACTCAGCCACCCAGTTGAGCCACACAGGCGCCCCTGTTTTATTTTGTTTTGTTAAGATTTTATTTATTTGAGAGAGAGAGACAGAGAACACAAGGTGCGGGGAGAGGTAGAGGGAGAAGCAGACTTTACTCAGACCAGGGAGCCCGATACAGGACTGGATCACAGGACCCTGGGACCATGGCCTGAGCCGAAGGCAGACGCTTAATGACTGAGACACCCAGGCGCCCCTTTCCATTTATGTTTTAAAATTGTTTTCAGTGTAGAGAATAAGAAAATGTTTTCTCTCAAGCATCTAATCTGTGTCAGGCCAAGGCGGACATCAGGTAGTTCATTAATATAGTCATTATATAGGAATATATATAGGAATTCATATAGGAATATGAAGATGATGGTATATTAAGCTGACATGAATCTTGGCTTCGAGTTATTTATAGCCTATTAGGAGATGACACATGTAAAATAATTATAATGGGGGATATCATGTTCCATAGAAGAGGTTCAAATAGAATGCTGTGAGAATTGAGAGAAAAGAGTTGTTACTTATGCCTGGGAGCCTTTAGGAAATTTTTCTAGGGGACCTGGCATTTGAGCCAGACTCTTAAAGGTCAGGCTGGATTTGAACAAAAAGAAGATATTTCTGGATACTTTCCATCATAAATAGGAATTAGTCAAGGTGGCTAAAGTATTTAGTTCTTACCACAAAGTCGGGCACCTCTAGGTGTTCAGTAGATGAAGGCTTAATAAGTGCATAAACCTCATAGTTAACTGTATTCCATTATTCAACTATCTTCCTGATAGGAGTACCGTCAGGACAGTGATTGGAAAATTTTTGCCAAGGTGCTGACTTCAGCAGTGCTTCTGCACTTATCAAGGGCTTTAAATGCTTAGTTTTCCCACATTCGTCCTCTCATAAACATTAGCCATCATCCCTTGTCCCAGAAAAATGGTGCAGCTGCTTGGTGGCTATTCCACCCATCCCTCACTAATCAGCTGTTCCCCAGAGAGCTGGGTTGATGTCTGACAAACAGATGATTGTCTGCAGCGAGAGGAGGAGTAGCCCAGCAGCTGGAGGTGTAGGGGGTGGGTGGGACTGGTGCTCTGGCTTGGCTTTATTACGTTGCATGCGTGGAGATTGAGGGATACTTCTTTTAAAGAAAAAAATTATTTACTTATTTATTTATTTGACACAGAGAGAGATAGCAAGAAAGGGAGAGAGAGAGCATAAGCAGGGGGAGTGGCAGGCAGAGGCAGAGGGAGAAGCAGTCTCCCCGCTGAGCAAGGAGTCCCACTTGGGACTAAATCCCAGGACCTAGAGATCATGACCTGAGCCAAAAGTAGCCACTTAACCAACTGAACCACCCAGGTGCCCAAGGGATACTTACATTTAAGCCAGTTATGAGGCCAGAGATATGCTGATAATTTTAGGGGGGGACCGATCTGAAATGCTGTTTTCCTGGAGGCAGGTATAGTACAGAACCTAGCACCATATGATTCGAGATTTGTGGGTCTTTACTGTTGCTAATTGAAAGAGTTGGTGGCACAGTGGACTTGTCCCACACAGCTGCCCAGATAAGCAATGAAGATTTCAATCTCCATGTACAATCAAGGCATATGCTGGACACACTGGTCAGCAAAGTAAACCTTTGCCAATGTTCAATATATACATGTTTAATGATAGAAATGATGAGAGTCTGAGGAAGGGAAATATTAATCATCTTTTGATTAATCATAACTTTGATCAAGCTAGATGAAGAATAAAAGGTTTCAAATTACCCTGGCCGAGGACTAGGGAATAATAATATTTATAATCTTAACAGTAAATTTATATAGGGTTGTATGGAGGGCAAAATAATCTCACATATTACCTGGGGAGGTACTGGGGAACAAGATGGCTTGTTCTCATTTTTCATTCTTTTCAACTCTTTTGGCATTTGATTCTGTCGACAGTATTGTCTTCTGTCAACGTTCTTTCCCTTGGCTTCTGTGCCAATCAACTCTTGATCTCTCTCTGATCTCTCCCTTCTAGATTCTCACCTTTCTTACGGTGGGTGGGGGTACCTCATGATTTGTTACTTGGATCTCATCCCTTAATGTCTTTATATTCTTTCTCTTGGTGTCACATGTTCAGATGAATCCCATATCGTTGCTTTCAATTCTGATCTTTGAGCTGAAGCCCATGTTTTTTTACAACTCCCTGGAGGTTATCCTGTACGATGCCTTAGTTCCCCTCATATTTAGCATGTCTAAGATTAACTTTATCTGCTGAATCTGCTCCTCCCTGCTAGCCACCTGCTGGCTTTTTGTTACTGACAATACCCAGGTCTTCCTTTCGTGTGATTTTCCTATTTATTAGTTTTAAAGTGCCTGCAATGGTACCTAACTAGTGTTGCATCTGCCTTCGTTCAGGCTCATATCAACCCTTGTAGGTTCCTTTGTTAGTCTTTGAGCTGGTTGTAATTGCTACCTTCTTTGATATCGAAAAACATTAATTTACTTCACTTCATCTTTCCTTACCTGACTTCCAGAGTCTTTCATGATTGGGCTCCTTCCTATCTTTTCAGGTTTCTCTTTCTCTTTTAAAGATTTTATGTATTTATTTGAGAGATAAAGAACGTGTGCATATGCAAAGCGGGGGTAGGAGCAGAGGGAGAGGCAGAAGCAGACTTCTCCCTGAATAGCAAGCCCAATTCGGGACTCCATCCCAGGACCCTGGGATCATGACCTGAGCTGAAGGCAGACACTTAATCAACTGAGCCACCCAGGCGCCCCTGCACTTTTCTCTCTTTATTTGCTTTCCCCTGTGAGAAGATTTTCATTTTGTGGATTAGTTATACTTTTTCAGCAAAATATTTTTTGTTATTTAATAAAACATGACTACAGGATCATTTATTAAAGAACAACAGTAGCTGTCAGGTCCAGCCTCAGCATACCTTCCCTCCCCATGGGCATAGTTCTTAAGATAAACCTTCTCTTTTTCTTTTAGATGGAATCCTTCTTTTGTGCTGTAGTTTTGGTAAATTATCACATGCTGTGTTTTTATCCAATATCCTCTGTTGGTAACCATCACTGTGCTCTACTTTCTCAGTCCCTGTAGTCAGGGTAAACATAGTAGGTGCTCATTTAGTATTTGTACAGTGACTGGATGAATGGGACCAGCCTTTGAACTCCAGTCAAACCTGCTGCTTGCTGATTGGCTTCCCTGAAGGTCTGAGTTTTTCCTGCCTTTTTCTTTGCCCATCACTGTGTTGCTGCATATGGTAGGACACCTCTGTTATTTCAGGCTGGGCCTCCATCATTACTGGCTTTTCTGGGGTGGCCTTTCGGTAGATTCTTTGACCTTCAAAATAAACTTTCTTTCCACTCCTTCATACCAGTTAATTACCTCCTGCATACCAGTTCTAACCCAGAAGGCCAAGTCCCCGGAGACCTTGCAGGCTTCTGTGTTTGGCTATTACAAACTGGATCATGTTGCTCTATGGTAGGGGTGTCCGTATTTCCTGGTTTGCCTAGGACAATTCTAGTTTCCACCTGCTGTTAGGGTTTAGTCATTAATATAATCCTCTCACTTTCAAAATTATCTCAGTTGGGATGGCAAATTATGTAATATGTTCATCTAACCTCTTCCTAAGATATGATAGTAACTGAACTTTCATATTTTGTCTTATCTGCATCCATATTAGTGTCACATTGAGAAATGGTGAAGTTCAGTTTTTTAAATCATATAACATAAAGAATCTAGTTAATTAAGTAATTTTGAACTTGTAGCTATTTGAATAGAGATTATAAAATATAAATATATCAGATGGACAAATCACAATGCAAAAATTTTCTGAAGGTTCACACAGTTTTTGTGTATTATATTATCATAAGCTTAAGTATTTCTGGGAAGCCAATTTTAAAAGGTTTGTTTCATGCCCTTCATCAGATAGTCTGTAAAGCAACACATTGCCTAAGACACTTTATTTTGAGTGTCTATAATTGTGTATGTTTAGTTATGTAAGCTCTTTTGGGGACCATAAAACAAGTGCTACAATTATTGAATCACTCAAGTGAGAAATGATAACAATTCTAAAAATATTGCATCTGTGGTATTTTTTTCAAGAACAGTGATGGCATGTCTTTCATGAGCAGTGTAGCAGAAACTGAGGAGACCCTGGTAATTATTCTCAGAGTTGCTCCCTGTGAATTAAGGTTTAAATGCCTTGAATTGCAGATGCTTCAACTTCTTTTCATTCACTTTTAAAGTCTTCTAAAATTGTTGCAAATTACTGCAATAGAAAGGGAACAGTGCAATCATATGAGTACATTTAAATGAAAAATAATCATAGGGAGGCCTACAAGGTGACACAGTACATTCTCTGTTAAATTCGGTGAACTTTACAGATTTTATTATCCTGCCTCTCTTAGTATTTCTTTGGGTAGTAAGATACTGGAAAAAGGAAAAAGATACATAGTCCCCAGTATAAAAACTGTCCTTTTCTATTGCGCATGTCATTCTTACTTTGACCTAGGGAGTTAAATGTCTACTTTTGGGTTAGTTTTCAGAATGAGGAAAAAATCTGTTTCTTTTCTTTTCTTCTAATATCCTTCTGCTTATTCCAGGCTAGGTGAAGAGGCTAGTGTTTTTGCATATTTGTAAGACCAACAAATGGGTGGGGGCTCCTGGGTGGCTCAGTGGGTTAAAGCCTCTGCCTTCAGCTCGGGTCATGATCCTAGGGTCCTGGGATTGAGCCCCGCATCAGGCTCTCTGCTTAGCAGGGAGCCTGCTTCCTCCTCTCTCTCTGCCTGCCTCTCGGCCTACTTGTGATCTCTATCTGTCAAATAAATGAACAAAATCTTAAAAAAAAAAAAAAAAGAAAGAAAGAAAGACCAACAAAGGGGTGTTTATTGTGGTCCAGGGCTGCTATGTGTAAAGCCTGAGAATCCTTTACAGGGAAAGAGTGTCTATCTTCCAGACCTGTTTCAACTTTTACTTCTAACTTCGCTGCCCCCAGTATCTTTTTACATATGTAATTTTGTGTATTAAAATAGATGTAAGAGAATTTGACTCAAAATCCTAGATTTTAGGGACACCTGGGTGGCTCAGTTGAGCATCTGAATCTTGATTTCATCTCAGATCATGAGGTCAGGGTTGTGAGCTTGAGCCCTGTGTCTGTCTCCAAGATTCTCTCTCTCCTTCTTCCCCTCTACCCCCATTCTCTCTCTCTCAAAAATGAAATGAAATGAAATTGAAATGAAATGAAATGAAATGAAATAAATCCTAGATTTCATAGGTATAAAAGTGTTATGAGAGGATTTATCCTCTTACCTTCCGTTAGCACTACCAACTCCAGGAAGATAGTCATCTATGTCAGATGTGAGGATGTACAGTATGTATGTATGTATGTATGTAAGTATTTAACTGAGAGACACAGTGAGAGAGGGAACACAAGCAGGGGGAGTGGGAAAGGGAGAAGCAGGCTTCCTGCTGAGCAGGGAGCCCAGTATGGGGATGGACCCCAGGACCTCAGAATCATGATGTGAGCTGAAGGCAGATGCTCAATGACTGAGCCACCCAGGAGCCCCAGTGTGTTCCAGTATTAAAACAGCCTCATTTCCTGAGAAATATTTCTTAGCTCTGACCTAAGTACATTGTACTTACTATTTTCTTTGGTACTGTCTTCCTTGTAGGTAGAGAGCAGCTGGTCAATGGAATAACTTACCAAATACCTTAAGAATGTTATTAAATCATCCATCAGTTTTCCCTTCACCAGGCACAGTAATCGTAGTTCTTTAATCTTTCCTGTACATATTACTTTCCAACCCTTTAATCATCTTTGTGGCTCTTCTCCATCTCAGTAGAGTTAAATTTGAACCGTACAAATTGGGTACAGGTTTAAAAAAAGTGTTACTTTTAGAATAAAGAGTAACTATCTGATCCTGCAAAGCTATTGATGGAGTTACTGGTGCAGCCAGAGGCCCCTTTCATCCCAGAAGCTGGGTTGGTTCTTAGACCTTCCCAGTGCACAGAGTGATTTCTTCTACGTGTGTTGATGGCATGGCAACTCATGGGGTCAGAAAGAGATGAGGGCTTAATTTCAAACCCATAGTCTTTCTAGTTCCTATTTTCTCTTTCTACCTTGAAAAATTTTATTTCGTTTATGAATATAACTATTAGTAGGAAGAATATTTTAAGTAGATGGTTAATATTGAGAAATTAAAGTTTTTAAAGGTACTGAAAACTACCTAAAGAAATTTTTTTTTAAATTTAATAAAAGAAATACAAATACATTTGCTAAGTTTAGTATATGTGCCACTGAAGTGAGCACTATTTGCCAAATTGATAATGAATAACTATTTTGAATAAAGAACTCCTCAGACTTTGGAAATAAAAGCATTAAGAAAGCTTTAGTAAAATAAAAAAGCCAATTACTTCCATTTATTCTTATAAAAGTGTGAGTATCTAAATGCAAAAATGTAAATATCAAGTTTTATGTAGAATGTGAGTTTTAAGTAACAGGGAGGAATCATTGAAACATAGTGTATAACTTCTGGTCTACTGGGATAATACCATAAGCCCTGTCCAAGTCAGGCTTCATCTTATGAACACTAGTATTGGCTAGTCTCCCAGACGATAAAACTACCATTCTTAATTTGACCTTCAACCTCATCCCCTTACCTCTTGACAAACTTTGACAAATTGTGTGTTGGTGTGTGTGTTTATTGCAGGGAGTGAAGTGGAGTGCATACGGGTTAAGGACATTCATTATTTCAATGTTAGGGTTTGCCTTTCAAAAAAAAAAAGAAGCTAAAGATTTTCACGCAGAATAGACTTTTAGGAAAGTTGTTGGTGGAACTGACTTCTTGTTACACAAATGATACAAAGCTGAGGAAACGTGGCTGTGAAACATGGCAGCTATTGGACTGTTTGTAGGAAAAACTGGGTGACAGGCACACAAGCATGTGCAAAACAAGCAGTATTGCACTTTGTAAAGGCTCTGGACACTGGTGTCACAGTTAGAGGTTGCAGCCTGTGTGAAAGATGGAGACCATCAGCCGTTAATATTCTAGACTCAGAGCTCTTGGTCTCTATAAGCAGCTCCCATTACAAGTTTGACACAAGGACACAAGGTGAAAAAAGATAAGACTCGATATGGTGTCTATCAACACGTTTTTTTTTTTTTTTAAAGTGCAATAGAAGTATATTATACTTGTAATAAAAAAGACTTATGAACACATCAGGAATCTGCACAAATGAATTAAAGTCACGGACATAGTTGTCTGGGGGTGAGATTGGGGTTACTAGGTTCCACCAACTCTACTTCAACAACAAATTCTAAATGTTTCCTGTGTTGTAAATTAGAAACTACTTGTTTTTAATTAAGACCATCTGTAAGCTCAGAAGGACTTGGGGACTAAAAGAGTGCCAAGGTGAAAACTGGTAGTGTTTATATGAGTCATTTCTTCCTCAGGCCAAATATTTTTTGCTAGGCAAATATTTCATAGATCTGAGTTAGCACATGACCTGTTTCTTCTAAGGGTCTCCCATTAAGTGGCTAACAGGTGATTTAATGATTGTATATTCAGAAACCGTCTATACAACAAGACTACCCTCCCTGTATATATGACTTAATAGGTTTTAGCAATAGATCTTGAAGATCATGACAATGTATCTGTTATTTTAGGGATTGGACAAAAGGGAGAGTGAGGTAACATGGCACTCCAGAAAATACAAACCAGAGATCACATTTTGGAAAGAGGGAATTGAAACAAGAATGCAAAGAATGTTGGCAAAACTCAAAAGGAGTAGCTTCATCATAGAGCAAGAATGATTTGATTCCAATGGGTGTTACGGGTTTCTTGAATATGAGAATTGAAAGATATCTTAGAGTTGATGTAGCTCAAGCCTTTAAATTTATAGATGGAAATCAAAAAATCTCTGAGCTGCAGTAGTCTTCCTTTTTTTTTTTTTTTTTTTTGCTAATTTTTCTACTGAAAGGCTAGGGGGATGAATACTAAGGTAGTAAACACTTATCCAAAAAGCAAACGTAGGAGGCATAGTGTACTGTTTTGGAAGAATTAATCTCTACTCAGATTAGCAAATCATAGCAAATTGACTTTAAGGAAAGCAAATGAGTATTCAGGGAATTACTTTTTAATAGTCTACTTGTTTCAGAAAGGTTTTTTAATTTAATACAGGATAAAAAGATGTATAAGTGACCACAAGATAGTAGTAGTGGTTGAACTTAATAGATTGCCAAACTGCTAGGCAGACAACTTAAGTATATTATTTAATTCTCGCAGTGACCTTATCAAGTGCTGTTACTATTGTCCTCCCTATTTAGCAGCTTAGAACACTGAAGCACAGAGGTTAAATCACTTAGCGCAAGTGACAGTGGTAGAGTTTGATCTCAGGTCTGTCTGCAGTCAGTTCATAACTGGGACATTCTGTGCCCTGGACTGTACAAGGCAAAATACTAAATTCTCTAGGAAAGATGTATATAGCCTTGTATGTGGAATTCAAAGATTGGAGAAGAATCACTCTTGTCAAGTTGGAGGGCAGGGTTGGAATTGTGTCTGCTGAAGATGGTGACCCTTGCAGTGGCCTTTGAGGGATGGTGAATTTTAGACAGATACTGATGAGAAGTATGTTCCTCAAAGTTTAAAGGTGCTGTATTTTCACTTAGCAATGATGGGAGGAATTCAAGAATAGTTGGTTCATTAATTGCTATTACACCATTCTCTTACCAGTATACATTCTGTGCATTAGTAGCAGTAGAAATTTACCTATCTTGACGTTAAATAATCCTTGGGTAACTCATTGTTTTTTCATACAATATTTGTTCCTCTTTTTACTGCTCTAGGTGGAGGTTTATGCCCTTGCAAATTTTGTATTTGAAAAGTTCCATCTGAGTGAACCCTAATTTTCCCCCCAAATATGTTGAGTTCTGAGAGAGAATTCCTCAAATAACAACGCATGAGATATTTTATTCATTTCCACTGATGGATGAATTGCACTTGCTTTCTATTTCCCTGGCTGTGCCATTTATTTGAACACTCATGTCTCAGTACTTATTTTTTTATAATAATGTGTAGATCATGTTAGAAATGTTTATATTTCTTTTTTAGTATCCATGAAGGAGAGCGAAGAATAGCTACTAGGGTGCTGGGGTAATATCTAGCATTTTTATGAAACAGGGTATTTTGTAAATTACATCGCTTGTACATGATTTGTTCAGATCACACTCAGCTGTGACCAACAGGTAGTACAGCTGCTAGTTAACAAATTTTATTTATCAGATTTTATTTTACATGTTTCTAAAATATGTTGAAGCTTTTCCTTCACTTTTAATGATTTTTTACATAATTTAAAACTATAATGATGTTCCTAGAAATTTTTCCTTTTGTGCTAAAATTTTTTAGAGAATCAAGAAGAGCCCACTGCAGTCTGGAGGTCTTGGTATCAATTTTTGTTGAGAATGAAATACAATAAAAAGGATAAATATCCAATATTTTATCACTTTTTTAAAAATGAGATTTTATTTATTTATTTGAGAGAGAGAGAGAAAGCACAAGCAGGTGGAGGGGCAGAGGGAGAAGCAAGCTCATTGCTGAGCAAGGAGCCTGATGTGGGACTCAATCCCAGGACCCTGGGCTAATGACTTGAGCCAAAGGCAGACACTCAACCTACTGAGCCACCCAGGCACTCTGATATTTATAGCTTTTTAACATAGTCTATAAATTGATTTTAGAAAATGTAAATATCACTAGAGAGAAATAATAAATCAAAGAATGTTCTCAAAAAAATCTTACTTTAAAGTATTGTAGGACAATAAATAACAAGATATTTCTAAAAAATAATTATTTGGAGGAGAATCAGAATTAAAATGTCTTTTTTGGATTGGGATAACTTTTCAAAATAAACAGTATTTAGCAATCAACTTTTTTTTGGTGCCTAATATTTATTCATTTCCTAAAGTATTGAATGGGAAAAGTAGCCATTTGCAATTGTACCCATAAGGTTTATGAGAGTTTTTAAGAACAAACTGGGGAAGTTACAGGTGTTTGGGGAGTAGATTTGGGTTTCATCCAATTGAGGACCAGTATTCTCTGCCAGCATCTCTGCTTCTGATATCTGGCAAACCAGCAAATTTAAAATAGCTGTTATTTAGAGGAAATTTATCTTAGCTTCTTATTAAATTACTCTTGCTTTATTCAGCAGATTAAAAAAGAAATTTTTTTTTTAATTCTAGTATAGTTAACGTACAGTGTTCTATTAGTTTCAGGTGTACCCAACAGATGTATTCTTGAAACATTTTGTGTAACATAAAATTTTATAAATTAAATGTTTTAGATGCATGTTGTAACTTCTAATTTCAGTGATGTTACAAAAGTGAAGATATTTTTGGCAAAATAAATCATTTCTCCAGTCATTATCAAATTTTTGTATCTTGGTGATTTTTTTTTTTTTTTGAGCTCTTGTTATTTTACAATACGGTACAGCGTTTTATCTTCAAGTAATTTTATGAAGAATATAAATGAAGTGAGTCCAAAGTATAAGCAATATGTAAGAAATCAGTGTTACATTAAGCAAAAACTGAATTTAGCCTCGTGCCTAATCATCATAGATGTATAGATTGTTCTACAGAGAAAGTGTATACTTAGAGCTAACTGCCTGATCTGTGCCAAATATGAGGTTATACTTGGAAATAACTCTGCCATAAATAAATGATAAACATTTTTCCCATAGAGAAGATTATATCTGAACCCACCTGCGAAATCTGTGCCACACAAGAGGTTACTCAAGACCTCATTGTACAATCTGTGCCATAGATTGGGTTTCACTGCTACCTTATTGTTTATTTGTTTCATGATTTTACTTAATGACTTCTGTAAGGTCTGTCCTCTGTCATAGGCTGCCACTGAAGTGCGCAGTTAGCTTAGTGGTCAGCTAATGATTTAGCAAAGATTTTCTTAAATACCTTGAACCAGTAAGTATCCCCTTATTTTGAGGCAAATTTCTCTGGTGATCTAAAGTGGCTGCCCACAGCAACTAAAACAACATATTTCTTGGTTTTCATCAAGGGGCATTGTGGGGTATGGGGCAGGAGAGAGAGGGAGGGAGAACTATCTTCTCTGAGCAAACCAGATCGATGTAGACCAACTCTTCTCTGAAACTAATGTTAACTGCTGGCAAGGGAGAGGAAGTTATCATGGTGTGCTTGATTTGAACATTTGGAGGTGGAATGGATGTTGGAGAGTCATCCATGCTGTCAGTAGGCTTACTTCTGGAGAATAACATTAGATGAGTGGAAGACACAGTATTGAAGGAGAAAAACAACTCAGAAAGGGAAGCTTGGAGACAGTGATGAGTATTCTTGCCCACCTTATCTTCAGCTTTTGCCTTCATCTTTATTTGTGCAAAATGCATTTGATATAGGAAGACTATTTACTTTAGTCGCACTATGGAATAATTAAAATTTTTTTATATAATAGGTTTCTACCCATTCCCCGCCCCCCCCATAACCTTGAAAGGCTTTGAATGAAGTTACATCAAGAAATTGTGTGGGACTATGGATGCATCATTTTTTTCTTAAAGATTTTTATTTATTTATTTGAGAGAGAGAGAGAGAGAGAGAGAGAGCGAGCAATCGTGCACACATGAGCAGGGACGGGACGGGATGGGAGGGGCAGAGAAGCAGACTCCTTGTGGAGCAGGGAGCCTTCTGTGGGGCTAGATCCCAGGACATTGAGGTCGTGAACTGAGCCAAAGACAGATGCTTAATGGCTTGAGCCACCTAGGAGACTACTATGGATGCATCACTGAGAAAAAGTTTGTAAAGACAAAGGAAGTAAGTAGGAAATCAGAATATGTTTAAAAAATGAGCAGTATTGTGTTGCATTTCTGTTACTCAGGTTGGGGAGCTTGTTAAGAGTGCATTGTTATGTTTGGAAGCAATAGTATGATTTGCAGAGCATGGAATTATTCAGTAGTTGGGAAAGGCTGGCAGAGTTGTACCTATCAAGTGGTATTAAGCATGGTACATTATGTTCTTTGGCCCCTAGAAGCTAATAATTACCCACTCCAGAACACTGCAGCATGAGTAATGGGGCTTCAAGTTCTATCTAGTAATATCAGATGACTTGTTGATTCGTCATTCTTCACAATATCTTGGTGAAGTGGATCAGTATTATTATAATCATTTTCTGTCTCCTACCTGGTGAATAAATTGAATCTCAACAATACGAACCACACTACTATAGATCACAAACATAGCTTCTATTCTGAGTAAGTTTTTTTTTTTAAGATTTTATTTATTTATTTGTCAGAGAGAGAGAGGGAGAGCGAGTGAGCACAGGCAGACAGAATGGCAGGCAGAGGCAGAGGGAGAAGCAGGCTCCCTGACGAGCAAGGAGCCCGATGTAGGACTCGATCCCAGGACGCTGGGATCATGACCT
>NW_019154087.1:21571858-21701560 GCF_002288905.1 Enhydra lutris kenyoni
GATGTAGGACTCGATCCCAGGACGCTGGGATCATGACCTGAGCTGAAGGCAGCTGCTTAACCAACTGAGCCACCCAGGTGTCCCGATTCTGAGTAAGTTTTTGAATTATTTCTTCCAGGGTTTGTTAAATGCTTAGTGAGCTGCTTTCAATAAACAGACTTAAACATGATTTCTTCCGATAGTCAAGAAAAGAAAAAAAAAATCACATTCTATCTTTTAATTTTCTGTTTCTTGATGCTTATAAGGTGGGATAGTTTTGGACTAGTTGAACCAGAATGGATATAGCAGTGAGGGTACTATAGAAAGAAATCCAAAAAAAAAAAAAGAAAAAAAGAAATCCAAATGTAATTAATATGCAGGGGCAAAGAAAGAACAAGAGAAAGAGAACATGGATTAAACAGTCTCAAAATAAAATTATAACTAATACATTTATGAAGTACTTAATTATGAGAGTGATTATATTTTCATTAGGCAGCACATTCCTCTGTCTTGCGAAGTGAATTGGAATGTTATACAGCTGATTAGCCTTAAAAAGCTGCATCTCCCTTAAAGAAATAAGAACATCCCCAGGTCCTTCAGTTCATAATATGTACGTTGAAGCCATATTTGGTAGGAAGGAAGAGGCGAAATTCATTAAGTCCCCAAAAGATAGTTGTTGCTAATGTTTGGCCCAATTCCAACATTTGGACTTCCTCTTTTCCACTGCAGATAGCAATTATCACTTTTTAATGTGGCTTTGAAATTTTAGAACAGAATCCTTGTGAAGTGGATCAAACATTCTTGAACTGTTTTCAGAACATTCTTTTCATGGAGTCATGGAACCAGCTGCTCTTCTGCCTTCTCAGTTAGCATTTTGTCATTGATGCTTTTAATAATGTGTGTATAATAAAACAGAATTTGAGACATTGATCCCATTGTAGCTATTTTAAGGAGGGAATTATAGCAAATGAGACACTGATTTATAATGCATTGTTACTCTGATCTGGACCAAATTATGTGATTTGTCACTGAGGTTACCTATGGGTATTTCTTAAAAAACAAAACAAAACAAAACAAAAAACTATAGCTGTGTCTGTGAACAGTTGAGGGATTTTTTTTTTTTCTTTTTTGGTAGTAAAGGAGAATTCAGTCTTATGTAAGGGAATTATCATGGGCAAGGTTTTTATTTTATTTATTTATTTATTTATTTAGCAGAGAGAGAGAGAGAGATCACAAGTAGGCAGAGAGGCAGGAGTGAGAGAGGGAGAGGCAGGCTCCCTGCTGAGCAGGAGCCTGATAGGGGGCTCGATCCCAGGACTCTGGGATCATGACCCAAGCCGAAGGCAGAGGCTTAACCCACTGAGCCACCCAGGCACCCCGTAGGCAATAAAATAAAAAGATTTATTTCATTTTATTTATTGGAGAGAGAGAGAGGATGGGTGGTGGAGGGTCAGAGGGAGAAGCAGACTCCGACTGAGCAGGGACCCGGATGTGGGACTCTATCCCGGCACTCCAGGTTCACGACCTGAGCCGAGGGCAATTGCTTAACCAACTGAGCCACCCATGCGCCCTTGGCAAGATTCTTGATGTCTTTCCTGCTATTTACACCAATGTTATTAGGATAATTTAGTTTGAAAGTGCACCTGTTGAAGACAAAGTTTTATTTACTCTCTATGTTCCAAAAAGTGAAGCAAAAATTCAGCCAGAATTGCAGGAGGATTGCTTAGCATCTGTGTTTTTTTATTCAACATCTAAAGTTATCTCGTAATTTTTATTGACTGAAACAGTAATACTTAACTATCTTATTTCTTTTTCTGTGTGTCATCTTAAAAAGTCATTTGGGTATGATGAATTCTGAGTATCTATATTGTGCCAAAGACCCAGAGGGAAAAATTGTCAACGTGGATTATGATATGTTCTCTTGCACATGGTGTGGCTTATTGACAATGTATTGATGTTTATACTTAAGAGTTGAAGGCATATTTTTTCTTTTTGTTCACATACTCTACAAATTGATTGTATATAAAACTGGATGACCTCAGAAATCAACAGCAATCATATTTAGATATTTGGTAACATCTGGTAACCTAAGAAATTGAGGTGATGATTTTAGAAATCTTTGACATTGTCCTTTGCCAAAGAGCTATTATGTATTGAGTAATCGTATTAACTAAGTTCTATGTTAGATGCTGTTTATATTTTAACCTGTTTACTTTTCACAAAACAACCATTTGGTGGAAGAATTTAATTTCTTTATTTTGCACATGAGGAAACAAGATCAGCAAGTTTCTAACTTGCCTAAGATTATACTTTTAGTAACTGGTAGAGCTGAGGTTTAAACCAGGTTTGTCCAAATTGCAAGGCTACTCTTTTCCATTCTGTCATGTTGCTTTTCAGCAATAAAGAGATGTCTCTCTCAATAAACACTGGTAAATCTGGTTAGAAAATCACATTTAGTTTGGGTGATCAGGATGGAGTTCATAGTGGATTACAAAACTAAAGTAAGAATAGCCACAGTGATCATCCAAATAGACCTCTTTCATCGCATCCCTGACCACACACCTCATGTCATGTAAAAAGACCCTCTGTCTCCCAGCAGTTGTCTTTCCTGGATTTCTCTGTGAATTTTTGTCCTCTTTGATATATAATATCACACACTGCAAATAAGAATGTGGTGCAGCTTGAGATTGGCTTAAGCTGAGCTGGTAGTCACTGAAGTCTTAGATGTAAGATGAGGACTTGAACTGAATAATAGCTCAATCTTGGAAATCCTTCATTGTAGAATTTCAAGATATATACATTACTTTGTCACTTAAGACCTGACTATGAGTTTTTAGTAGTTTTGAATATGGAGATGTAACCAGTAATAACAGTAGTTATACTGAGGAACTCTTGTGGACATGGGAGAGTGAATAATTTTATTGATTAACTTTTAATTTTTATCAACATCAAGTTTGTATTTTCAGTAATAGAAATATCTTTCTATGTCATCCAACCTCCATTTCTTCTCTGTGCTACTGATTTAAGCAGTGCATTTGAATGTACTTTTTCCATCTTTTAAACTTTTTTTGATTAAGTGCTTTTGAAATGGAACCTTTGGATTGATATACTGAGATTGGCATAGATGATCCCCCTTTTGACAATTTAAATGGCCTGTGTGTGGTTATTAACATATATTGGTTAATTTTGTAGGATCTTCTGGGTGCTTAAACACTTGCAGATATTAAGTACACATGTAATTAATATTATATAAGAAATTTTTGTTGAAATACAACTGTTGATTGTCCTGATGCAGGAAATCATTGAAAATGTTGCAAGTAACACTATTTATGTTTATTTATTTATATTTATATATTTATATATATTTATATAATATAATATAATATAAATATAAATATAAATATATTTATATTATATATATTATTATATATCTTATTTCAGTATTATATTACTGAAAAGGGGCCTTAGAAAATGCTGCTGTATGTGTATCAAACCTTAAAGACTTTTACCTTGATAGTAAAAGTGGAGTAAATCCTCATTATTCTCAGATTTCATATTTATATTTCATCTACTTGCAAAAATTTGTTTGTAACCCCAAATCATACCTGCATTGCTTTTGCAGCCATTTGTGGATATACACATAGTGATGACAAATTTGAGTCATCCCACACTCCCATTTCCAACTGACCTCCAATAGGGTGATTCTTGATCTTCTTGGCTCAGCTCTTAATCTGCAAATGTGTGTCCTTTTTGCAGTCTATTTAGTGGCACATTTATATATTTTTAATTTTTATTCATTTTCTTGGTTGTTTCACTGTGAATAGGGCCCCCAAGAATGGTGTTGAAGTACTGCGTAGTATTCCTAAACACAAGAAGGAGGTGACATGCTCTTTGGAGAAATTAAGTTAGACAAGCATTGTTCAGTCATGAGTAACAGTGCTGTTGCCTGTGTTTAATACTAATGAATTAGAAATGCCTATTAAATAAAATATCTTTAAACAGAAACATACATAAAACAGGGGTATGTACTGAGCAGTTCACCAGAATGATGGGTCAGAGGCTCACAGGAAACTAACCGTGTATTTACCTGAAGAGCAATGGCTCAGAATTCACTAATTTAGTGTTTGTAGGAACATGATAGGACTTAACTACTGCGAGTAACAAGAGTTACAAGAAAATGCCTCCAAAATAATTAGGAAGACTTTTCAAATGTAGCTATTCAGAAGTCATGTTTTCTTAGAGGAGGGTGGCAACCCCACAACTTAAAACTATTTTATGTTTTTGCCAGATGCCTCTCCTGGGATTTTCCTTAAGATATTAGTATTGTTATTTGAAATTTTATTCGTTCTCACTTTCAAGTTTTACTGCTTCTTTAGACCTATGCTATATATTACTGTATAGTTGAAAATGAAAAATTTTAGTGTGAGAAGATTTAGACTGGGAATAAAGAAGCATTTCCCGTTAGTGTATGGACTAAAGCATCTTTAAAAAAAGATAAAGATTTTATTTATTTGTCAGAGATAGAGAGCGAGTGAGAGAGAGAGCACAGAGGAAGAGGGAGACCAGGCTCCCCACTGAGCAAGGAGCTGATATGGGACATGATCCCAGGACTCTGGGACCATGACCTGAGCCGAAGGCCGATGCCTAACCATCTAAGCCACCCAGGCACCCCAACTTAAAGCATCTTTAAGAAAAGATACTGAAGGGACACCTGGGTAGCTCAGTTGGTTAAGCATCTGCTTTCAGCTGAGGTCATGATCTCAGGGTCCTGAGATAAAGCCCTGCATCAGCTGGCTCATTGCTCAGCTTTTCCCTCTCCCTCTGCTGCTTCTCCCTCTCCCGCTGCTGCTCCCCCTGCTTGTGCTTTCTCTCCCATAAATGAGTAAAACCTTTAAAAAAGAAGAAAAAAAGAAAAGATACTGCAATCACTTATTCAGAAATTAATTCTTGGTCTATTTGAGTTGGTTTATGTGTAACATCAACTGAAGGTGAGAGGATCAGCTTCTGTGGTCCCATTTAGCCTTCTGGATACAAAACTCATATACACACCCTTTTATATATACATAATCACTCAATAAGATTTTTTAAAAGTTTAATCGATTTTTATTTAATTAAAGATTTTTATTTAATTAGTGAAACTAATCACATTTCTTTCCAGAGGTATACAAGATAGAGTTACTGACACAAAAAAGTGAATTGGTAGAGAATCTTTTTAGTCAGGAAGTTCTTTCAAACAATGCAAAACAAAAACAAAAAACAACAATGCGGGTTTTCCATTCAGCAATACAGATTTACTTCATCTAGAGCCCAGGACTGACAGTCTCCTTTGGGACTATGTCTGGTTTATAGCTGCGAAGACAACATGACCTTTCAAAGCTCTCTGGGGTCACTGAGGAAATAGTTGACTACGTGTGTCAAGTAAGGATTCTAAATTCTACATTTAGCATTAATCTAAAAGGAGATGGAACTTAAAAGTTAACATATTAAAATATTTATGTAGTAATCACTAAACTGATTATTAGTTTAATATTAATTATTGAGAACATAAATTCTTATAAATATTTAGTACTAAGCCCAAAGTTTAAAAAGCTGAGTTTTTAGTTTATCAACTTTCTCTGAAAACCAGCTTTTTAAAAAATATAATTGTTTCAAATGTTGGGAAGTATTAGGTTTGAGGTTAAAGAATAGTTATTTGGAATATTATGCTTGAATTATAAAACATGGTAATAAATATAGTTATAAAAAAACTAAAATTACAAAAACATGATGGAATTGTTGGTTTGATTTTTAAATTTTGTAAGTTTCTCTTGAAACACCAATGTTTATTATGCTAAGATTTATACACACTTTATTCCCCTCCCCCCTCTTTCCCCACCCCGTTTTAAGCGTTATAATAGGAATAGCAGCAACATTGGCCCATGATTGTCTTTACTTTTTTTTTGCATACAAAGTTCCTAAAATTTATAATGCTGAAGACTGACATAAAAGTAATATTAAAATAGTTATTGAATAATAAGGTTTTTACCTTTCAGATATGATCATAAGCCCATACATTAAGTAGGTTGATCTATGGGAGGCTAAGACAGCTGGGTGTTTGGTAACATTGGCTTAGATTCCTTTATACAGAAAGTATAAACTGGATCTCAAAACTGTTAACAGCATTGCACTGGCCTCAATCTGATATTCAAAAACAGTATTGCTTAAAATGATAGAAGTTTTAAAACAGTTATTTTGTATTTATGTATCAATTACCTTCTAACTCCACTTTCTTAATGTAACAGATATGAATATATGTTTTTGAGGATAATGAAGCACTTATATAATGAGTTTTAAGGACAACAGAAGCCTGCTGGGATCTATTTCTGCATACTCTTGTAACATTAACTGTGATTTCATCTGTTAGTATTTCAAACAAGTTTAGTGATTTGATGTAGTCCGTACAGATAAAGATTTTAAAAGCTGTACTGATACAGAACTTATCAAAAAAATTTACATGAATTGACATTCTATTCTATTCCATTGTAAAATAACAAGAATTTAAAAAAAATCACCAAGATACGGAAATTCAGATAACGATTGGAGAAATGATTTATTTTGCCAAAGATTTCTTCACTTTTGTAATATCACTAAAATTGGAGGTTGCAATATGTATCTCTTATGCCGTGCCTTTATTTTCATATACACCTGTCTGTCCTTCTTGATGAGCTAAAGAGGAAATAATACATTCTAGTACCAAAAAAAAAAAAGAAAGAGTGTCAGCTTTCGTAGAAAAGTTATTCACAGAGAGGGTAATACAGGTCCACCCCCACCATAGAATTTTGTCAATTATTCACCCAACTTATTTAGTATTTGATGTAGATGAGACATTGTGCTAGGTTAGGAAACTCTTGCTTCCTAGGAACATTTAGTTCTAAAGACCTACCCTCACATTCAATTTGTATGTTATTCAATCTTGGGTCTATATTCCAGCCATAAATTTTCTGCAAAAATATTCACATATATCAGTAAGATCTTTGTCTATTTTATATTGTTTTTAGAGGAATTATGAATGAAGAAAACTCATAAACAATGTGATACCAAAAACAATGAAATAACATTATTACAGGAAATAAATCATATGTTGGTTACTAGAAAGAGAGAAAATTATTTCCATGTGTCTAAAAGAATTTGAATTTAGTTTCCAGAATTTAGATTTCAATAAAGTACGTTTGAAACTTTTTTGAACTTTTTTCTATTATTGTAGTCTTAGTGATGTTATCCCTCTAGGGTTTCATTTGGTCTTAATAGCAAAACACATTTCCATATACTTAGGAAAAAACTCAACTTATTATAGATAGTCTAGGCATATATTAAAAATGTTACTGCTGTGTTTGATACATGGTACAATTTATTCAGCCTTCAAATCTTCAGTAAAATAAAATTAAAATTCTCGGCATTCTGTTGGAATCACAGAATGCTTGGTGAAAGACCTTTTAGATAGTCTTTGTGTCTAGTTTGAGTTGCTTTCATTCCTAACAAAATGTTGTGTAGAGTTATTTCTGAATATCTCATCAGTTGATATAAACCACAAGTACCTAAAGTGAACTGGATGTCTGCTTAATCTCAAGGAATCTTCAGGTTCAGAAATATGAGTTCACTGAAGAGCAAAATCAGTTAATCTTTAAAATAAAATGTAATGAACCAATAAAAGAACTGCAGTTCAAGTGGCTGACATCATACTAAATGTCTTCCAGAAAACAGATTTTCTCATAGCATGATTTTGATGAATTTTTCCCTTATAGCACATACAAAGACTCAATTGAGAATTTAAAACAACTGGTGGCTATGATGTGAGTCTGTTGCCTTATTAGATTAGGAATAAGGCTATAAATGATGGATGGTATCTTCTAGCCTACTTTTAAATTAGAAAATAAAAAATACATATAGATTTCCCATTGTGTTATTGAACACAGATATGAATAAACATGACATGACTTGTTTTTCAGGAGATTATATTAGTATGGAAACAATAAACAGAAGATCATTTTTTTCTAACATGACTTTTTGTTTAGTAGGGTACCAAAAAAGTTGATTTGTTGGAAGCTCATTGACATTTTGTAATTTTGGATTATCATATAGAAGATGATCTCAGGAAGAAAATAAAATTATAGCTATAGCTTGGACTTCAAGGAAATATTAGCCTTTTCTTTCAGGCTAAGCAAAACTAAACTGTACAGAGTCATAGGAGACTGCTTGTACTAGAATGTATAATTTCCTCTTCAGTTCATCAAGGACAGAGAGGTATAAATGAAAATAAAGGCATGGCATAAGAGAAGTAAAAAAAAGAGCTAAAAACTTATATCCAGCTTTAGGTTTCTTTTTGGGAGGGTAGCATAGAGGGTAGTGGTGAGGCCAGTTGGGGGGTTAGGCATGTGTGGTAGTGTGGAAAGAAGGGCAGATAACATGGAATGGAGATTGAGATTAAAAGTTGGTAATTAAAAGTTTTAAATGATTTGTTCTCAGTCTTTCTTTGTCCCTTGAAATCAAGATAAAATAAAACTCATTCTCTGTGTTAACCATTGACCATCTGCCTCAAAGTAGAGGCTTCTGAGAAATGAGAAACAGTATGACTTAATGGTTAGTACACTGGGCTAGAAAGAAAAGAACCCAGAAATCTAGTCATGTGTAATCAGTCTTCCATGGCCTCCATTTTATCACCTGTAAAACAAAAATAATTTATAGATTATCTGTGCAGTTCCCTCTAGTTCTATCTTATTGTGATTTGACAACTCTATAAATAAAGACTTCTGGACAGGTGTACTTGCTTTCTCACTTGCAGGGTTCCAGCTGAGAGTCGTAAACAACTTGCCCAGGAAAAGCTTATATTAAGTCATTCATCTAAATTTAAGTTTCTTTGCCCCTGACTAATTTCTAGAATTTATAACTGGCTAGTGAGCTTCCCCCTAGAGCTAAATTGACATGTTGAGACATGTTGGATTATAGAAGTCTTTAAAAAAACTTTTTTTATTATTATGTTCATTTAGCCAGCATATAGTACATCATTAATTTTTAATGTAGTGTTCAATGATTCATTAGTTGCATATAACACCCAGTGCTCACCACAACACTTGCCCTCCTTAATACCCATCACCTGTTTACTCCCCTCCCCTCTCTCTTCTGTAACCCTCAGTTTCATTCCCAGAGTCCAGATTCTCTCATGGTTTGTCTCCCTCTCTGATTTCTTCCCATTCAGTTTTCCCTCCCTTTCCCTGTGGTCCTCCATGCTATTCCTTATGTTCCACATATGAGTAAAATGATATGATAATTGTCTTATTCTGTTTGACTTATTTCACTTAGCATAATCCCCTCCACTTCCATCCACATCGATGCAAATGGTGGATATTCTCCTTCCTGATGGTTGAGTTATATTCCATTGTATACATGAACCACATCTTCTTTATCCATTCATCTGTTGAAGGGCATCTTGGCTCCTACCACAGTTTGGCTTACACAAGATTTGTAAGGCATCTAGGGTGTTGTGGAGGTATTCTAGCTCAATCTATTTTGGTAATGAATATTATAAAGGAGGAAGAATGATCACTTTGGTCTTAAATCCAAATTTATTCTAGATTTGAATTGTAGAGATCAACATAACCCCTTTAGACAATGGAATATTACTCAGCCATCAAAAGAATGAAATCTTGTCATTTACAACAGCATGGGTGGAACTCGAGTGTATTATGCAAAGTGAAACAAGTCAGTCAGAGAAACACAAATACTGTATGGTTTCACTCGTATGTGGAATTTAAGAAACAAAACAGATGAGTATAGGGGAAGGGGGGGAAAAAAGGAAAGGGAGGCAGCCATAAGTGACTCTTAACTATAGAGAACAAACTAACGGTTGCTGGAGGGGGAGATAGGTAGGGGCTGGGCTAAATGGATGATGGGCATGAAGGAGGGCACTTGTTGGGATGAGCACTGGGTGTTATATATAAGTGATGAATCACTAAATTCTATTCCTGTAACTAATATTACACTATATGTTAACTAATTGGAATTTAAATAAAAACTTGGAACAAAATGAAATAAAAAACTTCCATCTCATGGACTGAAATTTGGTCTTTTGGTAGATGAATATAAGGCTTATATATTTGGATAATTGCTTAAAGAGGTGAATTTTTTTTCAAGTGAAGAAAGTGAAAATTAGTGATGTATATAATAGGATCAAAACAATTAAATTTGAGAGAGTTTATTGGGTGAGAATATGTATCCAACATATTTTCCTGAAGTGAGGAGAGTTATGGTGGTTTTTGGCATGAGAACTGAGAATACAGACTATATGGTTTGAACAAGGACATGGCAGAGTGACAAATTATATCAAAATCTGAAATGTGTGGGAGCAAAATCTAGACAGAGGCTGGATTGTCCTGAGTTTGGATAGAGTTTAGAACCTTCACGGGGCTTTCCTTGTTTAGCTGCCATAAAGAAAAAGTTTAGTTCAAAAGCCAAAAAGTCAAAAAAACAAACAGAAAAAACAACCCAAAAGTAGCAATTGATTCTATAGAACTTTAGTATTCAGTAACATTTTCCACTATAGTACAATAATAAACAATGTCTCCTAATCTACAAAGAATCGTGAAGCCTCAAAATCACATTTTGTTGAACAGAACAACCCTTATTACAGGATTTAGCCTTAAAGTGAGTGTCATCTTCATCATTACTGGCAATGATCGTACTGTCAATCTTCTGTGGTATTACTGCAATTATCTATGAGTAAGCCAGCTTGAAGAAAAACGCATACCTTCAAAGGGAAGGCATGAATAAAGAACAGTGCAAAAGTGTGTAGGCTCTGGAGCCAGGTCACCTGAGCATCAATTTGGCTCCGCAATCTACTATCTGTGGGAATGTAGACAAATTACATGTGATTTCACATGACTAAATCCCTGGCTCTTAGATCCAATGTAAACAAGTTGACATCTTTGAAACCATTGCATTACACATTTCAAAGTTTCAGTGTTTCTATTTGCTAAATTAAGATAATGTATCTTTCTCTTAGGGTTATTTTAAAGCTTAAAATCTAATCCACAAAAAAGGCTTACGTGTGTGTCTAACACATAACAAGTGCTTAAAAATATTAGCTGTTATATGAATATTCCACTAAGTTTTATAGAATAACAAATAACAAAAAATAACAAATAGAATTAGCCTTAAAATATGGTCAAAGAAAATCTATATCTCATTTCAAAGAAATATAGAGAACTGATTGTTAAAGTCATTTTATGTACAAGCCATAAGAAATATTACTGTTTTCTATCCTGGTGGCAAGGTGTAGCAATTCACATCAATTGTAGTTACGTTGCTTAAAAGAAAACAGAGTTCTTTTGCTAGTGAGCCTCTTTTCATGTACTCATTAGGTATATGTATAATGTCTTTGGAGAACCGTGTATTCAAATCCTTTGCCTATTTTAAGACTAGATTTTTTTTTCATTTGGCAAATTTTAGATGTTTTTTGAATTCTGGATACAAGTTCCTTATGAGATGCATGATTTGCAAATATTTTCTCCCATTCCGTGGGTTGTCTTCATTTTCTGATGATGTTCTTTGAAGTGTAAGTTTTTAATTTTGATCATGTCTATTTTATCTATTTTTTTCTTTTGTCTTTTTTGCCTTTGGTGTCATATTTTAAAAAACATTGTCAGGGCGCCTGGGTGGCTCTGTGGGTTAAAGCCTCTGCCTTCGGCTCAGGTCATGATCCCAGGGTCCTAGGATCGAGCCCCGCATCAGGCTCTCTGCTCAGCAGGGAGCCTGCTTCCCTTCCTCTCTCTGCCTGCCTCTCTGCCTACCTGTGATCTCTGTCTGTCAAATAAATAAATAAAAAACCTTAAAAAAAAATTGTCTAATCTAAGGTCATGAAGATTTGCTTCTGTTTTTTTCTTCTAAAATATTTATAGTTTTAGTTCTTACATTTAGGTCTATGAGTTGTTTTGAATTAATTTTTGTATATGTAGGTAGGGTTCAACTTCTTTTTTTTTTTTTCGAACATGGTTATCCAATTGTCCCAGCACCATTTATTGAAAAGACTGTTTTTTCCTTATTGAATGGTTTTGACATTTTTAAAAAAAGATTTGATTTATTTACTTGTCAGAGGGAGAGAGAGAGAGAGAGAGAACAAATAAGTAGGGGGAGCAACAGGCAGAGGAAGAAGCAGTCTCCCCACTGAGCAAGGAGCCTCCCCACTGATCCCAGGACCCTGGGATTATGACCTGAGCTGAAAGTAGATGCTTAACCGACTGAGCCATCCGAGCATTCCTGGTTTTGGCATTCTTATCAAAAAGCAGTCGAGGGGCGTCTGGGTGGCTCAGTGGGTTGAAGCCTCTGCCTTCGGCTCGGGTCATGATCCCAGGATTCTGGGATCAAGCCCTGCATCAGGCTCTCTGCTTGGTGGGAGCCTGCTTCCCTTTCTCACTCTCTCTGCCTGCCTCTCTGCCTACTTGTGATCTCTGTCTGTCAAATAAATAAATAAAATCTTAAAAAAAAAAAAAGCAGTTGACTGTAAATTTAAGTCCCATATCCTTTTCAAAATCTGGACTTTATCTAATTTGTTCCTGTTGAATAGAAAAGTGAGTGTGATTTTTCTTAAGGATTTTGTGTAATAAACTCTCTTTGTTTTCATTCAGTTGATAAATCATTATCATGGACAGTTTTTGTTATTACTGTGCCAGTTTTTTTGTCTCGCCTGAAATTAATTTTATTTCTAGAAGTCAATAATTTTTATTCTTGTAATATGTTATTAAGTTAGTTTTCTGTTTAGATGTTGCTTATTACATTCAGAGGAAAAATATTAATTTGGATAGAAGTTGTGGCTAGCAAAGGAATTTGAGTTACCAATATATTGTATTCTAGTCCTTTAATTCGTTTGTGGTAATCTAAATTAAAATTTCCACAAATATCATATTTATTTGAAGCAGTGTAGTTTTTATTAGTTTAAATTCCTGAATTTTTTTTTTTACTTGTAAGCTTTCCATTTAGTGTACTCTTTTTTTAATATAACATCTCAGTTATATAGATTATACTGTAACCTCACTCTAAAAGTCCTAGGCTTTTTAAATTGAAGAATTAACATAGTAGGATAAAATATTTGCTTGTATACGAGTAGATAATTGGGGCACCTGGGCGGCTCAGTGGATTAAAGCCTCTGCCTTCGGCTCTGGTCATGATCCCCGGGGTCCTGGGATCAAGCCCCGCATAGGGCTGTCTGCTCGGTGGGGAGCTTGCTTCCCTCTCTCTCTCTGCCTGCTTGTGATCTCTCTCTTTCTGTCAAATAAAGAAAATCTTTAAAAAAAAAAAAAAGTAGATAATTAAAATGTTGAATTTTGTAAAAAAAAAAAAAAAAAAAAAAAAAAAAAAAAACAGATAAATAAAAAGTTGAATTTTGTAAAAAAAAAAAAAAGAAATAAGAATAAACAAACCCTTCTAATAAATAGCAACAATAAACATCTAAAATATTTTTACTTTTAGTGACCAAAATGATTAATATTGTAAAACTAAAGAAACTTATAAAATAATTTTATTAACAAAATCTGAGAGAGATTGGGAGAACTTCCACAGCTCTTAGATGAAAATTCATTTAAAGAGCTAATATAATTTACAAAAGAAAGTTAAAATTTAAAGAAGCTCCCTCACTGTCTTTTTTGGAATCCTCAATGCACTTGAATTATAGATTATTATTATTCCCTAGAATTTCATTTTTATGAGGCAGTGTGTTATCTAGGTTCTGCAAAGGATATAAAAAATAAGCAACATCTGTTTGATTGAGTCAGTTGCCAAAAATTTTTTTTTTTTAAAGATTTTATTTTATTTATTTGACAGAGAGAGATCACAGTAGACAGAGGCAGGCAGAGAGAGAGAGAGAGAGGGAAGCAGGCTCCCTGCTGAGCAGAGAGCCCGATGTGGGACTCGATCCCAGGACCCTGGGATCATGACCTGAGCCGAAGGCAGTGGCTTAACCCACTGAGCCACCCAGGCGCCCAGTTGCCAAAATTTTGATATTACTTTTGCAGTCTCCCACCTTGCCCTCCCATCTTTTAAGCTTACCAAGATCATAGTGTCAATTACAACTTCTTCTTCTTTTTTTTTTTAAAAAGATTTTATTTATTTATTTGACAGAGAGAAATCAGAAGTAGGCAGAGAGGCAGGCAGAGAGAGGTGGGGGAAGCAGACTCCCTGCTGAGCAGAGAGTCCGATGTGGGGCTCGATCCCAGGACCCTGAGATCATGACCTGAGCCGAAGGCAGAGGCTTAAACCACTGAGCCACCCAGGCGCCCCTCAATTACAACTTCTAACTTAACCTCTAACATATATATATATATTTTAATTTAAATTCAAGTTAATTAACATATAGTGTAGTATTAGTTCCAGGAATAGTATTTAGTGATTCAGCACATACATATAACACCTAGTGCTCATCCCAGCAAGTGCTCTCCTCTTTAATACCCATTACCCATTTAGCACATCCCCCCCTACCTCCCCTCTAGCAGTTCTCAGTTTGTTTTCTTAACTATAGAGTCTCTAATGGCTTGCCTCCCCCTCTGTTTTTATCTTATTTTATTTTTCCTTCCCTTCCTCTATGTTCATTCGTTTTGAATGCGGTCATATGATATTTGTCTTTCTCTGACTGACTTACTTCTCTTAGCATATAATACTCTCTAGCTCCATCCACATTGTTGCAAATGGCAAGATTTCATTCTCTTTGATGGCTGACTATTATTCCATTATATATATATGTACATGCATATGTGTGTATATATATTCCATTAAATATATAATATATATAATATTCTATTTTATGTGTGTGTGTGTATGTGTGTGTGTGTGTGTGTGTATATTTACATCTTCTTTATCCATTCATCAGTCAATGGACATTTGGGCTCTTTTCATAATTTAGGTATTCTTAATAATGTTGCTATAAACATTGGGGTGCATGTGCTTTTTTGAGTCAGTACTTTTATATCCTTTGGGTGAATACCTAGTAGTGCAAATGCTGAGTCATAGTGTAGTTCTATTTTTAACTTTTTGAGGAACCTCCATACCTAGAGTGGCTGTACCAGTTTGCATTCCCACCAACAGTACAAAAGGGCTCCCCTTTCTCTCCATCCTCACCAAACATCTGTTGTTTTCTTGGTTGTTAAAACCTCTAATATTTTCATGTCTTGATATGCTAATGCTATTGGCAAAATTTCCACCGGGCATTCTGATTTTGTGTAAATTTAGCAAAAACTGAAAGTGAAATGTGAAGTGAAGTGAACTTTCTTCCTTTTAGAGACATCAGTGAAAAATCTAAATAAAACAAAATTTGCATTAGTAATTAGTAGTTAGTAATACATTGGAAATATTAGATTATTTTGAATTTTATTTAACTGATTAAAATTCATTTCCCTGGATACCCTTTATGAATTTGAAGAAGCTGGTGATAGAAGTATTCTCAAGGACCTCATCAGCTGGAGCTAAGTGGACCCAGAAAACTATTTCTTTATTTTTTTTATTGAAATCTTGATTTTCTCTTCATGAGCTTATTTAATTCTCTGTGTAATGGGTCTGGTAATAGCTAAGGGAGTGGCTTAACATATGTCCAGTTCATGTTTGTACTGTACTATTTAAAGTAGTGATATTCCTGAAAATTACAAATTAAATTTAAGTAGAATAATTTAAAATAAATCACTTGAGATTACCACTCAGAGATTATCATTAAAAAAAAATGAATCATCTTTTATAAACCTAACAATCTCCTCTTTTGTCTAAGGGTATATTATAGCTTTCTTTCTTTCTTTCTTTTTTTGATGGAAAGCAGGGCCAACCGTTTTTATTGGCTCAATAGTTTGAAAAATATTACTTGAATTTATTAGAATGGAAAAAGCTTTTTAATGGTTTAATTGAAAATAACTTCAATAAAATATAAAAAAATCTCTAAGTAGTGAAAATTAACAGAATAATAAAATTATTAGCATTAGTATTAGTAACAGAATAATAAAATTATTAGTAATAGTAATAGTTTCTTAGGGCTTTTGTAACAAAGTACCACAAACTGTGTGGCTTAGGACAACAAAAATGTCTTCTCTCACAGTTCTTGATGCCAGAAGTCAGAAGTTAAAATGTTGGCGGTATCCTGCCACAGTCTCTGAAGTCCCTAGGGGAGGATCCTTCCTTGCTCCTTGCAGCTTTTAGCCCCAGGTTTCCTTGGCTTGTGTCAGCTTGACTCCCATCTCTGCCTCCATCTTTATATGGCTGTCTTGTCTCTGTAGGTGTCTTTTTTTTCCTCTTCTCAAAGGGAAACAGTCATATTGAATTAGGACTCACTCTAATCCAATATGACCTTGTCTTAACTTGATTATATTTGCCAATGCCTAATTTCCAAATAAAATCACATTCATAGGAGCCAGTGATTAAGACTTGAACATTTCTTTTATGAGGGACACAATTCAACCCATAACACCCAGGTCTTACCTTTAATTTCTTAAACTCTTTTATGGCAGCCCACTGAATTTCTTATTTTCTGATATGTTTGGATATTGTTCCATCGATCCATCCATCCACCCATCCAGTAAATGGAATGAGATCTGCTGTGTGGCAGCATTATCACAGACGTCGGTAATACAGGATAGAATAAAATCTATCTCTGCCTTCGTGCACTTACATTCTAGTAGGAGTTGACAGACAATGAAAACATCAACTGTTTAAGACATCTTTGATAATAACTTCTAAAAGGACCAAGCAGAGAAAATGGATCAGGAGAGACAGGGGTAGATAGAGGCATGGGTTGTATATGGGAGCTACATTTCAGATAGGATGATCAGTACCAGCTATCTACTGTGCCTAACGGAACTGTTGCTAGTTATCAGTAACCCAATGTGTTGATTCACTTATGTAGTATATTAAAAAGATTTTTCTAGAAATAATTCCTTAACTCAGAGGAGTGGTGCAAATAATTTTATTTTAGAAGGTAGAAAAATGGCTTTGAGGAATGCCTCTTGCTATAGTCATTAAACTCATGTGCTAAATGTATTCCGTGTGCCGAGAACTGTGCTGGGCACAGGCATGCAAAGTTGTGAGCAAGAAAAAAGGCAGCTTCTGCCCTCCTGCAACTCTTGCTGTAGGACTGTCTCTGAAGTTACGTGGAAACAAAGCACCAACATAACAAAGAACAACAGATTTCCAAGAGCCAGCAGCTGATTGTTATATGGGAAAGAGTCAATTTGAATCTGACGCTACTTATATCCTTTCTGCTAATCTCTAGACAAAATTGATTATATTTGCAGGAGCTGTTTAAAAGACATTTCTTAAATATTCATACCTTACTGACTAAAGGTCATGTATCAAAATAGGGAGATAAGTACATTTTTAGTGTGAGTGTTGATGGCTGACCCCAGATCAACTATATTGTCTTCCTTGATTTTAATATGTTATAGGGTTATTTTTGCAGAAATATTATGGTGGAAAATATTGTAAGCTGTACAACCCCAGATGTGAATTATGAAAGATGGTATAGACCAGATTTTATTTGATGACTTGTTTATTGACTTTTAGAATATAGAATAAAAAGAAATCATGTACTTTCATTTTAAGAAAACAAATCTTCATTTTGTAGAGGACAAATCAAAGCTTTCTGAGAAGCTCACCTAAAAAATGACCCAAGCTGTTACCCTGATTTCCTGTAGACTGTGTATATCTGCCAGCTATTGTTTTACTAAGATGAATGAATCACTGCCAAAGGGTTTAAAAGCTCTTTTAGAATGATAAAATTCCTTAGTGTACAGAAATAAAAATTGCTGAGCTAAATATTCATCAAAAGGCAATGCATCAAGCTACAGGGAAAAATCTCCAGGCACACAGGCAGATTGTACATTCAGATTTTCTTGCATATCATGTTAAAGCAAAAATTATGAAATGCATCTGTTACTAGTCCGTAAACCAGATTAAATCAGAATGGGACCCTACAAGATCTTTCTTACTAGCAGTGTGCCAGGCGTGCTATGATTGCTGGGAAGGCATGGCATTCACTAAAGCACCTAGTGAGGCTCCTGTTTGGTGTTTCTGACACACTTACACCATCCAGTTCTGAGGCTCTACAGCTTTACTGAAGCCCAGGATAGACGCAGCCTTCCTTCCCTTTTGTGGTGTGTTTTATCTGATGCTGATAGTTTTTTTCTGTCCACTTGGCCCTCCTCCAACACGTTACTTATTTTATAGATTGTTTTTATATCCAAGCTGAGACTGTCAAACTTCTGTTGTTAGGAAATAAAATGTATACTTTTAGTAATTGTGAAACTACTGTGTATTAGTTTTTCTAATAAAGTTGATAGTCTAGGACTTTTCTTAGTCTTACTGATCTTTCACAGAAACAATGTAGATTTTTGTGGCCACTCCCAGTTGCCTATAGATTATGTATATGAAATATTAGTTAAAAAGTCAGGGAATAATACTATCTATATTCTCCTAGAATTTTTTGGTTTGCTACAGTCGAATCTCATTTTAATGCTGCTGAATGAACCAGCCTAACTGATATTATGAAATTTTCAATGTATTTTGCTGTAATTTCGCTTTTATTATTTATTTATTTATTTTTTTGCTTGGGATTAGGTTGGTTAAAATGGACCATTTATGAGACCAAGAAAGCAGATTTGACCCCTGTGAGTCTAAAGTTTTATTGTCTTTCATGACTGCACATTGTCCCTTTAATCACAGATGAGCAAACTCACCAATATGTAGTATTGATTACAGAGAGAAAAAGGAAAAAGGGTGATGATGTCTTGAGGCTATTCATCATGACTATGGGACATCAGATTCTGATGTGTGACAGTAGGGTCACTGTTAGGCATGAAGATTATTGTAGAAAGGACACTATTTTTCCTATCTCTGTGATAGAATAGTATGTTATAGCAGAATTCTGTTGCATTATTTATCATAAAATAAGAGATGATGGGTTCTCATGTTAAATAAGACTCATCTTTAGTTTTGGGGGAACAAAGGCAGCATTAAAGTAAATTTACAATTTGGACAACTTAGGACATTGTTCTGGTTACCTATTTTTGTGTAATAACTCTTTCCCAAAATGGCAGCCATTATTTCATTTGCTCACAAATCTGTAGTTTTTACCAAGCTTGTCCTTATTCCACTTGGAGTCAGCTAGGGTAGTTCAACAAGGCCTTCAGGATTCATTTCTAAGCTGCCTCACATGTCTGGCAAGTTGGTGCTGACTGTTGGATAGGAGTTTAACTGGGGCTGTTGACCAGGGTTCTCAGTTTTTTTCTACATGGGCCTGCCTACTGCGCTGTTTGGGCTTCCTCAACAGCATAGCAACTGAATTGTAAAAGAAAGTATTCTAGAGGCAGTAGACTCTTTGTCAGTGATGTCAGAGGATTTTTGAGTATGCATATCTATTCGTACTTAAAAAATATTTCTTCTATTTCAATGGTGAAGAATGTTAAGTAGAGACTTATCTCACTAATTCATTTTTTTTTTTTTTTTTTTTTTTTGAGAGAGGAGTGGAGAGAGAGCATGAGCAATGAGGGGGAGGGGCAGAGGGGGAGAGAAAGAGCCTAGGTAATCTTCACACCCAGCCTAGAGCCCAGTGTGGCGGTTGATCTCACCAGCCTGAGTTAATGATGAGCCGAAATCAAGAGTAGGACACTTAACTAAATGAACCACTCAAGTGCTGTTTATGTCACTAATTCTTTTTTTTTTCTTTTTTGATTTCATATCATTTTATTTTCTTTGCATATATATCCAGAAGTGAGATTGTTGGAACATGTGATAGTTTTACTTTTTAAAAAATTTTCTAAATTTTATTTTTATTTTATTTTTTACAAAATTTATTTATTTTTTTATGTCACTATTTCTTATACTCTATCATTTTTGCAGCAGAGAACAGATAACTCCTTCCTTTCATCTCTGTTAATTGAAGTTTTTGAGCATATGCCATTCATGCTCAGAGTACAAATATTTTATTTACTTAATAAAAAAATAGGAGTTAAAAAAGTAAAAGATAAAAACTTAAGATATCACAATAGTTTAACCTCATGGGCTTGTGCACCTTATTTTAGGGAACTCTAGACTACTATTTTTTTCCTTTTTTGACTTCCCACTTTCTTCTCTATCCATTTATGTCAGCTAGTCTGAAAGTAATCCCTTTTTTTCTTATAGGACCTTTCTGCTCTTCATGTCAAGTAGTAGAGTCCAGTTCCCCTGTCTTTTAATATAGGCTGGTCTTGGTGTTTTCTGGATCAACAGAGTGTGGCAGAAATGATATTGTGGGACTTCTGAAGCTAGATTCTAGGAAGTCTTGCAAACTCCCCCCTGCTTTTTGGAATGTTGGCTTGTAGGCTGATCGTTTGGGGAACTCAGCCTCCATGTTGTGAGAATGCCAAGCCATACAGAGAGTCTGTGTGTAGGTGCTGCGGTTGCCAGCCCAGCCGAACACAGCTGATGGCCAACATCAGCTGCCAGCCAGGTGAGTGAGCCATTTTGGATGTCCAGTCCAATCAAGCCTTCGTATGACTATAGTCCCATCCATCACCTGTAATTACATAAGAGAATCACCCAGCTGAGCCTCCAGAACCATGAACAAAATAATAAGTTATTCTCCTATGTCACTAAGTTTACAAGTGATTTGTTATGCAGCAATAGATAACCAGAACACCATTTTCCCCTTGTTTTCTTATAAGGTCTTCTAATTATTAATGCCCTTTTATGAATCGTAACTAGAGAATCTTCCCTAAAAACATTGAAATCTGTGTATTATTTTATAGACAGGGGAACTGAGGCTCTGAGAGGTTAATTATATCTCTTAAAGGGCAAACAGGAAACAAAGATCCTAGAATTCAAAATGCAAGTCTTTGGGATATGAAAGCCCAAATTCTTTCTACTACAGCATTCTTCAGGTGAAGCCGCATGCCACTGTGAAATAATATTAGGTATTATTCAACATGATTTCCTGGGATGTTAAACAGAAGTTCCAGTTGGATTTTTTTGGTTCCTCAGGGCTTAGAAAGAGATAAAACAACCACCAGACCGCCAGTATATTTGGCAGGGTCAGGGATCCCCAACAATGAGGGTGGATCCAAAGCCCCTCATAGACACCCTGCAAAAGAAAGAAATTTTAACCATCTTCCAGGTGCATAGAGTAGGCCATACAGTAAGCTAGGACAATGCCAGGTAAGTAACATTTTACCGCCAATACCTGTTCTTTCTCTGCAATTATGATTGCCCATTTCTCAGTCAAACCACCACCTTGGAAGGGTCAGAATAAGCAGCTAGAAAGGATAGGAGGTGATCTAGAAAGAGAGAAGTTCCACTTACCCTCTTCCCAGGGGGCAGGCTTTGTTTAGGTATCGGTGAACTAGCTGGGATAAGGGGTGATGTTAATTAACTCTTAATTACAGCCTTAATTATATTACTAACTTTCTAGGTATCAGAGCGAGATGCTTTTCAACTTAAAATATAGGCATTTTTATTACTTAAAGTTCATCCAAAAGGTCATGATTATCTGAGTTTCCATCGGGGAAAGGGGAGAGCTTGATCTGCTATGAAAATTCTAAAGAGAGAGTGGGAAACAAAACAGGTTCATATTGCTATTTGATGCTGTTGAATTAAGCTGGTCCAAGTCACCTGTCATGTAAGGTATCTTGCAGCTGGATGACACTGCGGTATTTCATAGATGGCTCAGAAGCCTAAATGGGAGAGCTACTATTGTGAACATGATTCGACTATGGACTCTTTTGGAATAGAAGTGAATTTTAAAATTTTAAGCGAAAGAAGATCTTTAGCTATAAACAGAGAACTCAGAGAATCTATACCCTTTTATAAGAATTGTGAAAATGTCAATATAAAATATTATAACTATTGAATATAAAATGGAGTTTTCCAATGACCATGTTATGTGACTTGCAATTTGTTTGGATAATTATACTATTAGGGAGCTTTCAGCTCTTCAAGTGATTTTTTTGAGGCTTCTTTCCTTTATGTTGTACCCTCCCTTTTCCTTTCTGAAATTGGTCCCCTCATTAAACTGTAATACAATTAATATCTAACAGGAACACGTTATATTTTACTTTTTATTCTTGAGAGCAAGTGTTTTTGTTGAGACACTAGTATTAGTAAAGAGTGAGATATCATATAATCTTTCCAGTGAGATAGATATGTTATATAGTAATTTTCAGATCTTGTCTTAGAAAGATAATAATTGTGTTTTATTTACCAAAAGTTGTTGAAAGAAAACAAAAGAAATTGACTAGGGTTGTTATTGATAACATTTTCTGTTCTATTTTTTTGGGTTTATAAATGAAGTATTTTCCCCAAAGATGTCAAAATATCACATATCTGGAAAGAAATACAGCTAACCCTTTCTGTTTTATTTTACATTTTAATGGTGCCTTTTTTTTTATTGAGTAAAATATTCTTATCGACTTGGATGAGATTTTTATTTCTGGAGTTTACTGGGTTGTCCAGTCAAATACGAACACATCAGGACTTCTCATTATTTTTCTGGCATAATCTCCTATCAGCTGTTTGGTATAATAAAAATAACGTCTTTACCATTCAGTATTGTTATGTGATTAGCTTCACCTGCTTTTGGAAACAGAAATAGATACTAGCTTATTCTGGATATGTATGGAGCAGCATACACCCATTGTTTTCAGGCCAAAGTTACTGGCATAGAACTCTTACTTAGGCTATTAAGTTTACTTGAAAATGTTAATCAAAACTCATCTTGGTTTAATAATGGATACTGGTGGAAGAGAATTTGTTTAAAACATTCTCTGTCATAGGAATGGATGAGATATTTACTGACTATAATCAATAGTACAATGATAAAATTCTTCATTCAGTTAACTCGTTTATCACTTGCCATTCGTTTTCTCAGGATAGTGCTAACAGTAGAAGGTAGATAAGTGCAAGAAATAGTCTGTGTGCATAAATGAGAAGAGAGAAGATGGAGAGGGAAAAGATCTTGTTCAGGGCACCTTATAGTCCATATGAGACGGCTCTGTCTGTAGCTTGGTATGAAGGAAATCCAATGTGGCCGGATAAAGGAAAGCTAGGTGCACTCCTGTATATGTGTACCTTCTTCTCTCCTAAAAGGAAACAAAAATATTTCAATTATCACTTTTCTCCATAATATGATTCTTTGTAATGTCTTCAATGAAATCAATATCTTTTTACAGAATAGTATATTGAGGTTTTTTTTTTTTTTTTAAAGGTTTTATTTATTTATTTGACAGAGAGATCACAAGCAGGCAGAGAGAGAGGAGGAAGCAGGCTCCCCTAGAGAGCAGAGAGCCCGATGCGGGGCTCGATCCCAGGACTCTGAGATCATGACCTGAGCCGAAGGCAGCGGCTTAACCCACTGAGCCACCCAGGCGCCCCAGTATATTGAGGTTTAAAAAAAAAACTCTAAAATCACTATACTGATTACTTTTTGAGAAAAATATCTGTTTTTAAATGACCTGAATGAGATCTAAAAATGTATGTTTTTCTTATAGACAGTATTTTCTTTCTTGGAAATTTTTTGCCTGCAGGGGTTTGTAGGTTCTGCTGGGCAGAGGTAGAGGATGGGACCTCCGGGTGTGGAATAGTGCCCGCTAAAACAAAATGGCTTGGCGTATGTTGGTTGAATGAATGTGTGCAGACCAAAAGAACAGAGTATCCTAAGTGATTTCATTATTTTGATGTACTGCATTGCCTGTGTTCAGAAGAGTAACAGCTAGCTAATAGAGCTGGAGGAACCCATTTCTCTAGTCAAAGCAGTTTTCCCAAGAGTGATGCATGGTAGATAAAACAAAAGGGTCGCTTCAGAGTCCTTACTTCTATTTTAGCTGTTCCAGTGATGAAATTTTCATCTTAGTGCATGATACATTTCAATGAGCTGAGGACAAACAGAAAGGGTTTATGGGAAAGAGAAAGGGTTTATGGGTGCTGCTTCCTATCGTGCTCTCTTCAGCCGCAAAGCACCTTGTTGATGATCGGGAAAAGTGATTATAAGGGGCCTGCTTTAGAAAGATGAGGCAGGGTCTTTCAATGACTTTGGAGGGAGTTGAAGAATGTCTTAGCAACTGGTGTCATGGTGTCATGTTGAAAACCAGTGCTTTCACAGACCATGCTCTACCACTGTTATTGGTAGCGCTATATAGGTGGTACTGAACTTCAGAACATGACTCTACATGTCTATTTGGACGAATTGTAAATTAAATATTTACTTTCATCTGTTTCTACCATTTTCAACATCCTGAATATTCTTTAATGCACAATAACGAGTATGGTTAGTGGTCACTAAGTCCTTGTAAATAAGATTAGGACAAACCCTGAATGATGGCACAATGTTTAGTGCTTATTTCAAAACAACAGTTCGCCAATTATTTCTGTTTTCTTCCACATTATCTAAACAGACAAGCTGCTGTTTCCTTACCAACATTTTCTTAAGGAAAAAACTGTGCCACGGAAAATTAGCATTTTGAGAAATTTCAATGAAAAGTGACATTTAACACCTGAGCTGTATCCTAAGAGCTTTGTCAGTGACAGAGGCCTCGGGGACGAGCCATCAGGAGTGAGAACAGAACTGTACCGAGGACCTCGATGATCCCTTCCAATCCACTCAGACTCTGATATTACTTTACATCACTATGACCATGCTCCAGGAAGACTGCCAAGATGTTACAGCTTTCCCCGCCAGCCCCCACAGCTAATTGATCATCTGATATGGGATGCCTTGACTCAGGCATATCACATATACACACCGTGAGGTCCAGAGGCAGCTGGCATGCTCATTGCTGATTTCTTTGTTTGGCAACTTCCTAAAGCAGCATGGGGCACACAGAAACACTTGGCACATCACCAAGAAGTAAAGAAGTCTGTTAGTGAACCCAGTGTGGGGGTAAATAGGATGTTAGCTAGGGTCACTGATGAGTTGGCCATTAGGTTAAGGGATATAATTTATGGGTCAGATTGATAAAATTCTGGCTTTTTTTGTTGTGCCATTGTAAATTTTATTTCCAAATTCTCCGCTGAAATTAGGTACCTAAAACAGATTTCCGCACACAGCTAAGGAGTATCAATGAAAAGAACCCCATTTGGTCGAGTTTGAGGCCAATTTCAGCTGATTGGACCAGTCCTTGGGGGTCGCTGATGTATTACAGCAGACGGTAGACAAGAGGGAGTCCTCAGTCTGCCACTGGGGCTTTCCTTTTCCCATTTATCCCCTCTCTGCTTCTTGCCAGATCTGTTTTGCATTTGAAGTTGATTGAAATGGGTCTCACTGTTAACCTGTCAACTGAAACCTCTGTGATTTAGAGGACTTTTTGTTCATTTCATTGGTACAAGAAATTGAAGTGAGAAATCTGGATCCTTTTAGAACATTGGAGATGACCAAACACAACAGCATCTGGACTTACCCTCAATTAATGGAAAAATGTTGTCAGGTGCAGGGGATGAAATTTTTTTAGAAAGGTGGTCCTTCCATGCCAAAAGTTTGTTGTGGATAATGACCTCTCTGGAGCTGTTCTGAAAGTCCCTGGAAAACATTATAAAGAATTATACCGTCTTGGATTTAGATGCATTTATTCTTCCTAAAAACACAAAATGCTTTCGTATATAGGTTATCTCATTTATCTTCATAACATCAGCATGAAATAGTTTGTGGCAGGCATAATTATCCTTTTTTTATGGAGAGAGAAATGAGGTGCCAAGGGAAATGAAAAGGGCACAGAATATTTATGCTTTGCAGTGTTTTTCTTTCCAAACAGATGAAAATACTCGATAGGATCTAAACTTACTATTTTTTAAACTTATTTTTATTATGTGAAAAGCTTTTAATTATGGGTGAGTTGTGTATAGTAGAAGGATACTAACTGTTTTGTGCCATAACTTTAGGGAAAAGCAATAAGTTGCTATCTGTTAAATCACTTTTCTTCTATGTTAAATCTAGTTTTGGTGAATTGAAAGACCTATGAATGAAAATAAATTTGTCTGAAAAATGGGTTAAAATAATCTTGTTCTTGGTCCTTGAAAACTGGAAATTTAGCTTGCCTAGCAGTAATGAAATAGAACCAGATGTGATTTTCCAGGGCAGAAAGCAGCCTAACATGAGCACCTTGGTCATAGGATATAGAGGTTGAGCCAAATTTAAAGCATTGTTACTGTATTACGTCAGAGACACTGAGAAGAAAAATGATGAAAAATTATGGAGAGTGAGCTGGACTCTTTTGGAAAAAGGTGTTTGGTAAAATAAATATGTTGTCGAGAGCCCCTGAATGATATTTGAGGAAAGTGTTAGGTGGAACTTTATTAGATAGGATAAAAGTTTTCCTAAGGCTATAGAGAATCTAAAAACAGAATGACAATCAAGATAGAAATTTTTATTCTCTTTTGTAGGTCTGGTTAAGTGGTTGGGGTGGTCTCGAAGTTTGACAGTATCAGAAACCCAGGATCCTTCTGTCTTCAACCTTTCATTTTATGGTTCTTATTCCCCCATATTGTGTCCTTATTCTAATCAGTTGGAAGTATGGAAAACCTGCTCCTTATTTTTGAGTACACAAACTAGAAGTCCTGCATCTCCATGGGCCACGAACACGTCTATCTTCAGCAGGGGCTGGGACATGTAGTCTTTAGCCAGGTAGCCATATGCCCAGCTAAAGTGTGAGGAGCTAATGACTAAAGCAAGGTGGGGAGAATGGATATAGTGAAGAAAACCCCACAGTCTCTAGCACAGAATGGGCTGTGACAAAGTTTTAATCTATTTTAAGACATATCATCTTTATGATTGTTTTAGCATGAAATGCTACCAGACATACATTCTACACAACATTGCTGATGAGTACATGTTCTCTGAGAGATTTCCTTAACTCAATTGAGAGTAATGATGTCACTAAATCATTAAGATAATGAATTATACGGATGCCTGAGTGGCTTAGTCGGTTAAATGGCTGTCTTCTGCTAGGATCATGATCCCAGGGTCCAGGGACAGATTCCCTCATTGGGCTCCCTGCTTAATGGGGAGCATGCTTCTCTCTCTCCCTCTGCCTGCTGCTCCCTCTGCTTGTGCTCTCTCTCTGTCAAATAAATAAATAAAATCTTTTTTTAGAGAAGATAATGAATTATGTATTTCTTATATTAAAGGGGCAAATGCAAGTTCATTATTTTTTGCCATGCTTGTTAATACTTTGCATTGGAGTAATCTTCATTACATTGGAATAATTAAGAAATTAAGAAATTACTCACACACACACACACACCGTAGTAGAGTCTGGTGGAAGTATTAAGAATTCACTTACTTGGGGCGCCTGGGTGGCTCAGTGGGTTAAAGCCTCTGCCTTCGGTTCAGAACGTGATCCCAGGGTCCTGGGATCGAGCCCCTGCATCAGGCTCTCTGCTCAGCAGGGAGCCTGCTTCCCTTCCTCTCTCTCTGCCTGCCTCTCTGCCTATCTGTCATCTCTGTCTGTCAAATAAGTAAATAAAAGCTTAAAAAAAAAAAGAATTCACTTACTTAACTACTCTATTACAAAATGAAGTTTATCAGTAATGCTACAATCAGCAGAAGTACCAGTTAGCTGCAAAAGAAGGTAATGAACAAATTCTTATTGGGATAGGGTACCAGGAGTGGTTTTTAGAGGTATGGGTATATATTTTTCTTCTTTTGTCTCTTATTTTGTAAAGTATTGTAACACCTTTTAAAAATAAATTTCTTTCAACATACCTTAGAAAATTTTTTCATTTGCAGGATAGACCTTAGGAAAATATCAACTCTCTTTCCATTTGCTGTTGTCAAAAAAGAAGTTCAACTTGTAAAAGCAAAACTGACAGCCAACAAATGCCAATAAATATGTTAATATAGGAATATAGCTTAAACAATCATAGTGGGATAAAATAGTCTTTTTTCCTGCCCCATTCTCTCTCTACCCTTGATTGCTATTTCATAGAAACAACCACATGAAACTATTTAGATGTTATTTCTGTTATTTATCTCCCTATTTCTAAGTAATATGCTTGCAAGACTATTTTTTATTTTAAAAAGTCTGCACACATTTTCCATTGATATCTAGCCTTTTAAGATGAAGATTTTATTCTCTTATGCCCGCAATGGCTCACCCCACAATACACACATATATTTCCCTCCTACCCTTTAAATACAGCTGTCTTATTTTTTGTTGTTCAATCATTATTCAATGATTATTTCATTATGATTACATAGAAGTTTGTCACAATTGAGTTACGTAGTGTCCTATGATGACATTTCCCCTTGGAATTAGATATTGCCTTATTTTTGTTTACTTCTTTACTTTCTATACTTCTTAAGATTCACTTCACCTTAAGATACTTTTTCAAAGCTATCAAATTCATGTCACTGTGGTAAACAAACGAACAAACAAACAAAACCCCTCAGACAACCTATAAGATTCTTTTTTGTTTGTTTTCTTGGTGATGCTTTTCTTGGAGCTTTCAATCTACTTCCCTTCTGGACTGGTGTTTTCTATGCCAGAGAAACTGTTGTTCTGAAGCTTCCCTTCAGCCTGGTCTTACGCATTCTCTGCGCTTCTTCTGCCTCTTCCTGGATCTCATATCTTCTTCCTTGGCTGACTGTCTGCGTGTGGCAGACTACATCAGCCATTAAGTCCTGAGAAAGGGTATATGAGAAGTTAATTTTTGAGACTTTTTATGTCTGAGGATGTCCTTATTCAGTTGCCATGTTTGGTTTTTTAATTTAGTTATGAAAGAATTCTAAATTGGAAATCATTTTAGCTCAGAATTTTGGCCACATTTGTCTTCCACTTTCCATTATTATAGCTGAGAATTCGAATGCATTTCTCATTCTCTATTCTTCCCAGGCATTCTGGTTTTGTATCTGTAATTTTATGAAGCTTCTCTTTATCCACAATTTTCTGAAATTGTAGTATGAAATGCTTTTGTGTGAGTCTTATTCATTCGCTAAGATGGGTATTTCTGGTGGTGCACTTTTCAATCTGTAATTTCCTAGTTCTGAGATTTTTGGTGAGATGGAGTATTATTTATTTGATTATTCCTGCCTCTCTTCTACCATTATTCAAACTTTCTCTCTCATCCTCCTGTCTCTCATATAAATATATATTAAATATTTTTAATTAATATATAAATATATACTAAATATATATTTAATATATATAAATATTTAATCTCATATAGATACCTACATCGTCTGCTCTCTCTCTATATATACACACACACATATTTGCATACACACAAATATAAAATATAGTTATAGATATACATAATGTATTTTACAAATATTTTATCTCAGTCTTTTGTTTGTCTTCTCATCTCTTAACAATGTCTTTTGAAGAGCAGAAGTTTGTAATTTTAATATTAACGAAGTCCAATTTGTCAATTTTCTTCTTCATGGACTGTGGTTTTGGTATTTTATCTGAAAAGTCATTGTCAAATCCAAGGTCACACATATTTTCTTATGTTATTTTCTAGGAGTTTTATAGGTTTGTCTTTTACATTTAGATCTATGATCTATTTTGAATTAATTTTTATGAAAGGTATAAAGTTTATGTCTAGATTTTTTTTTTTTTACATGTGGATGTCCAGTTGTACCAATACCATTTGTTTGAAAAGACTACATTTACTCTATTGTACTGCCTTTGTTCCTCTGTTAAAGATCAATTGACAATATTTGTGTAGGTCTATTTCTGGGATCTCTATTTTGTTTCATATGTCTGTCTGTTTTTTCACCAATACCACAGTCTTAATTACTATAGCTTTACAATAAGTCTTAAAGTTGGGTGGTGTCAATCGTCCAACTTTGTTCTTTCTCAATATTATGTTTGCTGTTCTGGTCTTTAGCCTTTCCATGTAAATTTTACAATTGGTTTATCAATAGCCGCAAAATAAGTTGCTGTTTTTTTGTGGGGGGTGGGGGGGTAGGGGGAGAGGGAGAGAATCTTAAGCAAATTTACATCCAGGGGGAACCTGGAATGAATCGAGACTGAATCTCACACTGGTGAGATCATGACCTGAGCTGAAATCAAGAGTTGGATGATTAGCCAACTGAACCACTTAGGTGCCCCTACTTGTTGGGGTTTTGATTGGGATTACATTGAGTCTATGGATCAAGTTGGGAAACGTTTCACATCTTAACAGTATTGAGTTTTCCTATTCATGAATGTGGAATATCTCTCTATTGTTTAATTCTTTGATTTCTTTCATAAGAGTTTTGTAGTTTTCATCACATAGATCTTTATATAATTTGTTAGATTTATATCTGCTTCTTTTTTTTTGCCATTTTTGGTAACTATAAATGGTGTTTGTTTTAAATTTCTAGTTGCAATTATTCATTGTTGGTATATAGGGAAGCAGCTGTGTTTGTGTATTAACCTTATATCTTGCCACTTTCCTATATTATGAGTACCAGAAGTTGTTTGATTTGGTCAGTTTTGGGGGATTTTCTACATTAACAATTTTGCAAAAAAGACATTTTGGTCTTTTTCTTCTCAACCTATATAATTCTTATATCTTTTTTTGTTCTTGCTAAATTAACTAGGACTTTAAGTATAATGATGAATAGGAATGATAAGAGGGCACATCCTTGTTTTGTTCTTAATATTAGAGAGAAAGCTTCTAGTTTTTCACCATTAAGTATGATGTTAGCTGTTTGTTTTATGTAAATGTTCTTTTTCAAATTAAAGAAGTTCCCCTCTGTTACTAGTTTTCTGAGAGTTTTTATGATTTTGTCAGATGTTTTTTCTGTATCCATTGATATGATGATACAAATTTTATTCCTTAGCCTGTTGATATAATGGATTACACTAATTGATTTTTTTATTATTGAACCAGTCTGGCATAGCTGGAATAAATCCCACTTGGTTGTGGCATATAACTCTTTTTCTACTTTATTGGATTCAATTTTTCTATTATGTGTAACTCTGTTCTTTATGATAAGTTAGTAAGCCAAGTCATACCAACAGAAAATGTAGCCTTTTTTCATAGTAGTCTTTTGTTAAATTAATACTAAATTTACAGATAGGATTTAAAAACTGGTTGAACGTGGTTAATGAGGAAAAGAAAATAATTGAAGATCATTTTACACTGTTGAGACTTGTTGAGAATATTAATGAAGAAAGAAAATTCGATAGGAGAAATAGATATTAAAAATAAAATATTTTTGTGAAGATATTAAAAAATACTTATTTTTGTGGTTCCAGCATTATGGTCAAGAGGAAATATATATCAGGACTGAATAAGCAGGAAACAAGCTGAAGGTAGAGAGTCTTGGGAATCATCTTTATATTAATGACAGTTGAAGCTGTACAAGTGGATATTAAGGGAGAGATGGAAAAGGAATGAAAGATCTGAAAAGACCCTGGGGAATACTTATATAGAGAGAAATAGAAGAAAAATAAGAACCAACAAAGGAGACTGATAAGACACATTTTAGGGGAGAACTAAAATGATATAATATCACAGAAGGAAAAGGAGGAATTGCAAGGATAAGGGATGGTAATCATTCTTGAATATGAAAGAAAAATCGAAAAATGGGGGCAAGCAAGGAGCCATGGACTGGGTAGTTAGAAACTCATTAGTAGATTTTTTTCCTTAAAGTGTAAGTAGTGGAAGCCAGAATGCATAAGGTAAAATGGAAAATGGAGGCAGTGATTGTAGTCTATGCCCTCAGAAATATTAACAGTGAAGAGAGAAGAGAAGTGAATTAAAAAATTCAGACATAACAAGGTTAAAGGAGGTGTCTCACCAGCAGTGAGGCTTTTAGCTTGTCTGACTGCTGTGTGAAAGGAGCCACTGGAGAGAGATGTTGAAGATGCAAGACAGAAGGCGACTTATTATTTTTTTTTTTTAAAGATTTTATTTATTTATTTGACAGAGAGAGAGATCACAAGTAGGCAGAGAGGCAGGCAAAGAGAGAGGAGGCAGCAGGCTCCCTGCTGAGCAGAGAGCCTGATGCGGTGCTCGATCCCAGGACCCTGAGATCATGACCTGAGCCAAAGGCAGAGGCTTTAAACCACTGAGCCACGCAGGCGCCCCACGACTTATGAATGAGATTACTGTTCAATATATTGTTGCCTCAGAATAAGTCAACATTTATGTGATTGGTCACTGAATGATTTAGATGTCTTTTAGAGAGCTTTATACTAGTTTAATATCTAAAAGTGTACATCAGGGGGCGCCTGGATGGCTCAGTGGGTTAAGCCTCTGCCTTCAACTCAGGTCATGATCTCAGGGTCCTGGGATTGAGCCCCAAATTGGGCTCTCTGCTCGGTGGGGAGTCTGCTTCCCCCCTCTCTCTGCCTGCCTGTCTGCCCACTTGTGATCTCTGTCAAATAAATAAATAAAATCTTAAAAAAAAAAGTATACATCAGTTACTTTAGGTTAGGTTGCTCCACAATAACCCACAATCCTCAAATCTCAGCAGCTTGTAATAACTAAGGTGTATTTCTTGCTGACACTTCATGTATATTATATACCAGGTCAGCTGGGGGGTTTGCTGCAGTTTGTTAGTATTCTAGGATCCTGGCTAATAGAGTAGCCCTCTTTCTGAGATTGACAGGCACTCTCGCAGAGGGAAAAGGCATGTTAAATTATATACTAACTTTTAAAGCTTCCAACTGCGGGTGACTTTCAGTCACTGTCACTCACATTACATTGGCCAAATCAAGTCATGTGACCATGCTGCCTTCCCAAGGAAGGAGGGAATTACAGTCCTAACACATGAAGAGATCTAACCAGAGTATTACAAACATTCCTATTGGCTTCTATTAGGAGTATACTGACTTGCATTACTTTATTGAATTATAGTCATCAGAAATTTCTACCAAAGTTGGGTGTTAGACTTTTCTTCAGGAAACTAATCCTATATTATAGCTTTGCTTCTAAGGGTGAGAATATGAATGATAGCTGATTTACATTTGTAATGCCATTTTTAGAAATGTAATTTCAGTTGTGTGCCAGAAGTACGTGATATGGTGGTAGAAATGTGAAAGGAATACCTCGGATTTTACCAATTATCACTTTAAAATTAAAGTTAGAAATAATAAAATTTGTTAAATAAAATTATTAACAAACATTTTTCTTAGAACTAGTTGACTAATGATCCTTTTCATTTTTTAAAAATTCTGGAAAAAATTTTAAAACAATGTCAGGCGCTATAAGGGAATAAAATAGAAGGTGAAACAAAGATCTGGACTTGGCCACACTAATCAAATTCTCAGGGTACAGAGTTCAGCTCCCTCTAACTGTGCAGTCCTCACAGTGTAAAACATTCCCTGTTATCCCAACAGGATACATTTTCTTTGAATAAGTGACCACATATATTTGGTTTAGCATAGATTCAGTCACCAGTGGTAATTTATAAATGCTGTACAGGGAAGTATTTAGCGTTCAAAGCATGAGCTATCCTTTATTATCCCAGTTTCAAGTACCAGCATAATCTCATGAACTTGACAGATTCTTCACAAATGTACATATTAGAAGTCTTCAGGGAGGCATCCTAAACATGTGTAGCATTATTAAGGATTTAAATTGTAAACCATTTTAAGTGTGGGCATGGTAGGAGTAGTAATTTTATGGATTATGAAGTGTTTTTCTCATCACAGCCGAAACAGATTTATCTGTAACACTTTTCTGTGTCTGTTAAAGTGTGAGGCTCCACAGAATGCAGTCAGGGTGTTAACACTTTTGGGTGACATCTCTTTCCTTGATGTCCTCTGTAGTCTTTTAAGAGTCTCTCTGTAGGACTTCACTGTTCAATGGCTTTTACCTAGCTATGAGTGAATTTAAGAGGTGAAAGGAGTGTTCTCTAGAGTACTAGTAGAGTTCCTTGGAATATTTAAAAAGAGTGAAATCAGATGTCAAGATGTCTGCAAGAGAGATAAAAGGTAATTTGTCTTTAACATTGTTTTTCTCTTGATAAGTGCATAATATTAAATCTACACATCAGTTTTTGTGTGTGTGTGTGGATAGATAGAATCTGAGGCAGTTAAAAAAATAGACTTTATGGCTAGGGAAGCTGAAAAGAGATGAGTTATTTCTGAAGAAGGCCTTCAGGCCAGTGTTGTGTTGGGTTAGAATCTACAAAAGAAGTAACTATTGGTCAGAACCCCGCACTCATCTTTGAAACAACTATGGTAAGATAAAAGGAAAAGGTTCAAAGTAAAAGCAAACCATTGATGTGCAGGTATTAAGGAAAAATTAATTGTAAGACATGTATACCCCAACAAAAATAAAAAATCTTGTTGAGGATCAGAGGTTGTTTAAGATAGATTTTTATTAATGAGAGAGTGTATTGGATGGATAAACATGGGGAACATGTTAAAGTTTCAGGTGTATAATGAATAATCTAGTCTATACTAGAGTGGCATTCCACTAATACCTGTTAATTAATTTCATGGAATATAGAATATTTTGACAGGATGAATGACTTATTTATCTGTTGAATCCAGTCAGTTTGAAGGTGTAATAGTACTTAGCATGTTGTCAGTATTAGCTCTTAGAAGTTATTAGTTGATTTTAAAGATTCTGGATTAAGATGTTCATCTGGTATTTTAAATAGAATACAGGTTTAGAAAATGCCTCTACACTATTAGCTTTATGAAAATAAGATATTGACTTTGAATTTAGATGTTTCCCAATGAGAGCTTGCATATTTTAATGTGAAATATAAAAATATTGTCATTTGACTTCAGCTATTTAATATTTGAGCATATATAGTTTGACTGAATATATGTGTTTGTGGAACTTATATATTTCTGGTTAATGGATTTTAAATGGACAATGAATAACAAGAAACAGCAATACTATTCATCCAAAAGTTTTTGAATTTTAAGATTACCTGAATTTATCATACCTGATAATTATGTTAAAGACCAGCCTTTCTAAAATAATTCTGGTGAGGTACCTGGATGGTTCAGTCAGGTAAGCATCTGCTTTTGGCTCAGCTCATGATCCCAGGGTCCTGGGATAGAGCCGCATAGGATTCTGCTTCTCCCTCTCCCTCTACCCCTCCCTCCCTGCCCTCCTCGTTTTCTCTCTCTCAGTTGAATAGCAATGGATTGATTTTCTGTGCTGCTCAGGAACACTATAACTTTCTTGTTAAATTCACTATGAAGGTAGTAGTTTTGATGTGTAAGGTATGGAAGATGGAATACATTTGTCTGTTCTTACTTCTACATGCACAGAAGAATCCTTTAAATGTTTTCATTTTACCCATGGGATGCACTAAATTTTTTAAATGATAGATTCCATATTTTTGACAAAAAAAAAAAAACACCTCAACAAACTTTTTCTGAAAGATTTGAAGTATAGAGTGCTGTCATATTCATTGTAGGATCCTGGTAGAATGAAATCAAAGATACATGCTTTGTGTCTGTGTTTATAGCTGTATTAGGGTTAACACATTTAATATACAAAATATATATGTAATATATATTTATGTATGTATATATAGACATATGCATATATATAATACCTATCTTTTTTATACATTCCAAGCAATGAGAGAAGTTTTTGTTTAGATAACTAACTTTAAGGATTTTATTTTTTTATTTGAGAGAATGAAAAAGAGAGAGAGTGCGAGAGCACGAGTGGGTGGAGGGGCAGAGGGAGAAGCAGGCTCCCTGCTGAGCAGGGAGCCCAATGCAGGGCTTGATCGCAGGACCCTGGGATCAAGACCTGAGCTGAAGGCAGACGCTTAACTGACTGAGCCACCCAGGAGCCCCTAGATAGCTAACTTTAAATAGGCATCCAGACTGAGTGCATATCTTTAAATATTACTTTGGACTTTAAGAGCAAAGAAGGCTACCTGAGTGAGTTTCCTTTTAACACTGCAGTAGTGATTTGCCAGAGGTCTCTTTTCTTGTAGTGGAGGTACATTATCCTCTCTGGTGGATCCTGGCAACCTGTATACAAAACATGGAGAACATCTTAGCATTAAGCATGGAGCACAAGTCCAAACCTGTTACACTAGGAAAAGATACAACATTTACTTCTTGGTGGATTACCTCCTTTACTACTGTTGCTACTTCAGAAGTAGGGCAGAGTGTAACCCAGGGCTTTCTTTAAATATGAAATTAAAAAGAATAGCTAGAAGTTTCTGGGCTGGGAATCCAGTGTACAATACCACATTCATTCACTTCCTTTATAGAATACAAGAAAATGAAAAACATATGGGGGGACTTGTTGAGTTTTGTTCTGTACTCTATTCTTGTTAATGGAATTTTTTTTCAGAATCAAACATTCTGAGTGCTTCTTGGTGGATGCATGTGGGTTTGAAAACACCACAGCATGTGGGACCCAGCAAAACATGAATTTTATATATTTTCCTTGGCTTCTGTATGTCATGATCTGTTCAATATGACAATCTGGGAAACAGTAAATTTTAGCTAGGTCTTAGGGCTAAGTCATGAACTTCATTTGGTAAGGATAAGAAGTCTGGTAATGAGAAGTGGACTGATATTCTACTTGGTTCTCCTATTTATGTAATTTATGTACTGGGAATTTAGTTTCTCACTGTTGAGATTGTAACACCTAACTACATGTCCACATATCCTACAGCATTTTTTTTCCACGCCAGTACAGTGCTTGTTCTGTTTTGTCAGATGAACACAGCATTAGGATCTATTGAGATAAGTATATATAAAGTTATGTCAGTTACTGCTTTAATAATGCTGTGTAACAAGGAGCCACGCTCTCTTAATGACGCAAAACAAAAACGTTTACTAAACTCCTGTGTCTGTGGGTCAGATGGAGGTCAGCAGATCTAGATTAGGCTCAGCTAGGGTAACTGGCTGGGACTAGTCTGCTTTACACATCTCCCTTTTTTGTCCTGGGACAGTAGGCTAAGTCTTTCATGTCCTCCTTATGGCAGTGGTAGACATGTAAGAGGGCAAGCTCAAACATGCGTGTGCACATCCATGTGTTAAATGGGGGAGAGTTGCATTACACTCACCAGTGTTCTTTTGATCAAAGCATGGATAAATCCAAGGTCAAGGAACAGAAAAATATCATTACTTTTACTGGAGGAATTGCAAAGCACATGGATATAGGGAGTGGCAAAGAATTGAGGCCGTTAACATATTGTATCACAAGAGTTATTACTCATTTTCATGCTATTAATGAGAACAGAGTATATAGATAGAATAGACTGACAGAACCCAAGGAAGCAGTTTATAAAGTAATGCACCCCAATCTTTTGCTTGATTGAGTATAAAATTGCATGATTATATATATTTTTCTCCTTCTCTTGTTCCCCCTATGTATTCCATGGAGTACAAATGACATCTTCTTTATTCATCATTTATTCTTAGAATAGACTAGTTCTTGGCATGAAAGCTCAGCATATATTACTGCAAGGAATCAGTGAACTTTATCTACAGTTAGTTTTCTTTTAAAATCAATTGAAATAATATAGTGGTTGATTTTTACATTGAGATAATTGACATATAACATTATATTAGTTTTAGGTATATAACATAATGATCTCACATACTATGAAATGATTACCACAATAAGTTTAGTTAAATTCCATTACCATGCATTGTTAAAAAATTTTTTTCTTGTGTTGAGGAGTTTTAAGATCTCCTCTCTTAGCAACTTTCAAATACACAATACAGTGCTGTTAACTATAATTATGGTGCTGTACATTATATCCCGAGGACTTAGTTGTCTTATAACTGGAAGTTCGTACTTTTTGATGACCTTCACCCATTTCATCCACTTCCTGTTTCTGGCACCTACCAATCTGTTCTCTGTATCTATGAGTTTGGTTAGTTTTAGATACCACATAAATGTGAGATCAAGCATATCTCTGTCTGACTTATTTCACTTAGAATAATGCACTAAAGTCCATTCATGTTATCTCAAATAGCAATATTTTCTTCTGTTTTATGACTGAATAATATTCCATTGTGTGTGTGTGTGTGTGTGTGTGTGTGTGTGTGTGTACATACCACATTTTCTTTATTCATTAGTCTAGCAATGAATTCTTATATTGTTTCCATGTCTTGGCTATTGTAAATAATGCTGCAATGAAAAAGGAGTGGGGGAACAGATAACTTTTTGAGATAGTGATTTTGTTTCCTCTGGATAAATATCCAGAAGTACAATTGCTGGATCATATAGTAGTTCAATTTTTATTTTTTTAAGGAAACTCCATACTGTTTTCCATAGTGATTATACCACTTTGCATTCCCACCAACAGTGCATGAGGGTTCCTTTTTCTCCATATCATCACCGACACTTGATTCTTGAGTTTTTGATTTTAGCCATCTGAGAGGTGTGAAGGGAAATCTCATTGTGGTTTTGACTTGGATTTCTCTGATGATGAGTGATGTTGGACATCTATCTTTTCACAGGTCTTTTGGCCATCTGGATGTCTGCTTTGGAAAAATGTCTATTCAAATCCTCTGCCCATTTTTAATCACATTTTTTGTTCCCTATTGAGTTTTATGAATCTTCTACACATTTTAGATATTAATTTCCTCTCACATATATGAGTTATAAATATTTTCTCCCATATAGCAAGTTGCCTTTCATTTTGTTGATGGTTTTCTTTGCCGTGCAGAATCTTTTTAGTTTGATGTAGTCCTACTTATTTTTGCTTCTGTTATCTTTGCTTTTGGTGTCAAACCCCCAAAAAATCATTGCCAAGACTGATGTCAGGGAGCTTACCACCTGTTTTCTTCTAGTAGTTTAATGATTTCAGGTCTTATGTTCAAGTCTTCAATCCATTTTGAGTTGAATTTTGTGTATGGTGTAATTTAGGGTCTAGTTTCATTCTTTAGTGTGTGGCTGTTCAGTTTTCTCAACAGCATTTATTGAAGAGACTCTCTTTTCCCCATTGTATATTCTTGGCTCCTGTGTCATAAATTGATGACCCTATGGGTACATTTCTGGCCTCTGCTCTGTTTCATTGATATATATGTTTGTGTTTCTGCAAATATGCTGTTTAGATTGCCAGCGCTTTATAATATAGTTTGAAATCAAGAAGTGTGATGCCTTCATCTTTGTTCTCATTTCTCAAGAGTGCTTCTCATGGGGCAGCTGGGTGGCTCTGTGGGTTAAGCCTGTGCTTTAGGCTCAGGTCTTTATCTCAGGGTCCTGGGATCGAGCCCCACATTGGGCTCTCTGCTCAGCAGGGAGCCTGCTTCGCCCTCTCTCTGCCAGACTCCCTGCCTACTTGTGATCTCTCTCTCTCTCTGTCAAATTAATAAATAAAATCTTAAAAAAAAAAAAAGAGTGCTTCTGCTATTTGGAGTCTTTTGTAGTTCCACACAAATCTTAGGATTGTTTGTTCTATTTATGTGAAAAATATTGTTGGACTTTTGATAAGGATTTCATTGAATCCATAGTTTGATTTTGGTAGTATGGATATTTTAACAATATTAATTATTCCGATCCATGAACCCTAGATGTTTTTTGTGTCTTTTTCTTTCATCATTGTCTTATCATTGTCAATGTACAGGTTTATTACCTCTTTAAGTTTATTCTTAGATATTTTGTTCTCTTTGATACAACTATAAATGGAACTGTTTTCTTAATTAATTTGTTTTCCAGATTAATTGATTTTTACTGTTACTGAACACTTATGATATGTAATACACTGCGATTAGTATCTTGTGGGATGTGACATTATAAAAGGCATAACCTCTGACTTCAAAGAGAGGAAATAAAATACGTGTGGAAATATTCTGTTTTTTTTACAACGGTTTTTGCAAATGCAATGTTCTCTTTATAGTTTAGAGAAACGTTTTACAGGATGAGGAGTTGTGGTTTTATTGTTAGCAAAATCATTTCTTCTTGCTCCAATATTTGAGATCTTGTCATTAAGGAGTTTGATAATTAAAGATAGATAAAATACTTTAATAGTGCTTAAAACAAATTGTTTGACACAGTCTAATTGTTTAAGAAAGAGAATGCTATTAATCAAAGATGTTGTTCATCAGTTACTATCTTTAGTCTTTAAATCTTGGTTCTTTCTCTTTTCAGTGGTTTCTTTTTTTAGATGTTAAAAAAGGCTCAAGTTGATTACATCCTAAGTCTTTGATTTTCTGGCTTCCTAGGGCCATCTCATGTCTCTTCCCCTTACATTACCAGATTTCTGGAAGTTATTTATACTTACAGGGTGTTTCTACTTCCTTACCCTCCACCTCATCTTTTACTTTCTTATTCCAGACTCTGACTCCTCTTCTGCCCCGCTCACTGAGGATCAAGTTTCTAATCTAAATCCTTTTCTTAAGGTGTGTCATTCCTGTTTCTCTGTAGTGGTTGCCAAAAATTACTATCCCTTGGATCTTTTTTCATTCTGCACATAAATTTATTAACCACTTATTGTGTTCTCAGTATTATGCAAGCTTCCTGGAATAAACAGGTGCAGAGAACACAATGCCTGGCATCTAAGTGTTTGCATTCAAAACTAGTTTATTGGGGGGGCATTACAACTTTGTGAGAGTAACAACATGAAACTTAATTTTTTTTCCTCAATCACTACTTTCAATGTCTTGTTAATTTTTTTTTCTAATTTCTCAAGGATAACTTGTAAAGATATCATAATTTTCTGGTTACTTTCATTTATTAAAAATATTTTCCAGTTTAGAACTTTAATCTCAATCTTGATTTAAATCTTATCTCCTCTCCTCTGTCTATGGATGTCTTGACCAGTTGCTCCCAGGATCTGAAGTGTGAGGGAGGCTGTCATCTTCTTTTTATTCTTTACCCGACTTCTTCAGCTCTGCATGGTGGTGGGAGAGTGTGGCCTGAACTTCACCAGCTCTGTCCTTACCTTTCCTGAAATGGGAGAGCAGCTCTTATCCTCACTTTGTTGGTATCTTTGTTTTTCTGACCAGTACTGACTGACATTTGTTGCTGTCTATGGGGCTAGGGTTCAAATGTTGGCTGTCTTCTGGGGGCAGGTATGAGTTTATTTCTCTGCCCCACTTTGAGATGAGGGATCCAGATAAGTCAACCTCTTGCATTCCTTAACAGTTCTCACCATCACAGCTCTTTGATGTTAGGTCCCCATGTTTCATGTTGGTACTCTCACAAGTTGTGACTGCCCAAAAAGCTATTTTGTGTGTGTGTGTGTGTGTGTGTGTGTGTGTGTGCAAATTCCTGTATGTCAGGTGCTATGTTCCATGCATCTGTTTATTCTAGGAAGCTCACATAGTGTTGAGGACAAAATAAGTGCTTAGTAAATCTATATGCAGAATGAAAAGAGGCTCTAGGGATGAGAGTCCCTCATCCAGTAAGTAGTTCTCTGAGGTGGGAACCAGCAAGGTACAAGCCTAACCACCTGATTCAGTGTCCACTAGATCACAGGAAACTCATACTTCCTTTTCCATCCTGGATGGTATGAGGTCCAACTGTCTTGCTGGGTACCTGTCTCTCCCTATCATCACACTCTAGGTACCTTCAGTTCTGTTTGGACTGGCATAGGTAAAGATGATGTTCAAGTCCACTGCCCAAGTAGATAACTAATTGAAGAACAGAATGCCAACCATTTTTCCTATATGGCATCCCCAGACTCATCCTATGGTACAATGAATGGAGGTGGGTGGCAAAGTACCCTCTTCCCATCACCACAAACACATCACTCCTTAACAAGGTGGTGACTCAGCTCTTTCTCTCACCCTCATTCCTAGTTTTCAGTTTTTGTATGACATGTATGCTAGGGGGAGTATCTGTTAGGGCAAAGTAGGGCTGCTCTACAACTTCTGTGTAAGAACCAGAGGAAGCCATCCAGCTCCAGTTGTGGCAACTGTATAATGTGACATACTTAGTGCCTCTTGGGCCTCAACTGGGAGACTAACAGGAACATTGAGGAACTCCCATTCAGCATCTGGTTACCCATTAACAAAGGCACTGAACTATATGTCAGGTCTTTGACAGAAATTTGTACATCAGGAGAATAAAGAATGAAGTAGAAGTGGTGATTAAGTTACTTCTGTGCTTTGAGGCCATAAAACCTGAAGACTTCAGTGACCACTCTTTTCCCTCAGTCTTTGACCCTTCATTTTGTCAATGAGACTTAGGTCCTCCTCCAAGTTTTGTCTCAATTTTTTATTCTTATTCTTCATACCCTTACTGAAAACCTCTATTCCTATAGCTTCAACTTCCACTTACATCAGGATGACTCCAAAATTTAGCTCTTTCCTGAGTTCCTTTGCCACATTTGCAATTACTTTAATTTATGCTTTTGTAAGGATGTCTTGTCAGAATTCAAACTTAATGTTTTTCAAGCTGAATTATCATTTTTCCTCAAACCAGCTTCTCCCAGTGTCCTTAATGTCTGTTATTTCTTATTTCCTGGCCATCCAAACTCCTATCTTCTGAACTTTTACTCCTCTCCATTACCTCCTTCTAGTTGTTTCCCACAGCTCTAAATTAGTCTTTCCCCAAATCTCTCACATCTGTCTGTTTCTGTCTATATTAGTTTCGTAAGACTTCCATATTAAAGTACCTCAGACTTGGTGTCCTAAGCAACAGAAATTTATTTTCTTTCTTTTTTTTTTTTTTTTAAGATTTTATTTATTTATTTGACACGCAGAGAAATAGCGAGAGAGGAAACACAAGCAGGGGAGTGGGAGAGGGAGAAGCAGGCTTCCTGCCCAGCAGGGAGCCCAATGTGGGGCTCGATCCCAGGACCTGGAATCATGACCCACGCCTAAGGCCTAAGGCAGATGCTTAACAACTGAGCTACCGGGGCACCCTAGCGATTTATTTTCTCACAATTTTGGAGGCTATAAGTCTGAGATTAAGATGTTATTAAGATTGTTTCCTTCTGTGCCATCTTTCCTTTGCTTATATGGCCATCTTCTCTTTGTCTTTACATGGTCTTCCCTCTGTGTCTGGTTCCGTATTTCCTCCTTTTATAATGACACCATTCATATTGACTTAGGGCCCAGTCCAATTACTTTATTTTATTTTTTAAAAATTATGTATTTATTTGAGAGTGTGAGAGAGAAAGCACAAGCAGGGGGAGCAGCAGTCTCCCCAATGAACAGGGACTCTGGTATGGCACTCAATCCTAGGACTCTGGGATCATGACCTGAGTTGAAGACAGATGCTTAACTGACTGAGCCACCCAGGTACCACCTAATGAATTTATTTTAATTTAATTGTCTCTTTAAGAACCTATCTCCAAATATAGCAGCATATAGGAACACTGGGGGTTAGGATTTCAACATATGAATTTGGGGGAATGCAGTTCAGCCTGTAACACTACCCATTTCAGCTGTAACCTTTAGTCAACTTATTAGAGCTGATTTTTTTTTTTTAAGATTTTATTTATTTATTTGACAGAGAGATCACAAGTAGGCAGAGAGGCAGACAGAGAGAGAGGGGGAAGCAGGCTCCCTGCAGAGCAGAGAGCCCGATGCCGGACCAATCCCAGGATCCTGAGATCATGAACAGAGCCAAAGGCAGAGGCTTTAACCACTGAGCCACCCACGCGCCCTACTAGAGCTGATTCTTGAACCTGTTTGAACTACATGAGTCCACTTATGCGTGGATTTTTTTGGGATACATACAGTACAGTATGGTAAATGTATTTTCTCTTCCTTAAGATTTTCTTCATATTTTCTTTTCTTTAGCTTCCTTTATTGTAAGTATAGTATATAATACATATAACATACAAAGTACGTATTAACCCACTGTTTATGTTACTGATAAGGCTTCTGTTCAACAGTAGGCTATTAGTTAAGTTTCTGGGGAGTAAAAAGGTATCTCGATTTTTGACTGGGCAGGAGGCTGGCCCCTCTAACCCTCATTGCTGTTCAAGGTTCAACAGTACTTCTCATTTTGGTTATTGCAAAGTCTATTGTACTACCTCACCCCCTGGATTTCCTGACTATTTTTTCATTGTGATCACTAGATTAATTTCTCTAAAGCAAATATTTTGTATTCTTCATTGACATCTTGTCACTCAGTCACTTGTCACTCAGTGACTTAGGCTGACATATATGGCCATCCACCATGAGGCCAGGTCTGTCTTCCAGGTTTGGCTATCACTGTTGTTCAACATGCCCTCTGTTCTAGTCAAACTAAATTAATCTTGTATCCCAAGCAGATTAGGCATTTCCCTTGGCTGTCCCTTTCCAGTTATAATCCTACCTGTCCTTTAAGACTCAGCTATTAAACTTACGTAGCTCTCCTTTGCACTCTGTAGGAACAAATTGCTCTCTGATGACTACTTATGTTACACTTAGTTTTATTTCTTATAGAGAAATTGCTGCATTCTCCTTTGATTACAGTAATTTATATGCTCTTACTTACCTTTGGAACCAGTGTGTAAATTTCTTTAGCATAGAGATTGAGTGTTGTGTTACCCATAGTGCTTTTGTATAGTTTATAGAGTATAAACTCACTTAGATGTTTTTTCTGTAACATCTTATTTAGCGATTCAATAATTTGTGGTGTAATTTTTAAAAAACAGACCATTGTTATACGTGCTCATAGTTCTTATTGCTGTCAATATAAAGTGAATGATTTAAACAATGACATCCATTTTGTGGACAATAAATATTGGATCTATTAACCCCAAATATGTGGAGACTGAGGGTTGAATGCATTTCTTATGGAAAACAGAGGAGTCCTCAAGGCTGAAGGTGGTAGGTCCAAGTGAGAGGCTTTCAGAAACGTAGCTGAATGCGAGCAGCCTACTAAATCCTCAGTCTTTTTGAGCAGCTGCTCCTCTCTCTGTGTTTCGTGTGTTCCGTTCTTGTGGGTGACAAGTACTAAAGCTCTAAGGCATGCAAGGGAATGAAAATGAGAGTTTGGGGTTCATGGCCCCAGCTGTTTGAATTTGTCACCATAGTCAAATAGCACAAATTCTCTGCTCCCTCCTGCATTGTCCTTCTTGGTTTCCCACAAGAATGTATTTTCCCTAACCTGATGGGCAAATGCATAATTTATTTCATCACTGAATTTACTGTGAAACCAATTGTTTTCCTAATGTGTGGAACCAATGTAAGCAAAACCAAGAAGCATGGTTTGTGGCTCATTTAAAATGCTACTTTCTGTGTACTATTCTAGTAAGCTGTCTGCTTCTGGATAATGATCTGGTGTATATTAGCAACCTTGTGGGAAGAGCTGAAGCAATTTGCTATTTTCCCTTAAAATTAACACTACCATAACCCAGAAGGGTGATATGGTTTATGCAACCGATATAAAATAATATCAGTACTCATAAATTAATGTCATTCTCAAATTCTTACTTTGAATCATTTTTCTGCCTAATGTGAAAAAACAGATGAAAGATACCTCTCTGTAGCTCTAAATATTTGGTTTGTTTATGTACCCTATTTTATTAGTTAGCATTAAAATCTACAGACTCATAAAAGGAAAAGGCATTTAAAACTTCATTCCTTAAAACATTTCCATAGTACCCACTCATTTTGTTAAGTTTGCTAATATCACACATGACATTCTCTTAGATACTGGCCAAACTATTACCCTACCTACAATTTCAGTCTTTCATATGCCCCTGCCAATGTTGCATTGTTTATGTTCCATAAAGAATCAGGTGTCCCCACATTGGAATTGCCTAGATCCTGAGGTGGTGGATATATATTTGTGTTGTATGTATGTATATATGTGTCTTCCTCTCTCTCTTCCTCCTTCCTTTCTTCTTTCTCTGTTTCAATGTTTATTAAATATTTTCCTTATTCTTGTGGTTAAAATATTTGCCATTATGTTTCTTGGTATTGATCTCTTTCTGGAAATTTTGCCTGAAATATGATGAGCTCATTTCACTTGAATGTCTGTGATCTGTTTCAGTCTAAGAAAGTTTTTCTTTGGTATGTCTTCTAGTATTGTTTCTGTTTTTATTGCTTTGGTGAAATACCACAATAATTGACTGTTTCTCCATTCTTTTGTCTACAAACACGTTCTCTCCCTATTTTCTTTTTTTTTGCATTAATAGATAACATCTCAAGTTTTTCTTTTGTATCACTGATTATATTTCATTAAGCATTCTTTTTTGCTTCTTTATTGTCTTTAGGTACAATTTATTTTATCCCTGCTTTACTTTTCTTTGTAACATGAAATTTAAAAATACCATTAAAAAATACCACAAATAAAATGAAAGGCAAATATTTGGCAGGGGGATAATGCCACCAATATTTATAAATTTAATGTAAAAAATCTCTTTCAACTGAAAAGAGTACCAAAACCTATCTTATGTTACTTCATTTATTTGTTTTTAAAGATTTATTTTAGAGAGAAAGTGAGCATGAGCAGGGGGAGGGGTAGAAGGAGAGGGAAAGAGAATCCATAAGCAGACTCCCTTCTGAACGTGGAGCGTGTTATAGGGCTTGATTCCAGGACTCTGGAATCATGAGTTGAGTGGAAACCAAGAGTTGGATGCTTAACCACTTGCCAGCCAGGTCCCCCTCAAAACCCATTTTAGGAAACCTACAGTCTTGGGGCGCCTGAGTGAACACAGTCTGTTGAGTGTCTTGACTCTTAATTTTGGCTCAGGTCATGATCTCAGTGTATGAGATTGAGCCCTGCATGGCGTCCTGTGCTCAGTGAGGAGTCCGCTTAAGATTCTCTCTTCCGACTGTGGACTCTGAGAAACAAACTGAGGGTTTTGGAGTGGCGGGGGGTGGGGGGTAGGGTGAGCCTGGTGGTGGGTATTATGGAGGGCACATATTGCATGGAGCACTGGGTGTGGTGCATAGACAATGAATTTTGGAACACTGAAAATAAAATAAAATAAAATAAAAATCTTTTTAAAAAATTTATTAAATAGTAAAAAATGAAAAAAAAAAAAGATTCTCTCTTCCTCTCTCTCTGCCCCTCCCCGCTAAAATAAATGAATAAATATTAAAAAGAAAAAAACGAAACAAAAAACAAACCTACATCCTTCCCTCTTAAATAGGCAAAAACCCAGTCCTTCCTCCCTATCCTTGATGTGTCTTCTTTATTACTCATACAGAACACTTCATTGCTGACACTTCTGATCACGAAATATGTAGAGGTTTTCCCCCACCAAATAATTCTCCTTGACACCAACTGGGTGTCTTGTAATTAACTCAATTTTGACACTATCTACCTATAGATAGTATAGGATCCCAGAGGTTAAGACTCAGTCCTACAAAACTGCTGTCACCCTACTTCAGATACCAATTACAAGCCCTGCTTGTGGCCCTTACTTCTGACTGATTCGCTCTAAATCTGGAGTTCCCAGGACCCTTTTTCAGGTTGTTTTAAAGTGCTAGAGCAGCTCAGAGGACAGAAGGAAACACTCAAATTATGTTTACTAGTTTATTAAAGGATATGATAAAGGATGCAGACGAACTGCCAGTTAAAGAGTTGCAAAATTTCACGTCTGGAAGAGTACTGAGTATAGGACCTTCTGTCCTCTTGAAATTAGGGTGTGTTAACCTAATACATGTATGTGTTCAACCTGGAAGCTCTTCTAAATAGGTTTTATTGGGACTTTGGAGACATTATCATATAGGCGTGGTGATTATTCTGTTTTCCACCCTTTTGCCTTCTCAGGAGAATGGGGGGGTGAGGCTGAAAATCCCAAGCTTCTAATTATGGCTTAGTTTTTCTGGTGACTAGCTTTCATCCAGGAGCTATCCAGGAGCCCACCCGGAGTTGCTTCATCAGCACAAAAGACACTCCTATCACCCAGGAAAGTGCAAGGGTTTCAAGAGCTCTATGTCAGGACCCTGTGGGAGTTAAAGACCAAATATAGAACAAAAGATGCTTCTAGTATATCACTTAGGAAATTACAAGGATTTTAAGAGCCTGTGCCATGAACCAGGGACAGAGACCAATATTTTTTGTATTATTTCACAATACCCTAAGAGAAAATCTAGTAGAGGCAGTTGCAAGCTATTCATGGAAGATGACACATTGACAAATACAAGTCAAGTGTTCAACCTAAGAAGTAAGAACTTTTGACCACTATAATACTTTTAAATATGAAATTTCAAGATTAAAAAGTGGGATACAACATGGAAGTAGATTTAGTGATGTGGATGGATAATTACAAACTTTGCCAACAGGAGAGCAAACTTCAACAAATTTCTTAAAATCAGTTTGTTGATTTGTATTAAGAATCTTAAAGAGGAGAAAATTCATTGACCTAGCAATCTTGCTTGTGAGAATTTATCTTAAAGAAATAAAAAATACAAAAATGGAAAGTACAAGGATGCTTATTATACTTTAAAATTGGAAAATCTAAAAACCTAAATATCTGATGTTAAGAGTATCGTAATAGTATAATGCATACATGATATAATATTATGCATCTTTTAAAAGGCCCTGTTTTGAAAGAGATATTAGTGATGTAGGGAAAACATCCCTTTTATTCATTTTAATGTTAACTGAAAAAAAATTGTGCATGATTACATTAACTTCCTTCCTCTCTTTACACACACACACACACACACACACACGCACGCACGCGCGCGCACATCTAAGCCAACTCATGCATACTCAAGCTTCAACTATTTAGTTCATCCTATGATCTTTTAATCACACCCTCTTCTCTTCTGGATTTCTTTTCCTTCATGGAATTCTTCTTGTCTTACATCCTATGGAGGATTTCCTGTCGTTAATGTTTCGATATCTCTCATTCTATAAATCAATGGTCTCCTTAGTTTGTTTTGCAGTACCTTTTTCCTTAGGTTACTTGTTTGATTTTTCTTTGCTCAGTTGTGAGATGGGAGATAAGCCTATAATTGATGATTGCCAATGAGCTCTTTGGCCCCATTCTCAGACCACATGCATACTATTCCATCCTCAGATTTGCGACTCCCTGGAAGTTTGATACATATATCCTCTTGCCCAATTTTTCATGTCTAATTGGTTTTCATCTAGTATAGCTCAGCTGGGTTGAAATACTGTCTTCTCTTATATTTTTCTCTCAGCCCACATTTCTCTGATACACTGAACAAATGAAATCATGAGAAACTGCAATAGGGAGTCCATTGCTTTCAGAGAGCTTCCTTTGTCTGCCTCACTTAGAGGATGCAATATACCAGCACTTGTTCCCAACCTCTTGTTCTCAAACTTGTTGCCCAGTTATTTCTAGCTCAGTCTCCATGGAAGGAGAGTTATTGAGCAGAGAACAGTATAAGACTGGCTTGAGAAGCAGCTGGGAGAAAGGGTAGCCGGCCAATTTTGTTTCTTGTAGCCCTTGTGTTTGTAAACCAAAGAAGAGATGGTAGATGAGGAACATGGGCTCCATAGACCCAAATTTGAGTTGCCATTGTGGGTATAATCTATTGATTGATTCCTGATTGGTTTCATTGGCTTTGTAATTAGTGGTAAATTATTCAAGATTCTTGTTAGGGTTTCCCATTACCCTCATTTTTTTATATGACTTTTCTCCTTTTGGGAGGCTATCTCCTTAGGTGCTTTATTATGAAGTTGGAAAAGATTGCTTCAGGGGCTGCTTAACAAAACATAATTTTAAGTAGGAAGAGGAAGAAAAAAAATTCTTTTTAAAAAAATCTTTAAACTGTTTTTTTTTCTTCAGTTGATATACTTTCTTTGCAATGGCATGGGAGAGAAGATATCATATCTCTGTTGCTTGGGCAAGCTGATTTTAATAAAATGACCACATTTCTTCACTGCAGTGACTTTGCCATATTATATCCCTATAATCAAATGAAGCTGCCAACTACAGATGGTAGCAGAAACACAATTATATGGAATTGTAATGTAGCTTCATCATGAAGCTATGCCACGATATGAGTTTATAATGCTAACTAACTACTGTAGCTCTTATAGTATACCAGGTACTGTCTTAAACATTATGTATATATTAACTCATTTAATTCTTTCACCAACTTTATGAGGTAAATATTCTTTTCAAAGTCTAACAGATGAGGAAACTGAGGCACAGGGAAGTCAGCTAACTTGCCCTAAGTTTTATAGCTGGTGTCAGAGATAGAATTTGTAATCAGGCTGTGCAGCTCTATTATCTATGCTTTTAAACATCTTGTTAGAAAACCAGAAGCCAAACGACTGAACTTTCATCCTAAAATCTCAAACTCAAGCATTTTTGAATGTCATTAATTTAAGTACAAGCAAAGAATCCTGAAAAAGTCTCTAACTGAGAAGAAGAAAGACTGGAAATTTTAATAAAATCTCTCATCTATTCACTGAGAAAATACACACACACACAAATACATGCACCTTGTATACATTAGCATTAAAAATGGTAGTATCCTACCACACCGATTTCTATAATTTCTCTTTTCTTTCAGGTATTTATTTTGAAAGTAGTTTTAAAATTGCTGCCTTCTTTGGTATGTAGAAATAACAGCAAATATTTCCCAATATGATAGATTTAAGAGTTCTTCCCTGAAATAATGATAAAATTGCATTGGCTCATTCTTCATTTTCTCATACCACTTCCCACAGACCATCAATAGTTTGAATTTGTGAGATGGATGAACAGTTTTGAGTCTAGTTTTTGGCCAGAGAAGAGAGCAAATCGTGCACTGATGTTGAATTCATGACCTTGGATCTCCTCAGAAACATTCTCTAATCAAATCAGCTCCTGGGAGCAGATTATTTACATCTGGAAGGCAAGCATTATGTAAATGCTTCTTCTTCCCACATTTCTTTAGAGGGACTCAGAATTATCCCCAGTTGAGGAAGTCTATATTTTATTATCTCCTGGGTGTAGTAACCATGTCTCATTTGTCAGAGTATGGAATGAGCTACCCTTCTGGAGGGGACCACTTGAAAGGGCTATCACAGAAGGGCTTGCTTTGTCTTTGATGAGCCTTTTTGCATTTTCAAGAATTCCTGAATCTACTAGAACATTCTTGGAATGCTTTTTAAAGGGTTATGTTGGGGGGCACCTGGGTGGCTCAGTGGGTTGAGGCCTCTGTCTTCGGCTCGGGTCGTGGTCCCAGGGTCCTGGGATCGGGCCCTGCATTGGGCTTTCTGCTTGGCAGGGAGCCTGCTTCCTCCCTCTCTCTCTGCCTGCCTCTCTGCCTACTTGTGATCTCTGTCTGTCAAATAAATAAATAAAATCTTTAAAAAGAATTATAAAAAAGAATAAAGGATTATGTTGGGATGTTTTAATATGCTTCCTACAATAATGTAAAAGATGAGGACTAGAATGAATTCACAAGCAAAATGAACTGTAAAGCTAGAGATCTTTTTTTCCTGAACATTTCTACAATTTAGACCAAGTGTTTCTTCAAGGTTTTTAACATTAAAAGTCCAAAGAAATAACAAATATCTGAGAAAAGAAGAATGTGGATAAACAATGCAAAAATGATCAGGAAATAAATAGAGATTAGAAAGCTTTGTTTTCATGCATGTAAGGTAGTGGAGTATTAGAATTGAGATCTCTCAGTTTGCTGAGAAGACAGAATTATAAAGAACTCAAGTGGGTTCTTTAAAGTGAACAAGTGGGCCATGAGAAAGAGACTATAGTGTGGTTCTCCTTGGTTCTATCAGATCACAGTCACTTGAAGGTCGGGAGAACAATCAAGGTCCTGGTGAGACAAACACCTTTTTGTCACTCTTCTCTTATATATTTGGTAGATTATGGCAAAATGGCAGAAAGACCTTGCCTGCTTGGGCTGCCATAACAAGATACGTGTCTGTGGTTTAAACACAGATACTAATTTTTTCATAGTTCTGGATGCTAGAAGTTCCAGATCAAAATCTGGCAGGGCTGTTTCTGGTAAGAGCTCTCTTCTTGGCTTGCAGAGAGCCACCTTTTTGCCGTGTCCTTGCATGGTTAAGGCAGAGAGTGAGCTCTCTGGCATTTCTTCTTCTTTTTCTTCTTCTTTCTAAGATTTTATTTATTTATTTGACGGGAAGAGAGAGAGAGAGCAAGCACAAGCAAGGGGGAGTGGCAGGTAGAGGGAGAAGTCGGCTCCCTACTGAGCAGGGAACCTGATGTTGGACTTGATCCCAGCACCCTGGAATCATGATCTGAGCTGAAGGCAGACATTTAACCAACTGAATCACCTAGGTGCCCCTCTGGCATTTCTTCTTATGAAAACACTCATACTTACCAGATCAGGGCCTCACCCTTATGACTTCATTTAACCTTATTTACTTCCTTAGAAGCTACATCTCCAAATACAGCTACATTGGGGCTTTAACATATGAATTTTGTGGACACAAACATCCAGTTCACAACAAACATGTAGTATCCTCTAATAAAGAGAATGGAGAACATTATAGAAACTCTTCATCAAAAAAAAAAAAAAAAAAAAAGGGTGGGGGGCAGTCGGGGCTTGGACTAGCAGAAGAATCTGGATTTGAACCTGTGGCTTCTCTACTGAGTACTTATGTGACTATGGATAAGCTATTTAATCTTTTTGATCCTTAGTTTTCTCTTGTGTAAAATGAGAATGATTATGCTTTAGGACTATTACATAAAACACCCAGCATAATGCCATTCATACGGTAAAGTGCTCAATATATGAAAGTGATTATTATTAGCCCATAAATTCAGTATAGCCCAAGAACTCCATTTGCCTTGTCCAAGTAAAACTATCATAAGCAAGTATTTCCTAGGCTTTGGTTGTCTAATGATATGAATAATCTTAGGAGAAGTAAAGCTATTATTGTAAAGCATTTAATTAGGGAAGAAGCTAAGCTACGAATATCTTTTTTTATGCCTTTATAAATGACTTTTTTAACCTTAACAAAATTCCGACAACTTACAACACTCTTTCTCTACAAATCTTTGAATATTGAGACACCAAGCCAGTTTATACCAGTGAAGATTTGCTACTCACTCCTCTTGTTCTGGGGACCCCAGAGGATGGAATCAGGACCAAGAAATGGGATTCCCCAAGAGAAAGGTTTAGTATCAACTACAGAAAAATGGTAGAACAATTTGAGCTGTCTGAATTAGGAATGAGTTTTCTCATGAGGTGGTGAGTTCCTCCTCTCTGAACCAGGATTGCTTAGCATGAATACTGTGGTAGGGGTTTTGAGAAATGGGCAGGAAACTTCTTTAGGTGACCTCACAGAGATCTTTTCCACCCTGAAATTCTGTGATTCCAAAATGTCACTTTCAGGAAATCTGTCACTTTAGAAGAGGATGTACACATGGAAATTACCTCAGTGCCTGGCTTATGATTTAGAAAATAGAACTCTGTGTGCTTGTTCAGGCAGCGCTGGAACTTGAAGTTCTTTCAGATTGTACCTTAAGTCTTAGGGCTACTGACTATGACTTTGGAGCTAAATATAGTCTAGAGAGTACCATTGTGTATCCGATCCTAAGAGCCAGTGCAGCAGACTTGCTTCTTACCTTGGTGTCTAACACTTCATTAGGCTCTGGACACGATCCTTTTGTTAAATGCCAGCACAAGCATTTCATTACAGATTCAGGAAATGATGACGAGATAAATGTTAAAAAGAATGTTTCCAAGGAAGATATTAATGGAGTGTTAATGCATCCGACTCTCTTCCCACAGTAAAGGCCTCTAGAGGGTTTTGGATTTATGAGAATGACAGTTAATCCATGCCAATAGAATCCTTAACTTCATTTAGCAACAAAGTAAATATGAATATTAATTAAAATATCTGATTTAACACTTCCTTGTAAGCAAAATTCCTTGAAAACTTCTATCTGGAACAAATCCATATGCTTGCTCAGGCATGGAACCTTAGAGCCAAGAAAACTAATATGTGTTTTTCCTAGCTCTGAAGTGCAAGACAATAATAACATTGTATTCTCCAAGCTGAAGAATTTTAGACAGCAGCATTTTCTTCATGAAGTGGGCTTCAAAGGAGACTTGTGAAAGAACCTTTGAAAGGGTTTCCGGAGCTCAGTCATTTTTTTAAAGCTGCTGTGTGTTTCAAAGGTATTAGTAATATGGGCTTTATAAATACTTTAAGTTTAAAAATCAGTTCATTCTTTGCCATTTCAACGTGGACACTGTAAATCACAAGGCAATTCTGAATAGTTTAACTGTCTTATTAAAATCCAACAAAGGAAATGTGCATATGGGCATATGTGCTGTGCTGTCCTTGAAAACTTTGCTTTTGGGTTTTGCATTTCTTTGTAATGACAAAGAATTCTTTAAAGTACATAACATTTTCTTCACATTCGAGTTTCAAATGTTTTCAAGATGCCCTAGAGACTCTGAAATGCCTCGCTATAGTTCTTGATTAATATAAAGATAAAAAGCTTCCTGCTTTATCTCCAAATCATCTCTAAAATGACCTTTTATATTTGAAATCACTTGGGGGTAGGGGAAAAAGAAAGAGAAAAACACAGAAAAGTAAGTCTTGTAAAGTGTAATGAAAGTCTTTGGATTTTTCCCACTAATTACAGAACAAATCCTTGGTTCTTTGCTTCTGGGTCTTGAGATGTGGTTGATGAACAGGAATTGATGAACTTGAGTCTGTTCCCCATTTGGAATGGGTACAAATTTTTCATCATCAATTACCTCCTCCCCCAACCTTGAGTTTCATTCTCTTCTCCTTTCCTCCCTTCTAGATTTGTGGCAGGTGTGCATGGGGGCAAAGGATCAGAATCCTTGATATTGTAGAGTAATAATGTTGGTACAAACGGAGAACAATCTGGTTGTGTTTATGCATCTTACAACCTCCTTTTATTATGTTTGTAGCCATGTGAGGGGTAGAGGGCTTCTCCCTCTGTCACCATAGTACTTAGGTTAATAGTCCTATAAGATTAATACATGGTAATTTTAATAATTGAATGTAATGAAAGTAATGAGGCCAGTCCTTGCTTTAAATATTCCTGACACTCAGGTGAAAAGTTTGTGGTGTTATGAACACTGAAGTGGGGACAAAAGGATTTCAATTAAAGTTCGGTTGGTTCTGTTTTGTTTTTTGTGCTGTGACCTCTATTGTTCCCAGAAAAGCAGCTTGAAGCTTGAAGGGCTAATAGGAAAACTTTTCTATATTATAATACCAAATGTTGTTAGGCTGCAAGTTTGCAATTTATCTTAACACCTGCTGGGGCAGCCACCGGGGCTCTGGATCTGCCTCTAATTCTAATGGGCTTATGGTGTGTGACTTTAGCCATTGGCCATAAAGTGAGGGAACTCTAAATGTCTGTAATTTCAGGTTTGTTTCATAGGCAAAATTTAGATAAATTTGATGTAGTGCCATCTAAATGAATTTTTCTTTTCAGCCAATACCTTAGCATTCTTGGTGTTTTCTACCCATTTATGCTACTGGGAGGATAGCAAGAACCTATTCACCAGGAAAAGTGCCCACATTTTTACCATGTCTGTCAAATATGTTATTTTGAAGCACTTTGATTGTTTTTTAAAATGAAGACTATCAGGATGCCTGGGTGGCTCAGTTGGTTAAGCAGCTGCCTTAGGCTCAGGTCATGCATGATCCCAGCATCCTGGGATCCAGTCCCACATCCGGCTCCTTGCTTGGCAGGGAGCCTGCTTCTCTCTCTCCCTCTGCCTGCCACTCTGTCTGCCTGTGCTCGCTCGCTCTCTCTCCCTCTCTCTCTCTCTAACAAATAAATAAATAAAATCTTAAAAAAAAATAAAATGAAGACTATCTTATTCAAACACTATAATATATAGTTGGGATCAATATGATCATAACTACAGTTTACCTTTTGGGTTCCCTTTACTTAGTGTTGAATAGAACATACCCTTTTGCCCATATTTCTTGCTCTGTACTTTCTACAAACAATTTAAGACAATGACACATAGCCTTGAAAGTAATTGCTCTCCTTTCAAGAGATAGATAGCAACAACTTTAATAGATAAAAACATAACCTAATACATTTACATAGAAATTAAATCTATGCCAATAATTTCATCCATATTTCATTTGGGTAAATGATATTTTTCTAAATTATTAAATTTAATTTCAGGGTAAAATCAAATTATCACCATTTGGAATTGAGAGCACTATGGATTGAACTCTGGTCGTGAAGCCCCTGAAATTGAATGTGAAATGATGTTATGTGAATTTTCTGGAGAGAAGGCCCATGACTTCTGTCAATTTCTCAAGGAGGTTCCATCCCCCATCCCTACCTTTGAACACATAAAAAATTCAAGAATCAGAGGATTAAGAAGGGGCTGGTTAAACTTGGTGGGCTGGTAAAAAGCTTTAAGGGTTTATTTCCACGTTTGCTATTATTTAATGACCCAGAGCTCAGTGAGTAATCACTTCTTGGTGTCCAGAAGGTACTTCCCTCAATATAGACCTTCTACAAGTCCTTCATGGAAAATTGCATTGCACAAAGTTAGTGTTAAGAATTACGACATTGCATGTTCAATTTTCTTTCTTTTTGAAAAAAACACATCTCTAGAAATACAATACAAATACGTGTATACAAATGTGTGTATCAATATATTATTTGGTAGCTTGTTTCAAATATTTAAAAACTAGGCAACCAACATTTTATTGCTCATTGAAAATTCAGTAACTTATAAAAACTGCTTTTATCTTCCAAAACTGTAGCCTTTTCTAACATTAAATCAAATGGATCTTTAAATGCTGAAAATGTATGTTTGAAGCTTTTCTTATAAACTTCTTAAGGTGGTAACCTTAATATAAGAGACTTTAAAAAAAAAAAAAATCCTTGAATCCTGAAAGTCTTATGTGTAACCATCACCACTGCCATTTGTTCCAGGCACTGTTGTATGTTTTGTGTATTAATTCATTTAATTACAATAATCCTGTGCAGTAGGTACTACTATTAGCCCCATCTTATAGACCAGAAAACTGAAGCAAAGAGCGGTTATGTAATTTGCTCAACATACTCTCTAAATAATTTAAATGAGTGAATAAGCAAGTAGTTAAATTTCAGTATCCTGTTTTCTTTTTATATCTGGTGACCGCAGCTGGAGTATTTAAAGGCTGAATGCTTAAGCATTTAACTCCTTATCTGGGCTTCAAAGTCAAAGTTACTTTAGAATTCAGTTTTGTATCTTTTTTTTTTTTTTTAAGATTTTATTTATTTGACAGAGGGAGAGCATGGGGGTTGCTGGGGAGGAGAGTGGGAGGCGGGACAGAGGGAGAGAGAGAAGCAGACTCCTAGTTGAGCAGTGAGCCAGATTGGGGGGGCGTGTGGGGTCGGGAGGATGAACCCTGAGATCCTGAGATCAGGACGGAGTAGAAGGCAGATGCCTAACCTGCTGAGCCACCCAGATACCCCTTAGTTTTTTACTGTGAGGCCACTTTGGCAATATTGCCAAAGGTCTTCTGTCCTGGTCATTTGTGTGTATTTACTAATTACCTTGAGGCTATAAACAATTTATTTACATTTTAATCTTTTTTAGTTTCCATTTTCTAAAGAAGTTCTGAGAATAAGATATTAAACACTTGTGTTAAAGACCTCACTCTAACAAGGTATGTTCCTATCTTAACATCTTTATGTTTCTAACTATAGACACACGCACACACAGACACACACACTAAGAGCAGAGTTAACATTTTACCAGAACCGCATGGTGCTTAGTGCATTGCAGCATCTTCTTGACAAAAGCCTTATAATGAAAAAATTAACATATGCAAATCTCTTCATACTGTACTGATTTTACAGTCATGGCTCAGAGAAAATCCCTATTGATTTCAGATGTGAAGCATTTAGTCATTGAGTTTTAATTGTTGATTAAATAACAAACACATAGAACTTTCTAAATGTCTATTTAAAAATAAAGCAGTATTCTGATAAAGTCTTCTATTAAGTTTCCAAGTTTCCAAACTCTACAGAAGACTAAATTAACAAAAATACAACTTCCAAAACCCCCAAACTTGGTTTTGCAGAAAATATGAAAAAAAAAAAAAAAAATAGGTTTCTAACACAGAAGGTAATCTGTAGGACAGGGGATTGTTAAACGCTTTTGCAACTGGTTATTTCAAATAATGAGATTCATAAAGCAAATTGAGAGAAATGATGACATCTTCCCCTGGGAGCTACCTTTCTCCACCCTATCATGAAAGGTTTCTTTATTATTATTATTTTTTTTAATTAAATTTAAAAATTTTTTTTTTCATGCAAGGTTTCTAACAGGGAGTTTAGTTTCTGAGATTCAGAGAAGTTGAAGTGAGGAGCAAATGTTTAGGATCACGAATGCATATCAGAAGTCTCAGATGACTGTGGAGTCCCAGGATGGGATGGACGCGCATAGTTGCACTGACAGGGCTTTGAAATCAGCAGCTCTTGTGGGAACCGCCCAAACAGTTGTTGCGTCAGGTGCTGCGGGGGGGGGGGGGGGGGGGGGGGGGGGGGCGGGGGCGGCGGGGAGGTGAGGACAGTGGAGGCAGGTTGCTTGGAAGGCTCTTTCTGACTCAGGAGAGGATGTGCTGCTTTTGCCAATTGGGAGGAATCTCAGAGATGTTGATTTAACAGAGAGGGACGCAGGTGGTGATCGTCACCTTGAAGGTCCTCTGACCGTCCTTGGTTGCAGATGATTGCTGTGCCTTCAGACTAGAAAGTGAGGATATACCTTCTCAAATTCTTCTCTATGGAGACGGATAGAAATATTTTAGATAACGCTTTTTTTTTTTTTTTTTAAATACAAGTTTAACATTGCTTAAATGAGTATTTTCCTCAATGTTACCTTCTCAAATAATTAATATGCTACTATAAATATAGAATATATTAATATCCTGCTAAGGCCTGTTGTTACAGAAAAACTCTTACATACAATATCCCATTAGATTTGAAGCTTAAAGGTTGGCTAGGTGTTATGAAATCTATTCTTGAAATGAAGAAACTGAGGCTTAGGATATCTCAATTTATCCTCAGTCTCATCAGAGCTAACAAATTCAAGGTCAAATGTAAATCTCAATCATTTGCCTCCACATTTAGTTCCGTGCTCTTTCTGCTATACTAGGGTCTGCCTGGATCTAAAGTTTTGGTTATTGTTTTTCCCCCTTAGCTCCCCGATATTCAGTCCAAAGAAACATGTGTGATTTTTTGTTTTGTTTTGTTTTAAGACTTTATTTATTCATTTGAGAGAGAAAGCCCAAGCATGCACTGAGAGGGGGAGGTGGACAGAGGGACAAGCAGACTCCTCCCTAAGTGCGGAGCCCGGTTGGTGGGGCTGGATCCCAGCACCCTGAGATCATGACCTGAGCCGAACTGGCTGAGCCTCCCAGGCGCCCCCTAAAGGAACATGTTTTTAAAAAAAACAAAAAACAAAAAACAAAAAACAAAAAAAAACACTGGGCCCGTTATTAATAAAACGCTACCTACCACAGTTGAGGAAGTTTTTGTTTCCATTCCTTAGAAGACAGGTACTTGACAATTCCTCCTTTTAAGGAATGTTTCAGATAATTGAATTTGTTATACCTTATTTGAATCATTGACGTGAAGATGTATACACTGACGTGAGGAAGTAAACTGCCAGAATGGTAAAAAGAAACTTATTTAAGTAGATAATTGAATTAGGGGAAGAAATTAAAATCTGTTCCCCAGAAATTGTATCAGTGTATACTTAAGCCTTTTATAATGGATTTAAAGATATTTTACTGGTGTTTAATTCACTTATACTTTTTAAAGTACTACATATGGAATACTACTAATATCTTTCTAAAGCAGCAGGTTGTGATAGCTTAGGCCAGCTCTGCCCTCACTGTCTTCCCTTAGAAAATTAACATGTCTCTGCTCTTTTGCATTATTTATATAGTTAATTTTGATAACAGGCAGTTTGCAATCACTGATGTTTGCTCTGGAGGCAGCCACAGAAGCAGATTCAACGGGGGCTGTAATTGCACAATGAATCACATTATCTGGCAAATCATGTTCCAAAGTTTAAATTATTCAAAAACGTTTTTGTTGTGAGCTCTGGCACATCGTCATTAGCATGGAGTTGGTCAGCCAGGCTGAATCAATCATGCAGGGAGAATTCATGTCCTGCCAGGCTTGTCACCTCCTGTTAACTCACAAGATAAACTTGGCCTGGAACTCATCTTGGCTAGGAAGAGTGCAGGCTGTATTGATAGCAGATGGTGCCCACTACATTTGGCCTAAAGTTTCAGCATCAAAATGGTAGAAAAGGGAGGGGGATGGAGGAGAGTACGAGGAGGAAACCTGTGGAAATTTTTTTTAAGATTTTGTTTATTTGACAGACAGAGATCACAAGTAGGCAGAGAGGCAGACAGAGAGGAAGGGAAGCAGGCTCCCTGCTGAGCAGAGAGCCCGATATGGGGCTCGATCCCAGGACCCTGGAATCATGACCCGAGGCGAAGGCAGAGGCTTTAACCCACTGAGCCACCCAGGCGCCCCGGAAATAAAAGTTTTATAGTCTGCCTTGGTCCCTGGAATAATACAAGATTGCCCATTAAATGTTTGTAGGTAAAGATTTGTATCAACTATCCCCAAGGGCAGCGATGGTGGTTCTGTAGGCCATTGTTCAGGTTTTGTTTACATGACTTTTTTTTTTTTTAAGAATTTATTTTTAAGCAATCTCCACACCCAGTCTCTAACTCACAACCCTGAGATCAAGAGTCACATGCTCCACCAACTGAGTCAGCCAGGCACCCCCCCCCCACATTTTTAATCTTAACATTTTCTTCCCTAGTCTCAGTCGCTCTACAGACAATGAAATTGAGGATCTGAGAGGAATGTGTCCAAGTGACACAGCTAGGCAGTGACAGATGGGACTTCTGATCTAGGCCAATACAGACTCCTCTACATCCATCTCTTGTCATCACAAAAGAGAATGTTATTTTCCAATTTAGACATTTGGTTTTGTTGGTCTCCATATTTGATTCTGCTGTCTGCTTCAGACCAGGAAATCTGTACATAGAATTGGTTTCTTAGGGCTGTTGTAATAAATTACCACAAAATTGGTAGCTTAAAACCAAACTTTATTCGCTCATAGTTCTGGAGGCCAGCAAGGTGTCAGGAAGGCATGCTCCCTTAGCACTCTGTGGAAAATCCTCTCTTACCTCTTCCAGCTCTTGATAGGTCCAAGCTTTTCTTGGTTTGTGATAAGCCTAACTCCTATCTCTGCCTCTTCTTTACTTGACCTTCTCCTCTCTTGTCTGTATCTTCTCCATCTATCATAAGGATATTTGAATTGGATTTAGGGCCCGTCTGGTTAATCCAGGATGATCTTGTCTTGAGACTCTTCATTAATTACATCTGTAAGGACCCTGTTTTTTTCCCAAACAAAGCATCTCTCAAGGTACTGGGTTTAGGACTTGGACATATCTTTGGAGGGAAGGGGTTATAGTTAAACCCACTATACCATTCTTAGGCCATCTTAATTCCTTCCACACTCTGCTCTTTGCAGGAACTTCCTCATTTTTACTTTTTTTTTTTTTTAATTTTTTAAACTCCAGTCTGTTTTTATTGGCCCTTTCTATCCCTGAGAGAAGCATTAACTATCAGCAATTTCCCTGGATCCTCTAATACGTTAAGTCCCCTCTCCAGATTCAGTGTGAATTCCTTAAGGGCAGGGGCTGTATATTTCATTACTGTAGCTACAATAGATGGCCCTGGTAGGTGTCCAATAAATGCTTGTTGATTAGAGGAATGAGGGTATGATAATTAGTAGAAGTTTTCAAACATTTATGACCTGTTATACTCTCCTTTAATGCAGTTACATAAAACAGTGTCTTCAACATAGGGATTGACTCATATTGGAAAAGACATTTGGTAGATCATAAAATAGAAGCTATAACTTTGTTAAAATTAGGAAATACTGAGACTACGGGCTCCTTACAGCAATTTATTAGGTGCAACTGAATATCTGTAGGTCTTCATGAGGCAGGATCCAACTTGTATTTTAGCTCTACCATGGCATTTTGTGTGGCCTTTGACATATTTATTGAATGGCTAGAAGTTCTGTAGATATATATGTATTTTATTCTCAGGAAAAAATGAGACTAATTATTTGTAAAAGTTAAATATCTTGGGATCAGTAAAAAAATAAAACCTCATGTTTTGTGAATACTTGGGCAGTTTGACTTTATGTACCAGCAGGGAAAGACTTAATCTTAAAAAGTATGAGGCGAAAGAAGTCACATGTTTTTAAGATATAATCACAATTGTGTGTTATGTATGAAGAACTCTTATTGGAGTATTGTATAATTCACCAATCTTGTAGCTCAGTTAGACAAGGCTCACCTGAACCTACATTAATATAAACTAGTTAAAGTTGGTTAGTAATGATCACTTCGTGGGTTATTCATTGAGTGGTAAAGATTTATTCTGAGGGTTTTAAAATTAAAATATATTAGCTGCATAAAAACTCAGGTTTGAGTTTGGTACAGACTATTTTCTTTGTAATGTTAGAAACCTTATGTAATTTTTCATGAATTCGGCCAGGAGTAGCAGCCCCTGGAAGCTTCTATATCCTTTTCTGTCAATAGAGTTTACCCCTAAATTCAATTAAAACAATGGTCTGTATTGATGAAAGGCAAGTGTGTGGTTTTGCATTAGAACTACTAATTAAGTTGCTATTTTAATTGCCTCCTTTTCACACCAGTGGTGAAGGAAGAATTCTTGCCCTAGAGTTTTAAGGGAGGCCGAACACACAACACCAAACACTGAACAGATGAATCAAGAGCAGTTTCCTAGTCACATATTCTCATAGCTGGAGGAGGATACCACATACCCTGCAGGACCAACAGGGGTTGCACAACCAAAGTCTGTGATAGGCAGGTTTCATGGTATCAAGAGGGCGGGGTGCCCCTGGTTCTCATGGGATGATGTGATTGGCTGGCTTGGAAACGTCTGTGTATTGACAGGTAACTGGAACCCACTGCTCAGGGATAAGTAGGAACTGTGCCTGGTCCCTTGATAAAAGGGGGTTGTTTGATTGGGGGGGTGGCTGTATCTGTGGGAACAGAGTGGGGAGGGGAACTTGCAAATAGGCCCCTTGGGGCCCTCCCCTTTTTACCAGATGTCAAGGCAACACATAATGTTGGGCCTTAATTTTAGTCCTTGTACAACACTTGTTACTTATGACTGATAGGCTTTTATAATGTTTTTAGGTACAGAGTTGTATTCATTTCTCATAAACTTCAGAGACTTAGAAGGTGTTAAGTTTTTACTTGTAGTCTACAGATAGAATTTAGAAAGTGGCCTAAGCTTATGTTTTGTGTGTTCCAAACACTTCTCCCAACACTTAGCTTTTCATCCTTATAAAATTAGAAAATTAGTAATACTCTCTATATAAGAATTATACCTGATAATAATTATATTTTTTGAGTTTGAACAATTTATTTTAAATTTACTATGATTATTAACATATTTTATAACAAACTGAGTTCTTTGTGAGAATTTCTATAATTACATTTCTTTTACATTGATATTTTTGCCATTTCAGACTTGCCAATTGGTGGCTCGTAGAGGAGAAATGCTTGTAGAGAAGCTCACAGAGAATGCTTACGGAGAAGCAATCACTTTAAATTTCTTACAAAGAAAGGGTATAACTGCAAGCCCTCATATGCAGTAAAATTACATACTTAGTTAATGCAGTTTCCTGATACATTCAAATAATATTTCTCACAATATATTAGTTAGATAGGACCATAACTAAAAGACATTTATCAAAAAATATCTTCCATCTCACTGCATAGTTTCTATCATGGCTGATTTTAGGAACCCTAGCAACTTCTAGCAGCATCTTCTTTTTTTAAATTTTAAATTAATTCATTTATTTATTTAAGAAGGATTTATTTTTTTATTAACATATAATATATTATTTTTTTCAGGGGTATAGGTTTATGATTCATCAGTCTTACACAATTCACAGCACTCCCCATAGCACATACATACCCTCCCCAATGTGCATCACCCCATGGTTTGTCTCCCTCTCTGGTTTCTTCTTGTTTCATTTTCCCTCCCTTGTCCTATGATCTTCTGTCTTGGTTTTCAAATTCCTCCTATCAGTGAGATCTTATGATAATTGTCCCTCTCTGATGAACTTATTTCACTTAGCATAATACCCTCCAATTCCATCCATATCATTGCAAATGGTAATTTCGTTTTTTGATGACTGCATACTATTCCATTGTATATATATACCACATCTTCTTTATCTTTTCATCTGTTGGTGGACATCAAGGCTCTTTCCATAGTTTGGCTTTTGTGGACATTGCTGCTATAAACATTGAGGTGCACGTGCCCCTTTGGATCACTACATTTGTATCTTTGGGGTAAATCCTCAGTAGTGCAATTGCTGGGTCATAGTGAAGCTCTGTCTTCAACTTTTTGAAGAACCTCCGTACTGTTTCAGAGTGACCTAGCAACATCTTAAAGATCAAGTAAAGATCATTTACTGAAATGAAAGCTACTAGATAAAATGTTCATCTATCCTAAGATGTTTTATTTTTTAATTCTTTCCTAAGATGTTTTTAAATGTTTAAATATGAAATTTTAAGTATTTGCTTAATATCTGACATTTGTAAATTGTTGACCCATCATTTTTACTGTTTAGCTCATGATGATCTTACCATGACATAAGTTTGATTTATTTTCCTATTCTACTTTCATACAGTGAGTGCTTGCCAGAAGCAAATGTAGCTGTTTTGAAGGTCCATAAAACATTGTATTGCTACTCTCAGCCTTAAGAGATCCTAGGATGCTGTTTACTTGACTGAACTTCATTAAAGACACTTTTGAATTTTGGCCTCAGAGAGGGATTCTGGAGTGTAGTGTCCTAATAGAACAAATAGGAGTCCAGTCATTAGTTGAAGAATTTAAGTAGTTTGTGGCAAGTGATAAAATCAAAATGGATTATAATCAAGATGGATTATGGTCCTACCGGCAGAACACTTAGACCACAGGAGGCAAGAAGGATCAGATTGTGGTCAGGAAGTGCATTTGTAGAAAGGCTTAAATCAATTAAATTCATCTTCAGGTCCCAACTTAAACATTACTGCCTCAGGGATGCCTTTTTAAAACCCTACTTCAATTCCTTGGGGTTGTATCCTTGCCAAGTACCTCATTCTTTCTCTATTCTTTTTTTTATGATCACATTTTATTATATTTGCACACTTGAGTATCTATTGCCCTGGCTAGACTATGAACTATATGAGGGCAAAGACTATAATTGTGTGGTTTACTGTTTTTATCCCCATACCTTAGCACAGTGCCTTGCACAATAAATATTTGCTGAACAGTGAATGAGAGAGAAGCAAAGAGAAGTATGTGTACCAGAGAAGGTTAGAAGTGAGCTCAGTAAGCATATCTCCTACCTAGTCTCAGGCTTCCAGAGCTGGTGGCTCTAGTGACCCTGAGGGACAGATAAGTCCTTAAAATGCCTGGAGCTCTTATGTCAGGTCCCAATTCCTTGAGGGGAAACTGTATTCTCATTAACTCTACATAATTACCATTTTGTGGTCCTCTTAACAAATTATAAATGTATAATATGGTTTTGTTAACTATTGTCATCATGCTGTACATTGGGTCTCTGGAATTCATCTTATATAACTGAAATTTTATATCCTTCAACCATCATCTCTCTATTTCCCTCTCTGCTCAGCTCCTGGCAATACCAAGAGTTCTCATTGGATATAAGTACTCATACTCCGAAAAAGATGTGTGCATTACATAGTCTACACTGCACTGTAGTAAATTCAGTTCTGTACTTGAACTAGACAAAAGAGTTTGTGAAAGCTACTTACTAGAGGGACCTGGTATGTATTTCCTACTTTGAGAACTATACTTTTTAGCATATAAACACAATTTTATCTAAAATTTTATCTTTCCCATTAAGGAATTGTCTCTCCTCCCTATGAATAAAATATCAAGAAAAAGATGTATGTTTACATATACTATTTAATTTCCTCCTTACTTGCATTTTTTTCCTTATGGAAAATAAAATATGAATTCATAATCTGAACTAAAAAGTTCACATTTGTTTTAGACATATTTTTCTTTTAAACTCATGTTCATGGCTATAATACCAAATTTTTAATTTTAATATTTATTGATTTGAATAATTAATGTAGAGGTTAATTCATCTAATATATAATACACTTCCATATGGATGAATACATGAAATAACATAGTTTTTAAATAAGTCAGGGAATTTTAAATATTGAGTTACATAACCCTTGTGGTTAATTAGACAATCCCAGTATAATGATATGCTGCAAAGAGACATGCTTTGTAATTATGAAATATAAAATGTTTTGATTTGTCTGTACTGTTCTTTGCCCTTTTGGAAAGAAAAACAGTATTTGTATAACTTTGAGTAAATATGTATATATAAATCCATAATTAATTAGTTGCTGAAAAGGTATACTTCGTTATAGGACGATGGACATAATTTGTTATCTAAATTAATTTGGACTACTTAGTCTTAATTAAAATCTCTACAGCCATGATGGACTCTGATTAGCTTAGCCAAAATGGTTTAATTCAGTAGAAATATGCATTTAGAAAATTCATTTATTCAGCTGTTGTTGAGTATTTACACTAGGCATCAGGTAGGTGATAGCTATAGATACAGATATAGATATACATGCACACACAGGATGCTAGTCAAGACATGGCCTTTGCCCTCAGAGTATGGAGGCTACAGCCAATGAAGGAGAAGGGACTACAGACCAATATGAGTAATTGTCCTAACAAAGGTGAACAAATTACTGTGACAATGTGGCTGACCATTCCTGGATAAATGCGGACAAGGCTGGGTTAGGGAAGTTTCCCGGTAGAGAATGGAGGGAATGGAAATTTTTAGCAAAGTATAGGACAGGATTTACTAAGAAGCTCATATGGGCCAGAGTGAGGCATTATATGTAGCCGGACACACTGAGTAAATGAAGTGGCAAAGCAGCTGAGGCTGGAGAGGTAGCTTGGGGAATACATTTGTAGAAGGACATTTTGTGCCAAGTTAAACAATTAAAATATATTCTGTAGAGAGTGGGAAGCATGTGGAGGCCTTTAAACAAGAGGGTGATGTTATCAGATTTTTAGCATGTGTGGAGGAGGGAGAAGGCGGGGAGAGTAGACACATGCAGGAGTGCAGGTGAGAGACGCCAAGAAAGATGCTCAGCCACCAGGTGTGCAGATGGAGAAAGGCAAATTTGGACATTCCAGTGAATACTTGTCAAGAGATTATAAAGAGATTTTAAGAAATTTAGTTTAAAAATATTTGATTCTCTTTATTTCTTTAAAAAACCGTGCAACAGGGGCGCCTGGGTGGCTCAGTGGGTTAAAGCCTCTGCCTTCAGCTCGGGTCATGATCCCAGGGTCCTGGGATCGAGCCCTGCATCGGGCTCTCTGCTTGGCAGTGAACCTGCTTCCTCCTCTCTCTGCCTGCCTCTCTGCCTACTTGTGATCTCTATCAAATAAATAAATAAAATCTTAAAAAAAACCCAAAAAACTGTGCAACATTATTCCCATCTCACTAATGAATGAGTTGAGCTTCATGAGTAGATCTATTCAGTTCCCATAATCCACTTCTCTTTTTATCCATGAAGTCTATCGATCAGCTTCATTTGATATTTTTCAAACAAAGGCAGTAGGGCTTTGCTATTGGCTGAATTAATGTAGGACTGTGAAATCTTTTTCCACCACCTTACCTCCAAATTCCACGTTCAGGTTTAATTGGCTTGAAAATCTTATTTTTCCATTATCACTCCATTATCACTGTTGAAATTTTCCAGTGAGACTGTGACAAATTCCTTATATATATAGGTAAAGTAGATTTCATGGATTATTTTACTAAAAATCAGGGATTGAAGTATTTCCTGGTGTACAATGTGTAATGGCCCAGATATAATATTGATTACTAAAAGTGATATGGAATAGGAATAAGTCTTGTTAGTAATAATGTTTTTGTAATGTCAATAACCCAAAATAAAAATCTATCCATGGCCTTTTGATAAAAATTAGCTTTCATAAAATGAGGTCTATAACTAAAATGTTTTGATAAACATGGATAGGGATTTTACAAATGTCAAGATATATTATGTTTTGAAATCTACCCATAAATAAGTTTTCTCAACTCTTGTTTATACACTTAGACAATGTATGTTCACTGTTATCATATGTAACACGATATTCATTCAAGTTATAATTACAAGGCAATAAAATCACCTTCTTTAAATTAAAAAGAGGTCTTAACACTGCAAGTGTAACTCAAAAAAGTTTAGTGAAAATGTTGTTAGTTGTGCCAAGGTTTCTACTACTGACTGTGTTTAGCATATCTTTAGAGGGATGCTGCACTAAGAACAATTGAAAAAGTCAGCTTAAATACAACTCTTAAGTCTGAAGGCACCACAAGTTCCTGAGACAACCAGGAACTGAGTAGCCAAGGTGTTGGAGAGAAGGAAACCAGGAAGAGGTAAACATAGTTCTCTGACCCTTTCTTCACCTTGGGCTTTTGCTGATTCTTGATATTGGGAGAAAGGTGAAAATTTGAGTGCAAAATTTATGCAAGGGAGGAAGAAGGCCAGCAGAGCTCTGTCAGTCTTAGAATAATGGAGAGCCAAAAATTGGAGCTAAGGGTTTCCTAGGCTGCCTGGAATTGAGAGGCCAAATTCCTGGAGAAACAGGAAGGATAAAGATGTGAGGACAACTTTTGTGGTATTCTCCTCAACTCTTTTACCAGATTCTATAGCGGTGAGGCAAGAGGTTAAGAAGATAAGCTGTGGCACCCTGAAAAATCAGTTTTCAGCAGTTTTGCAGGGCTTAGGAAAGAAATATTGTAGCTCAGAACCCACCAAGGAGCTGGGAGCCCTAGTAAACACCTCATCATCTCTGAAGGCCTGACCGTTGGAGGCAGGGTAGACCAGAGTTCCAAGAGTCATACCAAAACTGCAGTGCAAGTCCAGCAACTCCATCCCTGATGGATCAAGATAAAATGTCCCATTGCATAACACAAGTTTTAATACATATATAACAATTCGTAAATCTTATATATTTTTTCAAGATACCCTTTTTTTTTTTTTTTTTTTAATTTGAACTGACACATAATGGCACCTTAGCTTTCCGGTATACAACAGAGTGATTTACAACTTTATGTGTTATGCTGTGTTCGCCACGAATATAGCTAACATCTGTCCCACTACATTGCTATTATAATGTCTTTCACTGTATTCCTTCTGCTCTGCCTTGTATTCTCATGACTTATTCATCAATAACTGAAAACATCTACCTCCCACTCTCCCTCATCCATTTTTTTGGTAGTTTTACTTAATTTTAATTAATTAAAATTTATATACCGGTTGCCATGTGCAGCTAGTGGTACCCATGCTAGCCAGAAGTTCAGGTCTAGAGAAGTATACTATGGCCCTTCCAACAGTTACAAAACGGGAAGCCATTTAGCAAGATTTTCAAATAAATAACAAAAAAAGCCGCATCAGAAAGGAAAGCTAATTCCCCAACCCCCTTCTCCTCTGGCAACCGTAAGTTTTGATTCTCTTTAGAATGGTTAATATTTCATTTGTTTTATAAGCTTGTGAAGCTTTCGAACTCACATTTGTAGTAGTTTGAATCACAGCTTGGTTTAGTCTAGTCTGGTTCCAGATAAACTTTTGGCACAGCTCTGAAATAGCCTCCCCTGCAAGGAGACTTTAATATGATATATAACAGCTCCTGAGAGTCATATATGTCAACAAGAACTGGAACTTCATAGGTGCATTTTGAGTTTAGCAAAGGATATACTATAAATAATGATAGAAATTTGTGAATCTTTCATGACTGAGGATTGTTTATGTATATGTTTGCATGTGAAATGATGCAATAAAATGTGTTGGCATGATATAATAATTATCCTTTCCTTTTTGTAAGTTTAAGGGAGAACTGTAACTTTTAGAGAAACTGTAAAGTGAGAGAAATATGTTGCGTTTCCAAAGTGAATGAGCAAAAACTCCTACTCTTTTGCTGGTACTTGCTTTTAATCTCTTAAATTTATTTGGTAGTATTTCTTCAGTTCATGATGCTGAGAGTGCTGTAGTAAATTCACTTCACATCTTCAGCATTTTAAAGTCAGAAGAGAAAGCAAGAATTTGGAGGAAGAGTTCAGAGGGATATCACTGAAATTTCACAGGGACTGTCACAGTCCATGTCAGTGATTCCTCAAGATGCTGAACCTCCTTCAAAAGAAATCATGAGCCATTATGGGGCATTAGAATCTCAGTTCTTAGTTCATCATTCTATTTTAGGATCCTCAGAAATGGCCATATAAAAGGCCAACTCATTGCTGCTATCCATGTTATCTCTGCCTATTTATTGGATGAAGGCATTAAGGATTTATGAACGGAGGCCAAGATGAACAACTTTGACTCATTTGTTTCTCTCATTTCAGAAATCATTAGTTAATCTACCTTCCATCCCCACTATCTGAAATCATTGATAAGTTATTGCATCACTATAGATGATCTCCTTCTGTTCTTTCCTCCATTATGTCCTGTAACTTCTTTTCTTTTGCTTTTACTTTTACTTATTCAATGATGGTCTTTTTTTTTTTTTTTTTTAAAGATTTTATTTATTTATTTGACAGAGATCACAAGTAGGCAGAGAGGCAGGCAGAGAGAGAGGAGGAAGCAGGCTCCCTGCTGAGCAGAGAGCCCAATGCGGGGCTCGATCCCAGGACCCTGAGATCATGACCTGAGCCGAAGACAGAGCCTTAACCCACTGAGCCACCCAGGCGCCCCAATGATGGTCTTTTCTACAAGACTGTAAATACAGACCATATTTATCTGGTTGATGGGGTATATTCAGAACTTAACCCACTGCCTATCCCCAAGCTAATACACATTAGACACATCTCAAAAAGAAAGGAAGGAGGAGATTGGGTAGGAGAGAGACAAGAAGGGAAGCTGGACTTAGGGAGTAGAGGACAGGGCAAAATCTCATCACTTCAATTACAGTTCCAAATGTAATTATATTGACATTACTCTTAAAATGTGAAAAATATAATGATACATTTTAACAACAGTGGCTGGCACAGTAAATATTTGTTTTTCTTGACTGTTCCCCTAATTGTTCTTTAACTATTCAATAAGCCAGAGACAAAAAGACTTTATTTTGTGCTATCTAGCTGGAATTAGTGATTGAATATATAGAGGAGTCATGGGGTATAACTCAGAAAGAACTTGGCTCAAATCTTGATGTGTCCCTTGCCTCACTTTGCAGCCATATATTGCCTAGGATTTGCACACATGTTATCCTGAATGGGACTCTTGAGAGAGAAAGATGAGTTTTATAAAATGTACTTCTGGTTCCATTTCAAGGATTATTTAAACCTACTTAAGATGTTATATAAATTCCTATAGGGTTTTTTTCCCCCCTTATAAAGTTTTGTCTAATAAAGTTCTCATTTTCCTTCCATTTTATAAGATTCATGAATAGCGTATTTGTTTATAATATTACTGAAAAAGACCTCATTGAGCATATCCATTTTCTAGAAATTTGATTAAAATTAATTTTCCAATTTCAGAGGCATATTATTTCTAACATCTATAAATAACTTTCTTCTTGCAGATTTTCCAATCACTAGGTAGAACCAAAGAAGACCATCAGATATATCAAATCCTGCAGAAATATCTCATATCATTCAACAAGTAAAAAGGAAAAAAAAAAAAAGGAATTCAGACTTCTTGAAAAAGCCATTAGTCACAAGCTATAATGTGCAAATTTGATTCATTTTCAGTGACTGCATTATTTGGCATTACTTTCCAGAGACAAAAACATTGACAAAGTGAAACATTTAGAACCTTAATAAGACTTGTGTTCTCACAGTGCCAGAAAATCTTTTTGTTGTAAATATGTTTTACTGTAACTATGAATTGACACAGATCAGTAGAGGGCAAAACTCAGTTAACAAATATTTTGATGTTTAGGCCCTAGGAAGAAATGTCACCTGTTCCAACTCTGAATGCAGAACCCAAATAAACAGGAGAGTCACAGCACCACTAGAAGATGGCTTAATTATTTTTATTTGTGAGCCAAAAGTAACAGGGAAGATTAGAATTCTACACACCAGATTTGTTCGAAAGCTGATTCAGTTGAATTCCCAGCCAAAACGAAAGCAGGGAAATGACACTTGTTTGGTTGAGGACATAAAGGGAAAGAGGGAAAAGTGACAGGATGAGGAGTTAGATTGGCAGAAAGGAGCTAATGAGTCCCAGCTGTATTTAAAAGACAAGCTTTAAGGTTTTTTAAGTATAGGTAGTGATGGAAGGAAGGAGATTGGGATAATTGATCTAACAGACACGCCAAATGAAATACATTTGTTGTTTGGTGGGGGATCTGGAATACGCCAGTGAATGCCTGTAGCTCATCTTATGACTTGGAACTAAAAACACACACACTTTCACACACTCATAGGTAACTTCTATTGAATAGACTGCACTGACTTGTACTATGTGTATGACTCTTATTAAATAGAAAATTTGAACGAATTTCATCTTTTGTGCAAATTTTTTAAAAAGTAAAAATGGCAATCCAAACTAAAAAAAAAAAGTCTTCTTTTTAAAGCAAGGGCCCAAGAACTATATATTTTTTTAATGTGGAAATTCCAGATGCTGAAGATGCTTCAGCTCAAGGAACATTTATATTTAACACCTTTTTATGTGCAAATCGTCTTCTAGAAACCTTTTGTAAATGTAATATTTACATTACATTTACTTTATTTGAAAAGTTCCCAATGCCATGGAAGTAGCATAAGCTTAATGTAAATTGTTATTTTTCTCACTAGTTTACACCATCATGACCACTAATCTTAATTACTTTTTTAACAATGTAGAATGTCCAGAATTCCCTTTAATGATCTTAAAAACTTACATCTCTGCACTAATTTTAATTTTTCTCTGTGTTTTCTTTTTTTCATGTTGGTGGTTTGAAATTATTAGAGGTGACCCCTGATCACCAATTTTGGGTCTTGACTGTTGTTAGATAGAGTTGAGAACTTTTTTCATATTCAGCCTAATGCACAGGGACTTTGTGATCCCTTTACATGTTCTACTTCTAAGTTATTAAAATTTTATTCAAAAATTTAAAAATTTCTTGTTTATTAACTATTGAAGTTAAAGCCCAAACTTAATGTGCATGACTTAAATTCTTATTTTTGTTAACTCAGAGAATATACAATCTAGTTTATATGCAGATGGTGTTATATAACTATAATCATATCAACATATCATCATATGTTCTATTTGGAGATAATGGTTTTTATGGCAAACATTTGAAAGATGTTTGAGTTCAAGGATGGAGTCTAAAAATCATAATGAAGTGGAGTTAAAAGATTCAGGATTAATATTTCTCTGAGACTCCAACCAGGTTTAGTAATAAACAAAGTATTAGAAAGCAGGAAGATGATGATATATCAAACTAGACCTAATTCTGATTATTCAGATAGAGACTGGGCTGAAAGTTTCATATTGTAAATTAATGTCATAAACCAAATTGTGGAAATGCTTAAATATTTAAGAAAACAAAAAGCACCCTCATACAACATAAAACCATTTAGAGAAATTGGCTTACATAATTTAATTCTGTCTTATCTGTTCATTCAAACATGATCCCTAAAGACCTGTTGAATAGAAGAATGGACGAGAAGAAGAAGTGTTGAATTTAACACTTGTTCAATAAATGTTATTAACCTAGTCTGAATGACCAATCTGAAATTGTATTGCTCTAGTCAGGATTGACTCACTGTTTTAACCAACATTCCCCCAAATCTAGCCTCTTAACATAAAAATGTGCATTTCTTGTGGAGGTCAAAGTGGAGGATGGAGGTGTTAGGTGGAGGGATTGTCTCTGCTCAATGTGTTCATTTAGGGATCTTTTCATTGTGTCTCTGGGCTCACATCCTTTCAGGGTCTTGTCTTCCTCTCTTATCAAGCAATGTATAATAGGAAAAGAGAAAGATCATGAGGATTTGCACAGAGGGCTTTTTGCACAAGCCACATCTAAACGTGGTCCATTTTAGTTTTGCCCACATTCCATTGCATGCCTAAGAGAGAAAGGAAGACGATGTTTGGTGAATACATAGCATCCTCTTCCATAAGCATTTCCTAAGAAAATATTTAGCAATTCATAATTTTCGCTAATTAAAACTGAGCCATACTACTCGTTAATCTATACTACTTAGGTTTTACTACTTGGATTAAGTGATTACTTAGCAGAAGTGTTGAAGCAATTTGCAATTCTATGATCATCAACATAGACCAATTTCACATTGGCTCTAAGCTGAAGGGTCAGGAAATCCCCACGAATTATTTATTTTACTTTTGTAATTAGAAATGACTCTTTGGTGTATTGCAACAGATCAGAACCAGAAACTGGCAGGGTTTGATGAGCAGAGGCGCAGGTGGCTTCTTGTAATGAACTCGATATGAGGAATTTGGAGCAGTTCACAAACTGAGCTGGCTTCCAGGTGTTCTTGTTCCCAAAGTCAGAACTCACTTACCTGCCAAAGAAGTAAAGCCTCATTCATCAGAAAACACCTTTAGCCATTTATGCCGTTTAGGCATCCAAGGGCTGCTGTGCAGCACTCCTAGCAGAATTTCCTACTGAGGGGAAACAGTTGATCTTCTGCAATTAGTCTCCTTCAATTTCCCCATTGCTTCTCTTCTGTATGTTGCTAGCCCACCTTTTTTTCACCCTCAGTTCCTTCAAATCCCATCTTGCATATCCCCTAGTCATATAAAACAAAAAAGTCTGGAAAATTGATTGCTACATGGCTGCAGCAAAGGCTAGAGTCTGGTGGAAACAATTTTTTGGGCTGATGAACTGACAACTTGAAATCTGTGCCACCAACTTTATGTCTAAACCTTGCTGGATAAGGAATTTTAACAGGAGGGAGCCCAGTTATAATTCACCATTCCTCTCCTCCCCCACTCCCTGAGAGGGGAGTGTTAACCTCTCTGCCCTTTCAGGTTGTGTACTTGCATCTCCAGGCAACTGCTAAGATATCAGTTCCTCAAGAGTTCAGTGCAGACACTGCCTTGCAGGCCACTGCTCTGAGTGTGGGCGTCATCTGTAGTGGGGGTCAGGCTCTAAGACCTTAGGAATTGCTGCTGTTGAGGCTGCTCTGTCCAGAAAGTAGTGTTCAGATGTGGGGGGTGGGGGAGGGTGGGGACACATCAACTGAGTTCAGTAAACTTTGATTTTTTCCATCTAATTATTTTTTACCCACATTCCTTCGGATTTCTATAGCTTCCATACTATCTACTACCATTGATTTTAAAGTGGTCTCCTTGACTCTAGATATTCTTCATTGCAATCCAAACTCTTCATGCATTGAACTTAGTGTGGTTAGGGAGACCAACAAAAGTCAAGTAAACAAATAAATATGATTTCATGAACTAATAAGGGCATGTAGGAAATAAAACAGGGTGGTATACAGTAATTGGTTAAGTGCTCTGAGAATACATACAGCTTGGCACTTAGACGTTTTCACCGAATCTTTCCCTTTTCTGCACTGCCTTGCTAATTTCAACAAATAAATTTCTGTTATAATCTAATATGGTCTTTCTGTACCTGGAACTTTAAACTGTTCAAAATCCTCTGAATGTGATTTGCTAATTTCTATTTTAGGGTCTTTGCATGTATCAGTCCTTGAGTAGAAATGGCCTCCACCTCGAGCCCCTCAGAGGAGGAGTTGGCTAAGCATCCAACTCTTGGTTTTGGCTCCGGTCATTATCTCAGGGTTGTGAGATCAAGCCCCATGTTGGGCTCCACACTCAGCATGGAGTCTGCTAAAGTTTCTCTCTCCCTCTCCATCTTTCCTTCCCTGTGCTCTCTCTCTCTTTCAAATAAATAAATAAATATTGGAAAAAAGAAATGGCCTTCACCTCTTCCTAGTTAGTTTTTCTCCTGTTCTTCCTTTAAAATCTGATTAAAAACTCACCTTCTATGAAGACTTCCAAGATATCTTTTTCCCTTATTATATCTTCAGTTGCCTGTTTTTATTTCAGTTTCTACTGAAATAAACTACTACACTAGTTTGAAGTGAATTCTACATTATCTTATTCATTACATTATGGTAAAGGAATCAATCAAGAATTATAAATATCTCTGCACCCAACATAGGAACACTAACTATGTATGACAAATATTAATGGACATGAAGGGAGAAATTGGCAGTAATACAATATTATTAAGAGATTTAACAACCCACTTACGTCAATAAATACATCATCCAGACAGAAAAACAATAAGGAAATGGTGAATTTGAATGACACATTAGATCAGATAGACTCAGCAGATATAAACAGAATATTTTACCCCCAAACAGCAGAACACATTCTTTTTAAGTGTGTGTGGAATATTCTCCAGGATAGATCACATAATATGTCCCAAAACAAGTCTCAATAAATTTAAGAAGATTGAAATAATATCAAGCATTTTTTTCTAGTCACAGTGGTATGAAACCAGAAATCAATTACAAGAAAAACCCACAAACATGTGGAGGCTAAATAACATGTTATTGAATAACCAGTAGGTCATTGAAGAAATCAAAGAGGAAATCAAGAAATACTTGGGGACAAATGAAAATGAAAATTTGACATGTCAATATCTTTGGGACATAGCCATAACAATTCCATAAGAGATAAGCTTATAGGAATATAGAGCTATCTCAAGAAACACGAAACATCCCAAACAGTCTAACCTTACACCTAAAGTAACTAGAGAAAATGAACAAAGGCCAAAGTTAATAGAAGGAAAGAAATAATGAAGATCAGAGCAGAGATAAAGGAAATAAAGACCAAAAAAAGTAGAGAAGGTCAATGAAATTAAGAGCTGGTTCTTTGAAAATATAAACAAAATTGATAAATCTTTAGACAGACTAGTCAAGAAACATTAAAAAATCGAATAAATAAAATCAGAAATGAAAAAGGAGAGGTTACAACTCACACCACAGAAATAGGATTATAAGAGATTAGTGTAAAAAATTTATGCCAACAAACTGTACAGCCTAGAAGAAATGGATAAATTCCTAGAAACAGTCTTCTGAAACTGAATCAGGAAGAAATGGAAGAATCTGAACAGACCAATTACTTGTAATGAAATTGAATTGGTAATCAAAAAACTCCCAACAAAGGTCCAGCACCAGATGGCTTCAGGGTAAATAGTACCAAACATTTACAGAGGAGTTAATACCTATCCTTCTCAAACTGTTTCAAAAACAGAAGGAATGCTTCCAGATTCATTCTATAAAGTCAACATTACCCTGATACCAAAACCAGACAGAGACTGGAAAAAAAGAAAATTATATATCAATATCCTTGGTGAACATAGGTGCAAAAATCCTCAACAAAATGTTAGCAAGCCAAATTCAAAAATACAGTTAAAGAATCATTCAGTACAATCAAGTGGTCTGTATTCCAGGGACATGAGGATGTTTTAGTGTATGCAAATCAATCAACATGATAATCACATTAACAAAAAGAAGGATTAAAACCATATGATCCTCTCAATAGATGCATTTGACAAAATTCGACATCCATTCATGTTAAAAACTCTCAACAAAAGGTTATAGAAGAGCAAAAATTTTTGCACAGCAAAGGGAACCATCAAGTTGAAAAGGCAACCTACTGAATGGGAGAAGAAACATACAAAAATGATAGATCTGCAAGTGGCTAATGTCCAAAATATATAAAGAACATAAAGCTCAACCCAGAAAAACAAACAATCTGATTAAAAGATGGGCAGACAATGGGACACCTGGGTGGCTCAGTTGGTTAAGCGGCTGCCTTTGGCTCAGGTCATGATCCCAGCATCCTGGGATCGAGTCCCACATCAGGCTCCTTGCTTGGCAGGGAGCCTGCTTCTCCCTCTGCCTCTGCCTACCACTCTGCCTGCCTGTGCTCTCTCTCTCTCTCTCTCTCTCTCCAACAAATAAAAAAAAAAAAAATAAAAAGATCAGCAGACAAATATTTTTCCAAAGAAGACATATAGATACATAAATAAATGCTCAATGTCACTAATCATTACAGAAATGAAAATCAAAACCACAAGGCGATATCACGTCACACCAGTCAGACTGGCTAGAATCGCAAAGACAAGAAAAAGCAAGTGTCGGTGAGGATGTGGAGAAAAGAACGCTTGTGTGCTGCTGGTGGGGATGTAAAGTGGTACCTCTACTGTGGAAAACAGTGAGGAATTTCCTCGAAAACATAAAACTAGAAGTGCATACAATCAAGTAATTCCATTACTGAGTATTTACCCAAAGAAAACAAAAGCACTAATTGGAATGATATATGCACCCCTCCTTTTACTGCAGCATTATTTACAATAGCAAGATATAGGAGCAGCTGAAGTGTCCATCAGCTGATGAAGGAACATACATAACAATGGAATATTACTCAGCCATGAAAATATGAGCTCTTACCATTTGCTATAACATGGATGAACCTAGGGGGTATTGTGCTTAGTGAAATAAGCCAGACGGAGAAAGACAAATACCATATGGTTTCCCTTATATGTAGAACCTAAAAGCACAACAAATGAACAAGCAACAATAATAACAAAAAAGAGAGAAGCAGACTCATAAATATAGAAAACAAACTAGTGTTTGCCAAAGGAGTGGAGTGTGAAGAGGCTGAAATGGGTGAAAGGGGGAAAAAAAAGTTTTCAAGTCTCTTGATTTAACTTTGCTTTCTTGGCGCCATAAACAGAGCCTTGGATGAAAGTGTTGGAGGAATTGGCAGAGACCACCCATGAAATCTCAGGGCTCTGCAGAGAGATTTACTAAATGTTACCTGTTGCCTGAGGCTTTGAGTGAACTGCTTCTTTATACTTAGTTAGCACAAGATACCTGGGTAGGTGAACTCAGGCACTTCCCGTCATAATTCTCTCATCTATAAAATATGAACGTTTTATAAGTGAACTCCAACTTCTTACCCAGTTTCAGTATAACTTTAAAATATTAATATTAATGTAGTGATTGGAATGATGTACCTATATTTGCTTTTTTAAGATGTTTAAGGAAATAGACCATAACTTCTAGAATTTAAATGTGAGAAAGAAAGGTCTTATTGTAGCAAAGAAAAGATTTGGCTTTCAAAATTTAGAGTTAAGGAGAAAAAGTAACTTCTGGATATAAATGTAAATTCTATGATCTCTTCCTTTCACAGTTCAGATTCAGTGTTAAGGGTTCAGGAAAGTTATAATTAAACAATCAAACCAGGTAATTTCATTATAGGTATACTATAGTATTTTCTTAGTGTAGCTATTTAGGGGTAAAGGAAGAAAGATTGATTTACTGGATTATAAGGCAAATCAGTAATAACTAGTTTGATTTTGTATCAACTAGAACATTGTGGGTACTGCTCTGTGTATGGTAGAATGCTTAGCAGAATCCTTGGTCTTTACCTACTAGATGACAGCAGCACTCTCCCAGTTGTGAGAACCAATGTCTTAGAGGTTGTCAAATGTCTCCTGGAGCAAAATTGTCTTGATTAAGAACCATTGAACTAGAGCATGCTGTACTTGAAATCCATATAAAGAAGTTGAAATGTGTTCAGTATTATAAATATTTCTTGTATTGATTATATAAAATGTCCAGAGTCTAACAATATTTAAATTTATGAAAACTGATTTATTATAGGGCTAGAAAGTAGGTCAATTATATAGTATGTAAGATGGTAAATGGACTTGGGTATCTTTACTTTAAAACTTTATTTTTTGTTTAAAAGACAGTGAATCCTAATGAGAATTTTTAGTCCTTCCTCACTTACAGGTCAGGTCAGCAGGTCGCTGGCTGTCCTTTAGGGTCAGCGATTGGGTCATACAGATCTTCCTGCTGACCTCTGGCTCACTGATGGTCTGTTAGACCAACAATAAGCCACTCTTAAAGTAATTAGAGCAAATGTTCTAAATCGTGCAGATGGACAGAGCCTGGACACAAGAGGATGTTTAGGTGGCAGTGGCTTATCTATGATAGATTGAAGTAGGGCTAAGTTAGATATAAAAATGTACAGTAAGCAAAAGTCTCCTTTGCTTTTCTTTACCTCAAATTTAAAGACAATTGGCTTCTATATCCTTAAAATGGAATAATAGAAACTTGTGATAATATGTATAATTTTGGGTTAATTATGGCCAATTTCTAAGACAATGTTACTTCCTTCAAAAAGTTTGCTTTATTTATATATATAACAAAATTTTTGACTTCATTTTGCATTCAAACATTACTAAAAATGAACCAAAGAGGTGCTTTCTTCTTCTCTTCAACTCTACACAAATTGTTCATTTTTAGGGAGCTCTGATATGAGCAATGGAATTATATTTTTACTTAGAACTTTATGTAGTTATGGTTGTGTCTTGACAATGTTAAGGAAAACGATATACATTTTTTAAAAAGATTTTATTTATTTATTTGACAGAGAGAGAGAGATCACAAGTAGGCAGAGATGCAGGCAGAGAAAAGGGGGGGAAGCAGGCTCCCTGCTGAGTAGAGAGCAGATGCAGGGCTGACTCAGGACCCTGAGATCACGACCTGAGCCAAAGGCAGAGGCTTAACCCACTGAGCCATCCAGGTGCCTCCAAAAATGATATACATTTCTATAATGGAATATAAGTTAGAAAAAGCAACATGGATTTTGGCCCTTGTGTTTAAACTATAGTCATGATTTTGTTACACTATTCCTACCCAAGCATAATGCCTTTTATGGTATTTCTATTTACATATTCTCAGAGAAATTGGTTTTCAAATTTATTTTTGTCCTATTTATACTTAGGTAATCCATTTTATTTCCTTGCTACCAATCTCTTTATTCTGATTGCTGTGTTATTTTATGTAGATTATTCTGTTTATTTCTGATGTGACAAGTCTATTTACCTTCTTATCTTTGACCTTGTCAGCTCATGAATATTTCTTCTGTTGCTGAGGAATCCACTCTTCACTTGCAAAATGTCAGAAATGTTGATAGTACAGGAAACCTGTAGTCATTCTAACCCCAAATCTGGAATCTTTTCTTGGGAGCTTCGAATATCTAAGAGTAGGGCCTTTTCCTGATTGTTTTCTTCACAATGAATGCTTTCCATACCTCTTTCTCTTTTAATCATCTATTCTGTCCTGCACACCCTGCTTCACACTGTCCAGTTACTTAACTGTCAGCTATTGTAGTTATTTGGAGGAGAGCCTGAGGGGAGCTGGTGTAGTGGGGGCAAAGATCTAGTGAAGGATGTTGGGATACTGCTAGTGGTAAAGCAGTGGGGAGCAGAGGGCTCTCTCCTATTCTCATGTATGCCTCCATTATGAGGAAAAGCGAGAAGGGACTCATTGTAGAAATTATCTTTTCATTTCCTTAAAAATTATTACCAGAATCACCACTAGCGTTGAAAACACTTTGTGCGATTATAGTAAGAGCCACTAATACATTCAACCGATCCTGTGGCTGTGAGCTGAGATTTAATTAAAGCTTTATGTACTGGAGAATACTCTTTACAATGTTCTTACCGTTTTCTGTTTTAATCTATTTTCTATTATCATTTCTATAATCTATTTTCCTCTATTTCTTTCCTATTCATTATCTTCTCTATTTTGGAATACTATGAGAAATTTTAGCATGTTTAACTAATACAGAGAGATTTTTACTTGTTAGTTAGTAACATTGCAAGTCAGTTTTATGGATTATTCCCCTTACTACAGAGTTCCTTTTTTCCCCCTTCAGCTTTATTGAGGTATCATTGACAAATAAAATTGTAAAATAATTGAAGTGTACATCATGATGATGTGATATACATAGACGTTGTGAGAGGAGTCCCCCATTTAGTTAATTAACACAGCCAAATACAGAGTTGTTTTTAGTCATGTAACAAAATACATAGCGTATCAATACGTAAAACATAACAGTAGACTCAGAATAGTGTCATTGGTAGGCAAAGTCTAAGCCAAGCAATATTTGGGTGTTATAAGAAACTCTTATTTAACTTGGGGTGTTAACAGGGAAAGCAAGTAGGTGACTAGGAGTAGCGGTGTCAAGAAAAGTTTTCATCATCTAGCTGTTTGTTCTTTTTGAATTTTGAACCAGGTGACTATAGGACCCATTAGAAATAGTGTTAAAACTTTAGAAGGTGGAGTATTCTCTTTAGAATTCTCAAGCTTGTTCCCTATAAAGCTTTCCATTAATCACTGAAGTACAACACCATGCACACACCTCTGTTAATCCACTGATTACATTTAATTCCAGTAATTGTTTGAATCTCTGTCTCCTTTATTGATAGTTTTGAGTGTAGGCCCATGACTCATTCTTCTTTTTATCTCTGGATCCCAGATTTGCTTCTAGAATGTCATCAGTACTTAAATATGTATTTGTTTAATGAATGAATAAACATCTTATTGAATTATCTTTTATATTTATTTCTACCTTGCATTATTATCATTGTGCTATTCATTCAACATGTTCTAAATATAAAATTACATAGTATAGAATACTGCAGCTCTTTGACAATATTTTCTAGAAATGTTTAGTGGGGAGAGCTGGAGGCATTACTGAGAATATGCGTTGTCTGTTTTACTTTCATGAATTTAAAAATATTGTCCTTCATAGGAAGATAAACAGATTGGTAAGTAACAGAGATAAAGTTCTCCCTTGCACTAACCCCACCCTCTGCCAGCTTAAAAGCATTTTGACAAACTAAAACTTAAAAGTATTTTTCTCTCTTTCTTTTTTTCTTAAGTGGTCCTGATTTTCCATTGGATGAATACCACAAAGCACTTGAAGTAGAACACATGCATTGAAAAAAGTCAAAGAACAAGTTTTACAGCAGCATCTAGGGAAAAGTGGCGCACAATTTAATTTATTTTTTCTCTAGTCCAACAGGTGGTTTGTCAACATCCATGTAATTTTATATAGAAGCATTCAGAGGCTTTAGCACTGGAGAGGATGGCATGCCAGTTATGTGCATGCCTTTGATCCCGTGTGTGCTTTGGTGTGCCTCGCGGCACCGCACTCCACGCAGGGATCGGCGGCAAGGGGCTGCGGGCTGTGTGCTTTAGTGCCAGCGAGATGGCTTCTCCTGGCTGAGACAGCGCCTCCCGGCGGGAACTGGCAGCTGTACTTGTAAAGGTAGTATTTTTTTATATGCTAGATGGTTGTCTTGTTACTGATAGACTTCAAAATTCTTACAACACACAGGATTGGTGACTTTTAAACAAATATGAAACAAAATCGCCGAGATGGTTTTATTTCACTTCAGGTGATTATGACTAAGACTATATATCAAGAGCAGCAATAGTACCAAAACACTTTTGAATTTATTGCCATCTTTCTTTAGGGAAGTTAAAACACGTTGCACATATTGTCTTCAGGGTTCCCTTGAGGAGTTATGAAATAGTACAGGTGAATGTATTGGAGAAAACCCACAGGAAGCACTAGAACTTATTTTGTTGACTAAATTATGGAACAGTTTGACTGTGTGCACTGGACTCTGGAGGTCATCTGCCAAGGATAGTTTCCTAAGCTGAGTTAATTGAAAATAGTTATGGTCTTACTGGAGTGTGCTCTTTGGATTTTGGTTGTCTTAACTCGTATTTTTAAATTGAGACTTAATCTTTAAGATGTGAGATTTAGAAAATCCCAGGAATTTTTGTTAAGTCAAAATTTATTTTGTGAACTTTCATCTCAATTTCCTTATCAATGGAAAATGTCTGTTGAATTCGCAGTTCTTCTCTTCTGATCCCTTGGCCCTTCCTGGGGATGCGTTTTAAGTTCTTCCAATTCAGGAGCTATATGCAAGGCAATCAGCTATCAGTTAAAAGCTTGAATGTAGGTGCGTGATCTTGCACTGGACCTCGTGCACTTGTTTGCTACAATGCTTTTGCTTTTTTCAAGCTTACATTGATAGTGAAAGAGGCACTCCAGATGTTATCACAGGTGGCTAGGATCCAAGTGCAAATTCATGTAAATTTAGAACAGTGGCTCTTGAGGGAATCCTTTGAGAATCTAGTGAAAGCTAGGGTACCTATACGCAGGAAAAAGTACACATGTACAACTTTTTGACTGTAATCTTAGAAGGTTGAAAGACTTGGTGGAGTGTAAGAAACCTTTGATTTGCGGTGCACTGGTAACAAGAATGGCTGAAATAGAGTGAAGTTTTGCTTTGTTTCATGATATTTTCTTGTTTCTTTGTGACTTATGGTTGAAATCCTAAATTATTCTTTATCCCCATGCCCCTTATTCTCTTAAATACCCAACCAGGCCCTAGTTTTTGTATCTCAACACATAAGTTTGCTTTGCCGTTTATACAACATCAACATGGTATAGATCTGAGGAGCTGTCAGTGATGGCAACTTTCTATAGGAAGCCAAATTTAAAATCTTACAGATGAGTACTCTTCATTGCTTGCTGTTAGACCACTAAGATTTAAACATTTTTACCTAGCTAAGTTTGCTAGACTATGACTCGCATAATTTTGCTAGAGTATGACTAGATTGAATGGTACTCCTCAGTTTTTACAAAGCACACTAGCAAGCATGGGTAAAAGAAAAAAAAAAAAGCAAGCCAGTATTTTAGTTGTCCTCATTGTTGTCTGGGGAGGCCTACTTCAAAAAAACTAGGTCTCAAAGGTCCTTAGCTTTTATCTAGAACAGACAACGTGCTTGAGAAAGTTCCCTTAGCTTTTTGTTTCAGTTGACATTGACACACTGGGTCAGACTTGTCCCAAAGCACCATTTCTAAACGGCTTCCTTTATGAGTTTCTAATTGGGATTCTTTCTCAGGAGGGTCAAATTAGAGCTCCCGTGGTTTGGGCTTCAACACTGGCAGTTGACAGCATCCGCTCAATTCTGTGTCTTGAGACATGCAAGACAGCCACTTAGAGCTTGTTCCTACAGACTTTTGACAAATGGCCCTACTCTGACTGTGTACCTCATAGGCGCTTTTTTTGTTTTTCTTCTGGATCAGTGCCAAAACCATGGTTTTCCCTCAAACACCTGATTACCGCTTTGTTCTCTTTGCTTTTGCCTTTTGTTTGCCATGATTCAGTTTGCTCAAAAGCATTTGCTAACTTTGTTTGTGTATCACACCTAGCATACTTACATAATGGTGCCTGGCTTAATCAAGCTCTTAAATTTGTTAACCTCTTAGGACATTTCATTCTGCTTGAGTAAACAAAATAGAACTTTGAACACCTGAATTATTATGTTGGTCTGTTGATGAAGATGATGCATTATAGGGGCACCTGGGTGGCTTAGTGGGTTAAAGCCTCTGCCTTCAGCTTGGGTCATGATCCCAGGGTCCTGGGATCGAGCCCCACATCGGGCTCTCTGCTCAGCGGGGAGCCTGTTTCCTTCTCTCTCTCTGCCTGCCTCTCTGACTACTTGTGATCTCTGTCAAATAGATAAATAAAATCTTTAAAAAAAAAAAGATGATGCATTGTAGACTAGATAGTGATAATTTATACTGCATATTCTAAGAACCAAAAATAATTGATTAACAAAGGCAGGATGTGATCTGAGACTCTTTCAAAAGATCCATTGATTCATTGATTATCTAGCATGTACCAGGATTTTTTTTTAAAGATATGTCTAATGCGTTAATTTTAATCTCGTTTCTATAACATTTTGCAATACAGATTTCTTAGGATTCCATTTGGGTAACTTTTAAATAGGAAGCTTTTATAAAGATTTTAAATTGCCTCATACATCTGAGTTTAGTTACTGGCAATTAAGTAACTTACAGTGAGTGTCCTTTTAGAATCCAGTTGTTTTAAAGCCCGAGGAATAATTTATGATGGTGAAAATAGGGGTGATAAATTGGAGAGTGAAGTATGTGTTTCTTTTCCCCAACAGCCTGAGGGATAACCGGGGAGGTCAGACAACTTAAGTCTGTTTCTCTTTCTTGGGTTCTGTAGTGTTCTTGTAGAAGAAGGAGAGGAATTGTTTCTGAACAGTGGGTCTAAGAATGCCAAGTGACTCTTATCTTTAAGTATTGCAAAGTTTGATTAGCATTCTGCTCCCTTGACCAGAGTTTTTTAAAAAGGGAAATTGAGTGTTATGAATATACTTAACATCATAAACATCTTCCTTGCCTTGCTCTGAAATTCATCGAGTGATATCAGGGCTTCCTTTGTGGTCAAAAAGATCTAAGTATGTGGGGGTGGGGTGGGGATAGAGACTCAGAGAGGGTATAATAGGATTATCTCCCCCTACACTCCCCCCACCCAAGAATACATTTGCCAGGCCCTTCTCTCTTGTCCACTAAAGAAAGAAGACAGAGTATCTAAATATTAGAAAGGATTTGTCCTGATTTAAGTCTCAAGAGGAGGGAAGTTAAATTAAAAGAAGAGGAATTTTCTGTATACTTTGTTTCAGTTGATATACTTTGGGATTTTAATTTATCAGGGAAGATGTTTTTCATTTCTGCTCATGATTTCAATTTCCCATTGCTTTTTTTGCATCTGCTTATTGATGACGATCCTGAATGTTTTCTTTCCCACTCATTTTTAGTGGAGTTTTTCTGTTATTGCTGATGAGGGAAACTGCCTCAGTTGTGGAGATAAACAGCTGTCCTGCGGGGGGTCTCTCTTAAGTGCCCAGGGTCATGCTCTCACAGTTACACCACACAGTCCCTCACCTTGTCCACACCCACCTTGTGCTCAGCAGTTCCCTCTCCCCTGGGGCTTTGGAAACAACTACAGTGGGTAATTGTGCCTGTGGGGGAGAGAGGAGAGGAGAGAGAGGAACTGAAAGAGGGAGAGAGAGAAATTTTAAGAAACATAAACTGGATAAAGCACAACTGGGTTGGGGCTGTAATTAAGGCACAAAAAATACATACATGGTTAATAAAAATCGAGAGTTCTTGAGTGGCTAAGGACTTCAAGAAGTGATCTTAGGTAATATTGTATAAGCTGTATAAGACAGATGGTTGTTTTTGTCTATGCTGGCTTCTTAAAGAGTCCCATATGTAGAAATTCCCCATTTCACTGGGTAACCTTTCATTGCTACCTACACATGAAATATATTTAACCTAGATTTGATTTAATGATGATAGTCCAAGTCCCTGCAATATTCTTAGTTTGCAAATAAGATTATTTAAAAAATTTTCTTGCTACTGCTCTACACTTTCATTTGTATAAGTCTGTTGGTTTCTGGTTGCTTAGGGGCAGGGTCATGTGTTGGTAGTCAGAGTCAGAGAGGCAGGTCTCCCTCAAACACTGTATGGGCTCCTCAACAAGCTCCAGACTCCCTGTGTTTCCGATTCCTCATCTGAAAAGAGACAAAATAACATTGACCTTACAGGGTTGTAGTAGACATTTATTGAGCTAACGTATGTACGGTGCTTGGTATACAACACGCCACCTTGTGTAGCATTGAGTTCATCCACTTTGTTGTGCTGCCCTCTCACGGATGGCCCCATCACCACCATCCGCCTCCAGAACTCTTCATCATCCCCCAATTGAAACTTTGCATGTGTTAAACAATAACTCCCCATTCCCTGCTTCCCTCCTCTCCAGGTCCCTGGCAACCACCATCCCACTTGTTTCACTCTGAATTTTATTACTCTAGGTGTCTCATGTAAGTGGGATCATACAATATTGGCCTTTTTATGACCGGCTTATTTCACTTAGCACGTCTTCAAAGATCATGCATATGGCAGTACGTATCAGGATTTCCTTCTTTTGTAAGGCTGAATAATATTCTATTGTATGTATGTGCCACATTTTGCTTATTCATCCATCCACCAGTGGACACTTGGGTTGCTTCTACCTTTTGTTATGATGAATACTATGATTTGTTTTTTTTTTTTTTTAAAGATTTTATTTATTTATTTGACAGACAGAGACCACAAGCAGGCAGAGAGGCAGCCAGAGCAGAGGAAGGGAAGCAGGCTCCCCGCCAAGCAGAGAGCCCGACGGGTCACAGGACTCTGGGACTGTGACCAGAGCCGAAGGCAGAGGCTTCAACCCACTGAGCCACCCAGGCGCCCCTTTGTTTTGTTTTTTAATGGGATAAATAGGCGCAACTAACATATATATATTCCATACCACTAGCAGTGAAATACTGGTACATTTAATGTTATTAGGAGAGAAACAGTTTTAAGGAAAAAATGTGCAGATTTGATTTCAATGTAGCGTACCTTGTTTTTCATAGTTGCTAAATAAGAATTTTCCCACATTAGCTGTAATTAAATATATGCTGATGAGTTTGTGTCACCTAAACTAATAGGAATTCAAGTATAATTTTTGAACTCCGCTATTGTATTTTACTAAGTTAAATTTTGTTCCATTTGTGTTTTGTTACAGTATATATTGAGGATTTTTAATCGTCTCTTGGGCTCATTATTGAGGTTTTTTTTTTTTTTTAAGTTATACAATACATTTGAAATTGAGTCCTTCTTAAAAAAAAAAAGAAAATAAAATGATTGAGTCCTTTCTCTCCTTTTAGTGTAAGGTAAATTTTACTTTCTTTTTATTAAAAAGTCAAGCATTGTCTTGGAAAATAACCTGTTCATATAGAGAATTGGTAAGCTTGAAATTGCAGTTCTTTTAAAACACACATTTCATCTAGGAACATCATTAGGGAATACTGGACTAGATCTAGTTAAGCACCTAATTAAGTGGAATTTAGCAACTAACCTTAAATTCATAGAATTGTAATGGATACCTTCGTATGCAGGCTAAGTTTGCTTTATTCACTGGATAGTAAACATTTCTTTAGTCTTGCCTATATTGCCTCATGTAATCAGATTAGATAAAAGTCTAGTCATATTTTTAGGTCATGTTTAGAAACATGAAGATCCTATTTCTAAGAATCTATGAGAGATTAGCCAGCTTTGGAACAATTGAAAGATACTACAGAAAATGGTGATTCTTAAATCCCAAGAGTGTGAGATTTTATTTCCAGTACTTCTAGGATTCCTAGGGAGAAACTGGAGAGCTTTTTAGAACAAGCTGATACTAACTGAAGAATTTTTGATGTTGCTCCTGGACTTTAAATTTTGGTTTTTAGGAAAATAAAGGACTTAAAAAAGATCAGGTTACTGGAAATTATCTATCTATCTATCTTACATAGATTATTTCTTCACCAAGGAATTTTAATAAAAGTGCAATGCTAAATCGCTAATGGACATAAAGTAATTAATAATTATTTGATTATTATGTAGTTAATGTCAGTTACATTATTATGGGAAAGTTGTTAAAGACTATGCCAACTAAGTCTAGTGTGTCTTACAAAAAGACAATAAATGGCCAGCGATTCTACAAGGTTCTTTATAGTTAGGAGGACATCATTCTTTAGGGCCCTTATTAATTTGTGGGTAAATGTCAATGGAATAGCAATGGCATCTATTAACATTAATATGTTTTTATTTTTATTTATTTATTTTTTTTAAGAAAGTTTTTTTTTTTTTTTTAAGATTTTATTTATTTATTTGTCAGAGAGAGAGAGAGGGAGAGAGAGAAAGCACAGGCAGACAGAATGGCAGGCAGAGGCAGAGGGAGAAGCAGGCTCCCTGATGAGCAAGGAGCCCGATGTGGGACTCGATCCCAGGACGCTGGGATCATGACCTGAGCCGAAGGCAGCTGCTTAACCAACTGAGCCACCCAGGCGTCCCAACATTAATATGTTTTTAAAATTGAGGTGAAGTTCACATAAAATTAACCATTTTAATGTATACAATTCTGTGGTATTTTGTACATTCACAATGTTGTGAAAACCATACTTTTTAAAACTACGTGCTGTGTAATGTTAATATCCAGGGCATTCTTAGAAACTAATTTTGCCAAGTTAGACACCTTTTAAAAATTCAATGGGGCGCCTGGGGGGCTCAGTTGTTAAGTGTCTGCCTTCAGCTCAGGTCATGATCCCAGAGTCCTGAGATAGAGTCCCGCATCGGGCTCTCTGCTCGGTGCAAAGTCTGCTTCTTCCTTTCCCACTCCCCCTGCTTGTGTTTCCTCTCTTGCTGTATCTCTGTTGAATGAATAAATAAAATCTTAAAAAAAAAAAAAATCAAATTTCTGTTTTTGTAGGTTATACCTAATTAATTTTCAGCCATCAAAATAGAAGTAAGGAAAACAGAGATTGATATCTAATAATTTCCTTTTGCATTTGTATTCCTAATATAGTTGGAAATATTAAATTAATATATGAATAGAGAATATAATTTATTTTTTCAAAGCTACCAATCAAGAAATATAATCTCAAGAGTAAATAGCTTCTTTCACAAAATTCAGTGACAATTTGATATGTAGATTATATTGGGACCTAAAATTGACCACTCATGGCTAAATGGTAAAGAATGTCAATGTATACATAATATAATTCAGTATTAAAATTTGTCAGTAGACATAAAAGTCACAGCGTCAAGTTTTGATTCTCATAGAGACAGTTCCTTTTCCCACTTTAACTATAGATGCAATTTTCCTCTTTCACGTAACTATCGATTATATTAATGGTAATTTTTTGAAACATGCTGTTAAAATAAATTAGATAGCTGAAAGAATCTTTTCACCACATCTCTATATTTCTCCTCCCTCCCCCCACCCTTAGTCTGAAAAACTTCTTGCTATGTAATATCCCTGGGGTTTATCCAAAGTATAAATTCCCATTTTCTTGGCAGTCTAGAAATTATGACCATAGTTTTTACTCATCTCGTAAGTACCCTTAGGAGGTATTGCTTGATTAACTAGACAGGAGAGAACTGCCAGAGACCTTAGAAACTTAAGTAGCCTAATAGTTTCTCTTTTTAAGAATCACAATGGGGCTAGACAGCTTATAGAAAAATCACAGAAAAATAGATCAGAATGTTATCATTCATAGTATTGAAATGGCCTAAGTGTGGCCTTACTTCCTGTATTTCAAAGTAATAGCCGCTGATTTGTTTGAAGTAGCTTAGATAAATTAAAGACTCTGTGTGTGTGTGTTTACATCACACATTCATTATGTTCATATAAAATTACTTCCAGCAGACTATCAATCCAGAAACTTTCATTAAGCATAAGAACCAGAAGTGCCTTCTTGGTCATTTGTATGTGTCGACAGTATCATCCATTTTGATCCTGTAGAATAGCCCGCTATTATATGCTTTCCATTATTTTTTCATAAATATATATATCTAATTAAAAATCCTAATTATTTAAGAAAGAAGCTGAAAATTTAAAAAGGTAGCATGGAACCAGATGTGTTACAATGATCTCAATTCAACATCCATATAGATGTCTGATTTCCTGTGCTTTGTAGACTCACTTATATTTAGCAACTCCTAACCTCAATGACATAACATATATATTACCCTTATGGCTTCCAATCAGAACTGTGTATGTTGCCGATGTCATAATTTTTAAGCTGTAGAGATTATATACCTCTGTACAGCTATATACAAGTATATCCTATGCCATGGGTAGAAATTGTATTTTATTAATATTATTTAAAATCAGCTTAGTGCACAGCACTGTCATGCACTTCAGTAAGCACAATCAATATTCATTGATGAACATTCAAGAATAGTGTTTTCCATGTATTTCAGTTTTCAATTGCTGAAATTTAATATACATTAAATTATTCAATATTATTCAACTTTTCTTTAATGATGACGACTGATCCTCTAGGGAAGCATTTCTAAAATGACTCTTGAGCACTGTCTATTGGCAACGAATGGATTCATTGCCCAAATGATTTGATTCCACAAACGTTTATAGAATACTTACTATATTTGAGCACTTTGCTGGAAAGCAGGGCCACAAAAATAAGTAAGCAGCTTACAATTTAGGGGGTGTATGTGGAGATTGAAGATAGTTCAGAGAGATAGGTATGATGATACAAATAAATGTGCTGTGATAATAAATTACTGTGGAGAAACAATCGTTTGATTTATTTTGTGTGTTTTTGAAAAAAAAAACAACAACTTAAAAGAAGAGGTGAAGAAAAATTCGGAATTAGTGTGAAAATTCGGAAGGTAGAGAAGGGGGAGAAGAGAAAGGGGAGGGAGGAAGATTCCAAAAGAGGGAGAAGCAGAAGCCAAGTCATAATGGCATGGATATTTGTGAAATGGTGACAAGGGAGGTGCCACTACTCCCCCAATGTGAGTGGAGCAGGGGCAAGGAGGAGACTGGTCACAGGCTACAGCCAGAGCATGAAAAGTCATTGAATACCATGTCAAAGTGTGGTGATAAGGAGCCACCAGAGCCTGGGAGTGAGGGAGTGACAAGATCAAAACTGTACATGAGAACAATGACTGCATCTGTGTGGAGGAGGCATTAGAACTGAGCAAGCCTGGTGGCAGGGAGATAAATGACGCGTCCTGTGAAAGAGCAGGGCAGTGTGAATAGAGCCCAGGTGAGAGAGTCACGAGACGTTCTGTGAGTGGTGACAGAAGAATGGCCATCCGAGGGAGTTTAAATTTTTCTAATTTGGCCACCTGATGAGAAGGTAGAATGGATATTTCTTTTGGATAAACTGATTTTGAAGTTTTTTGTTTTCTGTTTTTTGTTTTTTTGGTAAAGGTAAGAACGAATTATTTTTCCATATTAGGTAATACTTGGAATTAATTGCAACCTATGTATAAGTAAAATCAACCTTTGCTAATGTCTTAAAATATTGTTAGTAAATTCAATTACTTCAAGTTTAATTTCTTTATCTGGAAAATTGTGAAGTTTGGGTTAAGAATTAAACTATCACTGAGATTTGCTGACGTTCTAAACTCTGTGATGATAAATCTCTGTTGATCTAGTTTTTTAAAACTGAAACGTTTCCATAATAGCACAGTAGTAAGACAGTGGTATGAATTTCAAGTTCTTTATACTTTATCTCCACCATATTTATTTTCACTTTAATGTTTACTTCCTGGACCCTTTCAAAACTGCCTAGGAAGTGTGGAAGCTTGCCCTAATAATGAGTTTAAAAAGGCTTAGTCATTCTTGATCTCTGTTAAAGAAAAACGTTTTCATGATACTGTTGAAAAACAGCAGAGCAGACTTTAGTCAGGGGGACTGCCAAGATAGGCCCAGGGACCACGGCAATGGAGTTTTGCGGTGGAGGAGTGAGACTGGATTCAACTCCAAAGACAACAAGGAAGAGTGGGGATTTGTAGTCAAGGAGCACAGTGGGGATTCTTGCTGAAGGTGGGCCAGAGCGATCATACACCCCTGGTGGGTCAGATTTTGAGTCATTGGGTAGAGGATGAAGGTTTTTGCCTAAACCAACTTAACATGATTTTTGCTAAAGTTGAACGATGCAGAGACAAATATGAAAGCTGAAAGGTCAAGGCCTTGTTTAAAAAGAGCTCAGAGTAGCTTCAAGTTTGGTCATGGAAGGAATTTTGTCACCTCTGAGATCAGACATCCTTCTATTTTCTGCAGTAAAAACAATTTCTTTAACTAGGTAACCATTCAAGCAACTCATTGATAGAAGCAACATATTCTCCTTTTAAGATTGATTTTTCAATATACAAAAAGAAATGGGGCACCTGGGTGGCTCAGTCCTTAAGCATCTGCCTTCAACTCAGGTCATGATCCCAGGGTTCTGGGATTGAGCCCCGAATCAGGCTCCCTGTTTGGCGGAAGGCCTGCTTCTCCCTGTCCCACTTCCCCTGCTTGTGTTCCCTCTCTCACTATGCCTATCTCTGTCAAATAAATAAATAAAATCTTTAAAAAAAAATCAAGAAAAAAGAAATAAATATACTACTGCATTTTCAATGGATTGTTAGTACAGACCCAAAACTCGGGGAGTTTAAAAAAAAAAAAAAAAAAAAAGCCAAACACCTATTTTTTTAGCCAAACTATTACAATTAGTTTCTGCAAGTAAACATTTGAAAAGCAGTTTCTCCTTCACTAATTTTCCTGCGCCAGGGTTCAGAGGAGTGAGCAGTTCCATGGGGTCATGTACAGGCTTACAGTGAGCAAAGCTGAAGCCTCTTTTTCTAGTGCGTGTGTGTCTTTGATGAGAAAGCCCAGAGCCTCATGTCAGGTCTCCTCAGGTTGGAAAAGAGGACTGGGTTTCACTGATTTAGTGTTAATCTGTGAATATGTTTGCAATTTAAAAGTCTGCATCTAAATTCTGTTAATCACTGGACATTTTAAATTGAGTAACAAGCTGAGATGTAAGCTTGGTTTGCAATTATGAAAAGGCGGGTGAGGAATGCAAATGTTGCCAAGGGTCTGTAAGTGCTGGTTCGTTTACCCCTTCTCTTGCCCCAACCTGCATGAATAATAGGATCTCCTGGTTCTCTCTAGGTCCACCAAGTTTGGGGTTTTACACAGCTTTCGTGGCCTCCCATTCCAGTCTGTGTCAGTCCCCCGTGAAGTGCTTTATTTCCTGTGTATAAACAGGTTTGGTCTGCAGACGTTAGCAGATTCCGGGGATATACTGACTCAACCATCTTAAGCCCAGTAGTTACACAAGTATAAAACTTGGAGGTCATTAATTGAAACAAAATAATGGGAAATGAGAAAAGGAAACTCCATATTCTGCAAGAGTGGAAACCCACTTCTCTGTCTTGAGGGGAAATCACTGCAGGGGGACATGGACTACATCACCGCTGCCTCTTGACAGGTTCACCTTGGAGAGACACAAATTAAATCCTTTCAGTTGCTGTTTTGAAGCTAAAAGTGTTTGACCGGTTCAGCCCCTGAATGGTGTTTAAGGAATAAAGAGAAAAGAGCAGGAAGTTCTAATTGGCAAATTACTCCTTGTTATTTAGTTTGGCTTCCAAGTTGGACATTCCAATAATGAGCAGCTTTGTGGGACTTGCCCTTGAGCAGAACCAGGGGGCTTTTTGTTCAATTACTATTTAATGTGAAGATATTCAAGAAACATATTGTAACATTTAAGCCATCACTTCCTATTAAACAAATATTGTTGTAAAATGATTTCTTAAATTTCTTTCCAAGGATGCTCTTGTGACTCTGAACCATCTAAGTGAAGTGTAAATTGTAAGATGTAAATGAATTTTTCTTGTTATGTGGTATTTATGGGGGTGTTATTACTTATTGACAGGTTCTCAAAATGTTAGAATATATATGTTTATCTAACAGTTGTCTTAACTTCTTCATTATGGTTATTTTAATCCTGATTAGAAAAAAAATGAAGACTTTTTAAAAGTCATTGTAAATTGAATTTATAACAAGGTGAATATTTCCTTTGGTATTAATATTTCCATATGGTAATGAAGAATTTATTTAATTATGTACATAATAAGTTACAGAAGATGTTTCTGACATTAATTATGACCTATGCACTTAAATTGGAGCATTACCTTATAGGCTAATTAATATTACTTTAGCATGGAAAGTTATTTCATATTTGGAAATATACTAAAGCTGGTTAAGAGAAAAAGTATTTTTCGCTTTCTATCTCAATGGTGCCTCTGACCTTCAATATTTGATCTTCTCAAAAGTTATAAAAGGAATAAAGAAAAGAAGTGGAGTTTTGTTCAGTGAATGGCAATTTTTAAAGATAAAGATAAATTTTAAAGATAGGTATGTTTTTCAGTAACTTCACAGAATGTGGCTGCATCATTTAAATAAATAAACATGAAGATTTTAGTTGAAAACTTCTGTCTACTTTTATTGCATACTTAGGGTCATTGGATTTAGAGGGAAAAGAGACCTTTCCTTTCTTGATTATTGGAACTTTCCAAATTCACTTAAGAGTTTGTTATTTGGCTAAAGGATTTCATGACATCAATATTACTTGAAATAATCATGCAGTTGAAATCACTGTGAATTAATTACCAGTTTCCTTTTTACAATGAAATGTCTCACACAGGAATAATTCATATAATGCATTTGGAAATGCTAATGGCTCCTGAGGTACTGATCTTGCCTTGCTCCTGAATACTTATAAAACGTGTCTCCCGAGTAGGCCATGGACTTATCCTATGTTGTGAAGTGCTACACAGAGGTGTCAAACTGGCAAATGGAATAGTTTTCTGATGAGATGTGGGTCTGAAGTTTTTTTCCCCAAACATGTTTAGCTTCATAATAAAAAAGATAAAATTGCTTCCCCCCCCGAGTATTTGTTTTTGAAGTAAACTGTAGACCTAATGTGGGGTTTGAACTAACGACTCCGAGATCAAGAGTCTTAAGTTCTACCAACTGAGCCGGCCTGGCGCCCCTCTTCTACTATTTTAGTTTCATTAAATTAGAGTGTATATTTGAAAACAATGAGTGCTTCAGCACTGTGGCTCCTTCTTTGAGATGGTGTATGCAGGACAAACTTACTCATTGATTAATGGGTTCAGCTCTTTTAATTTGATGAAAGTTTTACTAAGCGCTCCAGAGATATTTTTTGAGAGCCTAAATCTGGAGTATTGGACGGGAGATGATGGAAGAAGAGGCAGGAGGCATGTCACTGCAGTGTATGTGTGGCTTGCATAGCAATCACATTGTTCCCTATAATCTGATGGGGTATAATGTAAATAACCAACCCTTTTATGATCTCTTTCGCCTATGCTTTTCTTCCTCTTCTTCTTCTTCTTTTTTTTGGTAGTTTGGGAATGGATTGGAAAAGTGCCAAGACTCTAGGTGGGGAAATGGTTAGGAAGGTATCACCGATATTCTAGGCTGGAGATGATGAAGCCTATATAAGGGCAGTGAGCCAGTGGGTCCAAATAGGAAAGGAGAGGTACTACAGTGTTTAAGAGATTAATCAGGTTAATTATTGACTGATTGAATTGAGGAGTGAGATGGAAGTTTTATACAGGATATTGAATTTTAGAACTAGCGTTTTGTAGCAGAAATTGTGATTTGCTTAAAGGTTTATTTATTTATTTATTTATTTATTTTAAAAGATTTTATTTGTTTATTTGATGGAGAGAGAGAGAGATCACAAGCAAGCAGAGAGGCAGGCAGAGTGAGAGAGGGAGAAGAAGGCTCCCTGCTGAGCAGAAAGCCCAATGCGAGTCTCAATCCCAGGACCCCGACCATGACCTGAGCTGAAGGCAGAGGCTTAACCCTCTGAGTCTCCTAGGTGCCCCTTAAAAGTTTATTTTTTATTGATGGTTCTAGATTATTCTTTCAAGCTTACTGTGACAGTTTTACTGAATGTTTAAGATTGCTAATATAGACATGTTTAATGTTCTTTCCTGCTTAAAACCCTTCAATAAATTCTTATTCCTTTAGGTTAATGCTCAATCTAATTCTTTAACATGGTAAATTAGCTACTATTACTTGTTAGCAAATTACCCCAAACCTTAGTGGCTGGAAACAGCTCACGTTTATTATCTCAGTTTCTGTGGGTCGGGTGTCCAGGAGTGTGTGGCACTGACTCCTGGTCTCTCATAAAATTCAGTCAAGATGTCAAGCAGGGCTATAGTCATCTCAGTGTGGAACTTGGAGAAAAATTGCTTCTGAGCTCACTCATGTAAGCCTCAGAGGACATGTGCCCTCTCCAAAGCACTGCCTCAGGATGTGGCATGTGGCTTTCCCTAAAATGACTAATTCAGAGGGAGAGGGAACACCCAAGACAGAAGCCACAGCCTTTTTATAACCTAATTGTGGAACAGACAGCCTATCACTTTTGCTACATACTATTCATTAGAAGCGAGGCAGTAATTCAACCCATACACCAGGGCAGAAGGTTACGCAAGCAAGGTATCTTTGTGGCCTTCCCGGAGGCTGCCTACTACATACGGTTCACATTGTTGTGTGACCCAAGCTACCCAGCTCTCCTGCTTCATGCCTTGTCAGGTTTCCATCCACACTAGTCTCCAGCCAAATCAAACTTCTTTCAGCTCCATCCCCTTTCTTGCCTCCAGACCTTTCCTCTTCACTTGGCTAACTCACGTATCCCATAGATTTCAGCTTAAGTATCATTCCCTGAGGAGGCATTTTCTGACTATTCTTTCTCATTTCCCCAAATTAGAGTAAGAACTCTTGCTTATTCCACAATTTTAGATATATTAGACTTTCAGATTATTGCTTTCTGGGGCACCTGGCTAGTTCAGTTGGTGGAGCATGCAACTCTTGAACTCAGGGTCATGAGTGTGAGCCCCATGTTGGGTGTAGAAATTACTTAAAAAATAAAAGATATTGGTGTGCCTGGGTGGCTTAGTCGGTTAAATGACTGACTCTTGATTTTGGCTCAGGGTGTATCAGGGTAATGGGATAGAGCCCCACATGGGGCTCTGCTCTCAGTGGGGTGTCTACTCGAGAGTTTTTCCCTTTCCCTCCCTTTCTGCATGCGTGCACACTCTCTCCCTTTCTAAAATAACTCTAAGAAAAAAAAAAGATTATTGCTTTTAAAATTGTGTGCCTTTCTTCAAGTCATAAGCTCTAACAGTAGGGCTTCCCCTGATGCAATGCTGTACCCTTTTAGTATCTGTGAATGAGCAGCTAAATAAATACCAGTGTGCATAAGATATGGTCAATATGATCAACAAGCTTGTGGCCTTACACTTCCGGATCTATCAGAGAGCCATCACTTGTAACTGCCTCAGACTAAATTTTATTGAGCCAGGTTTCTAATTTGTTACTTTGAAAAAGAAATCCAGATTTCTGTTTTATATAACTTTATTCTTTTTCCTCTCATTCTATGACTAAATAGGTGGGCCTGTGTTGCAGATTGAATTTGGAGTTTTGAGAATGAGATTAAGAAAAAAAGCTCTATTTAAGTGAAGCTGCAGTTCTTTGGTATGAACCAGTCCTTGTTTTGAGTTAAACTGGCCTCACTTGTTTTGACAGTTGATAGTCAATTACATTAAGAAGGATCAAAAGAATTCAATTTGGGCACGGTATATTTTCTTTCCATCTAGATGCAGTCTTAGGGAGCATTAACATTTTTGTGTTGGAAATGTGGATAAAATTGTTTGTGTTTCTTGGCTTGACAATTGGGGCAACTTTATGTGATTGCTTGTTTTTTTTAAATTAAAAATGAGAAGAACAAATGATTATTATTGAAGTGCAGTTGACATTCAATATTATATTACTTTCGGGTGTACAACATAGTGATTCAACAATTTCATACAATACACTTTCACCACAGTAAGTGTAGTTTCCTTCTGTTGTCATAAAACATTATTATAATATTACTGATTATATTCTCCACACTGTAGTTTCCATCTCCATAACTTATTTATTTATTTATTTATTTATATTTTAAATTCCAGTATAGTTAACATAGAGTGTTATATTAGTTTCAGGTGTACAATACAGTGATTCAATAGTTCTTTACTCAGTGCTTATCATGATTAAGTGTACTCTTTAATCCCCATCTCCTATTTCATCCATCCCTCTATCCACCGCCTGTCTGGCAACCATCAGTTTGTTCTCTATAGTTAAGAGTCTGATTCTTGGTTTGTCTCTTTTTTCTTTGTCCATTTGTTTCTTAAGTTCCACATACGAGTGAAATCATATGGTGTTTGTCTTTCTCTGACTAATTTGTTTCACTTGGCATTATATTGTCTAGATCCATCCATGTTGTTGCAAATGACAAGATTTTGTTCTCTTTTATGGCTAACATTCTATTGTATATATATGCAACTTCTTTATTCATTCATCTGTTGATGGGCACTTGGGTTGCTTTCATAATTTGGCTATTGTAAATGATGCTGCAATAAACATAAGGGTGCGTATAACTTTTCAAATAAGTGTTTCCATATTCTTTATAAATACCCAGTAGTGGAATTACTGGATCATATGGTATATCTATTTTTAAGTTTTTGAGGAACCTCCATGCTGTTTTCTACAATGGCTGTACCAGTCTGCATTCCCATCAGCAGTGCACATGGGTTCCCCTTTCTCACCAACACTTGTTTCTTGTATAATTGATTTTAGCCATTCTGACAGGTGTGAAATGATTTCACATTATGATTTTGATTTGCATTGCCCTGATGATGAGTGATGTTGAGCATCTTTTCATGTGTCTGTTGGTCATCTATATATCTTCTTTGGAGAACTGTCTGTTTATGTCTTCCTCCCTTTCTTAATTGGATTATTTGGGTCTTTTGTTGTTGAGTTGTATAAATTCTTATTAATTTTGGATACCAATACTTTATCAGATGTCATTTGTAAATGTCTTCTCCCATTCAGTAGGTTGTCTTTTAGTTTTGTTGATGGTTTTCTTTGCTGTGCAAAAGCTTTTTTAGTTTGATCTGGTCCCAACAGTTTATTTTTGCTTTTATTTTCCTTATCTCAGGAGACATATCTAGAATAATGTTGCTAAGGCCAATGTCAGAGACATTACTGCCTGTGTTTTCTTTCAAGGAATTTTATGGTTTCAGATTTCACATTCAGATCTTTAATCTATTTTGAGTTTATTTTTGTGTTTGGTGTAAGAAATTGGTACCAATTTCATTCTTTTGCAAGTAGTTGTCTGGTTTTCCCAGCACCATTTGTTGAAGAGAATGTCTTTTCTCCATTGTATATTCTTGTCTCCTTCATTATAGATTAATTGACCATAACCGCATTTGTTTATTTCTGGGCTCTCTATTCTATATTCCATTGAGCTATTTTTGTGCAAGTACCATACTGTTTTGATTACTACATCTTCATAGTATGTCTTGAAATCTGAGACTGTGATACCTCTGGCTTTGTTCTCCTTTCTCAAGATTGCTTTGGCTATTTATGGTCTTTTGTGGTTTCACACAAGTTCTAGGATTATTTGTTCTAGTTCTGTAAAAAATGTTATTGGTATTTTTATAGGGATTGCATTGAAAATGTAGATTTCTTTGGGAGGTATGGAAATTTTAAACAATATAAATTGTTCCAATCCATGAGGATGGTATATCTTTTCAGTTGAGAAGAACAAATTCTTTTTAGGAAATAAACACAAGGAAGCAGTGCAGCAAGAACAAATTAATTAGAAAGTCTGTTTTCACTTTAGTCATTTCTTTAATTCCTACTCACTCCTCAGTTCAATCTAACCTATCTTCTACCTCCATGTCTTCACGGAATTTCTGGCAAAACTATCCAATAACACCTTACCGCCAAAAGCAGGGGGCTCCCAGTGCTTATTTAATTGAACTTTTCTATTGCACTTCACTCCTGACCACCACATCTTTTTTAAAACTCTCTTTACCAAGGAGGTAAACCACTGGTGGTGGTTCTCTGTCTCTTACTCTTTCTGCTCCTTCTTCACATTTTTATTGTTGTTGTTGTTTGTTTGGTGATTTCTTCTCAGCTGTCTTCTTGAGCTACTTTTTGCCCACTCCCTAAGGAGGACTCTACATGTTCTATTTTGACCCTCCATTTTTTCTTGGTCTACAAGAGATTTTTTTTTTACTTGCATTTTATCTGCCATCTGTGTTCTGGTGACTTCAGATCTCCAGCTTAGACTTCTCCAAGTCTCAGTCTTTTGTTTCTAACTTCTGTTGACCTTTTTGCCTAGGTTTTCTGCAAGCATCTCAGACTCTAAACTTGATTCTTTTCTGTACCTTGTTGCCCATCTTAGTTGATGGCTATATCATCCATGCTGTTCACACAATGATTCTAGATTCCTTCTCTTCCATTATCCAAATGCAATTATTTGATTATTAAGTCCAGATGATCTTACCTTCTACATATGTGGTTTCCAACCTCCTTTCCCCCAGACACCTGAGAGCTATGACACACTTTTAGACACCATTAAAATAGGCCACAATGTCAAGGATTCTCATTGAAGGAGGGGAGTGCGCTCCTTATGAGAAATACTTGGAGTGGATGAAGGGGCCAGTCCTCTACATGGGTGTAAGAGATTCCTGAGATTCAGAATTGCTGCCCTAAGCATTGTGGGAATCAGATTCTCCTTTGCTTAGATATTACTGTTTTAGTTCAAGTCTTTATCAGTTCTCTGCGTGCCAACTGGAACACTACTTCAACTTCAGTCTATTCTACTTTTTACATAGTTGCCAGAGTAATTCTCTAATATAAAAACCTATCACCTCTGACTTAACACTTTTTAAAGCTCTCCATTACCCATAAGAAAACAAAAACAAGTTCCATGATCTGGCCTCTGTCTCCCTTTTCAACTCTCTGCCTTTCATGTAATCCACAGCCATGTGGAATGTGTCATTTCTAAGTGTCCCCTTCTTTTTCTCATCTTTGTTATTCCCTTTGTCTGAGGTGCTCTTTCCTTTGTTCTTTACTTGGCTGACAGTTTGTCATCATTTAAAACTAATTTCTTACAAGAAGCATTTTGTGCCCCCTTCCCTTTCCCCACAGTTCTCCCAAGATATATTCAATGTATGCACATAAAATTCTGTGAAAATCAGAATCATTGCAGTTGCTGTAGTTCACTGTTATCATCTGTTTTTTATTTTCATTCCATTGAACAAGGGTTTTTTGAGGTTGAAGACCATGTCTTATTCATCTTTATCTCTAGTGTCTATAAAGCATCTCTTTATGTTCATAAATGTTTGTTGAAGGAAAGTGTGAATTAATAGATTTAAGCATTTTATCCATTCCTTCACTTAAAATATGCATGTATATATTGTATTCCTGCTGCATGCCAACTACCATTCTGCACTCTGAACAGTATAATAGTAAGTTTTTTAAAAAGGAAATGAATCCCTACCCCATGGACCTTAACATTATTTTGTTAACACAGGTTAATATAATAACCATTGATTGTTACATGAACATTTTGATAAGGAGAAGGGGCCTTCCTGATAAACATTGAACAAGTTAGGCCCTTTATTGGTGAATAATTGGATCTCTGCCAATTATTTTCTTAATTTGTATTGTGGATATTTCTTCCTTAAACATTTCTTCATGGGCAAGTACTTATTAGTTGGGGTTGTGAAAAAAATGTAAGTCATAATAGTAAATATTAAACAGCATTGAATAATAGTGTAAAGTAATATTAAAATAAAATCTAGTGTTTCAGTTAAATTTTTACTACTATTACACCACAGGAACAAAACTTCCTTTAATATCATATAACTACAAATGTATTATTTCTTCAGGAATTGTACAAAGAAAATTGTAAAAATTGTTTCCTTACAGATATATCATACTAAATATCATTTTAAGAAAGAGAAGAATTCTATCTTATCTTTGAAACTAGGAGTGTAGAATAATCCTGTTGATGGGTCCGTTGATCCAGCTTAATGATAGTAGTAGATCCTATTCTAATTAATATTATAGATGGACTTTATATTTAAAGTTGTCTTTCTAAACAATGAATATAGTCATTTTCAGGAGAAAAAGTCAGTTCCAAAAATCAAGTATTTTATTAGGAAAAATGTAAAGGAATATGTAAAACTATACCATTTTTATGCTACAGTATATCACTATGAATGAATTCTCACAGTCCTAAATACACTATTCAGTATTTGCAAATGGAAAAATAAAAGTAGAACATTATTTCCAAAAAGTAATGTCAGACTGTGGAAGGTTTAAAGAATTGTATTTTTAAAAAGGGCTTTTAAAGTTGTCCTTTCCATTTTTATATCTCTTAAAAATGAAAAAAAATCTGTCATTAATTCCTTATATTCAGATGATATTGCATAACCCCAGAAAACACATTCCAATATATAAAAACATTTATTTGAGTCTAATAGGTTTTCCTAAGAACTAATTGAAATTTCTCCTTTTGCTATAAAAAATATGTTGTATGATGGAATTAATGTTGTGATATAATTCATTTAAAATGTTCTTGAATCAAATTACTAAACAGCTTTTTGACATTTTATTTATATTAAAATCTTTTTTTCCATATTTTCAAAAATAAAAGTGAGTAAAAGCAAATCTGAGATAAGTTCCTTATTTCATATTTACCAATGATAACCAATCCAGTTGTATTTGGTTTCAAGAAATTTTGTTTTATATATATTATAAATAAATATATATTATAAACATAAATATATATATATACAAACACACAGAGATATGTATGTATGTGACTCTAGACTATTTAAATTCTCATGGCTTTCTCTCAGATGTTTGAGTGAGCAGTAACCAGTCTCTTTCTGTGACACTGTCTATTGATGCATTTGTGACTAGTCATCGTTCTACTCTTGTTCTTTTTAATCTTTTAAATCTAATATTTTAAATTTAAATTTTAGTTTTTTAAAAAGATATTTATTTATTTATTTATTTGAGAGAGACAGAGAGAGAGAGAGAGAGAGTGGGTGTGTGCGCCCAAGCTGGGGGGAAGAGCAGAGGCAGTGGGAGAGAGCAGACTCCCTTCTGAGTGCAGAGGTTCAGTCCCAAAACCCTGAGTTCATGACCTGAGCCGAAATCAAGAGTTAGATGTTTAACTGACTGAGGTGGCACTCCCAGGTGCCCCTCTTAATCTTAATTTTAATCACTGGCAATTTTCAGCACCATGAGTCTCCATATTTAGCTATGAAGAGCTTAATTAGTGACCTTCATCTCTACCGAAGGATAAAACTCCTTCCTATCTGATTCCATGGTAGCTTGGCAGCTAGGGGAGAACAGCAAGCATCACTGTCTCTCTGTTTTCTGTTAAATGGTGTCATTTGCAAGTGTGCTGACATTGTCCAGTAGTGGCACTGTTAACCCATCTGGCCCTGCAGGATGTCTGGTCATGCACTGTCAACATTCATATACACTGGCTGGGTTCCCGGTAGAGGTGGAGGTGAAAGGAAGACTGGCTTCTGTGATGGATTTGGCTTGGTACGTGCTACCCTCTTTTCCATGTGCACCCTACTCTTCTGTCCCCAATACAGATTACATCTAGATAATGATGTATAAGAGGAAAGATTTTACCAGCCTGGTTGGTGGTGTATTGATAACATATCTTTTGTTACCCTCTACCATGCTCATGGACTCCTCTTGTCTTTTTTCTTTGTACATTTTCGTTGAATAACTGTAAAATATGGGGTATTAAAAAATAAAACATGTACCCTACCAAACATAATCTCTTTAAGTCAGGCATGAATTCAGCAGTGTATTTAAAACTTTATTCAGAATAATCTTTCAACCACTTTATTATCTAGAGCAGTGCTGTCCAATGGAAATACAATGTTGAGCACATATGCAATTTAAAATTTAAAGTGTTCTTTTTTAAACTTGTTGTTATTGGGGCGCCTGGGTGGCGCAGTGAGTTAAAGCCTCTGCCTTTGGCTCAGGCTCTCTGCTCAGCAGGAAGCCTGTTTCCCCTCTCTCTCTGCCTGCCTCTCTGCCTACTTGTGACCTCTGTCAAATAAATAAATAAAATCTTAAAAAAAAACCACATTGTTGTTATTGTTTTATTATTGTTACTGTTACTGTTTATTTGTTTTTATAGTTTCAAGTTATTTAATTCCACTGAGGTGACATACAGTGTGGTTTTAGCTTCAGGCGAAGAATTCAGTCATATATCATTTACATAAAACACCCAGTGTTCATCACAAGTGCAATTTAAAATTTTCTAATATCTATAGTTAAAAAGGTAAAAAGAAACGTGTGAAATTAATTTTAATAATATATTTAACTTAATGCAACGTGCCCCAAATAATCTTTCTAATGATCAAGAAAATATAACTAATGAGATTTTTAAATTCTTTTTTTCATATTAAGTCTTCAGAATCAGCAGAGCCACTTCTTTATCTTTTCTTTTAAGTATAGGTGACACACAATGTGTGAAACACAGTGACTTGATATGCCCTTTTAAGAGCTTGTCATATGGGTTGAGTGTGATTGTCTAGTTAGATCTTATTTCCAAATAGTTTGAAGTAAAGTTATTAGAAATATGAATTTTCATGCCTTTGAATGAAACTCATTCCTAGTTAATACTGTGCCTTGACATATTAAGTAATGATGGTATGAAACTATTATTTTTAGCAAGATATTTAGACTTATTTGTTATTCCTTTTTTATATAATTTCTTTAAAAATATCTTTTTGTATATGAATTACAAACCAATGGTTGTAATATGTAATTTATAACTAAATATATATTATGAGTGCAGGTTCAAAATTGAAAGGGATACATGATCAAAAATGTTTGGCCACTGGCATACAGGATAAAGTCCAAATAGTTCAGATTAGTTTTTAAGGTTCTTTATTTTTGCATATATATTAACCTCATTGAAGCTACTATCATTTCCCCCCATGGTTCTTCTATGTTAAGTCCACCAACAAATGCCAGATTTTCCCTCTTGTTTGCTTGTACCCCATATACTAAATTTCTCATGTATAATTTTGCTTAAACTTACTTTGATGTTTGCTTCTCTCCTTCATCTTCTCAGCTATAGAAATAATGTTCATCCTTTCAGATTCAGCACAATTTCTATCTCCCAAGTATCATACCTGAATGATCACTCCATCTCATATTTCTGTCTTTACAGTCTGAATTCTTATATTATTTTTTTGTGCCATTTATCTTGACCTCTACTTATAGGCTTTTACTACTATTTATCTTTACTATTATTATTACTATTATTTTTGTGTATGCTCTGTTTTCTCAACTAAATTTTAAACATCTTGAAAACAGGGACTTCCTATGTATTTTGTGTGACCTTTTAGTGCCTATTATAGTGTAGAGATCTACATAATACTATATAAATAAATACTACCTGAAACAGAATTAGGATTTAAATACTCCTCTTTTTAAGATTTTAATCATTCTCGTCAGTAGGACCTATCTTTGCCTTTAGGGGTCTTGAGGGATTTTATTGATTAATATGTATATGTTTTGTGGAAAGATGAGCTTAATAAATAATTAATTGCTTGAATTTTCTTTTATCTCAACTCAGAACTCCATAGTTCTTTTTTTTTTTTTTTTAAGATTTTATTTATTTGACAGAGATCACAAGTAGTCAGAGAGGCAGGCAGAGAGAGAGAGAGGGGGAAGCAGACTCCCCGCCTAGCAGAGAGCCCGATGCGGGGCCCGATCCAAGGACCCTGGGATCATGACCTGAGCCGAAGGCAGAGGCTTTAACCCACTGAGCCACCCAGGCGCCCCAGAACTCCATAGTTCTTTTATTGTTAACTTTGTCTTTGCAAGAGAGAGGGACAATTAAGACTTAATACACTTGGCCAAGTCTGTATAATCTCTCATAACTTGTTATTTCGGTGTGACAATTCAGCAGGAATGGAAATATGGCATGGTTTAGTAGCAGAAATGCTGTCACGTTGTGTAGGTGAAAAGATAGCATTTGACATCTGTCAAGGGAATGGGACTAATTTCACAAATCGAAGCTCAGGTTTCCTGGGTTCCAGTGTCATCACATCGTAGCATCACCATTTAATTCACATTTTGCCTATGTTAATCGTAAATTGTCGTCTTTGACCACTTCTGTGTTATCTCTCTAGAATATTTTTTTTTAGTCTTGAGGGAAATGAGAAGTTATTTAATAACATATGTTACATTTGCACATTACAACTGGGATTTGAGTGAAAAATTAAAGAAGTTACTTGACAAAGTAAGATACAACTTAATGGGGGTTGGAGAGTTATTGTTTAATAGGTACAGAATTTCAGTTTTGCAAAATGAACAGAGTTCTGGAGATGGATGATAGTGATGTTTACACCAACATGTGAAGGTACTTAGTACAACAGAACTGTACACTTCAAAATGGTTAAGGTGGGGGGCACCTGGGTGGCTCAGTGGGTTAAAGCCTCTGTCTTCGGCTCAGGGCATGATCCCAGGGTCCTGGGATTGAGCCCCACATCGGGCTCTCTGCTGAGCAGGGAGCCTGCTTCCTCCTCTCTCTCTGCTTGCCTCTCTGCCTACTTGTGATCTCTGTCTGTCAAATAAATAAATAAAATCTTTTAAAAAATCATTAAGGTGGTAAGATTTATGTGTATTTTGCCACAATTAAAGACAAAACAAGATGAGGGGCAAAAAGAATATAACTAAGTAAAGATATGCTTTATTTCACTTATTCTCAAACTTAGTTATATATCAAAGTCACCTGAAGAACTTGCAGGAAAAGCAATCTCCAGGCCTCCTTTGGACCTATTAAATCATACTCTTCAGGCTTGGAGTCTGTGTTTTGTGATGGCCCCAGTTTGGAAGTCCCCTGCTCCCACTGCTCCCTATTTTACACATTGTTACAGCGCGTGATTCTTACCGTGATTTTACATGTTCTGAAAGGAATACTGGTCTGGGGCAGACAAGCTGGAAGTGACCTTGGTTTCAAGCTTCTCGGATTCTCTCTCCTTCAAAGGAGACTGTGGTGATTGGATAGCAGAGAATCCCCAGAAATCACTGTCATAAGGTTACTTCAATGTACCATGGGCCCTTGTTTCAGTCTAGCATGAATGTGGTCGTTGACATATTCTACAATGCCCAGCAAGATAACAGTCTCATCATGATGACTTCCCAGGACTAGCTTAACTCTCAAGCTTAAGGGCAGTGCTAAGTGCCCAACATGATTTACTGGCAGAGCTTTTTCTTGGAGAGGTAGAGACTCAGTTGCTAAAAGAGAATATAGCATATACCTAGATACTAGAGGAGGCATTTCAGGGAATAGTTTTGCCATTTCTCATCATTTTTGACAACTTCAATTCTATATAAGGGTTTTTTTTTCCATAAGGTTTGAAATCATTTAAATTGAATAACTTAAATTATGAGTGTTTCCACTTGTTTACACAAGTGTTTGGGAATTGCATTTAAACTTGTGGTACATACAGGCAGGATCAATATACACTGTTCCCCACTCACATGTGATTATGACCACTGTACATTGCCACACATCTCATTCAATAATATATTTTTACTCACTAGGTCCATGTTGTACATACCTACGTGATATAAATGTACAATATAAATAAAAGGAACCAACATTTATTGCTTTCTAAGTACTAAGTGATTTTTCGTCCATTTAATCCTTGTATCAGTCCTCTGAATTTGGTTTTACTGTCCTATTTTATTCCCTGTTACTGATGAAACTCTTTATCTCAGAAAGTAACTTCTCTGCAGTCACCCAACTAAAAAATGATGGAGCTACGTTTATGTGCCACATTGGATTTGTCTGAATCCAAAATCAAATGTTTTTCTACTTTAGCATACTGTTTCCACTAGAATTTACTTATGCATCAATAACCAATCCTCTTTTTGAATATTAGAGAGAATAACGGACCAAATTATGACCAAACAGTGCTGAGGTTTCATTGTATTTCATAAATGTTTAATTCGAGCAGCACATACTAAGGAATGAAGGCATGGTCGTAATACTCAAATGTATCAGAACAATTGAGAATATTTAATGGCTAGGGAATAATACACTGTATGAGTATAATGTTCTGCCTGATCAAGAGTGATTCTTATTCAGTATTTTGAAGATTTTCATTTCTTTCTCCATTTCTGTTATTGCTCTCACTTAATTCTTTAATGAATGAAAAGATGAGTTGGGAAAGTGAGAATGCAAAAGGGAAGTGAAGAGAGAAGTATCCTGTGAGGTTGTGTCTCAAAGCTTTTAAAATGAAAGTTATTAGGTCATCTTATCTACTTTTTGGAATAGATGCTATAGACATTATGTTAGAATGTAACAGATGGATGATACAGTTTAATTTCTTTTGTCCTTAAAACAAGAAGAGCGGCTACACTTTGGAATATTATCAAAATGTGCATTTGTTTGAGTTTATATTACATTCTAATATCATTATAGTGCTTTGTTTTTACTGTCAGTACAGGAATGGTGATATGGTAATGAAATATTCTTGATTCTTTTCTCAAATCAGAGCAGACCAGGTTAGGAAATGTTGTTTTATCTTCTTGGTTTTTCAGGAGTGAATATAAGATGTTGAATCTCATTGTTTGCAAATGTAATCTGGTTCCTTGAAAGTCTTGATTTAAAAGAAGGTATATACAAAATGAAATAAATTGGCCTCTAAAGAATTAATTTGTCTTGTTTCAGAAAGAATGTCAACATTTATAAAGAAAGTTATGTTTTTCATTTTGAATGCTTTTCTATCCTTGCTTACCACAAGACTTATGAAAGAATTTTGGGGTTTTTAAAATACCTCTTTTCATTTCAATTAACAAAATAATGGAATTCTCACATACTTGTGTTTTTCCTAAAAATGAATACTACCACATAACAAAGAACATAGGAAATAATTACAGAGCTTAGTGAATGAGATCAAAGCTTGCATTAGAATAGTAATTAGAGTCATTATGCGGACCTTGTTCCTTCTTTTTGTCTCCTCCAAAGGAGGAACCCTTAGTATGCTGTATCTTTTTTTTTAAAGATTTTATTTATTTGACAGAGAGAGAGAGAGATCACAAGTAGGCAGAGAGGCAGGCAGAGAGAGAGGGAGAAGCAGGCTCCCCGCCAAGCAGAGAGCCCGATGCGGGGCTCGATCTCAGGACTCTGAGATCATGACCTGAGCCGAAGGCAGAGGCCCAACCCACTGAGCCACCCAGGTGCCCCAGTATGCTGTATTTTTAAAGGCACAAAATATTGCTTATGAATAATCTTACGAGAAAAATGGCAAATGTTTTTATTTGATGTTGAAATCATGTGCAATGAATCATTCTTTCTATGGTTATATCTACTATCAATTTCAATTTTCATCTTATCTGCCTTCTGGGGCTTCAAAAGTGGAACAACTGACACCCTTTTTTCCTACCAGAAGTCACTCCATCTCCACTTTACTTTTTTTTTTAAGAGACTCTTTTTTTTTTTTTTAAAGATTTTATTTATTTATTTGACAGACAGAGATCACAAGTAGGCAGAGAGGCAGGCAGAGAGAGAGAGAGGAGGAAACAGGCTCTCTGATGAGCAGAGAGCCTGATACGGGACTTGATCCCAGCACCCTGGGATCATGACCTGAGCCAAAGGCAGAGGCTTTAACCCACTGAGCCACCCAGGTGCCCCACCACTTTACTTTTTAATGGAGACGGGTTATTGATTTCAAGTGCAGAAAATTGATGGTGATTACAATGAAAATAATGATGCTAAAACACTTCACTAACAACTACCTGCCTTCTCAGATAATGATCGTAGGTGCAAACACCTTAGGACTAAGTTTCATAGAGAAATGAAGTGGAAAATGGTCAGTTTTATACACCATAAGCGTTTCATTTAAGAAGATGTATTGAACTTGCCTATTTCAGTCTCAATTTTTGAAGATGCATTCAGGGTAGCTTTAGACTGAGCGTGAAAATATACCCATTGAGAATAATTGGCTGTTCAGTACCCTTCACTCTGTACTTAGCAAAAAGTGCGTGTAATTTAGAAGTGTTACTTCCTGAGAATGTTCTTTCCCCCTTCACTGGGGATAAATCTGTGTGTCGAATGGACTACCTAGATGACAGAAACTTCTTTGAAAAAATTCTTGTAATCATTAGTGATGTAATTACTGTCATGGTTTGTTCCCTGAGGGATAGCACTCTGCTACCTGCCATCCCTCCACCATGCATTGTAGAAATAAAGTTTAAATTTATACATCCCTTTGACAGCTCTTAGGAAAGCAGTTTCCCATCTGTAGACATAGCTTCTTTTGGAAGGAATGGTCTTGTTGGGTGGAATTACCTCTCAAAATACTTCTGCTTAATTTGTTGTTGTTATTCTAGGGGAAAAACTGGGGTTTTCTTCAAAAAAAATTCTGTAAGTATTAAGAAAATATGGTAAATAAATAGGTTCTTCCAAGCTTTCAGGACACTTGGCCAAGAATCAAATACAGTTAATTTGTACTCCATAAGTACTTAATTTAATATGGTTTAATGTATTCACCAAGAAATTCCCAATTATAGTAAAAAGGGGAATAAAAATCATATTTTTAATCTTTTGCTATGTTTTTCTATTCAAATATGATAACAAATTAGCAGATCTCGATTATTTGGCTATACTAGTCTGTGTTTTTCTTCTTTGATGTTAGGTAGAAATCTTCCTGTGTTGGAATTAGGCCAATTCAAGTAGAGATGGACCATTTTACATTTATCGTTAATTGTTGTAGAAGGAAAATTTTATTATTTTCAGCCGTTAACATGCCTTTTTAATAAAGATATGATAGGGGATCCTGGGTGGCTCAGTTGTTTGCATGTCCCCTCCCACGCCACCCCCCCCAGATGTGTGCTCTCTCTCTCTCAAATAAATAAATCTTTAAAAAGATATAACTATGCACTCTCCACTAGCAATAGAGGCTTGGACTCTGGAAAGGAAACAAAACATTTTCAATTTGTTTTGTTCTTTCTTTAGGAGTTCATGTTCTCTCATGTGAAATTCTCTTTCAAAAAACTCTTTTAGAACAGAAAATAAAATAAACAGTTTGTATATCATTAAGGAGAAATTGTAGCCGGAATGGAAAATTTCTCAAAATCATATATTTTAAACTTTTATTTATAAGATCATTATAGTTAATAATTTATAGCCTTCATTGAATACTTTGGCCACATAATTACATGATGTAATTTAACATTATATTTTAGGAGATTAATTAAAACCATCAATTTAAGTCAGGATAAAATGCTGAGAAATATATGAGGTGGGGAGAACTGAGTATCTTACTATATAAAATAAAACACTGATTAAATAGGGAGCAGAGATTATAAAAAATACCACCTCGCACCAAGTAAAATGCTGATTATGTTTTAAAGGCATGTCAATGCCTGAAACAGCATGATAAGAATGATCATAGAAAGTAATGTTTTCCCTCTTACATTTCTAGTTTTGCATTTTGTGAATTTCATTTCATTTCATTTCTTTCCCATCCCTCCCTTCTTCCCTCTCTTTCTCCTTCCTTCCCTCCCTCCCTTCCTTCCTTCCTTCCTTCCTTCCTTCCCTCCTTCCTTTTTTCTTCATGAATCAAAAACACTCTGAACTTTTAATGTAAAGTCATTAGTATAAAATCTGGTACTGGGGAGAAGGGGTTGAAACAGCATGTGGATTTTATATATCTATCCCTAGACTTGTATAAACTTGCTGTTTGTTTGCATTTGTGTGTCAGAGGCAGTGAGCAAGGATCAGGAGATGCAGGGGTTTCAAGAAGAAGAAGAAATGCTAGGGAGACAGAAGTAATCCATGATGGCTTTAGCGCCCAGGCCCATGTCCAAGAACAACAGCTGGCCCCATCAAGTACCTTAGAATAATTATAAATATATCATGGTTCTTTACACAAATGTGGAAATAATTTCAGTTTTCAATTCCAATATCATCAATAGAATATATATATTTTTGTAATTGTGAAATGTCTTGTTTCTTATTCTTTGGTCCTCAAATAAACATATTACTACATACATATCTTGTTTGGGAGAAGTTTGATACACTTTACTTTTGTATTTCCAAGTACTTATTGATTTATCTAAGCCTTAATTTTGTTACAATTTAATCATAGCAAATTAATCATGTATTCATCCATTCAACAAACATTAATTTGGGTTGAGAACTTTTTTCTTGGTGTAATATGGATCAGATTGTGAAAGTAATGAAAAACAAGTTTTCGTTTAGAAGGATATATTTAATAGAATGATATGATTTTGCTTTTTTTTGTTTAATATATTTATTTATTTTAGAGACAGAGCATGGGGAGGGGCGGAGGGAGAAGGAGAATGGAAAGAATCTCCAATAGATTCTCTGCTAAGCATGGAGCTGGCGGTGGGAGTCTGTCTCATGACCCAGAGACCATGATCTGAGCCAAAATCAAGAGTCGGATGCTTGACTGAGACACCCAGGAGCCTCCGATTTTGTTTTATTAAATGAAGATCTCTAGATTTAAATTTATAGCAGAGTGTGATATGGGGCACTAAATCTGATGGCACTAATATAGGAGCCTTATTTTTCTAGCTGCTATTCATTTTTTGAGGAGGGAAGACATCCTTATTAAAGTTCTTGTTAGCAGAGAAAAGTTGGCTAAACACCCTCCACATCAATTATTATACTCTGCTCCATACTTGAAAAGCACCAAATAAATATGATTGGGATCTTTGGGAAGACGTTTCACAACTCTTAAATAGTGGGCTTAATTATAGGAATATTTGATTTTTTTTTTTTTTGCATGACCTTAGAGGGTCTGCAATGTGGTTAAATTTTAATTTCTTTTATTGAATAATCTAATTGCAGAGGACTAACTACATTGCCTGTGTATGATGAACATGAGTCGAGACAAACAGTACATGGTGAAATCTTTGTGAAATCTTTGCTGTCCTTTTGCTTTTCCACTCTACCCTCTTTCTTGCAATTGCCTTATTTTAGAGGACTGTCAAATTATGTGAATAATTCAAGAAATATATTTCTCCATGTTCATGGTTTACATTTTTCCTGGAAAGTCATTGCTCAGTATATTTAGTATCAAATATACTTTTTGGTATATCTAAAAATCATACATATATTTCTTCTTATTTTCCTATCCCTTATACACTCACAGCCCAAAATAGCTCCCCCCCCCAAATAGCTCTTGATTAGAATTATGAATACTTTCCCTTAGAAAGTTCATTGGGAATTCTTCACTTCAATCTTGTAATCAGAATTACTATAGATTGTAACTTACATATTGCAAGTTTAAGAAATGTCTTCTTTCCTAATTCCTATAGCATGGAGAGCACATCTCAGTCTGTCTGCTTTTACCATTGAATATATATATATATATATATATATATTTATTTATTTCTTTGAGCAGTTTTTGGTTCACAGCAAAATTAAATGGAAAATACAGAGGTTTCCTATATAACCCTGTTCACCCTTCCACCACTCCCCCTACACACGACTTCCCCCACTATGGATATTGTGCATTAGAGTAGTACATTTGGGCAATTGATGAACCTACATTGACACATTATCATCAACCCAAGTCCATAGTTGAAGTTAGGGCTCACTCTTGGTATTGTACATTTTATGGGTTTTGACAAGTGTATAATGACATATAACTACCATTGTAGTATCATACAGAGTAGTTTCATTGCCCGAAAAAATTCCTCTGTACTCTGCCTATTCATCCCTCCATCCCTGCCAAGTCCTGGAAATCACGATTTTTTCATTTTCTCCATAATTTTGCCTTTTCCCAAATTTCGTACAGTTGGAATCATATAATATGTAGCCTTTTTAGATTGGCTTCTTGTACTTAGTAGTATGCATTTAAGGTTTTTCCATGCCTTTTCATGGCTTGATAACTCATTTCTTCTTATCCCTGGTATTCTGTTGTATAGATGTACCACAATTTACTATTTCACTTACTGAAGGACATCTTGGATGTTTCTAAGTTTTGACAGCTGTGAACATAGTGACCCTAAACATCTGTATGCAAGTTTTTTTGTGGTAAATACCAAGGAGTGAGGTTTCTGCATCATATGGCAAGAGGATTTCATTTTACAAGAAACTGCAAAACATTATTCCACGGTGGGAATCCAAAATTCCATTTTGCATTCCTATCAGCACTGAATGAGAGTTATTGTTGTTCTACCTTCTCATCAGCATTTAGTGTTGTCAGTGTTTTGAATGTTGGCTTTTTTAATAGATAGTAAGTATAGTAGTATCTCATTGTTGTTTTAATTTGCAATTGCTTATTGACATATAAATTCATATGCATACTTACCATCTGTATATCATTGGTGAAGTATCTGTTCAGGTCTTTGGCCCATTTTTATTTATTTTTTAAAAAGATTTTGTTTATTCATTTGAGAGAGAGAGAAAGAGAGAGAAGGATCATAAGCAGGCACAGTTGCAGAGGGAGAGCAGAAGCAGGCTCCCCACTGTGCAGAGAGCTCAATGTGAGGCTGGATCCCAGGACCCTTGAGATAATGACCTAAGAAAAAGGCAGTCTCTTAACCGACTGAGCCCAACCAGAAACCCCAATTTGGTCCATTTTTAAATTGGACTATTCATTTTCTTATTGTTGCTTTTAAGAGTTCTTGTATGTTTCATATAATAGCCCTTAATCAGATCTCTTCTGCAAATATCTTCTCCCAAGCTATGGTTTGCTTTCTTATTCTCTTGAAATTATCTTTTGCAGGGCAAGTTTTTAAGTTTAATGAAGTCCAGCTTATCAGTTATTTCTTTCATGGATTGTGCCTTTGGTGTTGAATTTATAAAGTCATTACCGTACCTAAGGTTATCTAGGTTTTCTTCTATGTTATCTTCTAGGAGTTTTATAGTTTTGTATTTTACATTTAAGTTTGTGATCCATTTAGAGTTATTTTTAGTGAAGGGTGTAAGGTCTGGGTTTAGATTCTTCTTCTTCTTCTTCTTCTTTTTTTTTTTTTGCATGTCGATCCCGTTCTTTCTGCACCATTTTTTAAAAAGACTATCTTTTCTCCACTGGTTGCCTTTGCTCCTTTGTCAAAAATCCATTGATTGTATTTATGTTGGGTCTATTTCTAGGATCTCTATTTTGTTCCATTAATCTATTTGTCTATTCTCTCACCATTATGAACTGTTTTGTTTAGCTTTACAGTAAATCTTGAAGTTGGGTAGTGTCAATTCATTAGCTCAGATCTTTAATATAGAGTTCATTATTTTAAGTCTTTTGACTCTCCATATAAACTTTAGAATCAGTTTGTTGATAATCACAACATATTGCTGGTATCTTGATTTGGATTGTGTTCAGTCTAGTGATCAATCTGGAAAGAACTGACACCTTGACAGTGTTGAGTCTTTTTATCCATGAGCATGGGTTATCTCTCCTTATTTAGTTCTTCTAAATAAGTTCTAACTTATTTACTTCTTCTTTGATATCTTTCACCATAATTTTGTAGTTTTTCTCATCTAAATCTTTATATTTTATTAGATTTATACCTAATTTTTAAAGTGCAAACATACATGGTAATGACTTTTTATTTTTATTTTTTAAAAAATTAACATAAAATGTATTATTTGTTTCTGGGGTACATGTCTGTGATTCATCAGTCTTACACAATTCACAGCACTCATCATAGCACATACCCTCCCCAATGTCCATCACCCAGCCACCTCATCCCTCCCACCCCCCTCCACTCCAACAACCCTCAGTTTGTTTCCTGAGATTAAGAGTGTCTTATGGTTTGTCTCCCTCTCTGATTTAATCTTGTTTCATTTTTCCCTCCCTCTGTCTTGATTTTGAAATTCTTCATATCAGTGAGATCACATGATAATTGTCTTTTTAATTTCAAGTTCTATTTGTTCATTGCTAGTAAATAATAAAGTGATTGACTTTTGTATATTAACTTTGTATCCTTCAATGTTGTTATAAACCTTATTAGTTCCAGGATGTTTTTTTTTGTTGTTGTTGTTTTTGTTAATTCTTTTGGACTTTCTACATAGAAAATCATGTTATCTATGAACACAACCAGTTTTACTTCTTCCTTCATCACCTATATACATTTTATTTCCCTTTCTTGTCTTATTGCATTGGCTAATACTTCCAGTATGATTCTGAAAAGTAGTACTAAGAGGAGATGCCCAGCTTTTTCCCTCGTCTTGGTAGAAAAACTTTGAGTTTCTTACCATTAAGTATGATATTATCAGTAAGTTTGTTTGGAAAAATTTTTTTTAAAATCAACTTAATGAAGTTCCCCTCTATGTCTAGTTTGCTGAGAATTTTCGTTTTGTAAAGGTATTGGATTTTGTAAAATGCTTTTCTGCATCTATTTATTTAATTGTCTGATTTTTCTTCTTTAGGTTATTGATGTGATGGGTTACATTAACTGATTTTTATCAGTTACCTTAACTGTCTTTTATATCTGAGATAAATCCTACCTGGCCATGGTGTATAATTCCTTTTACACATTGTTAGATTCAATTTGCTGCTATTTTTTTTTTTTTTTGAGGATTTTTCATCTATATTCACAAGGGATCTTTTGTTTTTTTGTAATATCATTGTCTGATTCTGGTATTATGGTAATACTGGTTTCGTAGAATGAATTAGAAAGTATTCCTTCCACTTCTATTTATCTTAATAAATGGGAAGTTTATTAAGTATTGATTCAGTTTCTATAATAGATATAGACCCAGTTAGACTGAATGTTTCTTCTTGAATAAGATTTGGTACTTGGGTCTTTCAAAGAATTGATCCATTCTATCTGGGTTACTAAATTAGTAGTCATCACTTTTTTCATAGTGATGTATTTATTATCATTCTTTTAGTGTCCATGATAGTGGTAATGATGTCCCCTCTCTCATTTCTGATATTAATTTGTATCTTCCTTTTTTTTTTTAATAGTCTAGTGAGAGGCTTATCAATTTTACTGATCTTTTCAAAGAACTGGCTTTTGGTTTTATTGATTCTTTTCTATTGATTTCTTATTTTCAATTTTATTAATTTTGTTATTATTATCATTATTATTTTAGTTCCAGTTACTCCTTTGAGACTGAGAATTAGTTTCTAATTTGCTGCAGTTTCCACTGCTTTCTACAGCTCCCTCATATGGGCTGAGCATTAATTGCCATTTATTGAATAATTTGTGTAGTTATTGATGTTACTGTTTTATCAGTAAAGAACAATTTTTTTTTTTTTTAAAGAACTATCTTACTCCGACGAAGCATCAGAGACTGTAGACTCTGAGAGACAAACTGAGGGTTTTGGAGGGTAAGGGGTTGGGATGATGGGTGAATCTGGTGGTGGGTATTAAGGAAGTCACATATTGCATAGACCACTGTGTGTGGTGCATAAATAATGAATCTTGGAACACTGGAAAAATAAAATAAAATTAAAAAAAAAAAAAAAAAAAGAACTATCTCACTCCTCTCCCCAGCCACCTCATCCACTCCCAATAAGGCTCATTATTTCTTTTTCTTGTTTTTTTTGTTTTCTTGGAATTTTTTCATTGAAGCAATAGTTGACATACAATGTTCTATTAGTTTCAGATACAACATACTGATTCAACACTTTTATATATTATGTGATGCACAAAACAATAAGTATAGTTACCATCTATCACCAAGCAATATTGTTATAATATTAGTGACTATATTCTCTATGCTATATTTTTCATCCCTTACTTATTTTCTATTTGGAAATTTGTACCTCTTAGTCACATTCATCCATTTCATCCTTTCCCTAACCCCCATTCTTTTAGCTAATACCAGTTTGTTCTTTGTATTTATTAGACTCTTACAGAGTTTTTTGTTTGTTTGGTCATTTCTTTTCTTTTTTAGATTCCTCATGTAAGTAAAATCATATGGTATTTTGATAAGTTGTATTTTTATTTTCATTTTTTATAAAACATTTCTCTTTTTTAAAAAAGATTTTAAAGATTTTATTTATTTGAGAGACAGAGATCACAAGTAGGCAGAGAGGAGGAAGCAGGCCCTCTGCTGAGCAGAGAGCCCAAGGCAAAGGCTTTAACCCACTGAGCCACCCAGGCACCCCTTCATAAAACATTTCTTAATTTCTCTTGCAATTTCATCTTTGACCCATGTGTTAAGAAGTATTTTTTTAAATTAAGACTGTTTTTTAATGAGAAGCTTTGTAAAATTGAGTTCATTGTAAAATTGAGGGGAAGGTACAGAGATTTCCCATATATCTCTTGTTCCTACACATGCAGTCTCCCCCATGTTCAACATCCCCCACCAGATATATTTGTTCCAGTTGTTGAACTTTAACTGACACATCATAATCTCCCAGTGTCCATAGTTTATATTATGGTTTACTGTTGGCCTTGTATATTCTATTAATTTGGTATACCACCATTAAGTTATTATACAGGATAGTTTCACTGCCTTAAAAAGCCTCAGTTCTCAGCGTATTTATTCATCTCCCAATCCTTCCCACTCCAAATTTTGGCAACCACTAATCTTTTTATTATTTCCATAATTTTGCCTTCATATATATAGTTTTTTTTTTTTTTTTTGCCATATATTGCCTTTATATATGTAGTTGAACCCATACAGTATAGAAGTATCTTTTAATGTTTAGGCATTTTGGGCTGTTTTGTAAATCTAAGCACTGCTGGGGCTACCTCTCACATTGATACATGAGAAGCTAGAATTCAGAAACTGTTGACTCTTGATGAACTGTCCTTACCCTGGTCTCAGTAGTGGGATTTTGTAAGAAAAGGCACAATTTTTTTAATTGCCTAATACTTCTGCCTTCTCCCCACTAGATGCTCCTCACATCACATAACTTTCTAAAATTTTTATCAACTTTACCCAAGGTATGGAATGAGTAATAGAAGTTAGGACATAGAGGAAGATAGCTATAAAACTGAGGTTATGACTCTTCCTCTAGCTGAAATGAAAAGAGCTAAAAAATTTAAGCCCTGTCTATTTCACTTGCATTTTTCCTCCCTTTCTTCCTTCTTTCCTTCCTTTCTTTTTCTTTCTTTCTCTCTTTATGTCTACTTCCTCTTCTAGCTTTACTCCATGACTTGAAGTCTACCCTTTGACCTTTGACAAAATCCTACATTTTTACTTTATGTCTGTCCCCACCCAATCCCATCTCATAGAGTATGGACCTTTTAAAATTCATTTTCCTTTCTATATAAGAAAGTTGTTCAGATGCATGAATGCTACAGCAGTTCCCACTGCTTGAAACATTCAATTCAGCACAGGAGAGGGAATATTAGGTGAAGTGGTGATGCTCTAGTAGAAGGGTCTAGGTGGGTTTTTTAAAAATTCAATTCTGTATCCGTTTAGGTCTCCTTGCTAACACAAAGTAGTGCTCTGACCCTTAATTCTTCATTATAGTGAAGTGGACAATGACTGGGTCAAACACACACACATATCCACACATACCCACATACAATTAAAAAATAATTTTGGGGGCGCCTGGGTGGCTCAGTGGGTTAAGGCCTCTGCCTTCGGCTCGGGTCTTGGTCCCAGTGTCCTGGGATCGAGCCCCGCATCGGGTTCTCTGCTCGGCGGGGAGCCTGCTTCCTCCTCTCTCTGCCTGCCTCTCTGCCTACTTGTGATCTCTGTCTGTCAAATAAATAAATAAAATCTTAAAAAAAAATAATTTTGATTGAAGAGCAGTAGAGATCCATACCAAACAAATATATTTCCCTAAATATAATCTAAATTGCAGATTTCTGTGCTCACAACCCTCCTATTACCATTTTGTACCCAGAGGTCAATATTGCATGAGGAATGGGTCCATTATCATGTTCTTTTAAAAGTCCTAGGCTATGGATTACCTGCCTTGTCTCTCTTGGCATGGTCTTGAAATTACACTTCTGTAGCTTATGCCATCTCAAATTTAGAGTTAACATGTTATGTACAATAACTGCTGAACATGGAAAGGAGTAAAATAAGATTTTTTTTTCCTGTTCAAATAAATCCCCCAGAAGAAGGAGTGGGGGTATTCTTCAGTTGCTGTTTGAAATCTACTGCATAAGATGATTTATGAGAAAGTTTCTGATATATAATTTTATGATTCTAAGTAACATTACAAGAATGTTATAGCTTATTTTGACTCTTATTTAAACATATGAATTTAATTTTGGACTAAAACCATGTCAGTGCATTTCGTTTCTATTTTACAAGTATTTCATTGGATGCTTATATTTATAAATTTTTAATAATATCCTGCTTCCTACTGTTCTAACAATTAGTGGTCTAACTGTCTAATTTGGCTGCAGTTTGATTTTGGCCTGAACAAAATCTTTATTGAAATTGTTTTTCACTCTGCTGGTAATTTTCTTATGCCTTAAATATATAGCTACTCCTTTCTTCAGAAGACCAAAACATTGGGTGGTCCTGATGACGTAGTACTACCACAATTTAAATTCAAGAGTAATTTTAGCAACTAGATTGCCACTTTTATTTTCTACCAGTACTGCACTTACCTTGTAAAAAGAAAAGACCCTATTATCTAGCATTGGCAACCTCACACCCGAATACCTGCCAAAAATGAAATTCCTATGTGTCATATTGATATTTTCGGTTAATGTGTTTGAAACCTGTGCTCTAGCCTTACTGAGGTATTTTGAGTTCCCAGGGTACAGACTGCTTCTTTATGTCTTCCTGACTTTTACACGCTGCTCCCTCAGCCTAGATGGCACATTCCACCTCTCAGACTCACTCTTCGTCAGCTTCTACCTGGAGAACTCCTTGTCTTCCAGAACTTTGCTCATATGTTACATCCTTTAGGAAGCCTTTTTTGATTCTACTCTTTCCTTCAAGTCTGGATTGACTGTCCATCCTACATTCAGACTTACACATAATTACCGTCTTTGGAAGTATATAGTTTTGTAAATCTGTATCCTAAATTGTGAACCTGTTGATCTTGGGGGCTATGCCATTTATTTCCATATTGCTAGTACATAGTGTTTGGAAAATTAATGTTTAATGAATGGATATGAATATGACTTGTGGATACTTATTTGAGTATTCATTCTGTTTTTTCTATTGTATCTGGATGATGTAGATAGAGCTTACTGTTAAACCAGTTTACTTATAAATCTTATAGGAAAGTTTTTTTATTAATATATTTTAAATCTTATTCTAGGACTATTATCATTGTTGCTATTACTTTTATTTTTTGTGAAGAATGGAAATTTAGAATTATTGAATCTAGTATATGCTAGACCTTCTACTAGGTGCTTAGTGTATTTTCTCATTTAATGCTTATGAAGATTCTTCAAGATTGTGTTTATCGTCTTCATTATACAATTGAGAAACTAGACACTAAGGGATAGTAAGTAGTTTGCCCAATTGCATGTCTTCTAAGTGGCAGAGCCAAGATTTGAATTCTAGGTCTGTCTATTATTTACAGCTCCTATTTTTTGTTCTGTGTATGTATGTAGTATTTATTTAGATGCATTTAGAATGCCTAGGAAGTGCCTATGAAAGGTTACTGTAAGAACATTTTCATTTATGGAAATAATATTAAAGGAGTGATTCATAGAATATTTAGCTCTGTCACCAACACTTCCGTATTGCTCAATTTACCAAGAGCAACTATTTAGTTTTAAATATGTCTGGCTTTAAACATATCCATTAAGCAACAATAAAGTGAGCATTTTCAAAAGCTGTATTAGTACAGAGTCTCCTAGATACTTTGAGAATTACAGCAGATTAATAATAACACTTAAACTAAAACCAAAATGGCATTTGTTATCACACACACACACACACACACACACACACACACACACAAAATCCATACATACTGAACCATCAAGACAGAATTTTGTGGTAAAAAAAAATTTCTTGTGTTATTAGAGGATCATTTTGGAATTCCCTAAAATGTGATATTGCAGCTCTGCACAGTGTCCAGGATACTGGGTCTGGTTTGCACATTTGTGACAAATCTCTTCCTAAAGCTGCAAAACAATTTGTTTCTGTCATCAGGGGGTTAAAGAAGCAGTTTTCTTCCTGTGCTGTTGGGAGACTTTTTTTTTTTTTTTCCCTGAGAGATCAGGGAAATACATCAGAAGAAGAGATTATTCACATTTGCCCCAGTGCTACTAAAACAGTTGTTTGTTTTTCCTCTCTCCAGTGTGGAAGCCTTTCCTCTTCACTTATCACAGAAATTGAAGAACTGCTCTTATATACTGCTACTGCTGCTGATTCGGTTCTTTGGTTTTCCCCATATCAATCAGATTTTTAACTTGACCGTACAGAGGTCTTTAGTTCAAAGCTCAGCTGAATTTGGTGGTCCTTCTTTGTGGACATTTGCCAATTTTGTCAAACTGCTAGAGAGTTCAACAGACTTTTGCATTCTTGGCAAGATTCCAACTCTAAGAGATCTGGGATAAGAACAGAAAGAATCTTACACAGAGAATAGAAAAACCTCTGTGGAAGTGATTGAATAGTTTATATCATACACTTACTCATTTTTCTTTGCTCTGTAATAGTGGGAATTTTTCAGGTTACATACATAAAATGTACTTTCTTTGGAACGACCCTCATTTTGCTTTCCTTTTTTGAGGATAAGCTTTCTTAATAGGAAATATTTGTATATTAGTTATACTTAAAATTTGATATAGACAGGAAGGATATTCCAGGGATAAAGAATAAAAATTGCCTTTTTATAGGTAGCATAGCAAGATGGAAATATTAGTTTTTGTTAAAGATTTTATTTATTTGAGAAAGAGCACAAATGAGGAAGTGGGAGAGGGAGAAGCAGACTCTCCACTGAGCAGGGACCCCCCCATGGGACTCTATCCCAGGACCCTGAGATCATGACCTGAGCTGAAGGCAGATGCTTAACCAACTGAGCTACACGGTTATCCCAGTAGTATTAGTTTTATAATTTGTTCATCTATTTAGGTAACCTTTAAAGGCATCAAGTAAGAAAAAAATTCTTAAAGCTTCATAATTAAATTTATTAGTAGTAATAATGACAATAACAATTTCATTGAATATTTAATATTTATATGTAGGAACTACTGTCAGTGTTTTGCATATATTGTTTTCTTTAATCTTCACAAGAGTCTTATGAGGATTAGTTAAATTTTTATTTATTTTTTATAAAAGAGGAAAATGAAACAGAAATTAAGAATCTTTTTTATGTTCACACAGCATTTTCAGTTAGTATGCTTTTGATAACAAGTAAAAGAAACCAAAACAATAAGGACATTTATCATCTTACCTAATAAGTAGAAGTCTAAAGGTAGGTCTGCTCTAGGGTTGATTAATTCAGTGACATCACTGAAGACCCATTTCCTTTTCTTTTTTCTCTTTTGCTGTCCTTAGCAAATTGTCTTGTCTGCCCAGACCAGCTGCCCTCTTGGTGATTGGCATGTTTTTAGACATCATGGACAGAAAACTTTGTAACCAGACAGAAAAAAAAAGGAAAAGTCATTTTCTGAGTTCTCTTCTAAATAAAGAGGAATCCCTTGCCAGAAACTCCACACGCAGTTTTCTACTGGTGTCTCATTGACTAATATCACAGCATATATTCATGTTTAAACCATTTTCCAGGAGAGGAGAAAACCACTACCAAACTGGCTTAATCCAATAAAGATCCAGTCCCTGGAGAAGGAGAGGAGCTCAACCTCTCCTAGAAATAGACTCTTAGAAGGTGAACAAAATGGAACCTATTTTAACAATGAAAATTGTGGGGTGGTGGGGAGCATATGGCTGTTGGAGGGGTGACCAGTGATGTCTGCCACATATAGTTAATGAGTTGTGACCTGAAATTCAAACTCTGGCAGTCTGTCTCTTCTTAGCCTGTGCTCTCAGCCAGCTTGCTTTGAAAAGTTTGATGTTAGGTTCTAATGAAGCTTTCTCTAACCTTTTATAAAATCATATATTCTAAAAAGCAAATGTGTAATTTTCCACAAAAAGGAATTTAGGTTACAGAAAATTATTTCCACAATTCACCATATTTACTATGAACAGATAAGCTTTAGCTTGGAAAAGATATGTGTGCTTTGATGTACCCTAAGAAAATAGATTGTAGTTACAGTTTTTAATCCCATCAACTTCTCATGAGAAGGAGTAAAATCACTACAGAATGGGGTGAGAATTTGGGAGGAGTTCCAGATCTTAATTAAATATTCTGGAAGTCTTCCATAACAACAAAGTTTATTGCTCATGCTTATTCATGACAAAATAGAAATATAGTGAGATAATTTAATTTGTATTACTAAATAAGTTCATTTATTAACTATTTCTTTAATTCTCTCAATAAATATTTATTTAGTGGAAATAAAATAAGAAGATAAAACAAAAGGGTCTACAAGGAAAAAAGACAAACAGAAACTGGAGGGAATAATCAGAAGCCTGGGGATACCAGAATCTTAGTCTCAAATATTAAATATTTAGATTCTTTGAACATACTAAAATATGAATTTCTTTAGTTATTTTTTCAAAAAATTTTTTATTTATTTATTTGACAGAGAGAGAACACAAGTAGGCAGAGAAGAGCGGGGGGTGGGGGGTGGGCAGCAGGCTCCCTGCTGAGCAGAGAGCCTGAGATGCTGGACTCAATCCCAGGACTCTGAGATCATGACCTGAGCCGAAGGCAGAGGCTGAACCCTCTGAGCCACCCAGGTGCCCCTGAATTTCTTTAGTTTTAGGAGAATAGCCAGTGGAGAAAAATGATATTGCACATGATTCTTTTTCAATTATTGTGTGATTAAGCATTAAACATCTACTTAGTTAAGCAATTAACAATAGTTAAGCAATTAAGCAATATGAAGTCTGTGTAAAGGAGTTTATGCACACCTTATGAGATAGAGGTCTCCAGTTAGGAAATGAGGAAATCACTGGAATAAATGGCACAGTGTAAGGAGCATAGTACGTGACACTGTAATAGTGATATAATGGGACGGGTTGTAGCTACACTTGTAGTGAACACAGCATAATGAATAAATTTGTCAAATCACCAATTTTCACAACTGAAACTAATATAACATTGTGTGTCAAGTATACTCAAATTAAAAAAAAACAAAAACAAAAAACCAGTTGATGACTTTGGGAAGGTCAGTAAGGTTTCAGGAGGAGTGTAACATTCTAGCTGTGACCTACAGGAAGAGAAGAATTTTGCCAGGTGATATGATCATTGCCCAACTGGCAAGGGCGAATGTAGACTGAAGTACTGGACCGTACCCATCATAGCATCAAGAGAGAAATCCAGATGACGGATTCCAATGTCAAAACAAAGAGGACCCATTACTGTTTAATTTGTGCTGGTCTGGGTAAACAAAAACAAGCTGTGATATAGGTGGTGAAGTGGTGGGTTGTGGGCTCAAGAATTTGTAAAGTGAGGAACAACCATAGATAGATGACTAAATAAAAAAGGGAAGCCGAAAAGATACATTGGCACTTCAAATTTAGAGCAAGCTAAGGGCAACTGAGAAGTGACTGTGGCATAGAGTCCGTCCAGGATTAATTTTCCTGGACTAGATTCTGAATCGCACTTGTAAGCTTTCCATTCCTGCTGGATGCAGAGAAGTAGGAGGGCAGATATTTCATATAGAATGAACGGTAGTTGCAAACATTGAAGAAACATGATTCATGGCTCAATGAAGTTTCCATGTGTAGATATATGAGGAGAGGTTAGAGAAAAATATGAATCAGTGGCCAGGGAAAGATTTTGAAGGGGCTAGGGTAGCACGGAGAGTTTTGAACTGATCCTATAAATGAGTAAGCCTTGAAGGTTAAGTGCTTCCAGCTTTGACTTTTAGAAAGATCACTCTTTTCCTTGTTTGGAGGAAAATTTCAGGGAGATGGGACTGGAGTCCTGGAGACCAGGTAGGATGCTCTTGCGGTAGTGCAAACAAGAGTGACTAGGGGGCTAAGCTAAAGACAGGGTAGTAGACATGGGGAGGGGAATGGGAACTATATGTTATCCAAACACTATAGGTTTGGGAGACCTATTAAGTGTGTGAGGTGATACAGAGGTAACAGCCCAGGACAAATATCTTCATCCAGTTTTTTGGGGGACAGTGGTACCATTACTTTTGATTGAAATTAGAGAATTTATCATTTAGCAGGATAAACGAAGGGAGTGAGTTTGTTGCAAGAAAGGGGAGAAGTGAAGGAATATTCTGAACATTCAGTTTTGGTTACCTCATACTTGAGGTATTTGTAGAGTTTGCCCACGTGAAATTGCTAATAGTGAGCTGGAGATCAGGAATGATATGTGAGTTAAAGCTACTGGGAAGGCTTGACTATTTAGGATGAGTCTTAGAGGTAGGTAAACTTCCACGAGAAATAAAGAAGGGTGTAAAGGATACAAACTTCAAGAAACATTAACACTCCTAGGACAGTGGGAACGAATGGAGTTGTGGAGTCTATGAAGAACAGTATGGGGTTATGGAAACCAAGAGTGAAGAAGTTTCAAGGAGACTGTGAAAACGTAAGCACTACAGAGAAGAAGCAAGGCTTCCTGGAGAAGTACCAGCTAAAATTCAACCCTGGGCTACAGATCCAAAAACACTTCTTTGGTACCTATTGGGAAGTACCTGCTTTCCTCCAGCCCATGATTCAGAGTGTGAGGAAGCATGGCCACTAGTTAATATAAAGAGAAGCAATAAAGAGTACCATTTTTTGTTTTAAGAAATCATCTTAACCCCTCTCCTTTCCTCTAGCCTTTGTTATTTATGATGTAACGAACACAATGGTCCAGAGTGGAAGGGTGTTAACAGGTTTTGGTCAACAGAAAATAAGTAGCACATAACTGTGGGTCAATAAGAATAGAGAAGGCGAAAAATGCGGTGGGTGCTCCCACAGCTCTCTGATTGCTCCTGCCCTTTGTGGTGGGAGTCCTGCACATTCTCAAGAGCACAAGCTCATCACTGAATGGTGGAGTAAGGGATTTCCTCTGATTTGTTCTTTAAAGGAAGCAATGTGGTATGGTTGGAAGGACAAGAAATACAGAAAGACATGGAAAGATAATGTTGATCTTCAACCCTTTCGATGATCAATAGCTACTACCCTCTTCTATCCTGAAGGATGGTAAATTCACACAAGGCTATAAGAAAATCTCTTTTCAGCAGTGATTTCTCCTTTGAATCTATAGGACACGCTCATTCTGTATCTTCTTATATTAGTCAAAACATGTTTGTATTAGAAATAATTATTTGGAATTTTTAATACTATATGTATATATTAAATGATTCTATAATTTATGGAAAGGCATGTATCCTGTTCCTAGAAATGAATACAGCATAAACACAGTATTTGATTTCTCTGTCCTTAGGTAAAAGCTGGCATTTTTAAGCCTAACGTAAAATTTTAGAAAGAGGCTTTCTGGGGCACCTGGGTGGCTCTGTCATTTGAGCGGCTGACTCTTGATTTTGGTTCAGGTCATGATCTCAGGGTCCGGGGATGGAGCCTGCATTGGGCTCTGCACTCAGCAGGAAGTGTGCTGAGGATTCTCCCTCTCTCTCTCTTCCATGCCACCCCCCACCCCGCCCCACTGTTTCCCCAACTTGTGCGCATGTGCACACTCCCTCTCTCTAAAATAAATAATAAAATCTTAAAAAAATACAAAAATAAAAATAAAAAAAGGCTTCCTACATATGCTACAAACAATTATCTATATTCTCACTTAAGATATAGAGTTTAAGATAGTTGGCCATGTGCATAAATAGGTTTTTATGGTATGTAGTAAGTTTATGCTGATACTATTCAGATTCAGCATAAATGGGAAGAGAAAAAGAATGGGAAGAGTTTATCACATGGTATTCAAAGTTAAATGGAATGTTAAAAAATATATTGTTATATAGTGATCCCTTCCTCTGCTCAACAGTAAGTTGTATATCTAAGAGCCACCCACAGTGAGAAAAAGAACACAAAACTTGGATTTATTTTTAAGTATGTTTTTGTTTAAAGAAGTCATTAGTGGTCATATTGGCGGTCCTCTTTTGTTTCTTATATTTGTTAGTATGTCTTCAGACATGTCAGCATTATTCTTTGAGTAGGGCCTGGTATCTCTCTTTTCTTTCTCTGTTTATTTTAGGTGAAATTTGGTGATGAAAGAGGTAGGATATGTCACCATCTTCTCTTCCGTTTTCCTCTGTTTTTTTTGTCCCCTCCATGCCCAACACTTCCAAGTTTCACTTGTCAGTGGTGAAAACAATTCTATTATTTCACTAAATAACAAATGTTAGTTTACTTTTCTCAGTAGAAATAGATGAAACATTTTACATTACCTCAAGGGAACTATAATAATATTACTCACTTCTGAATTGTGATGTTGAGGTATAAACTTTAAAATATCTAGTCATCTTTGAGGATGAAATGGGGAAAATCTATAAATATAGATTTTGTAGAAAATAACTCTTTAAGACCTCATTAAGATATATGGAAATTTAGGAAAAAAAATTGGTGCTTGAGTATTTCATGGAGGCAAGAAAAAGTGTTTTTATTAACTTCCTTTTTTTAGTATCACTTTTTGTCTAAATTATTTCATTGAGATTTATGATGGATATTGAATTTATCTCGGATTTATACTAAACTGCCTTTAAAAAACACATTTGTTGGAATAGCTATTAAATTTTAAATGGATACTGATAATTATCTCATATGTATTTTCCCAAAGTACTCTTTGGGCTCAAATTTTGCCCCATTTTGGTGACAACTTTTAATTCCTGCTCTTTTATACTTTAATATATTTTGTCCACTGTTAAGAAGATATTTCACTTATACCTTTCCCACATAGCATTCCTTATTTGATTTTCTATAGCTTCTGATTTAGCTAAATACCTATTTCTTAAAGGTATTCATGTGTCATGAATAATATTTTAAGGCAGTTTTGAGTAAAAAGCATACCAGTCACAATAGCCAAACTATGGAAAGAACTTGGATGTCCATGAACAGATGAATGGATAAAGAAGATGTGAGATAA
>NW_019154087.1:21701570-22073385 GCF_002288905.1 Enhydra lutris kenyoni
ACACACACACACACACACACACACACACACACACACACACACACACACAGGAATACTATGCAGCCATCAAAAATTCACCATTTCCTGCCATTTGCAATAACATGGATGGACCTAGAGGGTATTATGCTAAAAGAAATAAGTCAATCAGAGAAAGGCAATTGTCATATGATGTCTCTGATATGAAGAACTTGAGAGGCAGGGTGGGGGGTTGTGGAGGCCAGGGAGGGAAAATGAAACAAGATGTGACCGGGGAGGAAGACAAAATGTAAGAGACTTTTAATCTCAGGAAACAAACTGAGGGTTGCTGGGGGGCAGGTAGGGGGTAAGGATAGGGTGGCTGCGTTATGGACATTGGGGAGGGTGAATGCTGTGAATTGTGTAAGACTGATAATTCACAGACATGAACCCCTGAGGCAAATAATACATTATATGTTAATAAACCCCCCCCAAAATCAGTCTTTTTTTTTTTTTTTTAAGATTTTATTTATTTATTTGGCAGAGAGAGACAGCAAGACCAGGAACACAAGTAAGTAGAGGGAGTGGAAGAGGGAGAAGCAGGCTTCCCCCTGAGCCGGGGGCCTGATGTGGGGCTCCATCCCAGGAGGGATCATGACCTGAGCTGAAGGCAGATGCTTAATGACTGAGCCACCCAAATGCCCCCCAAAACATAATCAGTCTTTGTGGCAAGACTATCCCTAGAAACTGTGTAATTTTAGAATTTCCTGGATTATTTTTTGGACAAATTTTATGATAAATAAAACACCTTTTGTACTCTTGAAGTAAATAGAAATGTCAATGTATTGATTTTAGATAGGTGTAGTTTGTGGTAATTTGAGGAATGAAGAGGAATTAAAATAGAAATTTCACTGTCCATCTTAATAAAAAATTTAAAGAGATGTCCTATGTCACTATAACAATGATCTTTAATGTGAAATTTGGGGATGGGATTGGGGAGACAAAGAAGAATGTTAATATATAATTCATTTCCTTTTTTTTTTTTTTTAGATTTTATTTATTTATTTGACAGAGATCACAAGTAGGCAGAGAGGCAGGCAGAGCGTGGGGGGAAGCAGGCTCCCAGACAAGCAGAGAGCCTGATGTGGGGCTCAATCCCAGGATCCTGGGATCATGACCTGAGCCAAAGGCAGAGGCTTTAACCCACTGAGCCACCCAGGCACCCCTATAGTTCATTTCTATGTTAAAAATTGTTTTTTACATAGAGATCAAGAATGTTCCCTCTTTTATATTCTTATCCCAATTGTATGAGAGAGATCAACTCATACTAAAAATGTAGAAAGTACAAGCAGTTCATTCATCAAATGTAATAGAAGATCATGACTGACATCCTCAGTAATAATACATTCTTGAGTAAAATTAGTAATTAGGATTATTATAGAGTAAAGTGGTTTTGACAGAAAATTTTACAGCTTTTAAAATGAACTGTATTCAATAGATGAAAATAAAATTGATAGGTTTTATGAAGGAAACTGAAGCATATTTAAAGGAAAAGCTGCTGCTTGGTACATTAAAGTTTGCTGAAGAGGATTTGGGGTTTTATTTAATATCTTTACCTTCTGTTTCCTTGGGAGAACCTGCCTTAAGCACAAGTACCAGAGCTCTTCCTAGGGTCATTTTACCGTCTTTAAAACAAGGAAAATGGCATATTTCCAAGGAGTGGAGACATTTCATAGCTTTCCATTTCACCTTTTCATAGCACTCCATTTTTCCTTCTGTTACATGTTATGAAGTTGTCACAAATAAGATTATTTCATGACTTTCAATTGTTTTATTATTTAGTTTGAATAAAATGAGAAAGCACAATTTTTTCTTAGAATTTTTTTAATCACAGACTATTACAAACAAATGTAGAAGTATTGAGAATAGCTGAATGAAATTAATTTATCTTCAGCTGGTCTAAACAATGATCAATATTAGGTGTCTATCCCTACCTACTTTCTACCACTACCAGGATTATTTGAAAAAAAAAAAAAAAAAAAAAGAAAAAAGAAAAGAAAAAAATACAAGTTAAAATACCATTTCATCTACAGATGTTTCTATTTATCTCAAAAGTTTAGGAATCTTTCTTTGCCATATCATAATACCATTATCACACCTAATAAATGGCAATAATTTCTTAGTATCATTAAATATCCAAATACTATTTTAAATTCCTTGAACTGTAAATTTTTAGCAATTCTAAGAAGGACCCACACTTCTTATAATTGGTTGATATGTCCTTTAAGTTTTCTCTCATCTGTAGGCTGCCTCTCTCTCACTTTTTTTTTTCTCTGTTCATGAAGAAATTAGGTAATTGTCCTGGAGTTTCCCACAGTCTGGATTTCGTTACTGCATTCCCAAAGGTGTCTTTTAATGTGTCCTTCTGTTCCCTGTATTTCCTTCAAATTGGTAGTTAGAGCTAGAGGCTTGATCAGAATAAAGTTCATGTTTTGGCAAGACTGTGTCATAATGGGAGTTTGGGGCTTCTGTTAGGAGATAAATAATGTCTGATTTTTGCTCTCTCTCTCTCATTATCTGACTTGGATGAACATTCGGTGGAACCCTTAATTCATTAGAGGTTGCAGAAAAAGTGATTTTCTAATTTTAGTATTTCTTTTTCATTTACTAGCTGAAATATTTCTATTGAGAGGAACTTCCCATCATCATCTGTTAAAGTTACATGGAGCTAGAATTCTTGTAGCAAAGAAAGGATTGGTGCATAATTCTTTTTCTTTATTTTTGTGTGTTCAACATAATGAATTGGTTTCCTAGCATCTATCCAAAGTGATCAATATGTGTGTTAGTTTTACTACTAATAAGAATTCATGAATTTAATGTTTTGATACTTTGTACTTATTATTCTTATTAGTGCTTAAATTGCCCCATTTTTTATTTAGGTTGGCTCCTAGTTCTTTGAACTCTGTTAGTCTTGATTGCTTTCTTGTTACATAGTATGACAAAGTGTTTCATGTTCATCTTGCTCATTTCTTACCTCAGACCTAAGTTCAGTCATTCCTCTAAGGAATCCTGGTTCCTTTTAATGCGAAATGGTATTTCAATGCCACAGTACTGGTTATATGTTTTGTTTTGTAGAAAAATTACTTTGAAATTTTCACTAATTTATGAGAGAGTAGGTATGGGTTATGTATGTAAAAAAGATATTAGTGCTTTATAGGCAGGCTTGTATGACTTCCTTTGTGATCCTAAAAGTTAGGTGGGTAATGAATTTTTATGGAACAATTGACCAGCGCAGACTGAGTTCATAACATAAGGGGAGGTAGAAAATAAAAGTGTTTGATAATGTTGCCAAAGGGACTATAAATAGCAGAGTTCCTTGAATTTGTCTAAAGAGTTTACATTTTAATATGGATATTTGATTTGTGAAACTATCATTTAGAAAATATAATTAGCTACAAAGAAAAAGAAGGAACTTTCTATGAAAATATTTTTTCTAGAAAATCATTTATTTCATCTAAACTTCAAAATTTTTTGCATAAAATTCTTCATATTTTCTTATATCTAAAGTTATATCCTTCTTTTCATCCTTAACATTCTTTCATTTTTGTTTGTTTCAAGTTTTTATTTAAATTCTAGTTAGTTAACATTAATGTAATATTAGTTTCAGGAGTAGAATTTAGTGATGACAGCAAGCACCTCCTTAATACCCATCACACATTTAGCCCATCACTTACCTATTTTCCCTGCAGCAACCCTCAGTTTATTCTATATAGTAAAGTGTCTCTTACGGTTTGCCTTCCTTTCTCCCCCCCCCCTTTCCCTTATGTTCATCTGTTTTGTTTCTTAAATTCCATGTATGAGTGAAATCACATGGTATTTGTCTTTCTCTGACTTATTTCGCTTAGCATAATAACACTCTGGCTCCATCCACATCAATGCAAATGGCAAGATTTCATTCTTTTTGATGACTGAGTAATGCTCCATTATATATATATATATTTATGAATATATCTCGCATCTTATATCCATTTATCAATCAATGCACACATTTGGGCTCTTTCCATAATTTGGCTATTGTTGATAATGCTGCTATAAACATAGGGTGCATGTACCCCTTTGAATCAGTAATTTTTTATCCTTTGGGTAAATACCTAGTAGTGTAATTTTTGGGTCATAGGGTAGTTCTCTTTTTAACTTTTCTGAGGAACAACCTTGATACTGTTTTTCAGAGTGGCTTCACTAGTCTGCATTCCCACTAACAGCATAAGAGGGTTCCCCTTTCTCTGCATCCTCACCAACATCTGTTATATCTGAAAACAAATATTTTTTGGTTATGGTCTCCAACTTGTTTTGCATAGTGATGCATGAAATTTATTGAGGGTGATGGAATTAGATCTCTTTGTAGGAACCCTCTAAATACAAGAATGAGTGTTTCAGAACATCAGTGTGTTTTTATGACCCTTAATTAAAGTTCTTTGTGTTAAGTCTTGTTTTTTGAATCGTAGTGCCATTATCAAACCAATGAGATGATTTCATTATTTATATGACTGATAAGTATCTACTTAAATACATAACAAAATGGTAGGTTAAACCCAAACATAGTAATTACATTAAATGTAAATAGTCTGAACACTTCAATTAAAAGGCAGATATTATCATATTGGATAAACAGCAAAATTCAACCATATGTGGATGCTCTGAAATCCACCATAAATATAAAGAAACCTGGCACGGCTGTGTTACTATCAGACAAATTAGATTTTCAAACAAGGAAGATTACCAGTGATACAGAGGGATATTTCATAATGATAATAGGGTCAATTCATCAAAAGACACAATAATCCCAAGTGTATATGTAACTCATAACAGAACTTCTAAATATATGAAGCAAAAATTGATAGACCTAAAAGAAGAAAGTAAAAAATTCTACAATGTTAGTTAAAGGTTTCCACACGTCTTTTTCAGAAATTGATGGACTAAGTAGTCAGAAAATCAATAAGGAAATAGAAGACCTTAAAATTACTTTCGACTAACTTTATTTTATTGATATTTATAGAACATTCTGTTCCACAGCAGAATATTGTCAAGTGTACATTCATCACTACATTATATTTTGAGCCATTAAATGAGATTCAATAAACTTGAGAGGATTGAAACCATACAGAATATATTTCTTGACCATTAATTAATTTAATAAAAATCAATTAAAGGTATATGAAAATTAGATAGCACTTCTAAATTACACAAAATGTAAGAAGAAAAAAATCACAAGTCAATTACAAACATTTATCTACCTGTGTAAATGATTATTTATACATTTATAATTTTATGCATCACGTTTTATACATAAATACATATATGCATGCACTTACAGTTGAAGGTTTCATACATGTTTGAGCTTATTTGAAATGAGTGGAATTAGAATAGTAGAACATGACAGACTGATTTCTATAGGGCAAACATGATAATTATGCTGCAGCTCTGTCTGATAGAGAATGTTCCTCACAAGGAATTTAATTGCCAGGAGGCACAAAGTGTCACAAAAGTATAAATGCAATGCATTTCATGTTACTCTTTAAACTTTGTATAAAAATAAAAGCCTGGATAATGTGTAATGGGTTATTTATTTATAGAATGAAGTTTGCTGAACCCTTGGTTGTGTGTTTTCATAGGAGATGAGAAAGAACATTTTAGCAGTAGCTCAAGTAGTTTGGGGTAAGTGAAAGAGTAATCAAAGGGAAGCATTGGAAGGGTCTTTGCTTTGTGAAAGAGACAGCCAAATGTCTTCCAAAGAGTAGCTTTTGTCTGTTTTCTGAGTTGGGTAGAGTATGTCATGAAAGAGATAATAAACATATGGAATAAATTACTGAGGAAAACAATCAGAGGAGAGCATAGATGAGTTCAAGAGACACCTAGACTTGTTTCTGCAGAAAGGGAATTGCTAAGTATTATGGGAAAGCAGGAGAGTTTTATTAATTTCTGCCAGCAAAGTGGTTATACTGAAAAGACGGTCTTTTTCTTTTGCACACTTTTTACATCTCTACATATTTTGAAATCTCTATCTTAAGGGCTATCCTTCCCAGATCACGTGGTTTTCTTCCAAACAGTCAGCTAAGCTGAGGCTTGGGGCATCAAGAACCCTTTACCATAGATTATGTAGTAGACTTTGCTGCTACTGATTGCAACTTGTTTTCACTAATCTAGTCCTCTCGTACATGTAATCATGGAGGGTTTGGCTTTACCTGTCCATTCCTCCTCAACTTCCACCCTTCTAATCACTATCATGGCTAAATCACATAGTGTTGGACAAATTTGTTGGATAGCTATGGTTCTTCCTGACTCCCTTTGAATTCCATTTTGAAGTATGTTCAGGTTGTCTGGGGGCAATTCTGTGATGTAAACAATAATACCCTTAGCACACTTGGGAAGGGAAATTGTGAATTGTCACGTATTTCTCTTGTATGTCACTTAGTTCTTTACTTAAAGCCCCTTCAAGGTGGCCACTTTTATATTTCCCTGCAATGCTGACTCTAGAACTCTGGAACCAGAAATAGCTATTAATAAATGTTTATTGAACTGTCAGAGAAGGAACGCCTGGATGGCTCAGTTGGTTAAGCCTCTGCCTCTGGCTCAGGTCATGATCCTGGAGTCCTGGGATCCAGCCCTGCACCTGGGTCTCTGTTTAGGGGGGAGCCTGCTTCTCTCTCCCTCTCTGCCGTTCTGCGTGCTTGTGCTTGCTCTCTCTGTCAAATAAATAAATAAAATCTAAAAAAATTAAAAAAAAAAAAAAGTAAATTGTCAGAGAGAACCAACCTAAGTGTGAATGAGGTAACTTTTTCATAGCTATTGCTATGTGATCTTCTAACCTTCGATCTGAAATCTGATTAGGAGGCTGTTGAACTTGGGAGTATGTCACAGTCTCTGGAATTGCAGTGCATAGTACACAACATAGTACACAACATCCCAAATTCTGTGCCCTATAAAACAAATCTTTCTAGGGTTATTTCTATAGGAATTCATGACTAGCAGTAATTATTATAGGTTAACTTTTTTTTGCTGGAGAAGATAAACTTGGTGTTAAAAGTGTTAAAGGGCTTTATATACATATTTTTGTTCTTTAGGTTTAGAAATACTATAGGGGAAATGTGAATATTTATATTTTTTCTTCTTATGGTCAAAAATTTAGATAATATGAACAAGATTAACAAATAGAAAAATAATCGTTCTCCTTATTTCAGTTGCCTAAAGAGAGCTACTATTAACTTGTGAGCCTATGTTTCTGGTTTCTTTCTTTTTACAAAAATGGGCTTATATCATGTGTAGTTTTTGTAACTGGCTTTGATTCATTTAGCAATATTTTTATAACATTTTTATATCATTAATTGGCATTCTATTTTGTAATTTTTAATAAGAACTAGTATTCTTTGAATAATTTATTGAATGATGCTTCATTATTGAATATTTAGTGGTTTCTCCCTTTTTATGACTGCATGTGTTATTGTGAGAAATCCTGTAGACAAATCTTTTTAGTGTATCCAAATTATTTCCTTCAGTTAAATTACTAAAAATAATATATCAAAGAATATGCACAAGTTGCTAAACTGCCCTTGGAAAAAAACCCAGCATTTTTTACCCCCACTAACAATGTGTGAATGTGCCCAATTTTTTTTTGAATTTGTATCATCATTTTTAATCTGCCAATTTGATAAGAAAAAATAATGTCTCTTTGTTTTTTAAGTTTGACCAAAGGATACTCACTGAAATATTAACAGTTCAAATTAAAAAAAAAAAAAAATGTCTAGGGGTGTCTGGGCGGCCCAGTCGTTAAATGGCTGTCTTAAGCTCAGGTCATGATCCCAGGGTCCTGGGAGCAAGGCCCACACTGGGCTCCCCGCTGGGCAGGAAGCCTGCTTCTCTCTCTCCAGCTCCCCCTGCTGTGTTCCCCCTCTCTCTGTGTCTTTCTGTCAAATAAATAAATAAAATCTTTTTAAAAAATGTCTGTTGGGGGTGCCTAAGTGGTTCAGTCAGTTTAGCATCTGCCTTCAGCTCAGCTCATGATTTCAGGGTCCTCGGATGGAACCCCACGTAGGGCTCCCTGCTCAGTGGGAAGCCTGCTTCTCCCTCTCCTCTGCACCTCCCCACTGCTCAAGCTCTGTCTCTGTCTCTCTCTCAAATAAATAAATAAAATCTTTCAAAAAATAAATAGAATTTAAAAATAAAATATGTCTAAAAATAAAATAAAAATAAAATATGTCTAAAAATAAAATAAAAATAAAATATGTCTATTTTATTTTATTTTTTAAAAGATTTTATTTATTTATTTGACAGAGAGAGAGAGATCACAACAAGTAGGCAGAGATGTAGGCAGAGAAAAGGGGGTGGAAGCAGGCTCCCTGCTGAGCAGAGAGCCCAATGAGGGGCTCGAGCCCAGGACCCTGAGATCATGACCTGAGCTGAAGGCAGAGGCTTAACCCACTGAGCCATCCAGGTGCCCCTATTTCTTTATTTTTAAAGATTTTATTTATTTATTTGAGATAGAGCGAGAGTGAGAAAGAGCACATAAGCAGGGGGAGCAGCAGGCAAAGGGAGAAACAGGCTCTCCACTGAGTCAGGAGCCTGAGAGGGGCTCAAACCCAGGACCCCGGGATCCTGGCCTGAGCTGAAGGCAGATACTTAATTGACTAAGCCACCCAGGGACCCCTGATTCCAACATTTAAAAATGATATAGAGGAAAAATCACTGGCCCAGGAGTCAGAGTGATCTTGGTTCCAGTCCCAGCCTGGTCTCTGAAGATTGTACTTCATTCAGTCCCTTAACATCTATGTCCTTCAGTTTATCCATTGATCTAACAAAGGAGTTGAACAAAGGAACCATTCCAAAGGAAATACTAGAAGGATGTTCTACAAGAAAAAAGGAAAACAATTGCAGAGAGAAGGAAGAAATGAAGTACAACAAATTCTATATATATATAAAACAACTTTAATACATAAATACATATATATGTCTAAAATTAAAGACTTAAAATATTAAACAGTATGATTCAGAGAGATAAATGAAATAAAAATATTCTAAAGTCTCTGTATTGACTATGAAGGGGATAAAAATTCCAGTCATTACCACATTGTTGGATTTTTTTAAAAAAATTATTTATTTATTTGTCAGAGAGAGAGAGAGCACAAGCAGGGGGAGGGGCAGAGGGAGAGAGAGTGGCAGGCCCCCGGCTAAGCAAGGAGACCCATGCGGTACTGGATCCCAGGACTCGGGGATTATGACCTCAGCTGAAAGCAGACATTTAACCAGGTGAGCCACTCAGGCTCCCTAGTCCTTCACCTTTTAAAAAATAACCTGTTCATCTCTTCGTTTACTTTTCTATTTATGCTTTCATCAAAACTTTTTATATATTCATTATAATTTTTCTCCCATTTGTTGACTTTTCAGATTTATTTACGGTGTTTTTAGATATGTGGAAGATATGACTTTCATGTGTTCAAATGATCATTCTTTTTCTTTTTGATTTTTTAAATCTTTGTAGGAACTTATTTTTAAAAGACTTCAGGCTGGAAGACCTTGGTGACTCAGTTGGTTAGGTGTCCAACTCTTGGTTTCCACTCAGGTCATGATCTCAGGGTCATGAGATCAAGCCCTGCATTGGGCTCCAGGCTTGGCAGGAAGTCTGCTTGAGATGCTCTCCCTCTCCCTGTGCCCCCTCCCCCTGCTCGTATTCTCACTCTCTCTAAAATAAATAAAGTAAATCTTTAAAAGACTTCCCATCCTGTTTTATGTCTGATAATCAGTTGTTGGATTCCAGAGGTATTTATTAAATACCCATTCTACATATTCTCCTGTTCTTAATATGATATGATACTGAGAAAGATACATGTTTCTGTTGAAGAGAGTTGCCTTTTCAGAACCTTTGGCCATTGAAACTTGTCCCTTCTACTTATATAGAGAAAAGTCATCACTGTTGCCAGAACTATGTTTCCTGATGGCACAGGGACACTAGATATGAAGAGTAATTAAAGCATGGGGTTTAGTATCTCATTATTTTACTTCCTTTATGCCCAGAAAGGTATTTGTGTCAATTTCCCAGTCATTTTAAATACAAGTTCTTGAATTTCGAGATGGGCAATATGTAAGAAAAGATCTGAAAGTACTTAGAAACTGAGATGGGCAGATCTTATGGGTGAGGTTGGAGGTTCAAGACTGAAGGTTGATTAAACAAGTAGACAACATGCTCTGATGGATTATATTTGATAAGGAAATATGCGTGAGAGAAAAACAAAGTGGGAAGCTAAATAATGGTGGGTGTTAAAAATTCTGTGGTAGGTTTGGAAAAAGATGTGTTTCAACTGTGTATGATAAGATTTTGATGATAAGAATAATGACTTTAAAGTTGACTGAGGGAACTTTAAAACGATATTTGATGATGAGGGTGGCTGCATGTAATTTAAATCTAATTAATCTTACTTTCTTTGTGAACAGTCTTTACCCTTGTTGATGTGATTACGTAAGTTGCATTTCCCCCAAATGATTTCTTTGTTAATCTTGCACATTTCCTTTATGCTGTCATAATTTCTTGAAAATTTTCTCACCATTTCTTTATGACATTACACATAAATATTCCATTTGTAATACAGCCAAAGCATCACTTACATGGAAATTAAATAGAACTTTTGGTAAAAAATAGAATACTGTATTTTTGCTACATTATCTCTTTCCTATAACAGTAACCATAGGGTTGCTTCTTGCCTGAAATTTAAATACTTCAGTTAGAAATTTGTTTATTGCTGGTTTTTCCAAATCAGGTTGAAATAACCTTTATGTTCATGTGGGTTTCTAGTTCCTTGCTTGTTAAATCTACCTTTTCCCAAATAAATCCATTATTCCTCTTTCTACATATAAAATTCTACAAAAGACTTGGGTTTTGACTTTTGGTAGCTTTGGTAGTTTTGACTTTACTATATTTTCCGTGCTGCACATAAAACCTCTTCAAGGGAAGCATCTTGTTAAAAATATTTAGATCACTAGGAAGTAGTATAAAATAATAATGGAGTTAACATTCATTGTGCATTTGTTGTGAGCCCTGTATGCCCAGAATGCTTTACATGGATTACCTCCTTTGGAGTAGTTTGTTAACACAACCATTTTACAGATAAGGAGACTGGGTTTTCATAGGTTGAGGATCCTATCCAACATCACAAAACTGGTGAGTGCTGGAGTCAGAAATGAGTCACGACAGTCCAATTTCAAAATCTATATTTTTATTTAATCACTACCTGATATGGCCTCTAAATTATTTCATTTGGTTTCCTAATCCTTCAGATTTTGCAGTTGGCAGTGATTATATAAATGTCCTCTGCTTGAAATAGATTGGGAAGTAAGGATCATTTTGTTTTTTATCTTATTGGTGAATTATATTTCTTTCTATCAGGTGAAATTATCTAACTTAGATAGTATACTTATTTAAATTAGTAAAGAAAACTAATGTAAATGAAGAAGGCAGATGAAAACTTTAATGATTAAAGATAAAACTTTTATTTTGTGTTTTTCTGAGAATATGAAGGTTCAGTGATCAGAGAGTGAAAATGATTCATAATATCAAAGATATTTGAATAATACTTAAATTGCATCTGCCATATGGAAAAATATTTATTCAACTAAATAGGACAGGTTGCTTTATCATCTTATGCATAGCTTTACATCTGCATGGATTATGAGGCTCTGCACTTCAAACAAGTGTTGGTATCATGAACAGAAGCATGCACTTGTCCAGAGGTGTGGATTCTCAGCCAAGTGTACCTGTGTTTCAGAGCATGTCTGCTTAACCATCACATTCTGCATTCAGCTTACCCGAGGCCTTCTTCTGGCTCACAGAGGCTTATCTGTAAGACAGCTTGGGTTTTAGGAACTAGGCATCAGCATAAGCAACTTTGTGTTTCTACGTTTGCTTCAAGAAAAGTAGTAGCCCACCATCAATCGAGAACATCTTCAGGAAGTATCTGATGTTTATGTAGGGTCACAAAAATGCTGTCTAGAGCAACAAAAAGGCCTTCATGCCTGCACTTTCATATAGTGATGGAAAGACATAGTTTACTGAAGTAGAGGCCTTTATAACAATGACATACCATCTGTCCCTAGTGGATGTGATCACTTCATCATTTCACACAATTGTTACTTACATCTTAAAAAATGAAACTGCTTGTTTACCTAAGGTAATATGATTTCAGTTAACATGGTTCATCTGTCAGCAACTGCTCCCAAAATCAGAGAGGAGAAAGAGCTGTTTGTTAGGAGTTCTGAAGTTTTGACAGGGCTGTTTCTTGGTCGGTGTTTTTATACAAAATTACAAATAGAAGAAGCTGAACTTGAAAAAAGTTTCTCTTAGGAGAAGGAGTTGGCAAATGGAAATTTAAACCAATGGCAGTTTAATAATAATAATAATAAAGCCAGTCTCTCTTTCTCTCTCTTTTTAAAAAGATTTTGTTTATTTATTTGACAGACAGTGAGATAGGGAACACAAGCAGGGGGAGTGGGAGAGGGAGAAGCAGGCTTCCCGCCAAGCAGAGAGCCCAGTACGGGGCTCGATCCCAGGACCCCAGGATCATGACCTGAGCTGAAGGCAGATGCTTAACAACTGAGCCACCCAGGCGCCCCTAAATCCAGTCTCTTGGTAGTGAACTGTAGAAGTTTTATTCTCTGCTGAGAAAATGATGTAGTAGGGCAGAGTCTGTTTACAGCCGACACGCTATGCTACCATGCGTGAAGTAAGTGTGGTTACATGTGGAGAGATGACGGCGACGTACATTTGGCTCTCATGACACCACGAGTTTGCACTTTTCCATAGCTTCATTCCAATTCCACAAACTTCCACTTTGTTTCTATATCCAAAACCTTCATTCAGTTCTTGAATTTATCTTCAGCTTCTGCACAAATTGGAATCTTGGGTGTGCAAAGACCAGATTTCTAGTTTTGGTTAACAAATTCTGTTGCTCCTTCACATAATTCTGAGCATGTGGGCATGTCCCGGAGGGGTTCCCCGGTGTTGATGGGGTAGCTTGGTCTCCTCTCTCATTTTCTAGCTAAGAGCCTGTAAGAAGGGAGAAGACAACCATATCAAGTCCCGCTAGCCTTGTTTTCCAAATACTCTGGTCTCCTACCACATCCTGGTTCATTTTATTGTTGTCTTACTCAGGATGATCTTTTCAAAGACTTTTCAGGAGGGCAGCTGATTTTCTGAGTCTGGGAGGGTTTGGTTCGGGATCCTCCAAGCTTTCCCAAGAGAGGCATGAGTTGCAGTGTCTTTGTATGATCTTTTGGTATGTAGCCCTTGAGCCCAGACATATTGGCCACACATGTGCCGCACTCAGCCAGCGTGCGCTAAGATAAGTCAGAGAGAACCCACAGTCTCTATCCATTTCCTTTTGTTTTGGTTTTGCCTTGTTATGCCCTCTTCCAATAAAGAATAATGGGGTGGGTTTCCTTTGTTCCCCAAAGTATGTCTGAGCACCAAATTTTCACTCTTCCAAGATTAAAAAAAACCCCACTGTGTATTTTTAGAGGAGAAATACAATATATCATCTACTTTGTTCTAATGGAAGTGGAGTCCTCAGAAAGTGTGTCTTTGGTGTTTTGACAGATGTAGGATGGAATGGATTCTCAGTGCACATGAGAACCATTAATGAGTTAGTATCGATATGATAATACTATGTCTATTCATAGTCATCTAAAGAAGTAGGATTTTAGGAGTATCAGAAATTTTAATTTATCACGTTGGATATTTAAGTCATTTTGTCACATGTGCTAATTTCTAGTATATTGCAACAATATTCAAGGTGAAACAGTTTTATTTAAGAGAATGTTTTGCCACATTAATAGCCAGTGGTTGATTATATAGGAGTAAAATAAAGTAAATGGTATCCTTACCAACTTGAAAAAATTCGACAAAGATAGAAACATGGGCCAAGGATTCAAATGCAGGATTAGAAGATGTTTTCGCTGATTTGTTATTGTCTACTGGGTTTAAGTCTCTGCTTTACCTTCTGCAGTTTTTGAAAAACCTGTCTTCAAATGTTGTCTTGTAACTTATCAAATGACTTAAAGGAAGGTTTATTTAGACTTTCAGGGGAGGATTTGCAAAGTAATCATCAACTATCCGTATTTCCACTGATGAATGTCTGAAATCCTAAAGTTTTCAGACATGTGGCATGAAGTATGTTGCCAAAATGTAGTATCCTAATGCTGTGTGATAGAAATGATTTGATTGAGTTGACAGTCAGCTACCAAACATAAGAAGCTACGTCAAGTACTAGGTGTGAGTATGAATCAATCTAGGTCCAAAAGTTGTAGTGACAGGTAAAGGAATAAAGATTCCTAAGTTACTAAATATAAAGGCACACATTATCTTCGAGTAATCATTTTTAAAACTTTAAAATAAAAAAGGAAGGAAAGTAAAAAAAAAAATCCTGGTACAAAGTGAACTTGAATGTTCAAGAGGATTATGGTGATGTATTTAATGGCTGGCTCTCTTACGACAGAGTTCAGTGTTTGGGCCAAGCAAATGTAATGGAAATGAGGAAAATTAAATTCAAGAGTTTGCCTTGTGAAACTTCAGTTCTTCTGGCAGAATCTGAATGAGGACTTGTTTGACTAGTCAGCCCTAAATATTATCTCTTATCCAACATGTGCCTGTGGTTTGTATAGATTTCCTTTTGTACTTTTACCCATGGTCAATGGAGAGAGGAAGGGAACACTGTCCCTCTTGGAAGGGATATTTTACACTTGTAGAAAAGTTTACAAAACCCTGGAAGGCAGACTTTAGTCATCATTCACTCATTATTATTTTATTCATTTATTTCTTCATTCATTCAACATTTTTAAAGCACTTTTAATGATTATGTGAATTTGATTTGAGATATAACATAAAAAATAAGGCCTTTAAAATTATAGCTTATTTGATTTGTTATCGATGTTTTCCAGTAAAGTTTTTTAAGGAGTTAAAAACATTTTTACACTGAGGATACTGAAAAAAATCAGGAAGAGTTGCTATGGTTTTAGAAAATATTGAAGTCTTTTGATGATAATCTTGAAGTAACCTAAATGATATAATCTAGATTGCATTAAGAATTAGTGCAAAAACATGCTTTTAAAATTTTTGGCCCTATAAGTTTTGCCTTAGGTATTATTTTACAGGACTGTCATTAGTTTTGAAAATTTTTCTTATTTCTTAGACCACAGCATTTTATTTTTAAACCTACCTTTTAGATGTGTGCATTTTTTTAGAGGAAGGATTAAATTAGTTGAGATGTCAAAGAATTTTTAATTGTAATTCACTAAAGGGTTGAGAATTCTATCTCAGACTAATGAGAGGAAGGGGAATGTGAATTTCAGTTTGTCTTTCTCAAGGCATTATTAAAATTATGTCTGATAGTGCCCTTTTAATTTATCACCCAGGCTCTCCATGTGCCTGGAAGAACTCCTAAGTCTAAGATTTCTAGTTTTGTTCAGTAAAGAGTAGGAAATTTGACCAAAGTTTAGTTTAACTTTCCAGTGAGGATGAAAAAAAAAAAAAAAGTGACTGTAGTTTAAATGAATTGTGAAGTGGTTGTCAAAATTAAATTTTTTTTTTCTAACAATAGTTCGTCTAACTCCAAGCCTCTGAACTTAGGTTACTGTCATTCCCATTCTACAGATGAGAAGCCTGGGGCTCTGACTCAAACTAGGTCTGCTCATGCCAAGTTGGTTGCTCTTTTTCATTGCAACTTAGCTACCTCCAAGAAATCTTGGGAGTTAATAAAAATGCCATACATATAGGAGGCACTAGAGTGGTCTTAGAAACTTTGTTGTTTACATATACAGTTAGCAAATTCACAGTTTTGGTTTTGATTGGCTAAGGAGAACACGTTTTAGCAGTTTTGTTTTATCCGTCATTTAGTATAAATACCTTATAATTCGAGGTATCTTCTGAAAGAGTAAGAGGGTAAGAGAGTGAACCTTGAGGATTGCTCCAAAGGAAGTCTCTTCTTGTCTGAAAGTACTATTTATTCCACTGTGTGGGGGGTGATGGGCTGTGTGTGCACACGTGTGCCTGTGTGCATTTTGCTTCTGTTCAGGCTCGTGCCTCTGTCTCAGCTCTCATCATGGACCAGTGCTAGTCACTTGTCTAATGGCCACTTTCCCTGGGTCACGAATAGCTTCCTTTATTGCATTAGAGGGCTATAAATTTTTCGTGATCCCAAGCTGAGTTTTAACCAGTCACCTCAAGGTGAAAAGCTCAGTATCACATTACTGTTTCCTTAGGCTGTCATCCATTGCCCTTGACCCACATGTCATGAATGTTTGAAGAGTCTGCAGCTCTTTCAGCTTTCGGCTTGATTCTAATCCGAGGTCTACAGCTTGGACTCACATCTCAATGAATCTTGGAAAACTTCTCCTGCACTTGTGTGTTCATGCAGAGCAGCCAGACTCTTCAAAATAAGTGGTGATGTGTCCTGGCCTATTTCAGATTAAAATGGATTCCCTCTGAGTCTGGTGTTAAGGACAACAGCATTGCACAGGGCTTTTTTCACCCAAAGAGTTATTAGCCAGACATGTGAGCTAGTACTAGTAAGCAGGAAAGGGAAGAATTGTCCTGGAAATGCTTTGGCTGACTTCTAAAAGGGCTCTCAGGAAGTGATGCATGCATTTTAGCACTCTATTGTGAACTCTGTGTTAAGTGTTGTGGATATGCATAAAAGTATAGGATAGACAGGCACACAAAGACAATTTGGATTAAAATAACTTTATAAGCAATAATATAGGTTATCTCAGAAAGAAATGGATAATCGTTGAGAATTAAATCACATAGACAATTGCTGTAGTTTTTTTTTAATTAACATATAATGTATTATTTATTTCAGGGGTACAGGTTTGTGATTCATCAGTCTTATACAAGTCACAGCACTCACCATAGCACATACCCTCCCCAGTGTCCATCACCCAGCCACCCCATCCCTCACACCTCCCCTCCATTCCAGCAACCCTCAGTTTGTTTCATGAGATTAAGAGTCTCTTATGGTTTTGAGAGCAGTGGTTTTAATTTTAGTGAGATTAGGTTGAGCTGCATTTCAGAGATGAGATCTGGAGGGAAAAAAAGAAGAGTGTGGGTCTTTTGGAAGGAAGCCAGAAAAAGGGAAAGACTTTTAGAGGAGTAGGGAAGAGTCTAATGTAGTTAAAGGTTAAAGTTGTCAAAACAACAAAGTAGAAATTAGGACTGTGGTCCAGATTATAGAAGCCCTTAGATGACAGGCTATAGACCTGAATTTATCTCAATGTATTTCAAAATATGTTGCTTCCAATTTCCTATTCAACTATTTACAAGTGTCTTTGTTTTCCAGAGATGTTGCCAAATTTTTTTTTGCCCTTCATAGTGGGGAAGAAAATGAAGGACATCAGCAAAAGTAGATTCTGTTCTAGTACATAAAAATCAGGCTTTGCTGAAGCGAGGACCCTTTTCAAACTATTTTATCAAAAAAAAAGTATCTTTGTTCAATCCAGGCTATGAATATTAGCAAACTTGATTTAACTTGTGTGATATGCATTCATCTTTTAAAGATGTCAATCACTAATGCTGAGTCCAAAAGACAGTTTTTGTGCTTGTTACATCATATCATGTAACTCACTATAGTTCTCAATGATGTTCATTCAGAAAATAAACTGTTAAGTTGAATTTAAAACTGATATGTTCTACTTGGCATTCTGACCACGAGTAAAAGTGTGAAACGTAAGGAGGAAAGATGGCTTTGTTTTTTTTAAATGGCACTTGCTTACAATTATATTGTCTTTAATAAGACATTCAGACATAACATAACTACATTTCAATGCTTGCAAGCAATACATTTAGTTCTGGTTTCTATAAGTTCTAGAACTGTGAATTTTAAATTTAATTTCTGAAAACAATTTCAGGGTTTCCTAACAGCTTCTTGAATTTTTGATAAATGCAATGAAATGACTGATGACAGATATCTTCCTCTATGTTTAATTAAGATGCAAAGTGATTTACCAAAGGGAAAAATTATTATGTGAAGATACAGTATAGAAGAAAAATAAAGAAAAACTCTTAACAGGGAAACAGTAGAAGATGAAGACTCAGATTAAACTTTCATGAATAAAAATTATCAAAGATGTGTGTTATAGAAGAAATTGTGTGAAATCATCAGCTCTTTATGCGTTTTCTAGTTCCATTGTATGAATTTAAACTAACTCTAGAGAAAAAGGAATTTTCTTCAAAAATAACTTTACTTTTTTCTGAAGTAGCAACATTTTGTATTTACAGATACACTTTATTCTGAAGTAGAAATGTTTTACATATACAATAAATATTTATAAATACTAAATATTTGTGAATTTATTTATAATATTATATTTATAAAAATTATAATTTATAATACAATTATTAATATATTAAATATGTATTTATTTTATTATTTATATATAAATATTTATTTATTTATAAATAAATAAGCTCAAACTTCATGCAGAATATGGTGCTTCATATTTATGTCAGTTCTGATGAATCTTGAAGAAACCATTAACCTATTCAGCACTATAGTTCTAAACTTACTCAAATAAGTCTCATTAACTGTCCTAACTACCTCAAATAGATCTGATCTCATTCTTTAGGATCATTCATATAAGAACTGGGGTGAAGTTAATCTTTGCATTCTTTGGTAAAAGAACAGAATAAATAAAATTAGTACAATTATGTCTAAAAGCTTAACTTCCAAGCACTTTTGAATTCTCTACTTCGTAGAAAGGAAGAGAAGCTAATGTTTCATATAAAGGAGTTGTCATGTTCCTTCCTCATGTCCTGTGAGATAGGCATTCTAGTTAAGAAATTGAAGATCAGAAATGAAACTGACCTGCACAGCCCAAATGGATTAAAGTTGTTTCATTGGAAGAACTTTTCTTTCCTCGATTTTTGTAATAGGCGTGTCTCTGTTATCTTTTACTATCAAATTTTGCCATGGGGAAGGGTGAGGTCAGCCTGATTTTTTTTTTTTTAATTCTCTTAGTATTGACCTGATCTTGCTACCAGAATGCTGCAATGATTCTTTATCCAAAGTTTTTTAAGGTTATGTCTCCACTTTGTTCCATGTCAGTTTTCCTGGGACATAACAACCCTTTTAATTCAAGGCTTTTTTGGTTTAAGACATCCTTGAATTTCCACTTCCAGGTTTCCCATTGTGTCCAGCCACCATCTTCAGGCTCCAGTCAGGTACAGGCACAGCTCATGCTGCCGTCCTCTCTGCAACTTTGTGTTACTAAGGAGTTGTTAAGTTTTATGAGACCAGGTCAAATGGGACAAGGTCCCTGCTCTCTTGAAGTTTACAGATTTGTGAGGAAAGCAGACAGATAAATCACCCGTTTTACTACAGTAGGAGTCTTGTGATAATTGAGATATCCAGTGGGTTCCCTGAAAGAACAAACATCTGAAATCTATTCCTGGAAAACCCTGAATGGTTTAAAAACAAAAACAAGGGCACCTGGGTGGCTCAGTGGGTTAAGCCTCTGCCTTCGGCTCGGGTCATGATCTCGGGGTCCTGGGATCGAGGCCCACATCAGGCTCTCTGCTCGGCGGGGAGCCTGCTTCCCCCCCCCTCTCTGCCTGCCTCTCTGCCTACTTGTGATCTCTCTTTCTGTCAAATAAATAAATAAAATCTTTAAAAAAATAATAAAAAAAATTAAAAAAAAAACAAAAACAAAAGCAAAGTTATTGATAGTAACGATTATTTTTATAGTAGACTTAGTTTTCATATCTTCAATATAATTTAGATAAAAGAGAAATGGATTCTAGTCCTGAATCTGTCCCCAAGTTCTAAAGTGATTATTCAATCTATCTAGAAGTATTTGCTCATCGTTCACATGGGAATAAGATATGTGGTTTATTCTAATTTGTGACATTATGGCAAAGTTAAAATGAGGTATTTAAAAAATTGAGTAGAACTCTTAAAATATACCTTAAAGCTAGCTACCTTGCTTTCTTTTTTCTTTCTTTATTTTTCTTTTTCTCTTTTTTTCTTTCTTTTCGTTCTTTCTTTCTTTTTAAGATTTTATTTATTTGAGAGAGAGAGAGAAAAAGAGAGAGCGTGAGCAGGGAGAGGGGCAGAGAGAGGGAGACAAGAAAGCTCTTGGCTGAGCCCTGTGTGGGGCTTAATCCCAGGACCCGGAGTTCATGATTTGAGCCAAAGGCAGATGCTTAATGGACTGACCACCCTGGTGCCCACCTTATTGCTTTCTTATCGTTAGAGTCATTATTATTTCTGTCTCTAGTGGTTTGGGGAGACTGAATTGGCATATAATTTGTGACCTCTGTAGATAAAGAATATGAAATTCAGCATAGAGCTTGGAATGTTATGAATAATAAATATGAGGTATTACAAAATACACTAAAAGTAATAGTATTTTCATGAAGTGGCAAAATTATTCACCATGGATGTCTTTTGCCTTGATCCTCCCTATGACTCTGACAATGCAAAGTTTTCTCATTTATACAGATTGAAGGCTGTATATTTGGATCAATAAAATTGGAAAAGTGAAATTGGTCTCATTTAATAATTTCTCCATTATGAATTATATTGAAGGTGAAACCTTTTTAGCAGGCTTGGAACTTTCTTATGTATATGGATTAAAAGCAGTCCAGCCCTCTTAGTACTAGAAAGTTTAAAAATTTATGGTTTCATGTGGACTTTGAATATTTGTGCTGGGTTTTACAACCTGTACGTAGTGAAGATCTAAGAACCACTGACTTGAACCTCAACTCAGATTGGCATTAGAAACTTAAATTGTATTAGAAACTTAATAGTTTGGTATTAGAAACTTAAATTGTGCCTCCATGCCTGACTCTTGTTGTGGAACCATAATTATTCTAGTGCTTAAGGAATTGCAAGTTATTTTTGTCATCTAATGGTATTAGAAATGTAGGCTCACATAGCTGAGCAAATAAAAGATGTTTTCAGTTTGCTTTTGTTTACATTTAACTCTCCTTATGGAACTTCAACTCAGATTTATATCTAAGCAAATTAGAAAAAAATATTTTTTGAGAAATGATGGATACCTATTATCTGTTTTTGAAACTTAGGGACTGATGAGATTACAAAATCAAAAGCAAAGTCACAGGTATTACCACTAACTTTGGTAATTATGGACTACATAAAATATCTGTGATACTACCTAAATTCCGTATGTACATCATTTCCTCAAATGTCTTTTAATAGATGTTTTTATGAGCTAGCATCAAAGATAAAAAGTTTTATTTTAAAGTTGTCTTCTCTAGTTTATTATCATCTTCTCTTTGTATCTGTGTAGTAGTATTTTGATGAACACCTGTGCAAAGCAGTGTATGAGATGCTTTTCATCAATTAAGTTCAACTGAGACAACCCCTCACTTGTGTTAACTAATCTTCCCTAGTATCAGACAAGATGGCTAAGATTAAAAGTTACAAAGCATTTATCTCAAACTGAAATGAGCAATGTAAAATATGCCTTTTTCGGTATGTTATTTATTTTCGAAACACAATTTTTAAGTTTCAAATATTTTTTTGGTGAAAATGTATTTTCAGTGAAAAGAGGGAAACTTAGAGTCTATTCATTACCCAGAAGCTTCAGGGTATTAAATGACTCCTTCACTAACTTCTTGGATCCCCATCAATTTGTGTGTTGTTTTTAAAATATAATGATACGAATAGTATATAGAATGAAGTTTAAATAATAGTCAGAGAACAGTGTCTATCTCAGTCCACTGCGGCTATTTGACCCAGTACTTAACTGTTATGGGAATTCTAATTATTCAGAAAAAATACAGTTGAGACATACTATGCAGAGAGCAATAAATTTTCAAGAAATATAAATCCTAATGTGTATACTTGAATGTCTGTATTCAATACAGAGCTTATTAGAATAAAGAAGGCAGAAGAAAACGAACATGCCTTCCTGGAGGTATAGCAACCAGTTCCATGTGTATGATCTTAACTTAAAGGGATCAAAAAGAGCAGAGTCCAATAGAATGTGAAACAAGGATCTCAATATTCAATATTCTAGTGAGTCTATTTTCTGGTGTGTGCACATAAGGTAGAGTTCACGTCTGTCTTTCAGGGAAGGGGCTACAGGGGTCACTTCAGAGAAGGCCATTAGACTTCAAGGCTTAGATTAGGCAGATCTTTTTCCATGCCTGGTGCTGTTTCTGTGGCTGGAGAGAGTGTGGGAGAGGACATTTAGAAGAGAGAGGTTAGGGTAATGTGGTTAAATTTCTATTACAGGTACAGAACCCTTATTTGCTCTGCCTTGCCAAAAGCTTTATGTCAACCTAAAGATCCTAAGGAACTTGCAGTCCACAGGACTGACAATTATTGATGTTGAACGTAATCATCCTATATATGCTGTTTCCCCCAAAGAAAGTTTTTGGGTCTTGTTTTTGCTAAAATAAAAAATAATGCCACAGCATGAATGTGAACAGTGGCATTATTGAGGACTGGGTTTCAGCCGTGGCTCTCGGATGACTTGAATGTTGTGTCTCCACTAGCTTCTTGGAGCATTTTGCCCATCCATACACCTGGTGGTTGATAGGCAGGTCCATATTTGGCCGTCGTGATCCTCACACTCCTGACCTGAATAGGAGGGATACCCCTGAGGCTAGGTGACCTCAGGTGTCCTGTTATTCACAGTCTGTTAGACCCTTTTCTTGTTCTCCCTCCCCCAACCTCACCCTGCTGAACCATATAATACAGCCCCTCATGTCAGAGGTCCTATCACTGAACTTATTTGTGGTATTTTCATTTAATTAATTGGTGTTATTAGAAGTTTTAGATTTACAGAACAATCGTGCATATAGAATAGAGAGTTTCTTTATGCTCCACAGCCATTTCACAGCTTCCCCTGTTATTAACATCTTGCATTGGTATAGTACATTTGTCACAATTAATGAATAATATGGATTCAAAAATATTAATCAGAGTCCGTACTTTATTCACATTTCCTTAGTTTTTGTCTAAAATCCACTTTCCGTTCCAGAAACCATCCAGGCTACCATGTTAACTTTAGACATGATGAGTCTTAAGGGTTTTTTCTTTGGCTGTGACAGTTTCTCAGACTTGTCTTGTTTTTGGTAACTTTGCTTTGAAGATTATTTATCAGGTACTTTGTAGAATGTCCATCAGTAGGAGTTTTTCTGATGTTTTTCTTAATTAGACTGGGATTATGGATTTTGGGGAAGAAAACCATGGAGATAAAGTACAATTTCCATCCCAACGTATCAAAGGTACTTACCAGCTACATGATTTATGACTGTTGATGTTGACCTTAATCACCTGGCTGAAATACTCTTGTTTGCATTCTCCATATTTGTGGTTTTTTGATAATGCTTTGGGCACTTCAAGAAACATTCAACTAACTCCATTAAAGGTATGTAATGGGACATTGCATTGAAAACGCAGCTTTACTAGGCTGTTCTGAGTCAGAGGGGACTCTTCCCAGAAGAGTAACAAGAATTTTATTTGAATAGCTAAGGGCAGGTATTGACTAATTATTAATAGTCAAGAAATAATTTTAATGGTCAAACCTAAGGCATGATATAACATTGATTTCTTATTTAGAAACATTTTAAAGCTCTGGTTGTTGATAAATCAAGAGTGCCAATTACAGAACAGCCCACACAGGTTTTCTGTTTATTTTTGAATATTTTTATTGTTATATGGTTCAAATCTTGTTATAAAGATCTTATCACAAATCATTCTCAAAATAAAGTTAAGAGAAAGGTTATTTGGAATATAGTCACTTAAGGGCTGATTTCCTTCTATCCTTCCAAGTTTATCATCATTATCAGACAAACTGGCATCTATTCTTTCAGTTTTATGGATGTTGAGAGTCAACATGCAACATATGTTTTAATTTACCAAATAAGATTCCTTTTCTCTTTTGGTACCAGGATGTTTTTGAGCTGAACATTGAGCATCCTTTGGCTAGTATGTTAATTATGCATTATTCATAGTGAAAGGTTCAAATTTGTTATGCTGCAACTGTTCAGTCCTTGACAAATGACTCTGATAGGTCACACCCCTTTTTAAGTAAATAAAGAACAGCAGGAACTGAATTTCTTTTAAAAAATGTGTAGGACTGGGAGCTTCTTTGGCAAGTTACCATTTGCCCTTTTACTTTCAGACTAGAAAACTCAAGTGCTTTCCAACAAAGCTAATAATATTTTCAGGGAGAGGGTCCTCCTGGGGCTTCCTTAGTAGCTTCTATTCCCATTACTCCTTTGGCTTACTCTGTTCTCTGCGTTTAATAAAGTTTACAGTAACTTCTACCTCATCCTTATAAAGTATACCGGATGTGTTTTCATGGTAAAAGACTCTTATATGCTATCGCTTATTCTCTTAGCCAGTATTTATGGAGCATTTTTATGTGCTAGGCAATGTCCTTGGAGCTAGCGGTGCAAAGACAGACATATTCTCTTGGAACACGCACAAAGATGATTTAGTAAGTCGGTCCTGCTGAAATGCCAAATACCCAAGGGGAACCAAGCGAGATAAGGTTGGAAAAGTGGTAGATATTGCAAAGGATCTTGAAAACTAGACTGAAGTGTTTGCATTCTATCCCTTGATGTTTTTTTGTGAAGTAGAAATACATAATCACGCATGTCCTCAAGGAAGATTAACTTAAGAGGAATAAGAGGAATTTGCTTATCATATCTGAGAGGGCAAAGAAGCTAGAAGTTCACTTGCAAGTTTACAACTGTCCAGGTGGATGGAATTGAAGACCTAAATTGAGGTGAAGTAAGTGGAAACAGAAGAAAGCATTGGTGCAAGATATATTGCAGAATAGACAAGGAAGAAAGAGAGTAGTTAAAGTTTACAAGACTGGAGCCTGAGGCAAAGGAGTGTAGCGTGGCTACTAGCAGAAATGAGATCCAAGGGCTGCACCTGAGGGGCAGATCAGCTCTGTTTCAAAAATTTATATTTGAGGGGTTTGAAGTTTTCTTAGGCAGACATATAAAACAATTAGAAATGCAGGCTTGCATCTGTGTAGGGCCCAGGACTGTGTCAAACAGAGGTGAGGCAGCCCAGGATGCAGAGGACGAGCGTGTAAACAGAGAAAAAATGAGATAGAGACCGGCACATGGAGAACAGCACATTGATATCAAAGAGGACTGCGAAGTAGTGGTCAGAGAGGAGTGGTGAGAGAACTAGGATATTTTGGTGTCACAGAGGACAGAAAGAGAAACCTCAAATGCTACTGTAAAGTCTAAGAATGGGGACAAAAGAGAAAAAGGTCATTGAGCTTCAAAAGTTATTGGTGGATTTTGAAAGAGCTCTTTTAAAACTATGGGGATAAAAATCAAAATGCAAGAAAGAACAGGGCACATAGGAAAATGTTACTGTGATTACTACTTGAGAAAAGAGAAGAGCACTAAACACTATGTCCCAGAAAACAATATAAAACAAACTGAAATGAAACAGTCTTCAAACCAACTGGGCTGGTCTCAGGTGTGAAAACTGCTGATTTCTACAAAGCGGGAGATTGCTATTGCATTATAAATGAATCATGCTGGGCCTCCAGAACATAATGGAATACAGGCTTGGATATTAGGCATAAATGTGGTTCCTGGTGTAAGCATTGCTTGTATAACAACATACCAGAATAAATTCTCAAGGAATTCAGTTTAATGTAAAAAGTGGTTTCAGCTCCCCTGTAGTGTTACAGAGATTGTGTGATGTGAAAATAAACATGCTTCAACCATCTGGATCACCAGGAATTATCAGATTTTAAAAATGTACAGTGAAAAATGTGTTTTTTCTTCTTGATATTGCAATTTTTTTTTTTTTTTTTTTTTTTTTTTAGTGGTAACTTGTAAGCAGTTTCCATCATTACAGTTTTGGTTTTTAAATTTCAACGTTGTGGGGTGCCTGGGTGGCTCAGTCAGTTGAGTATTTGCCTTTGGCTCAGATCATGATCCCAGGGTCCTGGGATCCAGCCCGATGGGCTCCCTGCTCAGCGGGGAGTCTGCTTCTCCTTCTTCTTCTGCCCCTACCCTCCCCCCCAACACCCCCATGCTTTCTCTCTTTCAAATAAATAAAATCTTTAAAAAAATAAATTTCAACATTGCAAGAATAGAATTAATATTGTAGCCTTAATGAGGAACAAGCTTGGGTATAATTTATTTATTTTTCTTTTGTTTACCATTATTTTTTTCTTCCAAAAAACATTAGTTGATGAAGGCCCATCCAAACTCTGTACTGGGCACTGAGGATTCAAAGGTGAAGTAAGACCTGTCCCTTGCCCTCAAGGAACTTTCAATCCTGTGGTGAGGACAGATGAATCAAATTAACACAGTAATCTGGAATGGCCTCTAAGACGAATGTACATGATTTCAAGAGGATAACAAACAAAAGAAATTTGTTCTACTTGTGGGTAGGGTTATCAGGAAAATGCTTTGGAAAGTTTGTGATTCTTACGATAGGTCTTGAAATATGGGTAGGTGATTGTTCTGTGTTTTTTTAAAAAAAGTACATATAGTCTTTTTTCTTTAATTGAAATAGTTTCTCTTTCTCTCTCAAATAAATAAAATCTTTTAAAAAATTAAAAAGAGGGGCACCTGGGTGGCTCAGTGGGTTAAAGCCCCTGCCTTTGGCTCGGGTCATGATCTCAGGGTCCTGGGATCGAGCCCCGCATCAGGCTCTCTGCTCAGCAGGGAGCCTGCTTCCTCCTCTCTCTCTCTCTGTCTGCCTCTCTGCCTACTTGTGATCTCTGTCTGTTAAAGAAATAAATAAAATCTTAAAAAAAAAAAAAGAAAACTTAAAAAAAATTTAAATAGTTTTCTTGTTGCTCACTTTTAAAGAATAGATGATAGAGGGAAAAGGTGTAGGAGAAACTTGCATGAAAAACTGGGGAGATGAGAGTTATTCTTTTTTGTCCCCTTATTTTATATCTTTATGGAAGATGATCAAAGAAACCTATTTACTCTGCATAAAAGTACTGCATATAAGTATTTTGTTTGTAGGATAATTATTGGCATTCCTGTATTTTGGTCATACTGAATATGTAGTTAAAGAAGAAATGAAGCAATCTGGATTGTACAGAGTGGTATGAATCGTTATCTCCTATTAGAAGTTGTTTGTAGACTTTATTATTTAGACTTTCTGTTTGAGCTTGTCAATCCTAGTTTTGACTTTTAGAAGGAGTAACCAAAGAAACTAATTTATATCAGTAAACCAAATAGATGACTATTATGGAGTTAACAGTATCAAAAACTCTAAGGCTGGACTTCTTAGGCAAATACTTGGATTTGTTTCTCCAAAGGTCCTGAAAAAGATGAATGCTTCTTTGTTTGGATGTCCTATTAAATTTTCATTACAATATCAGATTTTAAAAACTGCTTGTTTCCTTTCGAAAGTTTTATTTTAGAAATCTGTTCGACTTCTTTTATATACTACAGTTTTAATAAACTTCCTTCTCTCATCATATTGTATTTTACATCCAGTAATATTTCATGAGAGATTCTTTTCTTTAGAGAAAAAATTATTTTGTTGAAAATATCAGTCCTGAAAACATGGTACAATTAGGTCTGGGTTCATTCCTAATGCTTACTAAGTATCATAACAGTAAGAAATAGAAACAAATGGAATTAATTTTCTCTCTATCTTTCAAATCTAAAGACATTTACTCATATTTTTTCTTTTTTTTCTGAGTAGATGATCCAGAACATATTTATTTGATATGAGGCAAAAACTCTGTTAGATGATAGAGTATTGAACGCTAAGCCATGACGGTATAGTAGATTGGAAGGACCATGTGCATTTTTCCTATTACACATACATCAAACATGTATTTATCATTTCACATGTATGAGGCAGGGGAGATACAAAGCCAATGGAGATGGTATTTTGGGAAAAATATGGAACATACCTGGAACAGTTTTGAGTTCTCCCAGCTGTACCACTTACTAGTAGTGTGACCTTGGGGAAATTATTTCATCTCTCCGAAGCTTATCCTTACCTGTTCAATGTGGATACTACTACCCTGCTCAGAGTTTTTGAGGATCAAATGAGGTAAAGATAATGCTTCCAGCACAATGAATGACCTATGGTTAGACCTCAGTAATTTAAGGGAGTTGATTGCAGTAAGTGATATAAAAGGTAAAAGCTGAAAAGAGAGGACTTTCACTGAGGATGAGAAAGAAGAGATATATTTGAGAAATATTCATAAAACTTAAGAGGTAAAATTTAGTAGTAGCAGAGTTGTGAAAGAATAGTAATAAATAGAAAGCAGGTGAGCCTGAGACGTCTAAAGAACATAAAATGTAGGAATCCCCTATGATATGCACTGGAACTCTGGGTTTAACATCTTTCAAGAGTTACATAAGAAAATGGCTCCTCACTGCCATTTTCAAGGCAATTTTAATGAGGTACATATTTAAAGTTTAATCTTAAAAATTGGGTATAATTAGGAGTGCCTGGGTGGCTCAGTCTGTTAAGCATCTGCCTTCGGCTCAGGTCATGATCCATGAATCCATGATCATGATCATGATTCCATGATCCCAGGGTTCTGGAATCAAGCCCCACATTGGTCTCCCTGCTCAGCAGGGAGCCAGCTTCTCTCTCCCCCTCTCTCTCTGCCCCTCCCCCTGTTCATGGGCATGCCCCCCCCCCTCTCTCTCTCAAATAAATAAATGAAATCTTAAAAAATATTAAGTACACTTAGATGAGAAGGATCAAAGAGTTTGGGAGACAGAACTGGTCAGTTTTTGCAGTAGAATACGTTTGTGTAAGGATAACACAGACTTACAGAGACTCAGGGGTGATTTATTCCTTGTTCTTGTACATAAACTTAACTTTTTTTTTTCTATTAGGATGAACTCTCTTGGGTAAATATTATATTACTGTACTTGTATTTATCATATTTTAAAAATCCATAAAGAATCAGTTTAATATAGTGGTTAGGATTTAAGCCTCTGGAACCAGACTACCTGGGTTTATTTCCCAGCTCCACTACTAAGTTGCTAAGAAGTTACTTAACTTCCCTAGGCCTCAGTTTTCTTATTTGTAAAATGGGGATAATTGTTATATCGATCAAATAAAGTTCAAGTCAGGATTAAATGAGTAACATTTATAACAGAATAGTGGCTGGTGCAATGCATGAATTGTGGTGATGATGACGGGCAAACAGAAGCCTGCAAGGGCCAGTTTCCTAGAGTTAAGTGAGCACTCACCTGCTGTGACTGTAAACAGTTCTATCCTGTGGGAAAGTAAACCATTTGACTGACTTCCGCATTTCTACCCTGTTTGTGATCTGGTTTTGAGTTCCCTATCATTGCTTGCTATTCCACATTGCCCCTGTTGTCCAAGTTATTTCAGTAGAGGTGATAAAGTTCTCAAAACGGCTCACTTTAACTCACATCAATTCCTGGAAATGTGAAATAAGACTTTTTCAGGAGCATTGGAAGCATGTGACAGAAAAATTTACATGTTAGCTCCAAGATGCAGAAAACTCTAAATAAATAAATATAGTTTTTCTTCTTATGTTTTGCAGTGGGGAGACAAGGACTTTTTCAAGCTACTGTGTCCTATAAGACAGAATTAACTCCCTTTATGTCCTTTTTTGTCCTCTGGACTTGAATTTTTTATGGCTCTTATCTGCTATGGCTAAGGGCAATGTGTTTTCTTTCAGCTGTTCCTCCTCAGTGCTTAGCACAGCACCTAGTCCAGAAAGTGCCAACACTTTATGTTGTTGCTGAAGGAATGAATTTATGAATCAATCCAAAAGAATTGTCCAAATAATTATGAAGGTTTTAGTTAAGCTAAACTCTATCCTATCCAATTTAAGTGGGTTAACAGTGAATAATGGAGAATTTTCTTCAGTAGAACAATGAGGGCATTCAACTGAGTAGTGGGGGAATCTGTCTGGACACCAAGAACAAATGAAAACAAATGAAAATCTTAGGTAGAAGAAAATCTGCCTAAAAATCATGAGGCTTTGCTTTAGTTCAATCTGAGTCTGAGGATTATGATGAAACGATATTTCGGAATGATCTGTCTTAACATCATTCTTTCATTCACTTCCTGAAAACTCACACTCACACACAGGAACCTAGATCATCAATCTGTGTCCAGGAGCATCAGCAGAAATTATAAGATTCCTCTGACCATGAGGCTCTGTAAGCTTGCCAGTGAAAACACGCATGTTTTTCTTCTTGTCCTTTGCATCTGGTGTGCCGTGTAGTGAGCGGAAACAAAAATCAGGTTTCAAAAGCTCCGTAGGCTGCTCTTCCCCTGGCACTCACATTGAAAACGGCCCCAAGGAGCCAGCGTGCTGAAGGTTGGAGCAAACTGGGAAGGTGTTCAGGACTTGAGACAAGGGCAGGTAGGAAGGACACCCCCAAGACTCCGGCGTGGAGTGACATGTGATGCTGAGTTCCGGGTACCCTATGCTGTTGCTGCTTCCATCACAATCATCCACAGTATACTCCTGCCTAATAGTTTCTTCCCCCGTGCATTTTAGCATTCCACTTAGAAATAATTCTCCCCATGTGATTAGCCCCACTTCCACATTTGAATGGGCTTCTGGGAAGTGGTGTCTTCCCTCTATCCCATAATGCATTTAAGCCTTTATCCATTTTATTTCAATAAATGTGTATTTAATCTGATGATAAAAAGCAGCTTTACCATAGAAACTTTAAAACCATTAAAAATGTGCTTTATTCAATAGTTTTGTTTTTTTTTTATTTTTTGAGAAAAGCTTCCTTGACAGTTCTGATGGTACACATGCTTTATGTCTTTTATTTTCTTTGGTTAGAAAAATGCAGATTTGAGAGTGTTTGGCAATATATGATAAACTGCTTACCTCAAAAATTACATAAAGTAATAGTAAAATTTCCCCAAACAGTACAACTTTTTAAATTACACCATGATAAGTCTCTAAAGGAGCATTATAAATATCAGAGGCAACTTTTAAATAATACTGAGATCCCTGATGAAGCAAAACAAACCGTTCCAAATCATGCTAGGAAATGAGTTATGGATAATATTATCCCAGTGTTTCTTTGAGTTCTGGAGGATATAGGAAAATTTGGAAAAAATTAGTTGTATAGAGAAACTCAAACATTGCAAAAAGCTTCTTAAGAGACAAACGGGTCAAAAGGTCCTCTGGAAAGACACAGAAAACCGTGACATTCCAGGATCAGTAAGAAAATGGAACACCCTCCAACCATTTACTATGCAGACACCATGGCCATCATCCTCCTTTCCAGAATTACCCTCTATGGGTGATGGCCAAAGAGTTGAATATATCGCTACCAAAGTACTCTAAATATGCATTCAGTCACCGAAAGCCTAGTGAGTGGGGAGACTACCTTGTCAGAGTTATAAATGACTTCCTTACATTGCAGATTTCGCTTTCTACTGCAGTCTTATCCTTCAGCACATGATCTCAGGGCAGCTTTCAACACCATTGATTATGATATAGTTTGAAAATGCTTGAGGGAGTTTGCCTTTTTGTCTGTTTCCGTTTTAAAATGGCTTCATTCTTACCCTTCAGACGGTTGACATCACGTATCAATGGCCGCCCATTGTTCTGGGGCCGACGTGCCTGGGGCTGGTGTACAGCGGGATTCTAATATGGGCCTATGACTATTTAAAGTCTTCAAGCTGTACTTAGACCTGGACAGCTAGATGCAATCATGGCTGTCAGTGTGAGCTGGACCGTTTAAAGATTATGCTGCTGCCTTTGTTCTTTGGTGGGAAGTGGGGGAAGAGGCAAGAGATGGGAAGCTAGTTTTGTTTTTAATGGAATTATGGAAATACAGATCTGGAAAGAAATTCCACAAGCTGATAGTTTTTCCCATGCTCCCTAGAGTAAAGGCCTGGCCTTGTGCTTGAGTGAACACACACACACACACACACACACACACACACACACACACACCCCCGCTTAAAATGGTTTGACTTACGATTTTTTTTGACATTGCAATGGTGGTAAAATGATACACATTCAGTTGAAACTGTACTTCCGATTTTGAATTTGGATCTTTCCCCAGGGCTAGCAATATGCAGTATGACACTCTGTTGTGATATTGGGCAGCTTCGACGAGCCACAGGCCCCAGTCAGCCAATGGATCACGAGGGTCAACTACTGATAAACTACAACCATTCCTCACCCATGTAACCATTCTGTTCTTCACTTTCAGTACAGCATTCAAAAAATTGCATGAGCTATTTCATACTTCATTGTAACATAGGCTTCGTGTTAGATGATTTTGCCCAACTGTAGGCTAATGTAAGTGTCCTGGGCATGTTTAGGGTAGGTTAGGCTAAGCTAGGATGTTCAGTAGCTGAGGTGCATTAAATACATTTCTGACTTCGGCTATCTTCAATTTATGATGGATTTATCAGCACCTAACCCCACCGTAAGTGTAGGAAGATCTATATATTGATTTCCCAGTCTTTCATTCTCTACTAGATTTGTGTTCTAAAATTTTATGGTTTTAAAATGTCTCCTTATATGACTTTAATACTTCCTAATTTGGTTTTCTATTTTCATTTAGCCTATGTTCATTTATCAAACTGTTCACTTACCTTATGGCAATTTACCACCCAGTTTACCCAACGGCTTACCTTTTTTTTTTTTTTCTGATGATTTATTTTAAAGTAATAATAGGGATTCCTACAAGACCCTTTGCTCTACTTATTAGCATAAAAAGTATTCATATTAGAAAAGATACACAAAATTTTGTTGTTTTCTCTGTTAGGAGACTATGGAACACCAGGGTGAGGAAAATAATAAGCACTCAGAAAATGCTAAATTGATTAATAAGTGAATATGTTACTAAGGTAAATAAAAGTTGACAGTGGGTCAAGAGAGCAAGTTCTACTTAAAGAGGGAGGGATAATTTTACTGTGAAGTATAAAGCATGTAGTTTAAAACACCTGAAAAATTATTTCTGTATGACACTTCCAACTATAGAATTCTGCTGAATGCTTATAATATAGATGTATTTATTGTGAATGTTTAAACATTTAAAATTTACATCACCAGAATTCCTAGGAAGCATATGATGTTTTGGCATTTATGTGGGCTTTCAAGTGAACATATAAGATCATGCAGATTGTTGATTTGATTAAGTCTAAATGGATTACTTGGAGAGTAAAATATACACAAAAAGTGAAATACATATTAAAATTCTCAATGTGTTTTTATTACATATTGTTAACTATTTTTCCTTGGGGACTGTATGTTTTTCAATAATAATGAAAGTCTTTGAGGGAAAATGTAAAAGTGTCTGCTCATCTGAAGATATAATATGTGAAAAGTGGAGTTTTAATACACTTTTATCTTTTTGTCATCTTATCTTTTTCAGATCATGTAATACCAATTCTTATGACTGATTTCTCTGTCAACATATTCTGTTCATGTCTTGAATTTAGTCCCAAGTTTATAGAATAACTTAAAATTTCTTATTTATCTGTTAGTATGTATATTTAGTTCTAAAGTGTTTCCCATTTTAAAATATGTCTAGGTTACTTATCTAGCAATTATTTTGTTACAACAGGATAGAAATTACCTATAAATTACTTGAAAATTAAATTTTAAAGAACGAAATAGAGACTAATAGTGTTATTCTCTCCTGGTTACTAAGACTGACACCATAGGTACTAGCAATGCAGTAAATATTGGTGTTTTCTGGATTTTGACTTGATATTTGACTATTGTAGTCCCTTCATAAAAGTGTGAAATGAAGTTGCTATCTGAGGAATGTTCTCTTTATAGGACCTACTATATCTGTTACTGAGAAACTCCATCACCTATTCGGGCGAATTTGCATTTTTCTTTGTCTTTTTTTGTTAAGGATACATAAAGGAAAAAAACTCAACTCTACTATTTGGTCTTAGGGGAACTATTTCAGGTAGGACTATATGAATTGGGTCACCAGTTTTTTAAAGTCACGTGCATTCTCCTTGCAGCCTTATTGAGAAAGAAACTGTTAGTAAAGCCTAATGCTACTAGGCCTGAGTAGTATCAATGGCATTCTAGTAATTTTGTAGAATTTGTTTAAACAAGCTCAGTGTTCTTAAAAATGAAAGTTTTGTGATTTTCTTGAACTCTAAGTCTCCATTGAATGCCTAAATGATGATACTATTATAGTGTGAATCATTTAGTCATATTTTCATAATTAATCATACACACACTCCCTTTGGATCTTATGTTAATTTCATTAAACTAAGTCATGTCATCTGCCTTTGAATTAGATTTGGACACAGTTTTCATAGCTTGAGAGAACACTTTGGGTTTTATACATTAGCTAATGCTGTTTAAAGTTTTCATATTATTAAACACATCTATGTTGTACATTTTGTTTTCTATGACAGTAATAGCAGTTTTCTAGAGTAGTTGTTTATTTCCTCTTTAAAACAAAATAAGCCAGTAATGTTGTGTTGGGGGGGCTTTCGCTGTGTTGGGGGAGCAACGGGGGAATGGAGGAGGGACTAGAATTGACGTTATTTTCTGGAGCCACTTTGATTCACTTTTCAACTAGTTCAAACAGTTACATAAATATTGCCTATTGATCCTGCCTTGATAATCTACATTTCACTTTTCTGTGAATTGAATGATTAGGATTCGAGCAAAGGGACATTGTTTCTGTATATTATACAACTGTTTTTAGTTGTAGCTATTGTGTCATGGAAATGACACTTAAAAATTAGTAAAATCTAATCCAAGTAGAATCCAAGTAGAATCCTGAGCAGCAGAATAGAAGAAGCTTGAGGATAATGATCTATGAGGGGGCTCCTGGCTGGCTCAGCTTGTTAAGCACCTGCCTTCAGCTCAGGTCATGATCCCAGGACCTTGGGATGGAGCCCCGCCATCAGGGTGCTCAGCGGGGAGTCTGCTTCTCCCTTTCCTCTGCCAATTCTCCTTCTTGTGCACTTTCCCTCTCTCTTTCTCTCAGATAAATAAATAAATGAATAAATAAATAAATAAAATGTTTTAAAAAAAGATATGATCTATGAGAAGATATTTTTTAAAAACTGAGCATTGCTACCCTTGACAGAAAGCAACCAGGAAAGATATGATAGCATCTTAAAAGTATATAAGTTAATGCTGGAATGACTCCAAGAACATGGATTATCAGTAGGTTACAAAACCAGATAAGGCTGCAATATTCCAAAGGATGTATTTTGTTGTGGTTCAGAATTAAACCTTAAATAGCTAGCAGTCAACAATGAAATGCTGTTATTAAGCCAAAATTCCAGGGGACATTTATTAAAGATCTTTTGCAATTGAGTTTTCTTTTTTAATAAATAAATGACAGGTAGAGAAGCCAGCTCAAAGGACGATAATGAGTTTTGTCTTTATAGAATCTCTGGTGTAATAGATCTCAATGTCTTCATGACACTCATGGTGGAGGTTATCTCTAGGGGCATTTCCAAACCCTAGAGGGATTTTAATAAAAGATAAGTAGCAGAAATTTTGTTTAGGAGTTTAAAAGTTTTTAAGGTGTTTGTTTATTCTGAAATAGGAGGCTTAGGGCTCGGTTTCTCTGTTTCCCACACCACTCTACTTCTGCCATTCACGTAACACACACACACACACACACACACACACACACACGCATGCACATACACGCGCGCGCACACACACACGCACGCACTCACGCAGTTTATCAGTGGTTCTTTGAGATAGCCCAGATTGTATGTATAACAGTATAGTGATCCCATCTGGAAAATGTGGTGAATAATGGTAAATTTGTCTGCAGAGAAAAGCTCCAAACTGATAAAACTGGGTTGCAGGTACCAGCCCAGAACACAGTGGAGGAATGGAATAAGTTATTAAAGCATACATTGTGTTGCAGAGTCAGAGTGCTCATGTTGGGGGTTGAAATGGGATGGTGCTGAGCAGTATAAAGTTTTATGTGGGCCCCCTATAGAGTTATGTAACTGATTTAGCACATCTGGGCAAGGAATAGCTTGGCAACTATCACACTGATTGCAACATTTATTATTGAGAAATAAGACATCTTGGTGAGGTTGGGGGTGCTTGTCATTTCAGAGTAATCAAAAGGTTTTAAAAAGAAGACAGAAAACTTGCAGAGGGTTTTGCAAGCTCAGAATGTGGGTGGGTCTGCAATACAGACTTCACGGAGAACAGAAACAGTGAAATCACTATCAACCACCAGATTTGAGAGACCAATATTGATGCTATAATTACAGGAAGAGCAAAAATCCAAAATATGGGATCCTTATAAAATGACTGGATTATGCTTCACACTAGAAATAAAACTCCAGTGATACTAGTAATCTCAAGTACGAGTTTTGAAAATAACACAAAGAACTTTCTTTGTTTAACTCTCTCTCAATGCTCACTCATATAAAAGAAGTAAACTGAGTTTATGGAAGAGGACATAGAACTATTAAATACAAAATATTCACCCTAATGTGTAAAGAAAAAAACATGTGTGAAATTGAGGTAACATCTTTCATCTATTAACTTAAAAGTTTCAAAATCAATGAGATTATCTAGTGCTACCATAGATGTAGAGGCTGAAACTATCACATGTTTCTGGTCAACTTCCACAAAAAGAATCTTTGACTCCTTTAGCTTCAGAGTCATATTTCTGATATTCTATCCCAAGGAAAATAGTCTCTGTTAAGAAGACAAAATAAAACAAAACACCCATCTTAGTCTGTTTGGCCTGCTATAACAAAATACTGTAGACCAGGTAGGTTATAAACAACAGAAATTTGTTTTTCAGTTCAGGAGACTAGAAGTGCAAGGTCATGGCACCCGTACGGTCGAGTTTGGGTAAAAACCTTCTTCTGGACTGCAGACTGCCCACTTCTCACTGTGCCCTCATGTGGTGGAAGGGGCAAGGGATCTTTCTGGACCCTCTTCTATAAAGCCACTAATTCCATTCATGAAGATTCCTCCCTCATGACCTAATCACTTCCCAATGGCCCAGACTCCTTAATACCATCCCTTTGTGGGTTAGGATTTCAACACATGGATTTAGGGGGTTGCAAACCTTCAGGCCACAGCAAAACATACATACAAGATGTTCATCATGATATAGGTAGTAGTAGTCAAAAATGCGTGGGCAACCAAAATGTTCAACAGGATGGAGATTTATGCCATTTACTCTAATGTGAAATATTTATTTAACCAAATATGAATAGCAATAATGATTATGATGACTGATGCAATATGAAAAATGCTTTTTGTGTGAGATTGTGTAAGAAAAAAACAATTAAAAAAATCTTACACATGTAAAATAAACATATCAAATATATGGTTGTGAAAATATACCAAAGTGAAATAATCGTTGCATTAGGAAACTGAGAATTTTAAAATTTTTCCTAATTTTCTAAATTTCTTGTCATATGCTTATCTTGCTCTTATTTTTTTAATTGTATCTTATTAAATTTAGCTATTTAAGGTAAGTAGCATTATGCTTACCTCATGAATGAATAAATAAAATTAGTTTTCAAATGTTTAAGAGCCAGCAGCTTCTATATCTCCCAGACAATCTTAGTTTTCTCATTTTTCCCCAGAAAAGAAAATAAAGCCATAGATAGATAGGATTTTTTCATTTACAAAGAGCCTAGAAAGTATGCTTGTTTGCGTTTGTACAATGCCCTGATCCATCCATCCATCCTTCCATCTGTCCTTTCTCCCACCCTCCCTCCCTACTTTCCTTCCCCTTCCCCTCCCTCACACACTCCCTCCGTTTTCAGTCTGGCTGTCAAAAATGATAAATCTGTTGCATGTGCACCAGGTCCTTAGACTAAATATCCTACTTAGCCGTTACTGGTGTTTTTTTCATTGCATTTATCTTTTCATCCAAATATAATGATCCAAATGTTGTGTTGAGTTTGGGGAGCCTTTAATATGTCATTAGGAAGACCTTGATAAAAGAAAAGGGCAGGTGTTCCACCTGTGAAAAAGCAATAATAGAGGGGATTAGTTTCCCAAGTCCAGCATGGGGCTTACTGCACTGGCCAGCTTCCAAGCTACCGAAGATATGCACAGCTGGTCTTGGAGGAGCCACCAAAGGCAACGGCACGTGCCCTAGTAGACTTCTGGGTATTTCGTAGAATAGGACCTAAACTTAGAAAACAAGTTTTTGGTTTTAGATTATTATTAGAAGCTTCGACATTCCTTTGGTGCCTCAGGCTGTAGAATACACGGTCTGTTTACCTAATGAAGACACTATCCCAGTATCTTTGGTTTTATTTGAGATTTGATTCTCCTTTCAATTTCCTAAGACATACTTTGTGTTGTTATTATTAGTTTGGGGAAAAGTTTTGCCTCACTAATCCCTTTTCTTCTATATTTTCCTCCTATTGAATTTGCTTCTTTCCCTCTTTAAATCATTACCATAATCTTGGCCTCAAAAAATCAGCATAAGCCAAAGTCAGTCTCATGAGGGAGATATTACTTTCATGTGTGGCCTAAACATAGCACATAAACTACTCCCTGGAAAAGAAAACAAAAATTGTTCACCAGGAGATGGAGGATATATTCTTCCGTAAAGAGATTTTTTCCAGTGTGCTTTTTGATATCCTAAATGGTTCCCAATATGATGAAACAAAATTTGGGTTCCCATCTGGCACTGTACCATTAAAAAAGATTTGGTGACTCGAATTTTAAAATGCTGTGAAGATAAAACATTTTCAGGACTTTTTTCTCCTCAAAGACAGAGTTACACTGTGTTTAGACGAGGAGGCTGCCTATTAAAGTGGGGAAGGTGCCAGAGCTGGTGGAGAGACAGTGGAGACTCTCAGGAATCATACCCATTTGAAAAGTATGGACATTTGAGGAACACAAGTTCTAAAGATTATTTCTATAGGGAGTCAGAGGAACGAGGTTTTTCAAGAATTTTTTATAGTTTTATTCTCATAGGATAGTCTCTTAAAACCTTAGTATACTTCCTGGAAAGTTGATAAAAAGCACAGATACCTCAAAAGAGTTCTCTCTTGGGATTTTTACTTCTCTGTTGCTATCCCACTCTATGAAAGCCAAAGAAAATTTAAAGGCCACATGTGTGTACAGGAAAATCCTGACAAGAAATAACAAATACTGTGCAACAATGAGAATAATTTTATCTGTAAATGTTTTACTACCACAGTGACAAGATGAGACACTATTTTTATGGCTCGTTCATTCATACACTCAACAAATATCTATTAATACAGCATCATTCTCTTAGGTGCTAGGGCTCAAAGATGAATTAGATCGATTCTCTGTCCTCAGCTACTTGGGAAGAGCAGATGGAAGGTGACTTTTACAGGGAGAATTGTGATACAACATGATAAGTGCTATAATGATGATGGAAGTGGGCAAGGTGGTATTCAAAAATAATGACCAAGTAGTATGGCACTTGCACCAACAAGTTTAAATAGATATCAACCTCAGCTCTGTTGAGAGTTTGAGAACTTTCCTGTTGGGCAGGTCTTTCCCCCTTTAATAGCCATTGTGTGTGGAGTTCGGGGTCGAGGGGTCCTTTAAGGAAGAAGTTGGGAGGTAGGATATTAAAAGGAGAGGTACTTGGTGGGGAAGTACATTCAAAACTGGCTAACTGATAACCAGTTGTACCAGCTGGGAATCAACTCTGGATTTGGAGTGTTACAATTCATTTGAAAATGAATGTCCAGATATTTCCATCACTGTTAATCTAGATTGCTGTCTATTTTAAATTCATTGAGTACATTTCTGCAGCTGTCACTAAGCTTTGCTTCAGATGATGTATGTATCACCCCAGGGCAGGTGGGACATGTAAAGACTTTGATGGGACTCTACTCAGCTTGAGGTTCTGGATTTAAATGACTGATAGCATGTGTGGGTTCACCAAAGATATTACTATTACAAAAGAGTAGTTATGTACCACCTTTAATCTGACCATATTGCATTTCATCATTGGTTGCTGCAGTGAAATGAAAAACCTTGCCATAGAGTGAATACTTTAATCTATCGGCATGAAGAAGGTCTTGTCAGTCTTGGCTCAAAAATCTGGGTTTTATGATTAAACTGGAGACCATTTTTAAATAAAAATAAAGGCTACTTTGTTACTTAGTTACTTTGTATGACTTCTTTTCACTTAATATTTGGTTATTTCAGTCAATAGAATAGAAGTAAGGAATAAAACTGGGATGAAATTTATTCTTTTTTTTTTTAAAGATTTTATTTATTTGACAGAGAGAGAGAAATCACAAATAGGTAGAGAGGCAGGTAGAGAGAGAGGGGAGGAAGCAGGCTCCCTGTGGAGCAGAGAGCCCGACGTGGGGCTCAATCCCAGGACCCTTGGATCATGACCTGAGCCGAAGGCAGAGGCTTTAACCCACTGAACCACCCAGGCTCCCCTGAGATTTATTCTTTAAACACACACATACACATCCAAAAGTGCAAAAAAGGTATTTACCATCTATGTGGCATTTTGAAGGTTACTGTATCAATATCTTATAGCACAACAAATACAACAGTAAGTTTCAGTCACGTAGCTATAGAAGACCATTTTCTACACTCTTCAGTAACGTACAACTTATCGGGTTAGATTATAATTGACTCCATGGAACAAAGACTAGCTATTGATTTATTACAACTTGTGATGTAACTGAATGGAAGTGTTCCTACTTCTGAACATTTCTTCATGCGGGAGGCAGAGTGTGTAGCAAGTTCAAACAACTGTGCTTCATGATTGTGTGTACTCAAGCAGGATGGTTAGGACTCCAGGGGGATTTGTGTGCCTGCATCATGCCCTGGGCACTTCCCCTCCTCAATCCCTGTGGAATTTCTCAGCTGCAGCCATCAGTCCGAGGGGTTAGATGAGCCTGAAAGAAACTGGCCGCATTGCTTTCTTTCATTACTGCTGCCTCCTTCTTGCTAGAGTTCTGAATAGCAAAACAGTTACAGGCTCAGCTGACCTCCCTGTCATGGTATGTGATACAACATCGCTCTGCCTCTACCTTCTACCTCCTCAAGACAGGACCTCCACCCCTGTTCCAGAAAAATATGGCGGTGGCTGCTATCATTCTACCCACTTAATGATAAGCCTGCCTATTTGATGTCAAATCAACAGACTTAACTGGCATTCTTATATTTACTTTGGTGTAACTAGACTCATGAAAACTTTTGTATGGTGTTAAAGAGCAGGTGTGGCCATTAATTAGAAACTGCATTATTTTCATTTGTTTCTTCTAGAAGCATTTTGGTAGAAGGAACTCTAGTACAATCTCTTCTTATTATAGATAAGAAGTCTAAGATTCTGCCAAACTTTGTAACCACAAGGCATAGGAAATAAGTAAAATAAATAAAATATTTTTTAAAAAATTCAAAAAAACCTATTTTTTGGTTTATAAGACTAAAATTTGTGAAGCTTTTTTTATTTAAAAAGAAATTTTATTTATTTATTTGACAGACAGAGATCACAAGTAGGCAGAGAGGCGGGCAGAGAGAAAGGGGGAAGCAGGCTCTCTGCTGAGCAGAAAGCCCGATGTGGGGCTCCATCCCAGGACCTGAGCTGAAGGCTTAACCCACCGAGCCACCCAGGCGCCCGTGTGCAACTATCTTTGATGTCCAGCCTCTCTTATTGATAACATCAAATTGAGCCTTCATGCTTGATGCTTCTTTTTTTTTTAAAGAAAGATTTCATGTAATTATTTGAGAGAAAGAGAGCATGTGCACATGCAAAAGGTGGGGCAGAGGTAGAGAGAGAGGAGAGAGAGAATCTCAAGCAGACTCTGGGCTGAGTGGGGAGCCTGATGTGGGGCTTTGTCTCATGACCCTGAGATCATGACTTGAATTGAAATCAAAAGTTGGATGCTTAGCTAACTGAGCAACCCAGATGCCTCCATGCTTTATTCTTCTTATCGAAATTATTTTTAGTATCTAATTTTTGTCCCACTGCTACTATACTCTTTATTTCTTTATGCCTTTGGTTTTGTAAGAGACTCCACTTGACTTTGCTAACTGCTGAAAGGTTACTCCTCCCAAAATACCTTTTTCCTGTCATTATTTCCTAACGTCATCTCTGCCACTTGAGACCTTCTATAATCTAGACCCACCTTATTTATCTAATCTTATTTTAAACAAAAATTCCTATTATAGTGAAGGTGGTTTCATGGTTGGCTGCACTGGACATAGCTAGCCGTGTTTATTCATGCCTATTCTACATCCTGCCTTATCCTCTATTTTGTCTACTTGTTAAGTCAAGCTTAGTTTTACCTCTCGGAGAAGATTTTCCCAATTCTCTTCTTTGAGCGTCTGTGGTATAACCAATGCCATGTACAGTATAACATTGTATTATATATTGGTTAAAATTGTTCTTTCATTATTTGTGTTTTAGACCTTAAATCTCTAACAGGATCATGAGATCTTTTCAGGAAGAAACCATACATATATACTATTGATAACATACAGAATTCTTGTCTGTTCTTTGACTTAAAATTTTTTAAAAGTCAACAACTTTTTTAGATATGTTCACCTTTGTCCCACCATAAAATATTCAGGGAACAATAAAATTCAGTCAGATATCTAGGGAATTTATTTCATTTATAAGAATTCTTTTTTATGCTATTAAAAACTAACTTCAAAGCATACCAGTAAAACTTAAGAACTTCTTTAAAATGATTATGAAATGAAGAGGCTGAATATGAAGAATGATTAATGATGCATGACCTGATTAAGTCATACATATTCATAAATATGCATGTGGAGGGAGTATGGGTAGTGTTGAAATGGATAAAGATTCTTATTTCCTTATTTTTGTTCACACTCAAATGTAGATATGGAGAACCACTAAAAACGAAAATGTATTCTACTGAACATTTTACACAAAGCCCTTTGTGTAAGAAATTTATTTTATTGGTATTGTACGCTTTTCTTATTCAAGACACAATCTTTTGTGTTTTGAAAAAACACATAATGGGCCCACTTGTTGGCACATGAAAAATAAGATTCCTTTTACTAAGGAGCATAAACTAGATTTCATGGTACCAGCGCCCATTTCTGAGCATCATGGCTCCATCTCTATTTACCACAGTTAACATTTCCCTTGAAAGTTTTTCCTCTAATGTTACTTGGTATCATAATAAAATGCCATATTTAAAAAACTATTCTATTTTATGTAAAGCTGTTGTGAGAGCAAGTTGCAAAATTAAAGTACTCAAATTCTACTTTGAAATTACCCTCTCCCTCATAACCTAAGTTGTAATTCTTGAACTTTCACCCCTGACAGTTAGTTCCAGAGCTCCTGGTCTACTCTATCAGAGGTCTTTCATAAGTCCTTTAAAGTTGATTGGCATTTGTAGTTAGGTCTTAGACATTTTACTTATTGGCCTCTGACACACATGTAAATGTTGGCATGCTTTGAGGTTCTCATCTTGGTTAGAACAAAAGATGTCAGATAAAAAGCCAATATAATTTTAGTGGATGTTTTCCTTATTGTTTAAAACCATAAGAGAGTGTGTCTACCAAAAAAAAAAAAGACTTTCTTTTTTTTTAAAGTTTGTATTCGTTTTTATACAACACAGAAAAAAAAACCCTCAATTTGCAAAGTTAAAATTGTATTCTTGGATTGGCCCTTCTGCAGTTTCATTGGAAAATGTTTGCTTGCTGTGTGATGGATATAGCAGCATTGAAGTGCCAGAGTTATTGTGAAATCATATGGGGAAACATTTTATTCATAGAAGTCTACTCATAATGTTTTTGTCTTCTAGGGAATTTGCCTGTCAGGATGAATATGAGATTTGACTGTAAGGAAACAACTGTGTTTGTTTTGAAGGAGGCAATGAAACTCTGTCGGGTGGTTAGGAGATTTCAAGTATCTTTTTAATGGGCAAATGGGACTGGATTTTCTGGGAAAGCTCACCTATATTAACATTTCTAAGGAAGGCCAACCATTATCCTAAGCTGCACTACATTTTGTTCTCCGTTAGTTTTACAAGATAACTTGACATTTTGTAGAGCACTTTTCATATGCATGACATTTCAAATACATCATAGCATTGAGCAAATTAGTTCCCTACAAGGCAAATAGCAGCTCCTCCCTAAACCACAGTTTAAATAGGAAATGCCATTCCTATTCCTATTGAGGAAACTTAGAATAATGGTAAAAAGAATTGGGTACTTTTACTTCACAGTCATGTTAAAATGTTATTAAACTGGTAGTGATATTGCAAGAAGGCAGAATTTATATTGCACAGAATTAGTTCTTGGGTATGTTGGAAAAAAGACTGGAGAGAAATATGGACCAAATACATGGCAAGGGAGAAAGCATTGTCATTATTATACTGTCTTCTTGAAATTAAAATTTAAGTAAGGGGAGTTTAAGAATTATGAAAGACTAGGGATTAGGCATGGAGAATTGGGGTTGAGAAATGGATTGGGTTTTCCTGGTGGGAAAACCTCGTCTGCTGAGCCAATAAGTACTTCCTTTCATATTTCTGTGGAAATATAGTGGTCAATGGGATCATATTATGAAAATATATAAAATGATTACCTGTGTACTTCTATGCTGCTGGTTTTGAGAGAGACCAGTAAGAATTGAGACCGAAAGAGCAAAGATGTAATCTCTCTGAGGTAGATATTATCTACATTTTGTAGATGATGAACTGGGTTTTACGAACCTAATCCATCCAAAGTCACACAGCTAGTGTGTTGCAGAATAAGGTTCAAACATGTGTCTCTCTGGCTGGTTTCAAAAATTGTACTCCACTGGGTTTTTGTTTTATTTTTTAACCAGGAAAAATACTACAAAACTGTTATTGTTGTTTTAGCTTTTTTTTTTTTTTAACATCATCCATTTAACTAATATTGACTTATGTCCCAGGTACAGAGAAAACAATAGTGAAAAAGGCACCATCCCTCATTTTTAAACACCAATTTTTTTTATTTGTTTCACTCTCAATACTTACATGTAACAGGCTTGTTAAAACTGGTATGCATGCTGTGGTTAACAATACTGTATTGTACACTTCAAATTCTATAAAGAGGGTAGATCTTACATTAAGTGTTCTTACCATTAATTAAAAAATGAAGAAAATAAAGCAACATACATGGTATAAAAGTATATTAACTGGGCATGTGTGCTAATCACAACCACCTAAATCACCCCATGAGTGTTTTCAGTGTATGAAGAGTGCAGGGTTCCTTTTTAGCTTTCTAAAGTAAGAGTTTAACTTTTGGCAAGTAATTTCTCATGATTATTTTACATTTAGAATGAGAAGCTAAAAATAAACCTATCGACTAGAATTGTAAACAGAGACCTTCAGGAATACTCATGAAACAATTCTTTCCAACTTCATTTAAAGCTTCTGTTTTCCTTAATGGCAGCTCTGCGTGTTTTTCTCAGAAAATAGAGTGTTCCATGTAGGATGCTTAGTAAACAAGTAGGTCTTTAGTTTTGGAATTGACAAGTTAGGAGCCAGAGTGTCTGGGTTTAAATCCTTAACCAACCACTTACTAGATTTGTAACAGTTAACCTCTTTATAGCATCGCTTTCCACAATTATATGGATATCACTCAACTAGTATATATAAATGAAACGATGCATGGGTGGTACTTAATCTGGTGCCAGATGATTGATGAGCACTTCCAAATATTAACTGTCATCATGATCCCTGTCATTACGTCAAAGTACTTGTATTTCTCCCCATGACACTATGGGGCCATCAGGATGGCTGAGTTGCACAGAGGGACCCTTGCCGTCTCATGCCTGCTTTGGTTGCTTTCACGCACCCTTCTCCTTCCTCCTTGGCACGCGCCCTTCCCCCTCGGGTACTCCTATTCCTATTCTGATGTCTTCTTCTTGACTTTTTGTGTACTATTTTCCATCACTAATTTTCAGGGTTAAACCAGTTCTCTTATGATTTTTTCTCTTTTTCTCTTATGATTTTCCCATTGCTGACTAACTTTGGCAATGGGCATGCTAAATAATTCATTTAATACCAGCTGAAAGAAATGTGGGCCATTGACATGTGTGTAATGGCATATGTGGTGCTGTTGTATTTAATTCATCCATCAGCTCTTTGGCAAAAGCTTGTGGTATTGCAGAGCCATTAATGAAAACAAATTCTGGTTAACATTAGCCCCCCCCCCCGCCAATTTTCCATTGTTTCAATCTCTGATATATTAAGAGTTAACATTATTTATTGACCATATGAAGAACTACATTCAACCATTGATCTTGGGTTTTTTTTCTGTTACTTTAAAAATTCTCTTTATCTTTAAAGATCTGTTCACTGCTCTGCATTCCATTAGAAACATAGAACCGAGAGTCTCATTTAGATTTTTCTGCAAGCTTGGGAACTAAGCTTTTTTTTCATGTTAATATATTACATTGTGTATGTAATAACCACTCATTATAAAGCATATAATCTTACAAAGAAACACATCTTTCTTTGTCCCAACCCCTACTCTCTGACATCTTGCAGCCCCCTTCCCTGCAAGTAGAAATAGAAAATGTTGTCATGACAAATCCCCTTTTGGATCATGGGGTAAAACGTCTAGTACCATAATAATGAAACACTTTATGTGTGGGAGATGAATGATAGAAATAACAACTGTGCCACATCAGACCTCATTAAAGTCAATGAACTGTAACATGGGACTATTTGTAGTCCTGAACAGTTTCTATTGACTATTGTACTGTATTTATTATCTAAATCTTGAAAACAGCAATAAAGACAACTCCTCATTTGCTGGAAACAAAACCTCAACATAAAGCCCAGAAAAGATTCCATTGCACTTGGTTTGGAAATCCTTTTCTTTAACTGTGAAGTGCAGTTGTTTTCCAGTATGTTCTTGCAAGAGTCCCCAGTTATCTCATAAATATGGTCATTTTCCCTTCATTATAAAATTTACAATTATCGATTAATTCTTGAGTAAACTTGAAGTGCCTCATTTAAACCAAGCACAAGCTAGAACTGAACTTTCATTGAGTAACAGGAAAGAAGTTTGGACGTCAGTTTTGGCCCATTGGACGCCCTCAACAAGGCATAGGAACTCAACCAACTAAAAAAAAATGCCAATGATATAGTAATGTTGAGAATTACATTTACCATGATTCTGATGTAAGTTGCTTATATTTATTTAAAACATTTAAATGGCAATTGTTAAAATTTCCATTTTAACGTGGACAAAAATGTAGAAAGAGATAAAACAAAAGTCTTGTTCTCAATGCATTTCATGAGAAAATAAAAACATACTTTGCCAGAAGGGCATGCATAGCTGTTTAAAAATTCTAATGGGAAATATATTTTGGAATAAGTACCCCATTTTTTGTCTAAACTAGTTGCTTTAAATCTATTTGGCTACTACCCCAAGGAAGTACAGCATTTTACATTTAATCCAGTGCACACATACATATCCATTCAGTTAGCTTTAGGTGTCCTAATGTGTACACTCCTAATATTTTCACATTTATTATCCACCTAAGGATAATAAATGTTTTTTTACTATCTTCCATAAGTCACATTGTTTTATCCTCATTAATTGAACACAATTTCTGCACATATTTTACATTTCATAAGTTTAACTTGAAATCATCACCAGGAAAAACTTGCTGGTGTAAAAACTAGAAAATAAGCAGATTTATGAAAAGAATATTCATAAGATTACTTCAAGGATTTGATCTTTTTATTTGATTTTTAAAATTTCCTCAAGGAATTTGATAAAACCTTTCTAATTACTAACCTTAGGAGTCTGGTACATTATAGATATCCCTCTCCTTATTGAGATTATGATATAGCTTGGTTTAGGCTCAAAAGTAAAAATTGAGCCACTCCATTTTTATTGTTTCTAACTAAAATACCAATGAACTATTTTTACTAACAAACTATTAATTTTTATATTTTTTATTACTGGAATAACTAATTAGAATAGAATACCCTAAAACATTTCTTAGTGTGTCTCTCGTGTTTAAAAAAAAAAAAAAGAGAGAGAGAGAGAAACATACTTTTACAACTTTTCAATTGAACTCATTGCCTTTAAAATAAATAACGTATATCTGAATAACACTCTGTAGAGAGTTATGGAGCTTGGCTATTATAAACTTTAATTATTACCTATTATTTATTATGATTAACTTTCTTTTATAAAGTGACATTCCATGGAGATTAGAAACTTGAGGAAATTTGAAACAAAAACACACACATAAAAGATATTTAAAACAAACAAGTCTGTATTACATATAGTGCAGTACATGCTGATCTAAATTATCTTGGGAAATAAATCTCCTGAATAAAAAAGTTATTTCTTTTAAAAATTAACACCATATGAAATAATGTAGGCATGATCAAATTGCCCATAGGCAGTATTCCTTTAAAAGTTCATTGAGTGCTAAGTCCTATGCCAGTTGCTAGAGACACAAGGATGAGCAAGGGAATTTGTACCCCCAAGAGCTTACAGTCTGGTGGGAGAGTAGAACAAGTAATAATAGTACATTTGCCTAAGTAGCCATGTTATAAAAAGAAAAAGCAGGCCATTGAGAAAATGAAGCAGTTTGGAAAGTTGGCGCTGGTTGTGTCCAGTCTTGCAATCTACGGAGTTATGAGATCAGAAGTGAGAAGTGGCATGCTGAGTCAGAGAGCACTGAGCTTGGAATCAGGAAGCTGGTGTCTGCTGTGTGGGACCCTCAGCAGGTTGTTTTCACCTCTCTTGGCTTCAATCTTACATTTGCAGAAATATGAATCATTGAGGTACAAGCTTGTTTAATCCGGTGAACTTTTACTGCAAATGGCTGCAATTCAATATGGCATTGAACTGCTCATATAGTCGGGTATAAAGCACTATGAAGATCTGTGGGCTACGTGACCTCTTGGGTATGTTGTACTATAGACATTTTATGAGTACAGAGAAAATACATTTTAGCTAATATTGTTCTTCTACCAAGCATTTGCTGTTTAAGCCTTTTACTTCTAATTGTGGAATGAAAAGCTTTGGTCTATGTTGAAAGAATTTCAGGCATTAAGCAAACAAGCAGGTGGGGGGACTTTGGGGAAGGTTCTGAAATTAATCTGTGCCTACTTGTAAGGTTAATCTAGAATGAATGAAGGTAAACCTGTTTCAGGAAGGCTATCTCCTCTGTGCCCAGACAGGTTCCTCCTTCTTGAGAGCCATCTGCAGCTGTTGGAGACCTATTCCTGAGATTGGGTGTAGGGGAGGGACATCCTAGGCTTGCACACATTTCTCCTGTAGGCCCCCTACACCAGCACACACAGGCACACAGGACTTCAACATCTGCTTCCTGCTTCCTACTTGTCCTTTCCCTCCCTGACTACCAGCTCAGTCTCCTGCCCTTTCCCTTGCCTTATCATTTCTGTTTTTCTGCCTCCAGGTCTCTGGATAAGAGTATTTAATTTTTGGAATAGTTACTGTTATTTGTGGCATTTTTGTATCATTTCTCTTACTCTTAAAGAGTCTCTTTGCCTCTGGAGATGAAACCACTAACTAAAACAATTTAGCTTTTTATTAGGAGGTGTCAAATTGTTTAATTTGAATTTTGAAGTCTTACTACTTCAGTTGATGAATATGACAGTAATATATCTTGGAAATAGTTTATAAGCTTCAAGGAATTTATGAGAAATAAAGGAAACAGTCACTTAACTATGTAAATAGCACTTTATGGTTTTCATCCTCACAATAATCATATAAAAGGGGGTGGTTTTAGTATTATTTACCAGATCTTTAAATAGACTAAAATTAAAGAGGTTAGTTGGAAGTCAGCTCAATTTACACAGTAGTGAAAACCTTGAAGTCTCTTAACTTTGCATTCCATGTTCTTTCTTTATACTAACTTGCCCCTTTGAATATTTTAATTGGAAGGTAACATTAATTTCTCTCAATCTTATTCACACACACACTCAACTTTTCTTATTAAATACTCAAATACATTACTACTATTGATTAAATATAACAAGGTAATATAAATAATGCGGAAGAAGGCGCTAATCTTTAGTGAACTCCTAGTTTATGTTGTTATATATGTTCATTATCTTTTTCATGGAAATTCATTCAGGAACTAGTTCTCAAATGACCCATGTCAGTAGTGATCATTAGGTCATTCTCGTAATAAGATAGCACATTTCTCCCTACTCTGAGGTTTTAGATCATCTAAGCGTGATCACTCAGGAGATAAGTCTTCCCTTTGTTTCTTTTTTAAAAATCCACTTCCCTGAAATAGAACTGACATGTAAAAAACCATACATATTTAATCTATCAACTCAGCAAATTTCAGGATAAATATACATCTGTGGGATCATCACCATGATCAAGGCCCTAGACATATCCATTATCTCCCAAAGTTTCCTTCCACCCTCTATTACTACTATTTTGTGTCTAGCATAATATCTAGCTTCTTAGGAAATTTTACATATATGGAACACTGGTGTTAGCTATGGGCACTGTGCTGCATGGTAGATCTCCAGAACTTATCTTCCATAACAGTAACTACGTACCCTTTGACCATCATGTTCCCATTTCCCTCTCCTCTCAGGCCCTGGCAATAACCATTGTACTCTCTGCTTCTGTGAGTTTGACTATTTTAGATTGGACATATAAATGAGATCACACAGTATTTGTCTTTCTATATCCGGATTATTTCACTTAGTATAATGCCCTTCAGGTCTATCCATATTATTGCAAATGGCAGGAATTTTCTTCTTTTTAAAGGTTGAATAATATTCCATTGCATGTATATGTCACATTTGCTTTAACCATTCAGCTGTTGATGGACATTTAGGTTTTTTCCATATCTTTGTTATTGTGAGTAGTGCTGTGATAAACATAGGAGTTCAGGTATTTTTTTTTTTTTTTTTTGAGATTCTGACTTCAATTTCTTTGGATAAACACCCAAAAGTGAGATTGCTGGATTGTAGGTTAGTCTCAGCTTTAATTTTGTGAAGAATCTCCATACTATTTTCCTTAGTGGCTGCACCAATTTACCTTCCCACCAACAGTACACAAGGTGTTAGGTGATGATATCTCATTGTAGTTTTGATTTTCATTCCTCTCATGGTTCAATGATGTTGAAAACATTTTCATATACCTTTTGGCCATTTGTAGGTTATCTTTGGAGAAATGTCTACATAGGTTCTTTGCCCATTTTTAATTCCGGTGGTTTCTTCTTTTGCTTTTAAATTGTAGGAATGCCTTATATTTTGGGGGTATTAACCCCCTACCAGTTATATGGTTTGCCAATATTTTCTTACATTCCATAGACTGAGTTTTTATTCTGTTGATCATTTCCTTTGCTGTGCAAAAACTTTTTAGTTTAGTTTAAATCCACTTGTTTATTTTTTGCTTTTGTTTCTTGTGCTTTTGGTGTCATAATCAAAAAATCATTGCCAAGACCAATATCAAGGAGCCTTTTCACTATGTTTTCTTCTAGGAGATTATAGTTTCTGTTCTCATGTTTAAATCTGTGATCCATTATGATTTGATTTCTTTCTTTTGTTTCTATCTACATTCTTTTTTTTTTTTTTTTAAGATTTTATTTATTTATTTGAGAGAGAGTACACGAGAGAGCACAAGCATGGGAAAGAGCACAGGGAGAATCAAACTCTCACCTGAGCAGGGAGCTCGGGAGCTCGATGTAGGACTCAATCCCAGGACCTTGGGATCATGACCAGAGCTGAAGGCAGATGCTCAACCAACTGAGCCACCCTGGAACCCTATCCACATTATTCCCTCCCCACCCCAGAATAGAGACAGCCAGAAATGTTTGTTGAAATACAAAGCAGGAGATAAAAATGAAACAAAACAAAACCCTAGCCCATTATGAGTTCTGAAACTTTTCTCAAACACTTCCTATTTAATTGTAAATGTTTATAGGTGGTAAAATATTTTATGAAGAAACGTAAAATCCTAGTAAAAAAAATCTCTTCTCTGAGTACTCAGAAAGGTTATGTTTAAGCTTACCATGACATAATAGTAGGGGTGGGAAAGAATGAATAGATTCAAGTAATAGGAATAGAATTGACCAGTTGGGGGTAATTTATCTGCTAAACCAGATAAGGGTATTCCAGACATATGCCATAACCACCGTGTGTGTGTGTGTGTGTGTGTGTGTATACATATATATATGTGTGTATATATATATATACATATATATATATATAGGAAGGCCCATATGTAAGCATGTTTACTTCTTGGCAGATATCTCACCTTAGAAAAGTCTTGTGACAGCTGGGTATGCCATTAGTAAGGTGTAGAGTGCTCCAGCCATATTAGTTTGGGACCAAAAGAATTGGCTTGGCTTAAGACACCTTACTATGATGTGATTTGATGACCCAGATGTGTCTCAGGTTAGGTTTGTTGACACAGGTCTTTAAAGCATTATCATCATGGCTAATTTTTTTCAATGCCTATCTCAGGTTGACGGTTTGCATTGTCTTTCAAGCAACAACCCTGTAACATGAAGAGCACCGAGTGTTAATGAATTTTCTTATTATAGAGTGCAATCTGGTTTTATAGCTTCTCTCCATTTTCCATAACTCATTCTTCATTTCATGAATTCTCTGCTTGTAAATTTTCACTTCCTCTGTTGCTGATAGCTTCCCATTCATATTCTCGAACTAGTTTCTTTTGCAGACTCATGGCTTTTGCTGATAGAATTCACTGAAAATTTCTGCTACAAGGATCTGGCCAAATTCAGTGAATAAGAGTCAGGTTTTAGCTTCTCTATTTGTTCTTAGAGTTCATGCCTGGCCAACACTTGATCACTCAGTTTGGAATGGAAACAGTCACTATCTTTCTCCACTATTATTAACATCAGTTTTGTCTGGGCAACATTTATCATTTGTCTTTTCTGATTTTTCATTTTCTCACTCTAGTGATCTGCCAGCTGTCTAGTGTTAAATTCATCCCATCCTATCATTTTTGTTTAAAAATGATTTTTCCCTTAAATTCACAAGCAATATCAAATTGTCTTAGAGGCACAATAGACTTTTTCAGAATTTCTATTTATTCCCTTTTAAGCAAGATCTGTATCTATGTCTTTCTGAGAGTTTTACATAATTTATTACTTCACTAAGCCTAATATAATATAATAAGACTCATTTCAGTCTTATGTTTCTTACAGTAACTGAAACATCCTCTTCTCAAATCTAGTATTTTTTTTGTAAACCTCACTGAGTTTAGATTCTTACTTTATCATAACCTAGTTCAGCTTCATTTTCTCTCTCACATATTATGAAATTCTTTGTAAAACCTTTGACTTTCAATAGGTATGTTTTGCCAATTATCTTTTCCATTTCCTTAAATTTTATTCTTTCTCAATTCTCAGTATAACAGATGTATTTCCCACAGCATTTGGTATATGTATTTTTAAGATTTATCTATTTATGTTAGAGAGAGAAAAAAAAAGAGAGTGCACACAAATGGCGGGGAGGGGCAGAGGAAGAGGGTGAGAGGAAGTCTTTAAGCAGACTCCCTGCAGAGTGCAGAGCCCAGTGTGGGTTCGATCTCAAGCCCCTGAGATCATGACCTGAGCTGAAATCAAGAGTCAGACACTCAACTGACTGAGCCACCCAGGCACCGCTGGTTTATTTCTTTAAGGCTCTGATTGAATATTTAAGACATATGTGTTCAGAAATATTCTTTGTTTCTTAATTTCTTAAAAAGATATCATTGCTTTTTTAAAATCACTTTTTCATAATTTAATACATTTTAAGTTATTTTTATGGTTTATTTCAAACTAGTTTTAAACATGAAGGCAATTTATTTTTATTGATAAATTCTACTGTTTATTTATTTATTTTTTTTTTTTTAAGACTTTATTTATTTGACAGAGATCACAAGTAGGCAAAGAAGCAGGCAGAGAGAATGGAGGAAGCAGGCTCCCTGCCAAGCAGAGAGTCCGATGCGGGACTTGATCCCAGGACTCTGGGATCATGACCTGAGCCAAAGGCAGAGACTTAACCCACTGAGCCACCCAGGCACCCCAAATTCTACTGTTTAAAAGGAACATTCTTCAGGGGAAAATGAGAAACTAATTCCAATAAGCAAATAATAATTAGAGATTTCTGAAATTTGTTATGAAAATCAGGACTAGGCTCTTCTGACATATTTTATGTGGGTGAGACAACAGTCAATCTAAGTACCTTCCACTGTAATTTTCCCTCTGGTAGTTATTAACATTTTCTCATTATTCTTGAACATTATTACATTTAAGTGTGATTTATTTCTATTGCCACTTGGGGTATAAGTTCAACCTCAGGACTCCGATATTCAGTTCTGGAAAACTCTCATCTATTATCTCTTAAACAAGGACGTCCCTATCATTTCTTCTGGGTTTTCTTATTGATATAAGTAAAATTTTGCTCCTTGACAAAAATAAATAGCTAGGTAGGTAGATGGGCAATTAGATAGAAATATAAATAGATAGATAGGGTCTTAGTCTTTTTGCACTGCTATAATAAAAACCACAGACTGGATGATTTATAAGTAGCGGAAATATATTTCTCATAGTTCTGTAGGCTGAGAAGTCGAAAATGAAGGTGGTAGCATGGTTACCTTCTGGTGAGAGCCCTCTTCCTGGTTCATAGCTAGTGTCTTCTCACTCTATCCTCACAGAGTGGAAAGGGTTAGGGGATCTTTGTGGGGTCTGTTTTATAAGGTACTAATCCCATTCATGAGGGTCCCAGCATCATGAATTAATTGCCTTCCCAAAGCCCCACCTCCTACTACCATCATTGCTGAGGGTTAGAATTTCAACATATGAATTTTGGGAGCACACAAACATTCAGAGCAGAGTAGTTAGAGAGAGAGAGAGAAAGAGAGAGATCAGTATCGGATTTGTCTCTGGGCTGCATTCTGCATCTTTTACATCAATTCGGTCTTCAACCATATCCAGGCTAGAATTTGAATATTTTGTTCTTTTTATTTTTTTTAATTTCAGTGACTATTTTTCTTTTAATTATCTTCCAGGTTTCTAAAAGTTTCTTTTGAATACATTTTTAAAAAAGATTTTATTAATTTATTTGACAGAGAGAGAGATCACAAGTAGGTAGAGAGGCAGGTAGAGGGTGGGGCGGGGGAGAAGGCTCCCCGCTGAGCAGAGAGCCTGATGCAGGGCTCCATCCCAGGACCCTGAGATCATGACCTGAGCCGAAGACAGAGGCTTAACCCACTTAGTCACCCAGGCGCCCCTCAAATACATTTTTTAAAAAAATTTATCTTTTAAATCCCTTATTCTTCAATAGATGTTACTTCTTCATTTATCTCTTAAAGTGTAATTAACATACCAAATTTTTCTGATTTTTTAAAAAGTTTTTATTTATTTGTTCATTTGATAGAGAATGTGTGTGCATGCATGCAGAGTAAGGGCCAAAGGGAGAGGGAGAGGGAAAGAATCCTAAGCAGGCGTGTTGAAAGTGGAGCTCATAACTTAGGGCTCAATCCCATGACCCTGAGATCATGACCTGAGCCCAGATCAGGAGTCAGACACTTAATGAACTGAGCCACCCAAGTGCTCCTGTCTGATGGTTTTTGAAAATTAATTTTACCTGGAAATAATTCATGATCCTATTATTGAGTATTGCCTGTCGCGGCCTTAGATTTCTTCATTTGTTTTGGAATTTTTTTTGTACCCATTATGAGTAGGAGGTATTTTCTTTCTTTTGCTATAGTTTTCTCACTATGAATGCCTTTCTTTTCTCTGTACTCACTCTTTCTTACCTAGTTCTTTTATGTTTGTTTTTACCTGACATCCTCAGCCTTCTAGACCAGGTTGGTCCTGAACTAGCATTTCTGGACTCCTGTCTCAGATTTATGTTGTAGATATCATAGAGTTAGGCACCCAACCAGCAGATGGTTACTTCATTTTCTGATCGAGAGATTATGTCTGTATTCTTCAGCCGTTAAGCCAGAGACTTGGTTTTTGTTGTTGTTGGTTTTTTTATTTGTTTGTTTGTTTTTCAGCTTGTCTTTAGCATTTCTAAGCCACTGATTCTGGTTAGAGAACTTTTGTGTATTTATTCTCTAGAAATAGTACTTGTGGCCATCATTCCTCTGTCTAGAACTAGGTTCTAGAACTAGGTTCATGGCTTTATCCCTGCTTTCCACTTTGCATTTCTGGTCCATTTCTAGCCTATGGACATACCCATTTCTTTTTTGAATACTAATTATTCTATTACATCTTATACATCCCATCCATCTTATACATAACCCGTATCGCCTCCTATGCAGACCACAGACATCGTTAAGTATATAGTGTTTACTAACTAGTTAGTTTAAGTGATTTTGTATAGAAAATAAAATCTGGTTCCTAGTCCTAAGGACATTGTAAATATCAGAATATGTCAATATATTTCTGTGCATGTATGTTTGAGTGTGTGTGTAAATAAGTATATTTTTCATACCTATTAGGGTCCTACTAAGTTTATTTGCCTATTTATGTGATTCTCCTTCTACTCTCAGTTTGGCCAAGTATATCCTGAATAGTATCCAAGAAATTTTACTCTATGAAAAAGGAAAGAAAGAAAGAAAGAAAGAAAGAAAGAAGAAAGAAATTAGTTTCTCTTATTCCAGAATACAGAGAGAATCTGAAATTCTGAATAACAGTTTTTGACTCTGCTGCAAAAATTCTCCTAACATTTTCAACCAATTTTATTATTTGATTGTTTTTAACCTCTTACAAAACACAGATGGCCAGACTAACTCTATGTAAGAGCTTGAGGGAAAACTAACTGGCCCACTGATGTTTCTGTTCTCATGACAGTGTTTCCATGTGGAAGTTGGTAGCTCAGAATCCCATTGAAAGTTGGCTGGATGCTAAGGCCTGTGCTGCTTGTCTCAAACTTTCTAGAGTTTGGAAGTCATCAGTCCAACTTAGCAGGTCGTTCTTTAAAACCAGGAGGGTCTGTATTTTCCTTGGCCTCTTTCTTCCAGCAAATATTATAAGACCTTAATTCTCATTGTGGGCTAATTATTCTTTTCTATTTGCCTGAACCATAATTCAGTGGGATCTAGTCCTACTCAAGGAAATAAAGGCAGAAATTATATAATTGAGAGCAATGGCTTAAAAGCCATGAATGCCTAGAATCTTATGTTAAGTCTGATGCATACTAGCTAGGTGGTCTTTATAGGCAATTCACTGGGGAAAAAAAAAAAGTTTTTTCCTCCCCTTTCAAAGCGAGATCATCGTAAAGATTAAATATTTACTGACTGACAATAATGAGCTAGCTCCTTAGAAAAATGAGACCTATAGCTAGTACCTAAACACTTTCCAATTAAGAATATGGTTTTAACTCCACTGGTTCTCAATTAGAGAAATTTCAATATATGTAAACTCATATGTAATAAAATGGAAATATTGTAAGGATTATTTCCTTTATGAATATATACTTTTAATTAACTGTGAACTAAATATTTTTAAAGGAATCGTGATGGACCTGACTGAAGAGGAACTATTGTCATTTGTGCTCAGTGCTTTTAATTATTAATATACTACAACCTTTAGAAAAAAAATTTTCATAAGAAACATGAAATCTCAACAGTACCAATTTGCAATTAAAGTTTTTCTTTATTGATGTTATCCAGACAGGATGATTGAAAGTTCTGAATGTTTATCGTTCTTAAGTAATGCTAGATGTTTAGACATCTGGTGTAGGTTTTATAATTAAATGAGGCTTAAGAGTTATGCTGATAGGATAATGCTGGCCTTTACAAATATCTGGTCCCTTTCTTGAGGTTGTCAGTTAAAAACAGTGATAAATTGTAGAAATTACTTACTAGCCATTTTTGAACAAGAAACAAAATATTAAAACCATGTTAAAAAAAATATTCTTTTTATTTTAGGCCCTCCAGGGAAACGAGGTAAAAGGGGCCGAAGAGGAGAATCTGGTAAGTCTCTCTTTCAGCTGCTCCTTGTCATTAATGTTTCGGTTAGATTCCTGCATCTGTTCCTCCTAATTAATGATTATATTGTCTTTCTAGAGGTTGTGCATAAGCTTGTGTGTTTAAATCTCCTCTGCTAGACCTAGAATATTTCTCATCTTCTTCTTTCCATCAAACTGTAGTTAGAAGTTTGGAAAATATTGTTAATTTTTTAATGTTTGTTAACCACTGGGACCCAATTTTGGGTTACTTACTGCATCAGGTGAAGTTTGGCCTTTCTGCTACAGTCGATGGTTTCTAGCTGCATGCAGTGTGGCCATTCGCCCACGCTTCCGTCTCCATAGAGAGCAAATTCAGGATCTTTATGAAAACATCTGCTTTGGGACACTGAGGCACATGTCTTGGAAAGCTTTATTGTTATTTTATACAAGTGGTACAATTTTGTTATGCTTTTACTCTCATTCATTTCAAAATTTGGAATTTTTATTCCTCTTGTATAACCTTAGAATTTTCGTGATGACAGCAGCCTCAGTAATCAATCCAGCATTTTCATTTTGTAGTTGAGGAAATGGAGGCCCTGGAGCAGTCAGGTGATCCGGCCAAGGGCGTGCAATAGTTTATGAGCAAATTTGACATGGGACCAATTGACCTGGTGCCCATTTCAGTTGAGTTTTTGCTTTCAGGCCAAATCACTGTATGTATCTTCCTCTTATCTTGCAAGGAAGAATTGATGGCCTGATAACATTTCACATGGTCATTGACATTTTTGTTGTTTTAGACTTTATAAAAAAAGCAAGACAGTAAGTATACACTCATTTGGATATTTGGTTTCAAAAAATTTTTTTTTATTTGAGTTTTTTCTTCACTTTAAAAAAATTTAAGGTTTGATTCTACTGTGCTAAGAAATACCATTTTCCTCTATTTTTTTAGTAAGTATTTATCAGTGTTAAAAACAAGCAATTTCTAAGTGCTAAAATAGCAGAAATACTAACCTACCAAAAAAAGCAACAGATTGATTTGCTGTGGGTTGTTGTGTTTTTGTTTTTTGTTTTTTTCTTGGTCTCATTTCCTTTTTCAGAGAAGAAAACAAAAGATGTCAAAGTAAAAGGGATTTATGAAAATTCAGTAATTTGGGCAGTATAGCTGCTTAATTCCTTTTAAGTGTTCTTAAAAGTTATCTTTAAACCTTATTTATTCTAAATAATTGGATGCTTATATAGGGATCCCTTTCACAATACAAAGTATTATATTAAAAGATGGTTTATAAATGTGTTTTAAGAAAAGAAATAATGAAATATTAGTGGAACAAAATAATCAGTGAATTGATCTTTGTCAAAGGAAATAAAAAGGATTGGGGGGGAAGGTAAACCTTTCGTACTGATGTGAAGTTTTGTAGAAAAATTAAAAAGTCAGTTCCTAACTTATTGACTACTAAAAACTTGTGTTTTAATTGAATATACAATGTGGAAATATTTCTTAGACATTGCCTGTGTTTTGATGAGGATGTACAGTTTCAAAGAAACAAATATTAGAGTTTAGTGCTTTATATATTGGCAATGCTACTGAGTGAAAAATATTCTTAGAACAAATCATGGGTAAATTTCTCATTTAACCACTTTATCAAACTCAAGAAAGTTATATATCAATTCTCTCTAACTAGGCTATCATAAATGACCAAAGATCCTACTGATTCATATTTTATCTAAATTTTTAGGTATAAGTAGGACTTAAGTCTTAAGATGAGTCTTAAGATGAACCTCAGTAATTCATAGACAGGTCTCAGGGAATCTGAACATCCATTGAAATTTCATGTAAAATTTGAAGTTCAGATAGATGTAAATACACTTTTCTGATGTGATATCAAAGTTGTCCATGACCTAATAAAAAGATTAAGAATCACTGAATTCTAAATGACTTCTTCATCTTGTATTTTGCTGATGATTATGACAATGTTTACATCTTGTGTTTAATCTTAATATTTTGTATCCTCACTAATTCATCTTCCCCTTTCTCTTCTTCTCTCCAACCCACCCCCACCCCACAGGTCCTCCTGTAAGTATATTTGCTGCATTTGGGCTTTTGTACATTAATTGGGATCAAGTACATTAAAACTTTGTTATGACATCAAAATATAGTCTATATTTCAATTAGAAAAATGTTACTGACCTTTGAAGAGTATTTTAAAAATAAAATATGTCTAAAAATAAAATAAAAATAAAATATGTCTAAAAATAAAATAAAAATAAAATATGTCTATTTTATTTTATTTTTTAAAAGATTTTATTTATTTATTTGACAGAGAGAGAGAGATCACAACAAGTAGGCAGAGATGTAGGCAGAGAAAAGGGGGTGGAAGCAGGCTCCCTGCTGAGCAGAGAGCCCAATGAGGGGCTCGAGCCCAGGACCCTGAGATCATGACCTGAGCTGAAGGCAGAGGCTTAACCCACTGAGCCATCCAGGTGCCCCTATTTCTTTATTTTTAAAGATTTTATTTATTTATTTGAGATAGAGCGAGAGTGAGAAAGAGCACATAAGCAGGGGGAGCAGCAGGCAAAGGGAGAAACAGGCTCTCCACTGAGTCAGGAGCCTGAGAGGGGCTCAAACCCAGGACCCCGGGATCCTGGCCTGAGCTGAAGGCAGATACTTAATTGACTAAGCCACCCAGGGACCCCTGATTCCAACATTTAAAAATGATATAGAGGAAAAATCACTGGCCCAGGAGTCAGAGTGATCTTGGTTCCAGTCCCAGCCTGGTCTCTGAAGATTGTACTTCATTCAGTCCCTTAACATCTATGTCCTTCAGTTTATCCATTGATCTAACAAAGGAGTTGAACAAAGGAACCATTCCAAAGGAAATACTAGAAGGATGTTCTACAAGAAAAAAGGAAAACAATTGCAGAGAGAAGGAAGAAATGAAGTACAACAAATTGTATATATATATAAAACAACTTTAATACATAAATACATATATATGTCTAAAATTAAAGACTTAAAATATTAAACAGTATGATTCAGAGAGATAAATGAAATAAAAATATTCTAAAGTCTCTGTATTGACTATGAAGGGGATAAAAATTCCAGTCATTACCACATTGTTGGATTTTTTTAAAAAAATTATTTATTTATTTGTCAGAGAGAGAGAGAGCACAAGCAGGGGGAGGGGCAGAGGGAGAGAGAGTGGCAGGCCCCCGGCTAAGCAAGGAGACCCATGCGGTACTGGATCCCAGGACTCGGGGATTATGACCTCAGCTGAAAGCAGACATTTAACCAGGTGAGCCACTCAGGCTCCCTAGTCCTTCACCTTTTAAAAAATAACCTGTTCATCTCTTCGTTTACTTTTCTATTTATGCTTTCATCAAAACTTTTTATATATTCATTATAATTTTTCTCCCATTTGTTGACTTTTCAGATTTATTTACGGTGTTTTTAGATATGTGGAAGATATGACTTTCATGTGTTCAAATGATCATTCTTTTTCTTTTTGATTTTTTAAATCTTTGTAGGAACTTATTTTTAAAAGACTTCAGGCTGGAAGACCTTGGTGACTCAGTTGGTTAGGTGTCCAACTCTTGGTTTCCACTCAGGTCATGATCTCAGGGTCATGAGATCAAGCCCTGCATTGGGCTCCAGGCTTGGCAGGAAGTCTGCTTGAGATGCTCTCCCTCTCCCTGTGCCCCCTCCCCCTGCTCGTATTCTCACTCTCTCTAAAATAAATAAAGTAAATCTTTAAAAGACTTCCCATCCTGTTTTATGTCTGATAATCAGTTGTTGGATTCCAGAGGTATTTATTAAATACCCATTCTACATATTCTCCTGTTCTTAATATGATATGATACTGAGAAAGATACATGTTTCTGTTGAAGAGAGTTGCCTTTTCAGAACCTTTGGCCATTGAAACTTGTCCCTTCTACTTATATAGAGAAAAGTCATCACTGTTGCCAGAACTATGTTTCCTGATGGCACAGGGACACTAGATATGAAGAGTAATTAAAGCATGGGGTTTAGTATCTCATTATTTTACTTCCTTTATGCCCAGAAAGGTATTTGTGTCAATTTCCCAGTCATTTTAAATACAAGTTCTTGAATTTCGAGATGGGCAATATGTAAGAAAAGATCTGAAAGTACTTAGAAACTGAGATGGGCAGATCTTATGGGTGAGGTTGGAGGTTCAAGACTGAAGGTTGATTAAACAAGTAGACAACATGCTCTGATGGATTATATTTGATAAGGAAATATGCGTGAGAGAAAAACAAAGTGGGAAGCTAAATAATGGTGGGTGTTAAAAATTCTGTGGTAGGTTTGGAAAAAGATGTGTTTCAACTGTGTATGATAAGATTTTGATGATAAGAATAATGACTTTAAAGTTGACTGAGGGAACTTTAAAACGATATTTGATGATGAGGGTGGCTGCATGTAATTTAAATCTAATTAATCTTACTTTCTTTGTGAACAGTCTTTACCCTTGTTGATGTGATTACGTAAGTTGCATTTCCCCCAAATGATTTCTTTGTTAATCTTGCACATTTCCTTTATGCTGTCATAATTTCTTGAAAATTTTCTCACCATTTCTTTATGACATTACACATAAATATTCCATTTGTAATACAGCCAAAGCATCACTTACATGGAAATTAAATAGAACTTTTGGTAAAAAATAGAATACTGTATTTTTGCTACATTATCTCTTTCCTATAACAGTAACCATAGGGTTGCTTCTTGCCTGAAATTTAAATACTTCAGTTAGAAATTTGTTTATTGCTGGTTTTTCCAAATCAGGTTGAAATAACCTTTATGTTCATGTGGGTTTCTAGTTCCTTGCTTGTTAAATCTACCTTTTCCCAAATAAATCCATTATTCCTCTTTCTACATATAAAATTCTACAAAAGACTTGGGTTTTGACTTTTGGTAGCTTTGGTAGTTTTGACTTTACTATATTTTCCGTGCTGCACATAAAACCTCTTCAAGGGAAGCATCTTGTTAAAAATATTTAGATCACTAGGAAGTAGTATAAAATAATAATGGAGTTAACATTCATTGTGCATTTGTTGTGAGCCCTGTATGCCCAGAATGCTTTACATGGATTACCTCCTTTGGAGTAGTTTGTTAACACAACCATTTTACAGATAAGGAGACTGGGTTTTCATAGGTTGAGGATCCTATCCAACATCACAAAACTGGTGAGTGCTGGAGTCAGAAATGAGTCACGACAGTCCAATTTCAAAATCTATATTTTTATTTAATCACTACCTGATATGGCCTCTAAATTATTTCATTTGGTTTCCTAATCCTTCAGATTTTGCAGTTGGCAGTGATTATATAAATGTCCTCTGCTTGAAATAGATTGGGAAGTAAGGATCATTTTGTTTTTTATCTTATTGGTGAATTATATTTCTTTCTATCAGGTGAAATTATCTAACTTAGATAGTATACTTATTTAAATTAGTAAAGAAAACTAATGTAAATGAAGAAGGCAGATGAAAACTTTAATGATTAAAGATAAAACTTTTATTTTGTGTTTTTCTGAGAATATGAAGGTTCAGTGATCAGAGAGTGAAAATGATTCATAATATCAAAGATATTTGAATAATACTTAAATTGCATCTGCCATATGGAAAAATATTTATTCAACTAAATAGGACAGGTTGCTTTATCATCTTATGCATAGCTTTACATCTGCATGGATTATGAGGCTCTGCACTTCAAACAAGTGTTGGTATCATGAACAGAAGCATGCACTTGTCCAGAGGTGTGGATTCTCAGCCAAGTGTACCTGTGTTTCAGAGCATGTCTGCTTAACCATCACATTCTGCATTCAGCTTACCCGAGGCCTTCTTCTGGCTCACAGAGGCTTATCTGTAAGACAGCTTGGGTTTTAGGAACTAGGCATCAGCATAAGCAACTTTGTGTTTCTACGTTTGCTTCAAGAAAAGTAGTAGCCCACCATCAATCGAGAACATCTTCAGGAAGTATCTGATGTTTATGTAGGGTCACAAAAATGCTGTCTAGAGCAACAAAAAGGCCTTCATGCCTGCACTTTCATATAGTGATGGAAAGACATAGTTTACTGAAGTAGAGGCCTTTATAACAATGACATACCATCTGTCCCTAGTGGATGTGATCACTTCATCATTTCACACAATTGTTACTTACATCTTAAAAAATGAAACTGCTTGTTTACCTAAGGTAATATGATTTCAGTTAACATGGTTCATCTGTCAGCAACTGCTCCCAAAATCAGAGAGGAGAAAGAGCTGTTTGTTAGGAGTTCTGAAGTTTTGACAGGGCTGTTTCTTGGTCGGTGTTTTTATACAAAATTACAAATAGAAGAAGCTGAACTTGAAAAAAGTTTCTCTTAGGAGAAGGAGTTGGCAAATGGAAATTTAAACCAATGGCAGTTTAATAATAATAATAATAAAGCCAGTCTCTCTTTCTCTCTCTTTTTAAAAAGATTTTGTTTATTTATTTGACAGACAGTGAGATAGGGAACACAAGCAGGGGGAGTGGGAGAGGGAGAAGCAGGCTTCCCGCCAAGCAGAGAGCCCAGTACGGGGCTCGATCCCAGGACCCCAGGATCATGACCTGAGCTGAAGGCAGATGCTTAACAACTGAGCCACCCAGGCGCCCCTAAATCCAGTCTCTTGGTAGTGAACTGTAGAAGTTTTATTCTCTGCTGAGAAAATGATGTAGTAGGGCAGAGTCTGTTTACAGCCGACACGCTATGCTACCATGCGTGAAGTAAGTGTGGTTACATGTGGAGAGATGACGGCGACGTACATTTGGCTCTCATGACACCACGAGTTTGCACTTTTCCATAGCTTCATTCCAATTCCACAAACTTCCACTTTGTTTCTATATCCAAAACCTTCATTCAGTTCTTGAATTTATCTTCAGCTTCTGCACAAATTGGAATCTTGGGTGTGCAAAGACCAGATTTCTAGTTTTGGTTAACAAATTCTGTTGCTCCTTCACATAATTCTGAGCATGTGGGCATGTCCCGGAGGGGTTCCCCGGTGTTGATGGGGTAGCTTGGTCTCCTCTCTCATTTTCTAGCTAAGAGCCTGTGAGAAGGGAGAAGACAACCATATCAAGTCCCGCTAGCCTTGTTTTCCAAATACTCTGGTCTCCTACCACATCCTGGTTCATTTTATTGTTGTCTTACTCAGGATGATCTTTTCAAAGACTTTTCAGGAGGGCAGCTGATTTTCTGAGTCTGGGAGGGTTTGGTTCGGGATCCTCCAAGCTTTCCCAAGAGAGGCATGAGTTGCAGTGTCTTTGTATGATCTTTTGGTATGTAGCCCTTGAGCCCAGACATATTGGCCACACATGTGCCGCACTCAGCCAGCGTGCGCTAAGATAAGTCAGAGAGAACCCACAGTCTCTATCCATTTCCTTTTGTTTTGGTTTTGCCTTGTTATGCCCTCTTCCAATAAAGAATAATGGGGTGGGTTTCCTTTGTTCCCCAAAGTATGTCTGAGCACCAAATTTTCACTCTTCCAAGATTAAAAAAAACCCCACTGTGTATTTTTAGAGGAGAAATACAATATATCATCTACTTTGTTCTAATGGAAGTGGAGTCCTCAGAAAGTGTGTCTTTGGTGTTTTGACAGATGTAGGATGGAATGGATTCTCAGTGCACATGAGAACCATTAATGAGTTAGTATCGATATGATAATACTATGTCTATTCATAGTCATCTAAAGAAGTAGGATTTTAGGAGTATCAGAAATTTTAATTTATCACGTTGGATATTTAAGTCATTTTGTCACATGTGCTAATTTCTAGTATATTGCAACAATATTCAAGGTGAAACAGTTTTATTTAAGAGAATGTTTTGCCACATTAATAGCCAGTGGTTGATTATATAGGAGTAAAATAAAGTAAATGGTATCCTTACCAACTTGAAAAAATTCGACAAAGATAGAAACATGGGCCAAGGATTCAAATGCAGGATTAGAAGATGTTTTCGCTGATTTGTTATTGTCTACTGGGTTTAAGTCTCTGCTTTACCTTCTGCAGTTTTTGAAAAACCTGTCTTCAAATGTTGTCTTGTAACTTATCAAATGACTTAAAGGAAGGTTTATTTAGACTTTCAGGGGAGGATTTGCAAAGTAATCATCAACTATCCGTATTTCCACTGATGAATGTCTGAAATCCTAAAGTTTTCAGACATGTGGCATGAAGTATGTTGCCAAAATGTAGTATCCTAATGCTGTGTGATAGAAATGATTTGATTGAGTTGACAGTCAGCTACCAAACATAAGAAGCTACGTCAAGTACTAGGTGTGAGTATGAATCAATCTAGGTCCAAAAGTTGTAGTGACAGGTAAAGGAATAAAGATTCCTAAGTTACTAAATATAAAGGCACACATTATCTTCGAGTAATCATTTTTAAAACTTTAAAATAAAAAAGGAAGGAAAGTAAAAAAAAAAATCCTGGTACAAAGTGAACTTGAATGTTCAAGAGGATTATGGTGATGTATTTAATGGCTGGCTCTCTTACGACAGAGTTCAGTGTTTGGGCCAAGCAAATGTAATGGAAATGAGGAAAATTAAATTCAAGAGTTTGCCTTGTGAAACTTCAGTTCTTCTGGCAGAATCTGAATGAGGACTTGTTTGACTAGTCAGCCCTAAATATTATCTCTTATCCAACATGTGCCTGTGGTTTGTATAGATTTCCTTTTGTACTTTTACCCATGGTCAATGGAGAGAGGAAGGGAACACTGTCCCTCTTGGAAGGGATATTTTACACTTGTAGAAAAGTTTACAAAACCCTGGAAGGCAGACTTTAGTCATCATTCACTCATTATTATTTTATTCATTTATTTCTTCATTCATTCAACATTTTTAAAGCACTTTTAATGATTATGTGAATTTGATTTGAGATATAACATAAAAAATAAGGCCTTTAAAATTATAGCTTATTTGATTTGTTATCGATGTTTTCCAGTAAAGTTTTTTAAGGAGTTAAAAACATTTTTACACTGAGGATACTGAAAAAAATCAGGAAGAGTTGCTATGGTTTTAGAAAATATTGAAGTCTTTTGATGATAATCTTGAAGTAACCTAAATGATATAATCTAGATTGCATTAAGAATTAGTGCAAAAACATGCTTTTAAAATTTTTGGCCCTATAAGTTTTGCCTTAGGTATTATTTTACAGGACTGTCATTAGTTTTGAAAATTTTTCTTATTTCTTAGACCACAGCATTTTATTTTTAAACCTACCTTTTAGATGTGTGCATTTTTTTAGAGGAAGGATTAAATTAGTTGAGATGTCAAAGAATTTTTAATTGTAATTCACTAAAGGGTTGAGAATTCTATCTCAGACTAATGAGAGGAAGGGGAATGTGAATTTCAGTTTGTCTTTCTCAAGGCATTATTAAAATTATGTCTGATAGTGCCCTTTTAATTTATCACCCAGGCTCTCCATGTGCCTGGAAGAACTCCTAAGTCTAAGATTTCTAGTTTTGTTCAGTAAAGAGTAGGAAATTTGACCAAAGTTTAGTTTAACTTTCCAGTGAGGATGAAAAAAAAAAAAAAAGTGACTGTAGTTTAAATGAATTGTGAAGTGGTTGTCAAAATTAAATTTTTTTTTTCTAACAATAGTTCGTCTAACTCCAAGCCTCTGAACTTAGGTTACTGTCATTCCCATTCTACAGATGAGAAGCCTGGGGCTCTGACTCAAACTAGGTCTGCTCATGCCAAGTTGGTTGCTCTTTTTCATTGCAACTTAGCTACCTCCAAGAAATCTTGGGAGTTAATAAAAATGCCATACATATAGGAGGCACTAGAGTGGTCTTAGAAACTTTGTTGTTTACATATACAGTTAGCAAATTCACAGTTTTGGTTTTGATTGGCTAAGGAGAACACGTTTTAGCAGTTTTGTTTTATCCGTCATTTAGTATAAATACCTTATAATTCGAGGTATCTTCTGAAAGAGTAAGAGGGTAAGAGAGTGAACCTTGAGGATTGCTCCAAAGGAAGTCTCTTCTTGTCTGAAAGTACTATTTATTCCACTGTGTGGGGGGTGATGGGCTGTGTGTGCACACGTGTGCCTGTGTGCATTTTGCTTCTGTTCAGGCTCGTGCCTCTGTCTCAGCTCTCATCATGGACCAGTGCTAGTCACTTGTCTAATGGCCACTTTCCCTGGGTCACGAATAGCTTCCTTTATTGCATTAGAGGGCTATAAATTTTTCGTGATCCCAAGCTGAGTTTTAACCAGTCACCTCAAGGTGAAAAGCTCAGTATCACATTACTGTTTCCTTAGGCTGTCATCCATTGCCCTTGACCCACATGTCATGAATGTTTGAAGAGTCTGCAGCTCTTTCAGCTTTCGGCTTGATTCTAATCCGAGGTCTACAGCTTGGACTCACATCTCAATGAATCTTGGAAAACTTCTCCTGCACTTGTGTGTTCATGCAGAGCAGCCAGACTCTTCAAAATAAGTGGTGATGTGTCCTGGCCTATTTCAGATTAAAATGGATTCCCTCTGAGTCTGGTGTTAAGGACAACAGCATTGCACAGGGCTTTTTTCACCCAAAGAGTTATTAGCCAGACATGTGAGCTAGTACTAGTAAGCAGGAAAGGGAAGAATTGTCCTGGAAATGCTTTGGCTGACTTCTAAAAGGGCTCTCAGGAAGTGATGCATGCATTTTAGCACTCTATTGTGAACTCTGTGTTAAGTGTTGTGGATATGCATAAAAGTATAGGATAGACAGGCACACAAAGACAATTTGGATTAAAATAACTTTATAAGCAATAATATAGGTTATCTCAGAAAGAAATGGATAATCGTTGAGAATTAAATCACATAGACAATTGCTGTAGTTTTTTTTTAATTAACATATAATGTATTATTTATTTCAGGGGTACAGGTTTGTGATTCATCAGTCTTATACAAGTCACAGCACTCACCATAGCACATACCCTCCCCAGTGTCCATCACCCAGCCACCCCATCCCTCACACCTCCCCTCCATTCCAGCAACCCTCAGTTTGTTTCATGAGATTAAGAGTCTCTTATGGTTTTGAGAGCAGTGGTTTTAATTTTAGTGAGATTAGGTTGAGCTGCATTTCAGAGATGAGATCTGGAGGGAAAAAAAGAAGAGTGTGGGTCTTTTGGAAGGAAGCCAGAAAAAGGGAAAGACTTTTAGAGGAGTAGGGAAGAGTCTAATGTAGTTAAAGGTTAAAGTTGTCAAAACAACAAAGTAGAAATTAGGACTGTGGTCCAGATTATAGAAGCCCTTAGATGACAGGCTATAGACCTGAATTTATCTCAATGTATTTCAAAATATGTTGCTTCCAATTTCCTATTCAACTATTTACAAGTGTCTTTGTTTTCCAGAGATGTTGCCAAATTTTTTTTTGCCCTTCATAGTGGGGAAGAAAATGAAGGACATCAGCAAAAGTAGATTCTGTTCTAGTACATAAAAATCAGGCTTTGCTGAAGCGAGGACCCTTTTCAAACTATTTTATCAAAAAAAAAGTATCTTTGTTCAATCCAGGCTATGAATATTAGCAAACTTGATTTAACTTGTGTGATATGCATTCATCTTTTAAAGATGTCAATCACTAATGCTGAGTCCAAAAGACAGTTTTTGTGCTTGTTACATCATATCATGTAACTCACTATAGTTCTCAATGATGTTCATTCAGAAAATAAACTGTTAAGTTGAATTTAAAACTGATATGTTCTACTTGGCATTCTGACCACGAGTAAAAGTGTGAAACGTAAGGAGGAAAGATGGCTTTGTTTTTTTTAAATGGCACTTGCTTACAATTATATTGTCTTTAATAAGACATTCAGACATAACATAACTACATTTCAATGCTTGCAAGCAATACATTTAGTTCTGGTTTCTATAAGTTCTAGAACTGTGAATTTTAAATTTAATTTCTGAAAACAATTTCAGGGTTTCCTAACAGCTTCTTGAATTTTTGATAAATGCAATGAAATGACTGATGACAGATATCTTCCTCTATGTTTAATTAAGATGCAAAGTGATTTACCAAAGGGAAAAATTATTATGTGAAGATACAGTATAGAAGAAAAATAAAGAAAAACTCTTAACAGGGAAACAGTAGAAGATGAAGACTCAGATTAAACTTTCATGAATAAAAATTATCAAAGATGTGTGTTATAGAAGAAATTGTGTGAAATCATCAGCTCTTTATGCGTTTTCTAGTTCCATTGTATGAATTTAAACTAACTCTAGAGAAAAAGGAATTTTCTTCAAAAATAACTTTACTTTTTTCTGAAGTAGCAACATTTTGTATTTACAGATACACTTTATTCTGAAGTAGAAATGTTTTACATATACAATAAATATTTATAAATACTAAATATTTGTGAATTTATTTATAATATTATATTTATAAAAATTATAATTTATAATACAATTATTAATATATTAAATATGTATTTATTTTATTATTTATATATAAATATTTATTTATTTATAAATAAATAAGCTCAAACTTCATGCAGAATATGGTGCTTCATATTTATGTCAGTTCTGATGAATCTTGAAGAAACCATTAACCTATTCAGCACTATAGTTCTAAACTTACTCAAATAAGTCTCATTAACTGTCCTAACTACCTCAAATAGATCTGATCTCATTCTTTAGGATCATTCATATAAGAACTGGGGTGAAGTTAATCTTTGCATTCTTTGGTAAAAGAACAGAATAAATAAAATTAGTACAATTATGTCTAAAAGCTTAACTTCCAAGCACTTTTGAATTCTCTACTTCGTAGAAAGGAAGAGAAGCTAATGTTTCATATAAAGGAGTTGTCATGTTCCTTCCTCATGTCCTGTGAGATAGGCATTCTAGTTAAGAAATTGAAGATCAGAAATGAAACTGACCTGCACAGCCCAAATGGATTAAAGTTGTTTCATTGGAAGAACTTTTCTTTCCTCGATTTTTGTAATAGGCGTGTCTCTGTTATCTTTTACTATCAAATTTTGCCATGGGGAAGGGTGAGGTCAGCCTGATTTTTTTTTTTTTAATTCTCTTAGTATTGACCTGATCTTGCTACCAGAATGCTGCAATGATTCTTTATCCAAAGTTTTTTAAGGTTATGTCTCCACTTTGTTCCATGTCAGTTTTCCTGGGACATAACAACCCTTTTAATTCAAGGCTTTTTTGGTTTAAGACATCCTTGAATTTCCACTTCCAGGTTTCCCATTGTGTCCAGCCACCATCTTCAGGCTCCAGTCAGGTACAGGCACAGCTCATGCTGCCGTCCTCTCTGCAACTTTGTGTTACTAAGGAGTTGTTAAGTTTTATGAGACCAGGTCAAATGGGACAAGGTCCCTGCTCTCTTGAAGTTTACAGATTTGTGAGGAAAGCAGACAGATAAATCACCCGTTTTACTACAGTAGGAGTCTTGTGATAATTGAGATATCCAGTGGGTTCCCTGAAAGAACAAACATCTGAAATCTATTCCTGGAAAACCCTGAATGGTTTAAAAACAAAAACAAGGGCACCTGGGTGGCTCAGTGGGTTAAGCCTCTGCCTTCGGCTCGGGTCATGATCTCGGGGTCCTGGGATCGAGGCCCACATCAGGCTCTCTGCTCGGCGGGGAGCCTGCTTCCCCCCCCCTCTCTGCCTGCCTCTCTGCCTACTTGTGATCTCTCTTTCTGTCAAATAAATAAATAAAATCTTTAAAAAAATAATAAAAAAAATTAAAAAAAAAACAAAAACAAAAGCAAAGTTATTGATAGTAACGATTATTTTTATAGTAGACTTAGTTTTCATATCTTCAATATAATTTAGATAAAAGAGAAATGGATTCTAGTCCTGAATCTGTCCCCAAGTTCTAAAGTGATTATTCAATCTATCTAGAAGTATTTGCTCATCGTTCACATGGGAATAAGATATGTGGTTTATTCTAATTTGTGACATTATGGCAAAGTTAAAATGAGGTATTTAAAAAATTGAGTAGAACTCTTAAAATATACCTTAAAGCTAGCTACCTTGCTTTCTTTTTTCTTTCTTTATTTTTCTTTTTCTCTTTTTTTCTTTCTTTTCGTTCTTTCTTTCTTTTTAAGATTTTATTTATTTGAGAGAGAGAGAGAAAAAGAGAGAGCGTGAGCAGGGAGAGGGGCAGAGAGAGGGAGACAAGAAAGCTCTTGGCTGAGCCCTGTGTCGGGCTTAATCCCAGGACCCGGAGTTCATGATTTGAGCCAAAGGCAGATGCTTAATGGACTGACCACCCTGGTGCCCACCTTATTGCTTTCTTATCGTTAGAGTCATTATTATTTCTGTCTCTAGTGGTTTGGGGAGACTGAATTGGCATATAATTTGTGACCTCTGTAGATAAAGAATATGAAATTCAGCATAGAGCTTGGAATGTTATGAATAATAAATATGAGGTATTACAAAATACACTAAAAGTAATAGTATTTTCATGAAGTGGCAAAATTATTCACCATGGATGTCTTTTGCCTTGATCCTCCCTATGACTCTGACAATGCAAAGTTTTCTCATTTATACAGATTGAAGGCTGTATATTTGGATCAATAAAATTGGAAAAGTGAAATTGGTCTCATTTAATAATTTCTCCATTATGAATTATATTGAAGGTGAAACCTTTTTAGCAGGCTTGGAACTTTCTTATGTATATGGATTAAAAGCAGTCCAGCCCTCTTAGTACTAGAAAGTTTAAAAATTTATGGTTTCATGTGGACTTTGAATATTTGTGCTGGGTTTTACAACCTGTACGTAGTGAAGATCTAAGAACCACTGACTTGAACCTCAACTCAGATTGGCATTAGAAACTTAAATTGTATTAGAAACTTAATAGTTTGGTATTAGAAACTTAAATTGTGCCTCCATGCCTGACTCTTGTTGTGGAACCATAATTATTCTAGTGCTTAAGGAATTGCAAGTTATTTTTGTCATCTAATGGTATTAGAAATGTAGGCTCACATAGCTGAGCAAATAAAAGATGTTTTCAGTTTGCTTTTGTTTACATTTAACTCTCCTTATGGAACTTCAACTCAGATTTATATCTAAGCAAATTAGAAAAAAATATTTTTTGAGAAATGATGGATACCTATTATCTGTTTTTGAAACTTAGGGACTGATGAGATTACAAAATCAAAAGCAAAGTCACAGGTATTACCACTAACTTTGGTAATTATGGACTACATAAAATATCTGTGATACTACCTAAATTCCGTATGTACATCATTTCCTCAAATGTCTTTTAATAGATGTTTTTATGAGCTAGCATCAAAGATAAAAAGTTTTATTTTAAAGTTGTCTTCTCTAGTTTATTATCATCTTCTCTTTGTATCTGTGTAGTAGTATTTTGATGAACACCTGTGCAAAGCAGTGTATGAGATGCTTTTCATCAATTAAGTTCAACTGAGACAACCCCTCACTTGTGTTAACTAATCTTCCCTAGTATCAGACAAGATGGCTAAGATTAAAAGTTACAAAGCATTTATCTCAAACTGAAATGAGCAATGTAAAATATGCCTTTTTCGGTATGTTATTTATTTTCGAAACACAATTTTTAAGTTTCAAATATTTTTTTGGTGAAAATGTATTTTCAGTGAAAAGAGGGAAACTTAGAGTCTATTCATTACCCAGAAGCTTCAGGGTATTAAATGACTCCTTCACTAACTTCTTGGATCCCCATCAATTTGTGTGTTGTTTTTAAAATATAATGATACGAATAGTATATAGAATGAAGTTTAAATAATAGTCAGAGAACAGTGTCTATCTCAGTCCACTGCGGCTATTTGACCCAGTACTTAACTGTTATGGGAATTCTAATTATTCAGAAAAAATACAGTTGAGACATACTATGCAGAGAGCAATAAATTTTCAAGAAATATAAATCCTAATGTGTATACTTGAATGTCTGTATTCAATACAGAGCTTATTAGAATAAAGAAGGCAGAAGAAAACGAACATGCCTTCCTGGAGGTATAGCAACCAGTTCCATGTGTATGATCTTAACTTAAAGGGATCAAAAAGAGCAGAGTCCAATAGAATGTGAAACAAGGATCTCAATATTCAATATTCTAGTGAGTCTATTTTCTGGTGTGTGCACATAAGGTAGAGTTCACGTCTGTCTTTCAGGGAAGGGGCTACAGGGGTCACTTCAGAGAAGGCCATTAGACTTCAAGGCTTAGATTAGGCAGATCTTTTTCCATGCCTGGTGCTGTTTCTGTGGCTGGAGAGAGTGTGGGAGAGGACATTTAGAAGAGAGAGGTTAGGGTAATGTGGTTAAATTTCTATTACAGGTACAGAACCCTTATTTGCTCTGCCTTGCCAAAAGCTTTATGTCAACCTAAAGATCCTAAGGAACTTGCAGTCCACAGGACTGACAATTATTGATGTTGAACGTAATCATCCTATATATGCTGTTTCCCCCAAAGAAAGTTTTTGGGTCTTGTTTTTGCTAAAATAAAAAATAATGCCACAGCATGAATGTGAACAGTGGCATTATTGAGGACTGGGTTTCAGCCGTGGCTCTCGGATGACTTGAATGTTGTGTCTCCACTAGCTTCTTGGAGCATTTTGCCCATCCATACACCTGGTGGTTGATAGGCAGGTCCATATTTGGCCGTCGTGATCCTCACACTCCTGACCTGAATAGGAGGGATACCCCTGAGGCTAGGTGACCTCAGGTGTCCTGTTATTCACAGTCTGTTAGACCCTTTTCTTGTTCTCCCTCCCCCAACCTCACCCTGCTGAACCATATAATACAGCCCCTCATGTCAGAGGTCCTATCACTGAACTTATTTGTGGTATTTTCATTTAATTAATTGGTGTTATTAGAAGTTTTAGATTTACAGAACAATCGTGCATATAGAATAGAGAGTTTCTTTATGCTCCACAGCCATTTCACAGCTTCCCCTGTTATTAACATCTTGCATTGGTATAGTACATTTGTCACAATTAATGAATAATATGGATTCAAAAATATTAATCAGAGTCCGTACTTTATTCACATTTCCTTAGTTTTTGTCTAAAATCCACTTTCCGTTCCAGAAACCATCCAGGCTACCATGTTAACTTTAGACATGATGAGTCTTAAGGGTTTTTTCTTTGGCTGTGACAGTTTCTCAGACTTGTCTTGTTTTTGGTAACTTTGCTTTGAAGATTATTTATCAGGTACTTTGTAGAATGTCCATCAGTAGGAGTTTTTCTGATGTTTTTCTTAATTAGACTGGGATTATGGATTTTGGGGAAGAAAACCATGGAGATAAAGTACAATTTCCATCCCAACGTATCAAAGGTACTTACCAGCTACATGATTTATGACTGTTGATGTTGACCTTAATCACCTGGCTGAAATACTCTTGTTTGCATTCTCCATATTTGTGGTTTTTTGATAATGCTTTGGGCACTTCAAGAAACATTCAACTAACTCCATTAAAGGTATGTAATGGGACATTGCATTGAAAACGCAGCTTTACTAGGCTGTTCTGAGTCAGAGGGGACTCTTCCCAGAAGAGTAACAAGAATTTTATTTGAATAGCTAAGGGCAGGTATTGACTAATTATTAATAGTCAAGAAATAATTTTAATGGTCAAACCTAAGGCATGATATAACATTGATTTCTTATTTAGAAACATTTTAAAGCTCTGGTTGTTGATAAATCAAGAGTGCCAATTACAGAACAGCCCACACAGGTTTTCTGTTTATTTTTGAATATTTTTATTGTTATATGGTTCAAATCTTGTTATAAAGATCTTATCACAAATCATTCTCAAAATAAAGTTAAGAGAAAGGTTATTTGGAATATAGTCACTTAAGGGCTGATTTCCTTCTATCCTTCCAAGTTTATCATCATTATCAGACAAACTGGCATCTATTCTTTCAGTTTTATGGATGTTGAGAGTCAACATGCAACATATGTTTTAATTTACCAAATAAGATTCCTTTTCTCTTTTGGTACCAGGATGTTTTTGAGCTGAACATTGAGCATCCTTTGGCTAGTATGTTAATTATGCATTATTCATAGTGAAAGGTTCAAATTTGTTATGCTGCAACTGTTCAGTCCTTGACAAATGACTCTGATAGGTCACACCCCTTTTTAAGTAAATAAAGAACAGCAGGAACTGAATTTCTTTTAAAAAATGTGTAGGACTGGGAGCTTCTTTGGCAAGTTACCATTTGCCCTTTTACTTTCAGACTAGAAAACTCAAGTGCTTTCCAACAAAGCTAATAATATTTTCAGGGAGAGGGTCCTCCTGGGGCTTCCTTAGTAGCTTCTATTCCCATTACTCCTTTGGCTTACTCTGTTCTCTGCGTTTAATAAAGTTTACAGTAACTTCTACCTCATCCTTATAAAGTATACCGGATGTGTTTTCATGGTAAAAGACTCTTATATGCTATCGCTTATTCTCTTAGCCAGTATTTATGGAGCATTTTTATGTGCTAGGCAATGTCCTTGGAGCTAGCGGTGCAAAGACAGACATATTCTCTTGGAACACGCACAAAGATGATTTAGTAAGTCGGTCCTGCTGAAATGCCAAATACCCAAGGGGAACCAAGCGAGATAAGGTTGGAAAAGTGGTAGATATTGCAAAGGATCTTGAAAACTAGACTGAAGTGTTTGCATTCTATCCCTTGATGTTTTTTTGTGAAGTAGAAATACATAATCACGCATGTCCTCAAGGAAGATTAACTTAAGAGGAATAAGAGGAATTTGCTTATCATATCTGAGAGGGCAAAGAAGCTAGAAGTTCACTTGCAAGTTTACAACTGTCCAGGTGGATGGAATTGAAGACCTAAATTGAGGTGAAGTAAGTGGAAACAGAAGAAAGCATTGGTGCAAGATATATTGCAGAATAGACAAGGAAGAAAGAGAGTAGTTAAAGTTTACAAGACTGGAGCCTGAGGCAAAGGAGTGTAGCGTGGCTACTAGCAGAAATGAGATCCAAGGGCTGCACCTGAGGGGCAGATCAGCTCTGTTTCAAAAATTTATATTTGAGGGGTTTGAAGTTTTCTTAGGCAGACATATAAAACAATTAGAAATGCAGGCTTGCATCTGTGTAGGGCCCAGGACTGTGTCAAACAGAGGTGAGGCAGCCCAGGATGCAGAGGACGAGCGTGTAAACAGAGAAAAAATGAGATAGAGACCGGCACATGGAGAACAGCACATTGATATCAAAGAGGACTGCGAAGTAGTGGTCAGAGAGGAGTGGTGAGAGAACTAGGATATTTTGGTGTCACAGAGGACAGAAAGAGAAACCTCAAATGCTACTGTAAAGTCTAAGAATGGGGACAAAAGAGAAAAAGGTCATTGAGCTTCAAAAGTTATTGGTGGATTTTGAAAGAGCTCTTTTAAAACTATGGGGATAAAAATCAAAATGCAAGAAAGAACAGGGCACATAGGAAAATGTTACTGTGATTACTACTTGAGAAAAGAGAAGAGCACTAAACACTATGTCCCAGAAAACAATATAAAACAAACTGAAATGAAACAGTCTTCAAACCAACTGGGCTGGTCTCAGGTGTGAAAACTGCTGATTTCTACAAAGCGGGAGATTGCTATTGCATTATAAATGAATCATGCTGGGCCTCCAGAACATAATGGAATACAGGCTTGGATATTAGGCATAAATGTGGTTCCTGGTGTAAGCATTGCTTGTATAACAACATACCAGAATAAATTCTCAAGGAATTCAGTTTAATGTAAAAAGTGGTTTCAGCTCCCCTGTAGTGTTACAGAGATTGTGTGATGTGAAAATAAACATGCTTCAACCATCTGGATCACCAGGAATTATCAGATTTTAAAAATGTACAGTGAAAAATGTGTTTTTTCTTCTTGATATTGCAATTTTTTTTTTTTTTTTTTTTTTTTTTAGTGGTAACTTGTAAGCAGTTTCCATCATTACAGTTTTGGTTTTTAAATTTCAACGTTGTGGGGTGCCTGGGTGGCTCAGTCAGTTGAGTATTTGCCTTTGGCTCAGATCATGATCCCAGGGTCCTGGGATCCAGCCCGATGGGCTCCCTGCTCAGCGGGGAGTCTGCTTCTCCTTCTTCTTCTGCCCCTACCCTCCCCCCCAACACCCCCATGCTTTCTCTCTTTCAAATAAATAAAATCTTTAAAAAAATAAATTTCAACATTGCAAGAATAGAATTAATATTGTAGCCTTAATGAGGAACAAGCTTGGGTATAATTTATTTATTTTTCTTTTGTTTACCATTATTTTTTTCTTCCAAAAAACATTAGTTGATGAAGGCCCATCCAAACTCTGTACTGGGCACTGAGGATTCAAAGGTGAAGTAAGACCTGTCCCTTGCCCTCAAGGAACTTTCAATCCTGTGGTGAGGACAGATGAATCAAATTAACACAGTAATCTGGAATGGCCTCTAAGACGAATGTACATGATTTCAAGAGGATAACAAACAAAAGAAATTTGTTCTACTTGTGGGTAGGGTTATCAGGAAAATGCTTTGGAAAGTTTGTGATTCTTACGATAGGTCTTGAAATATGGGTAGGTGATTGTTCTGTGTTTTTTTAAAAAAAGTACATATAGTCTTTTTTCTTTAATTGAAATAGTTTCTCTTTCTCTCTCAAATAAATAAAATCTTTTAAAAAATTAAAAAGAGGGGCACCTGGGTGGCTCAGTGGGTTAAAGCCCCTGCCTTTGGCTCGGGTCATGATCTCAGGGTCCTGGGATCGAGCCCCGCATCAGGCTCTCTGCTCAGCAGGGAGCCTGCTTCCTCCTCTCTCTCTCTCTGTCTGCCTCTCTGCCTACTTGTGATCTCTGTCTGTTAAAGAAATAAATAAAATCTTAAAAAAAAAAAAAGAAAACTTAAAAAAAATTTAAATAGTTTTCTTGTTGCTCACTTTTAAAGAATAGATGATAGAGGGAAAAGGTGTAGGAGAAACTTGCATGAAAAACTGGGGAGATGAGAGTTATTCTTTTTTGTTCCCTTATTTTATATCTTTATGGAAGATGATCAAAGAAACCTATTTACTCTGCATAAAAGTACTGCATATAAGTATTTTGTTTGTAGGATAATTATTGGCATTCCTGTATTTTGGTCATACTGAATATGTAGTTAAAGAAGAAATGAAGCAATCTGGATTGTACAGAGTGGTATGAATCGTTATCTCCTATTAGAAGTTGTTTGTAGACTTTATTATTTAGACTTTCTGTTTGAGCTTGTCAATCCTAGTTTTGACTTTTAGAAGGAGTAACCAAAGAAACTAATTTATATCAGTAAACCAAATAGATGACTATTATGGAGTTAACAGTATCAAAAACTCTAAGGCTGGACTTCTTAGGCAAATACTTGGATTTGTTTCTCCAAAGGTCCTGAAAAAGATGAATGCTTCTTTGTTTGGATGTCCTATTAAATTTTCATTACAATATCAGATTTTAAAAACTGCTTGTTTCCTTTCGAAAGTTTTATTTTAGAAATCTGTTCGACTTCTTTTATATACTACAGTTTTAATAAACTTCCTTCTCTCATCATATTGTATTTTACATCCAGTAATATTTCATGAGAGATTCTTTTCTTTAGAGAAAAAATTATTTTGTTGAAAATATCAGTCCTGAAAACATGGTACAATTAGGTCTGGGTTCATTCCTAATGCTTACTAAGTATCATAACAGTAAGAAATAGAAACAAATGGAATTAATTTTCTCTCTATCTTTCAAATCTAAAGACATTTACTCATATTTTTTCTTTTTTTTCTGAGTAGATGATCCAGAACATATTTATTTGATATGAGGCAAAAACTCTGTTAGATGATAGAGTATTGAACGCTAAGCCATGACGGTATAGTAGATTGGAAGGACCATGTGCATTTTTCCTATTACACATACATCAAACATGTATTTATCATTTCACATGTATGAGGCAGGGGAGATACAAAGCCAATGGAGATGGTATTTTGGGAAAAATATGGAACATACCTGGAACAGTTTTGAGTTCTCCCAGCTGTACCACTTACTAGTAGTGTGACCTTGGGGAAATTATTTCATCTCTCCGAAGCTTATCCTTACCTGTTCAATGTGGATACTACTACCCTGCTCAGAGTTTTTGAGGATCAAATGAGGTAAAGATAATGCTTCCAGCACAATGAATGACCTATGGTTAGACCTCAGTAATTTAAGGGAGTTGATTGCAGTAAGTGATATAAAAGGTAAAAGCTGAAAAGAGAGGACTTTCACTGAGGATGAGAAAGAAGAGATATATTTGAGAAATATTCATAAAACTTAAGAGGTAAAATTTAGTAGTAGCAGAGTTGTGAAAGAATAGTAATAAATAGAAAGCAGGTGAGCCTGAGACGTCTAAAGAACATAAAATGTAGGAATCCCCTATGATATGCACTGGAACTCTGGGTTTAACATCTTTCAAGAGTTACATAAGAAAATGGCTCCTCACTGCCATTTTCAAGGCAATTTTAATGAGGTACATATTTAAAGTTTAATCTTAAAAATTGGGTATAATTAGGAGTGCCTGGGTGGCTCAGTCTGTTAAGCATCTGCCTTCGGCTCAGGTCATGATCCATGAATCCATGATCATGATCATGATTCCATGATCCCAGGGTTCTGGAATCAAGCCCCACATTGGTCTCCCTGCTCAGCAGGGAGCCAGCTTCTCTCTCCCCCTCTCTCTCTGCCCCCCCCCCTGTTCATGGGCATGCCCCCCCCCCTCTCTCTCTCAAATAAATAAATGAAATCTTAAAAAATATTAAGTACACTTAGATGAGAAGGATCAAAGAGTTTGGGAGACAGAACTGGTCAGTTTTTGCAGTAGAATACGTTTGTGTAAGGATAACACAGACTTACAGAGACTCAGGGGTGATTTATTCCTTGTTCTTGTACATAAACTTAACTTTTTTTTTTCTATTAGGATGAACTCTCTTGGGTAAATATTATATTACTGTACTTGTATTTATCATATTTTAAAAATCCATAAAGAATCAGTTTAATATAGTGGTTAGGATTTAAGCCTCTGGAACCAGACTACCTGGGTTTATTTCCCAGCTCCACTACTAAGTTGCTAAGAAGTTACTTAACTTCCCTAGGCCTCAGTTTTCTTATTTGTAAAATGGGGATAATTGTTATATCGATCAAATAAAGTTCAAGTCAGGATTAAATGAGTAACATTTATAACAGAATAGTGGCTGGTGCAATGCATGAATTGTGGTGATGATGACGGGCAAACAGAAGCCTGCAAGGGCCAGTTTCCTAGAGTTAAGTGAGCACTCACCTGCTGTGACTGTAAACAGTTCTATCCTGTGGGAAAGTAAACCATTTGACTGACTTCCGCATTTCTACCCTGTTTGTGATCTGGTTTTGAGTTCCCTATCATTGCTTGCTATTCCACATTGCCTCTGTTGTCCAAGTTATTTCAGTAGAGGTGATAAAGTTCTCAAAACGGCTCACTTTAACTCACATCAATTCCTGGAAATGTGAAATAAGACTTTTTCAGGAGCATTGGAAGCATGTGACAGAAAAATTTACATGTTAGCTCCAAGATGCAGAAAACTCTAAATAAATAAATATAGTTTTTCTTCTTATGTTTTGCAGTGGGGAGACAAGGACTTTTTCAAGCTACTGTGTCCTATAAGACAGAATTAACTCCCTTTATGTCCTTTTTTGTCCTCTGGACTTGAATTTTTTATGGCTCTTATCTGCTATGGCTAAGGGCAATGTGTTTTCTTTCAGCTGTTCCTCCTCAGTGCTTAGCACAGCACCTAGTCCAGAAAGTGCCAACACTTTATGTTGTTGCTGAAGGAATGAATTTATGAATCAATCCAAAAGAATTGTCCAAATAATTATGAAGGTTTTAGTTAAGCTAAACTCTATCCTATCCAATTTAAGTGGGTTAACAGTGAATAATGGAGAATTTTCTTCAGTAGAACAATGAGGGCATTCAACTGAGTAGTGGGGGAATCTGTCTGGACACCAAGAACAAATGAAAACAAATGAAAATCTTAGGTAGAAGAAAATCTGCCTAAAAATCATGAGGCTTTGCTTTAGTTCAATCTGAGTCTGAGGATTATGATGAAACGATATTTCGGAATGATCTGTCTTAACATCATTCTTTCATTCACTTCCTGAAAACTCACACTCACACACAGGAACCTAGATCATCAATCTGTGTCCAGGAGCATCAGCAGAAATTATAAGATTCCTCTGACCATGAGGCTCTGTAAGCTTGCCAGTGAAAACACGCATGTTTTTCTTCTTGTCCTTTGCATCTGGTGTGCCGTGTAGTGAGCGGAAACAAAAATCAGGTTTCAAAAGCTCCGTAGGCTGCTCTTCCCCTGGCACTCACATTGAAAACGGCCCCAAGGAGCCAGCGTGCTGAAGGTCGGAGCAAACTGGGAAGGTGTTCAGGACTTGAGACAAGGGCAGGTAGGAAGGACACCCCCAAGACTCCGGCGTGGAGTGACATGTGATGCTGAGTTCCGGGTACCCTATGCTGTTGCTGCTTCCATCACAATCATCCACAGTATACTCCTGCCTAATAGTTTCTTCCCCCGTGCATTTTAGCATTCCACTTAGAAATAATTCTCCCCATGTGATTAGCCCCACTTCCACATTTGAATGGGCTTCTGGGAAGTGGTGTCTTCCCTCTATCCCATAATGCATTTAAGCCTTTATCCATTTTATTTCAATAAATGTGTATTTAATCTGATGATAAAAAGCAGCTTTACCATAGAAACTTTAAAACCATTAAAAATGTGCTTTATTCAATAGTTTTGTTTTTTTTTTATTTTTTGAGAAAAGCTTCCTTGACAGTTCTGATGGTACACATGCTTTATGTCTTTTATTTTCTTTGGTTAGAAAAATGCAGATTTGAGAGTGTTTGGCAATATATGATAAACTGCTTACCTCAAAAATTACATAAAGTAATAGTAAAATTTCCCCAAACAGTACAACTTTTTAAATTACACCATGATAAGTCTCTAAAGGAGCATTATAAATATCAGAGGCAACTTTTAAATAATACTGAGATCCCTGATGAAGCAAAACAAACCGTTCCAAATCATGCTAGGAAATGAGTTATGGATAATATTATCCCAGTGTTTCTTTGAGTTCTGGAGGATATAGGAAAATTTGGAAAAAATTAGTTGTATAGAGAAACTCAAACATTGCAAAAAGCTTCTTAAGAGACAAACGGGTCAAAAGGTCCTCTGGAAAGACACAGAAAACCGTGACATTCCAGGATCAGTAAGAAAAGGGAACACCCTCCAACCATTTACTATGCAGACACCATGGCCATCATCCTCCTTTCCAGAATTACCCTCTATGGGTGATGGCCAAAGAGTTGAATATATCGCTACCAAAGTACTCTAAATATGCATTCAGTCACCGAAAGCCTAGTGAGTGGGGAGACTACCTTGTCAGAGTTATAAATGACTTCCTTACATTGCAGATTTCGCTTTCTACTGCAGTCTTATCCTTCAGCACATGATCTCAGGGCAGCTTTCAACACCATTGATTATGATATAGTTTGAAAATGCTTGAGGGAGTTTGCCTTTTTGTCTGTTTCCGTTTTAAAATGGCTTCATTCTTACCCTTCAGACGGTTGACATCACGTATCAATGGCCGCCCATTGTTCTGGGGCCGACGTGCCTGGGGCTGGTGTACAGCGGGATTCTAATATGGGCCTATGACTATTTAAAGTCTTCAAGCTGTACTTAGACCTGGACAGCTAGATGCAATCATGGCTGTCAGTGTGAGCTGGACCGTTTAAAGATTATGCTGCTGCCTTTGTTCTTTGGTGGGAAGTGGGGGAAGAGGCAAGAGATGGGAAGCTAGTTTTGTTTTTAATGGAATTATGGAAATACAGATCTGGAAAGAAATTCCACAAGCTGATAGTTTTTCCCATGCTCCCTAGAGTAAAGGCCTGGCCTTGTGCTTGAGTGAACACACACACACACACACACACACACACACACACACACACACCCCCGCTTAAAATGGTTTGACTTACGATTTTTTTTGACATTGCAATGGTGGTAAAATGATACACATTCAGTTGAAACTGTACTTCCGATTTTGAATTTGGATCTTTCCCCAGGGCTAGCAATATGCAGTATGACACTCTGTTGTGATATTGGGCAGCTTCGACGAGCCACAGGCCCCAGTCAGCCAATGGATCACGAGGGTCAACTACTGATAAACTACAACCATTCCTCACCCATGTAACCATTCTGTTCTTCACTTTCAGTACAGCATTCAAAAAATTGCATGAGCTATTTCATACTTCATTGTAACATAGGCTTCGTGTTAGATGATTTTGCCCAACTGTAGGCTAATGTAAGTGTCCTGGGCATGTTTAGGGTAGGTTAGGCTAAGCTAGGATGTTCAGTAGCTGAGGTGCATTAAATACATTTCTGACTTCGGCTATCTTCAATTTATGATGGATTTATCAGCACCTAACCCCACCGTAAGTGTAGGAAGATCTATATATTGATTTCCCAGTCTTTCATTCTCTACTAGATTTGTGTTCTAAAATTTTATGGTTTTAAAATGTCTCCTTATATGACTTTAATACTTCCTAATTTGGTTTTCTATTTTCATTTAGCCTATGTTCATTTATCAAACTGTTCACTTACCTTATGGCAATTTACCACCCAGTTTACCCAACGGCTTACCTTTTTTTTTTTTTTCTGATGATTTATTTTAAAGTAATAATAGGGATTCCTACAAGACCCTTTGCTCTACTTATTAGCATAAAAAGTATTCATATTAGAAAAGATACACAAAATTTTGTTGTTTTCTCTGTTAGGAGACTATGGAACACCAGGGTGAGGAAAATAATAAGCACTCAGAAAATGCTAAATTGATTAATAAGTGAATATGTTACTAAGGTAAATAAAAGTTGACAGTGGGTCAAGAGAGCAAGTTCTACTTAAAGAGGGAGGGATAATTTTACTGTGAAGTATAAAGCATGTAGTTTAAAACACCTGAAAAATTATTTCTGTATGACACTTCCAACTATAGAATTCTGCTGAATGCTTATAATATAGATGTATTTATTGTGAATGTTTAAACATTTAAAATTTACATCACCAGAATTCCTAGGAAGCATATGATGTTTTGGCATTTATGTGGGCTTTCAAGTGAACATATAAGATCATGCAGATTGTTGATTTGATTAAGTCTAAATGGATTACTTGGAGAGTAAAATATACACAAAAAGTGAAATACATATTAAAATTCTCAATGTGTTTTTATTACATATTGTTAACTATTTTTCCTTGGGGACTGTATGTTTTTCAATAATAATGAAAGTCTTTGAGGGAAAATGTAAAAGTGTCTGCTCATCTGAAGATATAATATGTGAAAAGTGGAGTTTTAATACACTTTTATCTTTTTGTCATCTTATCTTTTTCAGATCATGTAATACCAATTCTTATGACTGATTTCTCTGTCAACATATTCTGTTCATGTCTTGAATTTAGTCCCAAGTTTATAGAATAACTTAAAATTTCTTATTTATCTGTTAGTATGTATATTTAGTTCTAAAGTGTTTCCCATTTTAAAATATGTCTAGGTTACTTATCTAGCAATTATTTTGTTACAACAGGATAGAAATTACCTATAAATTACTTGAAAATTAAATTTTAAAGAACGAAATAGAGACTAATAGTGTTATTCTCTCCTGGTTACTAAGACTGACACCATAGGTACTAGCAATGCAGTAAATATTGGTGTTTTCTGGATTTTGACTTGATATTTGACTATTGTAGTCCCTTCATAAAAGTGTGAAATGAAGTTGCTATCTGAGGAATGTTCTCTTTATAGGACCTACTATATCTGTTACTGAGAAACTCCATCACCTATTCGGGCGAATTTGCATTTTTCTTTGTCTTTTTTTGTTAAGGATACATAAAGGAAAAAAACTCAACTCTACTATTTGGTCTTAGGGGAACTATTTCAGGTAGGACTATATGAATTGGGTCACCAGTTTTTTAAAGTCACGTGCATTCTCCTTGCAGCCTTATTGAGAAAGAAACTGTTAGTAAAGCCTAATGCTACTAGGCCTGAGTAGTATCAATGGCATTCTAGTAATTTTGTAGAATTTGTTTAAACAAGCTCAGTGTTCTTAAAAATGAAAGTTTTGTGATTTTCTTGAACTCTAAGTCTCCATTGAATGCCTAAATGATGATACTATTATAGTGTGAATCATTTAGTCATATTTTCATAATTAATCATACACACACTCCCTTTGGATCTTATGTTAATTTCATTAAACTAAGTCATGTCATCTGCCTTTGAATTAGATTTGGACACAGTTTTCATAGCTTGAGAGAACACTTTGGGTTTTATACATTAGCTAATGCTGTTTAAAGTTTTCATATTATTAAACACATCTATGTTGTACATTTTGTTTTCTATGACAGTAATAGCAGTTTTCTAGAGTAGTTGTTTATTTCCTCTTTAAAACAAAATAAGCCAGTAATGTTGTGTTGGGGGGGCTTTCGCTGTGTTGGGGGAGCAACGGGGGAATGGAGGAGGGACTAGAATTGACGTTATTTTCTGGAGCCACTTTGATTCACTTTTCAACTAGTTCAAACAGTTACATAAATATTGCCTATTGATCCTGCCTTGATAATCTACATTTCACTTTTCTGTGAATTGAATGATTAGGATTCGAGCAAAGGGACATTGTTTCTGTATATTATACAACTGTTTTTAGTTGTAGCTATTGTGTCATGGAAATGACACTTAAAAATTAGTAAAATCTAATCCAAGTAGAATCCAAGTAGAATCCTGAGCAGCAGAATAGAAGAAGCTTGAGGATAATGATCTATGAGGGGGCTCCTGGCTGGCTCAGCTTGTTAAGCACCTGCCTTCAGCTCAGGTCATGATCCCAGGACCTTGGGATGGAGCCCCGCCATCAGGGTGCTCAGCGGGGAGTCTGCTTCTCCCTTTCCTCTGCCAATTCTCCTTCTTGTGCACTTTCCCTCTCTCTTTCTCTCAGATAAATAAATAAATGAATAAATAAATAAATAAAATGTTTTAAAAAAAGATATGATCTATGAGAAGATATTTTTTAAAAACTGAGCATTGCTACCCTTGACAGAAAGCAACCAGGAAAGATATGATAGCATCTTAAAAGTATATAAGTTAATGCTGGAATGACTCCAAGAACATGGATTATCAGTAGGTTACAAAACCAGATAAGGCTGCAATATTCCAAAGGATGTATTTTGTTGTGGTTCAGAATTAAACCTTAAATAGCTAGCAGTCAACAATGAAATGCTGTTATTAAGCCAAAATTCCAGGGGACATTTATTAAAGATCTTTTGCAATTGAGTTTTCTTTTTTAATAAATAAATGACAGGTAGAGAAGCCAGCTCAAAGGACGATAATGAGTTTTGTCTTTATAGAATCTCTGGTGTAATAGATCTCAATGTCTTCATGACACTCATGGTGGAGGTTATCTCTAGGGGCATTTCCAAACCCTAGAGGGATTTTAATAAAAGATAAGTAGCAGAAATTTTGTTTAGGAGTTTAAAAGTTTTTAAGGTGTTTGTTTATTCTGAAATAGGAGGCTTAGGGCTCGGTTTCTCTGTTTCCCACACCACTCTACTTCTGCCATTCACGTAACACACACACACACACACACACACACACACACACGCATGCACATACACGCGCGCGCACACACACACGCACGCACTCACGCAGTTTATCAGTGGTTCTTTGAGATAGCCCAGATTGTATGTATAACAGTATAGTGATCCCATCTGGAAAATGTGGTGAATAATGGTAAATTTGTCTGCAGAGAAAAGCTCCAAACTGATAAAACTGGGTTGCAGGTACCAGCCCAGAACACAGTGGAGGAATGGAATAAGTTATTAAAGCATACATTGTGTTGCAGAGTCAGAGTGCTCATGTTGGGGGTTGAAATGGGATGGTGCTGAGCAGTATAAAGTTTTATGTGGGCCCCCTATAGAGTTATGTAACTGATTTAGCACATCTGGGCAAGGAATAGCTTGGCAACTATCACACTGATTGCAACATTTATTATTGAGAAATAAGACATCTTGGTGAGGTTGGGGGTGCTTGTCATTTCAGAGTAATCAAAAGGTTTTAAAAAGAAGACAGAAAACTTGCAGAGGGTTTTGCAAGCTCAGAATGTGGGTGGGTCTGCAATACAGACTTCACGGAGAACAGAAACAGTGAAATCACTATCAACCACCAGATTTGAGAGACCAATATTGATGCTATAATTACAGGAAGAGCAAAAATCCAAAATATGGGATCCTTATAAAATGACTGGATTATGCTTCACACTAGAAATAAAACTCCAGTGATACTAGTAATCTCAAGTACGAGTTTTGAAAATAACACAAAGAACTTTCTTTGTTTAACTCTCTCTCAATGCTCACTCATATAAAAGAAGTAAACTGAGTTTATGGAAGAGGACATAGAACTATTAAATACAAAATATTCACCCTAATGTGTAAAGAAAAAAACATGTGTGAAATTGAGGTAACATCTTTCATCTATTAACTTAAAAGTTTCAAAATCAATGAGATTATCTAGTGCTACCATAGATGTAGAGGCTGAAACTATCACATGTTTCTGGTCAACTTCCACAAAAAGAATCTTTGACTCCTTTAGCTTCAGAGTCATATTTCTGATATTCTATCCCAAGGAAAATAGTCTCTGTTAAGAAGACAAAATAAAACAAAACACCCATCTTAGTCTGTTTGGCCTGCTATAACAAAATACTGTAGACCAGGTAGGTTATAAACAACAGAAATTTGTTTTTCAGTTCAGGAGACTAGAAGTGCAAGGTCATGGCACCCGTACGGTCGAGTTTGGGTAAAAACCTTCTTCTGGACTGCAGACTGCCCACTTCTCACTGTGCCCTCATGTGGTGGAAGGGGCAAGGGATCTTTCTGGACCCTCTTCTATAAAGCCACTAATTCCATTCATGAAGATTCCTCCCTCATGACCTAATCACTTCCCAATGGCCCAGACTCCTTAATACCATCCCTTTGTGGGTTAGGATTTCAACACATGGATTTAGGGGGTTGCAAACCTTCAGGCCACAGCAAAACATACATACAAGATGTTCATCATGATATAGGTAGTAGTAGTCAAAAATGCGTGGGCAACCAAAATGTTCAACAGGATGGAGATTTATGCCATTTACTCTAATGTGAAATATTTATTTAACCAAATATGAATAGCAATAATGATTATGATGACTGATGCAATATGAAAAATGCTTTTTGTGTGAGATTGTGTAAGAAAAAAACAATTAAAAAAATCTTACACATGTAAAATAAACATATCAAATATATGGTTGTGAAAATATACCAAAGTGAAATAATCGTTGCATTAGGAAACTGAGAATTTTAAAATTTTTCCTAATTTTCTAAATTTCTTGTCATATGCTTATCTTGCTCTTATTTTTTTAATTGTATCTTATTAAATTTAGCTATTTAAGGTAAGTAGCATTATGCTTACCTCATGAATGAATAAATAAAATTAGTTTTCAAATGTTTAAGAGCCAGCAGCTTCTATATCTCCCAGACAATCTTAGTTTTCTCATTTTTCCCCAGAAAAGAAAATAAAGCCATAGATAGATAGGATTTTTTCATTTACAAAGAGCCTAGAAAGTATGCTTGTTTGCGTTTGTACAATGCCCTGATCCATCCATCCATCCTTCCATCTGTCCTTTCTCCCCCCCCCCCTCCCTACTTTCCTTCCCCTTCCCCTCCCTCACACACTCCCTCCGTTTTCAGTCTGGCTGTCAAAAATGATAAATCTGTTGCATGTGCACCAGGTCCTTAGACTAAATATCCTACTTAGCCGTTACTGGTGTTTTTTTCATTGCATTTATCTTTTCATCCAAATATAATGATCCAAATGTTGTGTTGAGTTTGGGGAGCCTTTAATATGTCATTAGGAAGACCTTGATAAAAGAAAAGGGCAGGTGTTCCACCTGTGAAAAAGCAATAATAGAGGGGATTAGTTTCCCAAGTCCAGCATGGGGCTTACTGCACTGGCCAGCTTCCAAGCTACCGAAGATATGCACAGCTGGTCTTGGAGGAGCCACCAAAGGCAACGGCACGTGCCCTAGTAGACTTCTGGGTATTTCGTAGAATAGGACCTAAACTTAGAAAACAAGTTTTTGGTTTTAGATTATTATTAGAAGCTTCGACATTCCTTTGGTGCCTCAGGCTGTAGAATACACGGTCTGTTTACCTAATGAAGACACTATCCCAGTATCTTTGGTTTTATTTGAGATTTGATTCTCCTTTCAATTTCCTAAGACATACTTTGTGTTGTTATTATTAGTTTGGGGAAAAGTTTTGCCTCACTAATCCCTTTTCTTCTATATTTTCCTCCTATTGAATTTGCTTCTTTCCCTCTTTAAATCATTACCATAATCTTGGCCTCAAAAAATCAGCATAAGCCAAAGTCAGTCTCATGAGGGAGATATTACTTTCATGTGTGGCCTAAACATAGCACATAAACTACTCCCTGGAAAAGAAAACAAAAATTGTTCACCAGGAGATGGAGGATATATTCTTCCGTAAAGAGATTTTTTCCAGTGTGCTTTTTGATATCCTAAATGGTTCCCAATATGATGAAACAAAATTTGGGTTCCCATCTGGCACTGTACCATTAAAAAAGATTTGGTGACTCGAATTTTAAAATGCTGTGAAGATAAAACATTTTCAGGACTTTTTTCTCCTCAAAGACAGAGTTACACTGTGTTTAGACGAGGAGGCTGCCTATTAAAGTGGGGAAGGTGCCAGAGCTGGTGGAGAGACAGTGGAGACTCTCAGGAATCATACCCATTTGAAAAGTATGGACATTTGAGGAACACAAGTTCTAAAGATTATTTCTATAGGGAGTCAGAGGAACGAGGTTTTTCAAGAATTTTTTATAGTTTTATTCTCATAGGATAGTCTCTTAAAACCTTAGTATACTTCCTGGAAAGTTGATAAAAAGCACAGATACCTCAAAAGAGTTCTCTCTTGGGATTTTTACTTCTCTGTTGCTATCCCACTCTATGAAAGCCAAAGAAAATTTAAAGGCCACATGTGTGTACAGGAAAATCCTGACAAGAAATAACAAATACTGTGCAACAATGAGAATAATTTTATCTGTAAATGTTTTACTACCACAGTGACAAGATGAGACACTATTTTTATGGCTCGTTCATTCATACACTCAACAAATATCTATTAATACAGCATCATTCTCTTAGGTGCTAGGGCTCAAAGATGAATTAGATCGATTCTCTGTCCTCAGCTACTTGGGAAGAGCAGATGGAAGGTGACTTTTACAGGGAGAATTGTGATACAACATGATAAGTGCTATAATGATGATGGAAGTGGGCAAGGTGGTATTCAAAAATAATGACCAAGTAGTATGGCACTTGCACCAACAAGTTTAAATAGATATCAACCTCAGCTCTGTTGAGAGTTTGAGAACTTTCCTGTTGGGCAGGTCTTTCCCCCTTTAATAGCCATTGTGTGTGGAGTTCGGGGTCGAGGGGTCCTTTAAGGAAGAAGTTGGGAGGTAGGATATTAAAAGGAGAGGTACTTGGTGGGGAAGTACATTCAAAACTGGCTAACTGATAACCAGTTGTACCAGCTGGGAATCAACTCTGGATTTGGAGTGTTACAATTCATTTGAAAATGAATGTCCAGATATTTCCATCACTGTTAATCTAGATTGCTGTCTATTTTAAATTCATTGAGTACATTTCTGCAGCTGTCACTAAGCTTTGCTTCAGATGATGTATGTATCACCCCAGGGCAGGTGGGACATGTAAAGACTTTGATGGGACTCTACTCAGCTTGAGGTTCTGGATTTAAATGACTGATAGCATGTGTGGGTTCACCAAAGATATTACTATTACAAAAGAGTAGTTATGTACCACCTTTAATCTGACCATATTGCATTTCATCATTGGTTGCTGCAGTGAAATGAAAAACCTTGCCATAGAGTGAATACTTTAATCTATCGGCATGAAGAAGGTCTTGTCAGTCTTGGCTCAAAAATCTGGGTTTTATGATTAAACTGGAGACCATTTTTAAATAAAAATAAAGGCTACTTTGTTACTTAGTTACTTTGTATGACTTCTTTTCACTTAATATTTGGTTATTTCAGTCAATAGAATAGAAGTAAGGAATAAAACTGGGATGAAATTTATTCTTTTTTTTTTTAAAGATTTTATTTATTTGACAGAGAGAGAGAAATCACAAATAGGTAGAGAGGCAGGTAGAGAGAGAGGGGAGGAAGCAGGCTCCCTGTGGAGCAGAGAGCCCGACGTGGGGCTCAATCCCAGGACCCTTGGATCATGACCTGAGCCGAAGGCAGAGGCTTTAACCCACTGAACCACCCAGGCTCCCCTGAGATTTATTCTTTAAACACACACATACACATCCAAAAGTGCAAAAAAGGTATTTACCATCTATGTGGCATTTTGAAGGTTACTGTATCAATATCTTATAGCACAACAAATACAACAGTAAGTTTCAGTCACGTAGCTATAGAAGACCATTTTCTACACTCTTCAGTAACGTACAACTTATCGGGTTAGATTATAATTGACTCCATGGAACAAAGACTAGCTATTGATTTATTACAACTTGTGATGTAACTGAATGGAAGTGTTCCTACTTCTGAACATTTCTTCATGCGGGAGGCAGAGTGTGTAGCAAGTTCAAACAACTGTGCTTCATGATTGTGTGTACTCAAGCAGGATGGTTAGGACTCCAGGGGGATTTGTGTGCCTGCATCATGCCCTGGGCACTTCCCCTCCTCAATCCCTGTGGAATTTCTCAGCTGCAGCCATCAGTCCGAGGGGTTAGATGAGCCTGAAAGAAACTGGCCGCATTGCTTTCTTTCATTACTGCTGCCTCCTTCTTGCTAGAGTTCTGAATAGCAAAACAGTTACAGGCTCAGCTGACCTCCCTGTCATGGTATGTGATACAACATCGCTCTGCCTCTACCTTCTACCTCCTCAAGACAGGACCTCCACCCCTGTTCCAGAAAAATATGGCGGTGGCTGCTATCATTCTACCCACTTAATGATAAGCCTGCCTATTTGATGTCAAATCAACAGACTTAACTGGCATTCTTATATTTACTTTGGTGTAACTAGACTCATGAAAACTTTTGTATGGTGTTAAAGAGCAGGTGTGGCCATTAATTAGAAACTGCATTATTTTCATTTGTTTCTTCTAGAAGCATTTTGGTAGAAGGAACTCTAGTACAATCTCTTCTTATTATAGATAAGAAGTCTAAGATTCTGCCAAACTTTGTAACCACAAGGCATAGGAAATAAGTAAAATAAATAAAATATTTTTTAAAAAATTCAAAAAAACCTATTTTTTGGTTTATAAGACTAAAATTTGTGAAGCTTTTTTTATTTAAAAAGAAATTTTATTTATTTATTTGACAGACAGAGATCACAAGTAGGCAGAGAGGCGGGCAGAGAGAAAGGGGGAAGCAGGCTCTCTGCTGAGCAGAAAGCCCGATGTGGGGCTCCATCCCAGGACCTGAGCTGAAGGCTTAACCCACCGAGCCACCCAGGCGCCCGTGTGCAACTATCTTTGATGTCCAGCCTCTCTTATTGATAACATCAAATTGAGCCTTCATGCTTGATGCTTCTTTTTTTTTTAAAGAAAGATTTCATGTAATTATTTGAGAGAAAGAGAGCATGTGCACATGCAAAAGGTGGGGCAGAGGTAGAGAGAGAGGAGAGAGAGAATCTCAAGCAGACTCTGGGCTGAGTGGGGAGCCTGATGTGGGGCTTTGTCTCATGACCCTGAGATCATGACTTGAATTGAAATCAAAAGTTGGATGCTTAGCTAACTGAGCAACCCAGATGCCTCCATGCTTTATTCTTCTTATCGAAATTATTTTTAGTATCTAATTTTTGTCCCACTGCTACTATACTCTTTATTTCTTTATGCCTTTGGTTTTGTAAGAGACTCCACTTGACTTTGCTAACTGCTGAAAGGTTACTCCTCCCAAAATACCTTTTTCCTGTCATTATTTCCTAACGTCATCTCTGCCACTTGAGACCTTCTATAATCTAGACCCACCTTATTTATCTAATCTTATTTTAAACAAAAATTCCTATTATAGTGAAGGTGGTTTCATGGTTGGCTGCACTGGACATAGCTAGCCGTGTTTATTCATGCCTATTCTACATCCTGCCTTATCCTCTATTTTGTCTACTTGTTAAGTCAAGCTTAGTTTTACCTCTCGGAGAAGATTTTCCCAATTCTCTTCTTTGAGCGTCTGTGGTATAACCAATGCCATGTACAGTATAACATTGTATTATATATTGGTTAAAATTGTTCTTTCATTATTTGTGTTTTAGACCTTAAATCTCTAACAGGATCATGAGATCTTTTCAGGAAGAAACCATACATATATACTATTGATAACATACAGAATTCTTGTCTGTTCTTTGACTTAAAATTTTTTAAAAGTCAACAACTTTTTTAGATATGTTCACCTTTGTCCCACCATAAAATATTCAGGGAACAATAAAATTCAGTCAGATATCTAGGGAATTTATTTCATTTATAAGAATTCTTTTTTATGCTATTAAAAACTAACTTCAAAGCATACCAGTAAAACTTAAGAACTTCTTTAAAATGATTATGAAATGAAGAGGCTGAATATGAAGAATGATTAATGATGCATGACCTGATTAAGTCATACATATTCATAAATATGCATGTGGAGGGAGTATGGGTAGTGTTGAAATGGATAAAGATTCTTATTTCCTTATTTTTGTTCACACTCAAATGTAGATATGGAGAACCACTAAAAACGAAAATGTATTCTACTGAACATTTTACACAAAGCCCTTTGTGTAAGAAATTTATTTTATTGGTATTGTACGCTTTTCTTATTCAAGACACAATCTTTTGTGTTTTGAAAAAACACATAATGGGCCCACTTGTTGGCACATGAAAAATAAGATTCCTTTTACTAAGGAGCATAAACTAGATTTCATGGTACCAGCGCCCATTTCTGAGCATCATGGCTCCATCTCTATTTACCACAGTTAACATTTCCCTTGAAAGTTTTTCCTCTAATGTTACTTGGTATCATAATAAAATGCCATATTTAAAAAACTATTCTATTTTATGTAAAGCTGTTGTGAGAGCAAGTTGCAAAATTAAAGTACTCAAATTCTACTTTGAAATTACCCTCTCCCTCATAACCTAAGTTGTAATTCTTGAACTTTCACCCCTGACAGTTAGTTCCAGAGCTCCTGGTCTACTCTATCAGAGGTCTTTCATAAGTCCTTTAAAGTTGATTGGCATTTGTAGTTAGGTCTTAGACATTTTACTTATTGGCCTCTGACACACATGTAAATGTTGGCATGCTTTGAGGTTCTCATCTTGGTTAGAACAAAAGATGTCAGATAAAAAGCCAATATAATTTTAGTGGATGTTTTCCTTATTGTTTAAAACCATAAGAGAGTGTGTCTACCAAAAAAAAAAAAGACTTTCTTTTTTTTTAAAGTTTGTATTCGTTTTTATACAACACAGAAAAAAAAACCCTCAATTTGCAAAGTTAAAATTGTATTCTTGGATTGGCCCTTCTGCAGTTTCATTGGAAAATGTTTGCTTGCTGTGTGATGGATATAGCAGCATTGAAGTGCCAGAGTTATTGTGAAATCATATGGGGAAACATTTTATTCATAGAAGTCTACTCATAATGTTTTTGTCTTCTAGGGAATTTGCCTGTCAGGATGAATATGAGATTTGACTGTAAGGAAACAACTGTGTTTGTTTTGAAGGAGGCAATGAAACTCTGTCGGGTGGTTAGGAGATTTCAAGTATCTTTTTAATGGGCAAATGGGACTGGATTTTCTGGGAAAGCTCACCTATATTAACATTTCTAAGGAAGGCCAACCATTATCCTAAGCTGCACTACATTTTGTTCTCCGTTAGTTTTACAAGATAACTTGACATTTTGTAGAGCACTTTTCATATGCATGACATTTCAAATACATCATAGCATTGAGCAAATTAGTTCCCTACAAGGCAAATAGCAGCTCCTCCCTAAACCACAGTTTAAATAGGAAATGCCATTCCTATTCCTATTGAGGAAACTTAGAATAATGGTAAAAAGAATTGGGTACTTTTACTTCACAGTCATGTTAAAATGTTATTAAACTGGTAGTGATATTGCAAGAAGGCAGAATTTATATTGCACAGAATTAGTTCTTGGGTATGTTGGAAAAAAGACTGGAGAGAAATATGGACCAAATACATGGCAAGGGAGAAAGCATTGTCATTATTATACTGTCTTCTTGAAATTAAAATTTAAGTAAGGGGAGTTTAAGAATTATGAAAGACTAGGGATTAGGCATGGAGAATTGGGGTTGAGAAATGGATTGGGTTTTCCTGGTGGGAAAACCTCGTCTGCTGAGCCAATAAGTACTTCCTTTCATATTTCTGTGGAAATATAGTGGTCAATGGGATCATATTATGAAAATATATAAAATGATTACCTGTGTACTTCTATGCTGCTGGTTTTGAGAGAGACCAGTAAGAATTGAGACCGAAAGAGCAAAGATGTAATCTCTCTGAGGTAGATATTATCTACATTTTGTAGATGATGAACTGGGTTTTACGAACCTAATCCATCCAAAGTCACACAGCTAGTGTGTTGCAGAATAAGGTTCAAACATGTGTCTCTCTGGCTGGTTTCAAAAATTGTACTCCACTGGGTTTTTGTTTTATTTTTTAACCAGGAAAAATACTACAAAACTGTTATTGTTGTTTTAGCTTTTTTTTTTTTTTAACATCATCCATTTAACTAATATTGACTTATGTCCCAGGTACAGAGAAAACAATAGTGAAAAAGGCACCATCCCTCATTTTTAAACACCAATTTTTTTTATTTGTTTCACTCTCAATACTTACATGTAACAGGCTTGTTAAAACTGGTATGCATGCTGTGGTTAACAATACTGTATTGTACACTTCAAATTCTATAAAGAGGGTAGATCTTACATTAAGTGTTCTTACCATTAATTAAAAAATGAAGAAAATAAAGCAACATACATGGTATAAAAGTATATTAACTGGGCATGTGTGCTAATCACAACCACCTAAATCACCCCATGAGTGTTTTCAGTGTATGAAGAGTGCAGGGTTCCTTTTTAGCTTTCTAAAGTAAGAGTTTAACTTTTGGCAAGTAATTTCTCATGATTATTTTACATTTAGAATGAGAAGCTAAAAATAAACCTATCGACTAGAATTGTAAACAGAGACCTTCAGGAATACTCATGAAACAATTCTTTCCAACTTCATTTAAAGCTTCTGTTTTCCTTAATGGCAGCTCTGCGTGTTTTTCTCAGAAAATAGAGTGTTCCATGTAGGATGCTTAGTAAACAAGTAGGTCTTTAGTTTTGGAATTGACAAGTTAGGAGCCAGAGTGTCTGGGTTTAAATCCTTAACCAACCACTTACTAGATTTGTAACAGTTAACCTCTTTATAGCATCGCTTTCCACAATTATATGGATATCACTCAACTAGTATATATAAATGAAACGATGCATGGGTGGTACTTAATCTGGTGCCAGATGATTGATGAGCACTTCCAAATATTAACTGTCATCATGATCCCTGTCATTACGTCAAAGTACTTGTATTTCTCCCCATGACACTATGGGGCCATCAGGATGGCTGAGTTGCACAGAGGGACCCTTGCCGTCTCATGCCTGCTTTGGTTGCTTTCACGCACCCTTCTCCTTCCTCCTTGGCACGCGCCCTTCCCCCTCGGGTACTCCTATTCCTATTCTGATGTCTTCTTCTTGACTTTTTGTGTACTATTTTCCATCACTAATTTTCAGGGTTAAACCAGTTCTCTTATGATTTTTTCTCTTTTTCTCTTATGATTTTCCCATTGCTGACTAACTTTGGCAATGGGCATGCTAAATAATTCATTTAATACCAGCTGAAAGAAATGTGGGCCATTGACATGTGTGTAATGGCATATGTGGTGCTGTTGTATTTAATTCATCCATCAGCTCTTTGGCAAAAGCTTGTGGTATTGCAGAGCCATTAATGAAAACAAATTCTGGTTAACATTAGCCCCCCCCCCCCCCGCCAATTTTCCATTGTTTCAATCTCTGATATATTAAGAGTTAACATTATTTATTGACCATATGAAGAACTACATTCAACCATTGATCTTGGGTTTTTTTTCTGTTACTTTAAAAATTCTCTTTATCTTTAAAGATCTGTTCACTGCTCTGCATTCCATTAGAAACATAGAACCTAGAGTCTCATTTAGATTTTTCTGCAAGCTTGGGAACTAAGCTTTTTTTTCATGTTAATATATTACATTGTGTATGTAATAACCACTCATTATAAAGCATATAATCTTACAAAGAAACACATCTTTCTTTGTCCCAACCCCTACTCTCTGACATCTTGCAGCCCCCTTCCCTGCAAGTAGAAATAGAAAATGTTGTCATGACAAATCCCCTTTTGGATCATGGGGTAAAACGTCTAGTACCATAATAATGAAACACTTTATGTGTGGGAGATGAATGATAGAAATAACAACTGTGCCACATCAGACCTCATTAAAGTCAATGAACTGTAACATGGGACTATTTGTAGTCCTGAACAGTTTCTATTGACTATTGTACTGTATTTATTATCTAAATCTTGAAAACAGCAATAAAGACAACTCCTCATTTGCTGGAAACAAAACCTCAACATAAAGCCCAGAAAAGATTCCATTGCACTTGGTTTGGAAATCCTTTTCTTTAACTGTGAAGTGCAGTTGTTTTCCAGTATGTTCTTGCAAGAGTCCCCAGTTATCTCATAAATATGGTCATTTTCCCTTCATTATAAAATTTACAATTATCGATTAATTCTTGAGTAAACTTGAAGTGCCTCATTTAAACCAAGCACAAGCTAGAACTGAACTTTCATTGAGTAACAGGAAAGAAGTTTGGACGTCAGTTTTGGCCCATTGGACGCCCTCAACAAGGCATAGGAACTCAACCAACTAAAAAAAAATGCCAATGATATAGTAATGTTGAGAATTACATTTACCATGATTCTGATGTAAGTTGCTTATATTTATTTAAAACATTTAAATGGCAATTGTTAAAATTTCCATTTTAACGTGGACAAAAATGTAGAAAGAGATAAAACAAAAGTCTTGTTCTCAATGCATTTCATGAGAAAATAAAAACATACTTTGCCAGAAGGGCATGCATAGCTGTTTAAAAATTCTAATGGGAAATATATTTTGGAATAAGTACCCCATTTTTTGTCTAAACTAGTTGCTTTAAATCTATTTGGCTACTACCCCAAGGAAGTACAGCATTTTACATTTAATCCAGTGCACACATACATATCCATTCAGTTAGCTTTAGGTGTCCTAATGTGTACACTCCTAATATTTTCACATTTATTATCCACCTAAGGATAATAAATGTTTTTTTACTATCTTCCATAAGTCACATTGTTTTATCCTCATTAATTGAACACAATTTCTGCACATATTTTACATTTCATAAGTTTAACTTGAAATCATCACCAGGAAAAACTTGCTGGTGTAAAAACTAGAAAATAAGCAGATTTATGAAAAGAATATTCATAAGATTACTTCAAGGATTTGATCTTTTTATTTGATTTTTAAAATTTCCTCAAGGAATTTGATAAAACCTTTCTAATTACTAACCTTAGGAGTCTGGTACATTATAGATATCCCTCTCCTTATTGAGATTATGATATAGCTTGGTTTAGGCTCAAAAGTAAAAATTGAGCCACTCCATTTTTATTGTTTCTAACTAAAATACCAATGAACTATTTTTACTAACAAACTATTAATTTTTATATTTTTTATTACTGGAATAACTAATTAGAATAGAATACCCTAAAACATTTCTTAGTGTGTCTCTCGTGTTTAAAAAAAAAAAAAAGAGAGAGAGAGAGAAACATACTTTTACAACTTTTCAATTGAACTCATTGCCTTTAAAATAAATAACGTATATCTGAATAACACTCTGTAGAGAGTTATGGAGCTTGGCTATTATAAACTTTAATTATTACCTATTATTTATTATGATTAACTTTCTTTTATAAAGTGACATTCCATGGAGATTAGAAACTTGAGGAAATTTGAAACAAAAACACACACATAAAAGATATTTAAAACAAACAAGTCTGTATTACATATAGTGCAGTACATGCTGATCTAAATTATCTTGGGAAATAAATCTCCTGAATAAAAAAGTTATTTCTTTTAAAAATTAACACCATATGAAATAATGTAGGCATGATCAAATTGCCCATAGGCAGTATTCCTTTAAAAGTTCATTGAGTGCTAAGTCCTATGCCAGTTGCTAGAGACACAAGGATGAGCAAGGGAATTTGTACCCCCAAGAGCTTACAGTCTGGTGGGAGAGTAGAACAAGTAATAATAGTACATTTGCCTAAGTAGCCATGTTATAAAAAGAAAAAGCAGGCCATTGAGAAAATGAAGCAGTTTGGAAAGTTGGCGCTGGTTGTGTCCAGTCTTGCAATCTACGGAGTTATGAGATCAGAAGTGAGAAGTGGCATGCTGAGTCAGAGAGCACTGAGCTTGGAATCAGGAAGCTGGTGTCTGCTGTGTGGGACCCTCAGCAGGTTGTTTTCACCTCTCTTGGCTTCAATCTTACATTTGCAGAAATATGAATCATTGAGGTACAAGCTTGTTTAATCCGGTGAACTTTTACTGCAAATGGCTGCAATTCAATATGGCATTGAACTGCTCATATAGTCGGGTATAAAGCACTATGAAGATCTGTGGGCTACGTGACCTCTTGGGTATGTTGTACTATAGACATTTTATGAGTACAGAGAAAATACATTTTAGCTAATATTGTTCTTCTACCAAGCATTTGCTGTTTAAGCCTTTTACTTCTAATTGTGGAATGAAAAGCTTTGGTCTATGTTGAAAGAATTTCAGGCATTAAGCAAACAAGCAGGTGGGGGGACTTTGGGGAAGGTTCTGAAATTAATCTGTGCCTACTTGTAAGGTTAATCTAGAATGAATGAAGGTAAACCTGTTTCAGGAAGGCTATCTCCTCTGTGCCCAGACAGGTTCCTCCTTCTTGAGAGCCATCTGCAGCTGTTGGAGACCTATTCCTGAGATTGGGTGTAGGGGAGGGACATCCTAGGCTTGCACACATTTCTCCTGTAGGCCCCCTACACCAGCACACACAGGCACACAGGACTTCAACATCTGCTTCCTGCTTCCTACTTGTCCTTTCCCTCCCTGACTACCAGCTCAGTCTCCTGCCCTTTCCCTTGCCTTATCATTTCTGTTTTTCTGCCTCCAGGTCTCTGGATAAGAGTATTTAATTTTTGGAATAGTTACTGTTATTTGTGGCATTTTTGTATCATTTCTCTTACTCTTAAAGAGTCTCTTTGCCTCTGGAGATGAAACCACTAACTAAAACAATTTAGCTTTTTATTAGGAGGTGTCAAATTGTTTAATTTGAATTTTGAAGTCTTACTACTTCAGTTGATGAATATGACAGTAATATATCTTGGAAATAGTTTATAAGCTTCAAGGAATTTATGAGAAATAAAGGAAACAGTCACTTAACTATGTAAATAGCACTTTATGGTTTTCATCCTCACAATAATCATATAAAAGGGGGTGGTTTTAGTATTATTTACCAGATCTTTAAATAGACTAAAATTAAAGAGGTTAGTTGGAAGTCAGCTCAATTTACACAGTAGTGAAAACCTTGAAGTCTCTTAACTTTGCATTCCATGTTCTTTCTTTATACTAACTTGCCCCTTTGAATATTTTAATTGGAAGGTAACATTAATTTCTCTCAATCTTATTCACACACACACTCAACTTTTCTTATTAAATACTCAAATACATTACTACTATTGATTAAATATAACAAGGTAATATAAATAATGCGGAAGAAGGCGCTAATCTTTAGTGAACTCCTAGTTTATGTTGTTATATATGTTCATTATCTTTTTCATGGAAATTCATTCAGGAACTAGTTCTCAAATGACCCATGTCAGTAGTGATCATTAGGTCATTCTCGTAATAAGATAGCACATTTCTCCCTACTCTGAGGTTTTAGATCATCTAAGCGTGATCACTCAGGAGATAAGTCTTCCCTTTGTTTCTTTTTTAAAAATCCACTTCCCTGAAATAGAACTGACATGTAAAAAACCATACATATTTAATCTATCAACTCAGCAAATTTCAGGATAAATATACATCTGTGGGATCATCACCATGATCAAGGCCCTAGACATATCCATTATCTCCCAAAGTTTCCTTCCACCCTCTATTACTACTATTTTGTGTCTAGCATAATATCTAGCTTCTTAGGAAATTTTACATATATGGAACACTGGTGTTAGCTATGGGCACTGTGCTGCATGGTAGATCTCCAGAACTTATCTTCCATAACAGTAACTACGTACCCTTTGACCATCATGTTCCCATTTCCCTCTCCTCTCAGGCCCTGGCAATAACCATTGTACTCTCTGCTTCTGTGAGTTTGACTATTTTAGATTGGACATATAAATGAGATCACACAGTATTTGTCTTTCTATATCCGGATTATTTCACTTAGTATAATGCCCTTCAGGTCTATCCATATTATTGCAAATGGCAGGAATTTTCTTCTTTTTAAAGGTTGAATAATATTCCATTGCATGTATATGTCACATTTGCTTTAACCATTCAGCTGTTGATGGACATTTAGGTTTTTTCCATATCTTTGTTATTGTGAGTAGTGCTGTGATAAACATAGGAGTTCAGGTATTTTTTTTTTTTTTTTTTTGAGATTCTGACTTCAATTTCTTTGGATAAACACCCAAAAGTGAGATTGCTGGATTGTAGGTTAGTCTCAGCTTTAATTTTGTGAAGAATCTCCATACTATTTTCCTTAGTGGCTGCACCAATTTACCTTCCCACCAACAGTACACAAGGTGTTAGGTGATGATATCTCATTGTAGTTTTGATTTTCATTCCTCTCATGGTTCAATGATGTTGAAAACATTTTCATATACCTTTTGGCCATTTGTAGGTTATCTTTGGAGAAATGTCTACATAGGTTCTTTGCCCATTTTTAATTCCGGTGGTTTCTTCTTTTGCTTTTAAATTGTAGGAATGCCTTATATTTTGGGGGTATTAACCCCCTACCAGTTATATGGTTTGCCAATATTTTCTTACATTCCATAGACTGAGTTTTTATTCTGTTGATCATTTCCTTTGCTGTGCAAAAACTTTTTAGTTTAGTTTAAATCCACTTGTTTATTTTTTGCTTTTGTTTCTTGTGCTTTTGGTGTCATAATCAAAAAATCATTGCCAAGACCAATATCAAGGAGCCTTTTCACTATGTTTTCTTCTAGGAGATTATAGTTTCTGTTCTCATGTTTAAATCTGTGATCCATTATGATTTGATTTCTTTCTTTTGTTTCTATCTACATTCTTTTTTTTTTTTTTTTAAGATTTTATTTATTTATTTGAGAGAGAGTACACGAGAGAGCACAAGCATGGGAAAGAGCACAGGGAGAATCAAACTCTCACCTGAGCAGGGAGCTCGGGAGCTCGATGTAGGACTCAATCCCAGGACCTTGGGATCATGACCAGAGCTGAAGGCAGATGCTCAACCAACTGAGCCACCCTGGAACCCTATCCACATTATTCCCTCCCCACCCCAGAATAGAGACAGCCAGAAATGTTTGTTGAAATACAAAGCAGGAGATAAAAATGAAACAAAACAAAACCCTAGCCCATTATGAGTTCTGAAACTTTTCTCAAACACTTCCTATTTAATTGTAAATGTTTATAGGTGGTAAAATATTTTATGAAGAAACGTAAAATCCTAGTAAAAAAAATCTCTTCTCTGAGTACTCAGAAAGGTTATGTTTAAGCTTACCATGACATAATAGTAGGGGTGGGAAAGAATGAATAGATTCAAGTAATAGGAATAGAATTGACCAGTTGGGGGTAATTTATCTGCTAAACCAGATAAGGGTATTCCAGACATATGCCATAACCACCGTGTGTGTGTGTGTGTGTGTGTGTGTATACATATATATATGTGTGTATATATATATATACATATATATATATATAGGAAGGCCCATATGTAAGCATGTTTACTTCTTGGCAGATATCTCACCTTAGAAAAGTCTTGTGACAGCTGGGTATGCCATTAGTAAGGTGTAGAGTGCTCCAGCCATATTAGTTTGGGACCAAAAGAATTGGCTTGGCTTAAGACACCTTACTATGATGTGATTTGATGACCCAGATGTGTCTCAGGTTAGGTTTGTTGACACAGGTCTTTAAAGCATTATCATCATGGCTAATTTTTTTCAATGCCTATCTCAGGTTGACGGTTTGCATTGTCTTTCAAGCAACAACCCTGTAACATGAAGAGCACCGAGTGTTAATGAATTTTCTTATTATAGAGTGCAATCTGGTTTTATAGCTTCTCTCCATTTTCCATAACTCATTCTTCATTTCATGAATTCTCTGCTTGTAAATTTTCACTTCCTCTGTTGCTGATAGCTTCCCATTCATATTCTCGAACTAGTTTCTTTTGCAGACTCATGGCTTTTGCTGATAGAATTCACTGAAAATTTCTGCTACAAGGATCTGGCCAAATTCAGTGAATAAGAGTCAGGTTTTAGCTTCTCTATTTGTTCTTAGAGTTCATGCCTGGCCAACACTTGATCACTCAGTTTGGAATGGAAACAGTCACTATCTTTCTCCACTATTATTAACATCAGTTTTGTCTGGGCAACATTTATCATTTGTCTTTTCTGATTTTTCATTTTCTCACTCTAGTGATCTGCCAGCTGTCTAGTGTTAAATTCATCCCATCCTATCATTTTTGTTTAAAAATGATTTTTCCCTTAAATTCACAAGCAATATCAAATTGTCTTAGAGGCACAATAGACTTTTTCAGAATTTCTATTTATTCCCTTTTAAGCAAGATCTGTATCTATGTCTTTCTGAGAGTTTTACATAATTTATTACTTCACTAAGCCTAATATAATATAATAAGACTCATTTCAGTCTTATGTTTCTTACAGTAACTGAAACATCCTCTTCTCAAATCTAGTATTTTTTTTGTAAACCTCACTGAGTTTAGATTCTTACTTTATCATAACCTAGTTCAGCTTCATTTTCTCTCTCACATATTATGAAATTCTTTGTAAAACCTTTGACTTTCAATAGGTATGTTTTGCCAATTATCTTTTCCATTTCCTTAAATTTTATTCTTTCTCAATTCTCAGTATAACAGATGTATTTCCCACAGCATTTGGTATATGTATTTTTAAGATTTATCTATTTATGTTAGAGAGAGAAAAAAAAAGAGAGTGCACACAAATGGCGGGGAGGGGCAGAGGAAGAGGGTGAGAGGAAGTCTTTAAGCAGACTCCCTGCAGAGTGCAGAGCCCAGTGTGGGTTCGATCTCAAGCCCCTGAGATCATGACCTGAGCTGAAATCAAGAGTCAGACACTCAACTGACTGAGCCACCCAGGCACCGCTGGTTTATTTCTTTAAGGCTCTGATTGAATATTTAAGACATATGTGTTCAGAAATATTCTTTGTTTCTTAATTTCTTAAAAAGATATCATTGCTTTTTTAAAATCACTTTTTCATAATTTAATACATTTTAAGTTATTTTTATGGTTTATTTCAAACTAGTTTTAAACATGAAGGCAATTTATTTTTATTGATAAATTCTACTGTTTATTTATTTATTTTTTTTTTTTTAAGACTTTATTTATTTGACAGAGATCACAAGTAGGCAAAGAAGCAGGCAGAGAGAATGGAGGAAGCAGGCTCCCTGCCAAGCAGAGAGTCCGATGCGGGACTTGATCCCAGGACTCTGGGATCATGACCTGAGCCAAAGGCAGAGACTTAACCCACTGAGCCACCCAGGCACCCCAAATTCTACTGTTTAAAAGGAACATTCTTCAGGGGAAAATGAGAAACTAATTCCAATAAGCAAATAATAATTAGAGATTTCTGAAATTTGTTATGAAAATCAGGACTAGGCTCTTCTGACATATTTTATGTGGGTGAGACAACAGTCAATCTAAGTACCTTCCACTGTAATTTTCCCTCTGGTAGTTATTAACATTTTCTCATTATTCTTGAACATTATTACATTTAAGTGTGATTTATTTCTATTGCCACTTGGGGTATAAGTTCAACCTCAGGACTCCGATATTCAGTTCTGGAAAACTCTCATCTATTATCTCTTAAACAAGGACGTCCCTATCATTTCTTCTGGGTTTTCTTATTGATATAAGTAAAATTTTGCTCCTTGACAAAAATAAATAGCTAGGTAGGTAGATGGGCAATTAGATAGAAATATAAATAGATAGATAGGGTCTTAGTCTTTTTGCACTGCTATAATAAAAACCACAGACTGGATGATTTATAAGTAGCGGAAATATATTTCTCATAGTTCTGTAGGCTGAGAAGTCGAAAATGAAGGTGGTAGCATGGTTACCTTCTGGTGAGAGCCCTCTTCCTGGTTCATAGCTAGTGTCTTCTCACTCTATCCTCACAGAGTGGAAAGGGTTAGGGGATCTTTGTGGGGTCTGTTTTATAAGGTACTAATCCCATTCATGAGGGTCCCAGCATCATGAATTAATTGCCTTCCCAAAGCCCCACCTCCTACTACCATCATTGCTGAGGGTTAGAATTTCAACATATGAATTTTGGGAGCACACAAACATTCAGAGCAGAGTAGTTAGAGAGAGAGAGAGAAAGAGAGAGATCAGTATCGGATTTGTCTCTGGGCTGCATTCTGCATCTTTTACATCAATTCGGTCTTCAACCATATCCAGGCTAGAATTTGAATATTTTGTTCTTTTTATTTTTTTTAATTTCAGTGACTATTTTTCTTTTAATTATCTTCCAGGTTTCTAAAAGTTTCTTTTGAATACATTTTTAAAAAAGATTTTATTAATTTATTTGACAGAGAGAGAGATCACAAGTAGGTAGAGAGGTAGGTAGAGGGTGGGGCGGGGGAGAAGGCTCCCCGCTGAGCAGAGAGCCTGATGCAGGGCTCCATCCCAGGACCCTGAGATCATGACCTGAGCCGAAGACAGAGGCTTAACCCACTTAGTCACCCAGGCGCCCCTCAAATACATTTTTTAAAAAAATTTATCTTTTAAATCCCTTATTCTTCAATAGATGTTACTTCTTCATTTATCTCTTAAAGTGTAATTAACATACCAAATTTTTCTGATTTTTTAAAAAGTTTTTATTTATTTGTTCATTTGATAGAGAATGTGTGTGCATGCATGCAGAGTAAGGGCCAAAGGGAGAGGGAGAGGGAAAGAATCCTAAGCAGGCGTGTTGAAAGTGGAGCTCATAACTTAGGGCTCAATCCCATGACCCTGAGATCATGACCTGAGCCCAGATCAGGAGTCAGACACTTAATGAACTGAGCCACCCAAGTGCTCCTGTCTGATGGTTTTTGAAAATTAATTTTACCTGGAAATAATTCATGATCCTATTATTGAGTATTGCCTGTCGCGGCCTTAGATTTCTTCATTTGTTTTGGAATTTTTTTTGTACCCATTATGAGTAGGAGGTATTTTCTTTCTTTTGCTATAGTTTTCTCACTATGAATGCCTTTCTTTTCTCTGTACTCACTCTTTCTTACCTAGTTCTTTTATGTTTGTTTTTACCTGACATCCTCAGCCTTCTAGACCAGGTTGGTCCTGAACTAGCATTTCTGGACTCCTGTCTCAGATTTATGTTGTAGATATCATAGAGTTAGGCACCCAACCAGCAGATGGTTACTTCATTTTCTGATCGAGAGATTATGTCTGTATTCTTCAGCCGTTAAGCCAGAGACTTGGTTTTTGTTGTTGTTGGTTTTTTTATTTGTTTGTTTGTTTTTCAGCTTGTCTTTAGCATTTCTAAGCCACTGATTCTGGTTAGAGAACTTTTGTGTATTTATTCTCTAGAAATAGTACTTGTGGCCATCATTCCTCTGTCTAGAACTAGGTTCTAGAACTAGGTTCATGGCTTTATCCCTGCTTTCCACTTTGCATTTCTGGTCCATTTCTAGCCTATGGACATACCCATTTCTTTTTTGAATACTAATTATTCTATTACATCTTATACATCCCATCCATCTTATACATAACCCGTATCGCCTCCTATGCAGACCACAGACATCGTTAAGTATATAGTGTTTACTAACTAGTTAGTTTAAGTGATTTTGTATAGAAAATAAAATCTGGTTCCTAGTCCTAAGGACATTGTAAATATCAGAATATGTCAATATATTTCTGTGCATGTATGTTTGAGTGTGTGTGTAAATAAGTATATTTTTCATACCTATTAGGGTCCTACTAAGTTTATTTGCCTATTTATGTGATTCTCCTTCTACTCTCAGTTTGGCCAAGTATATCCTGAATAGTATCCAAGAAATTTTACTCTATGAAAAAGGAAAGAAAGAAAGAAAGAAAGAAAGAAAGAAAGAAGAAAGAAATTAGTTTCTCTTATTCCAGAATACAGAGAGAATCTGAAATTCTGAATAACAGTTTTTGACTCTGCTGCAAAAATTCTCCTAACATTTTCAACCAATTTTATTATTTGATTGTTTTTAACCTCTTACAAAACACAGATGGCCAGACTAACTCTATGTAAGAGCTTGAGGGAAAACTAACTGGCCCACTGATGTTTCTGTTCTCATGACAGTGTTTCCATGTGGAAGTTGGTAGCTCAGAATCCCATTGAAAGTTGGCTGGATGCTAAGGCCTGTGCTGCTTGTCTCAAACTTTCTAGAGTTTGGAAGTCATCAGTCCAACTTAGCAGGTCGTTCTTTAAAACCAGGAGGGTCTGTATTTTCCTTGGCCTCTTTCTTCCAGCAAATATTATAAGACCTTAATTCTCATTGTGGGCTAATTATTCTTTTCTATTTGCCTGAACCATAATTCAGTGGGATCTAGTCCTACTCAAGGAAATAAAGGCAGAAATTATATAATTGAGAGCAATGGCTTAAAAGCCATGAATGCCTAGAATCTTATGTTAAGTCTGATGCATACTAGCTAGGTGGTCTTTATAGGCAATTCACTGGGGAAAAAAAAAAAGTTTTTTCCTCCCCTTTCAAAGCGAGATCATCGTAAAGATTAAATATTTACTGACTGACAATAATGAGCTAGCTCCTTAGAAAAATGAGACCTATAGCTAGTACCTAAACACTTTCCAATTAAGAATATGGTTTTAACTCCACTGGTTCTCAATTAGAGAAATTTCAATATATGTAAACTCATATGTAATAAAATGGAAATATTGTAAGGATTATTTCCTTTATGAATATATACTTTTAATTAACTGTGAACTAAATATTTTTAAAGGAATCGTGATGGACCTGACTGAAGAGGAACTATTGTCATTTGTGCTCAGTGCTTTTAATTATTAATATACTACAACCTTTAGAAAAAAAATTTTCATAAGAAACATGAAATCTCAACAGTACCAATTTGCAATTAAAGTTTTTCTTTATTGATGTTATCCAGACAGGATGATTGAAAGTTCTGAATGTTTATCGTTCTTAAGTAATGCTAGATGTTTAGACATCTGGTGTAGGTTTTATAATTAAATGAGGCTTAAGAGTTATGCTGATAGGATAATGCTGGCCTTTACAAATATCTGGTCCCTTTCTTGAGGTTGTCAGTTAAAAACAGTGATAAATTGTAGAAATTACTTACTAGCCATTTTTGAACAAGAAACAAAATATTAAAACCATGTTAAAAAAAATATTCTTTTTATTTTAGGCCCTCCAGGGAAACGAGGTAAAAGGGGCCGAAGAGGAGAATCTGGTAAGTCTCTCTTTCAGCTGCTCCTTGTCATTAATGTTTCGGTTAGATTCCTGCATCTGTTCCTCCTAATTAATGATTATATTGTCTTTCTAGAGGTTGTGCATAAGCTTGTGTGTTTAAATCTCCTCTGCTAGACCTAGAATATTTCTCATCTTCTTCTTTCCATCAAACTGTAGTTAGAAGTTTGGAAAATATTGTTAATTTTTTAATGTTTGTTAACCACTGGGACCCAATTTTGGGTTACTTACTGCATCAGGTGAAGTTTGGCCTTTCTGCTACAGTCGATGGTTTCTAGCTGCATGCAGTGTGGCCATTCGCCCACGCTTCCGTCTCCATAGAGAGCAAATTCAGGATCTTTATGAAAACATCTGCTTTGGGACACTGAGGCACATGTCTTGGAAAGCTTTATTGTTATTTTATACAAGTGGTACAATTTTGTTATGCTTTTACTCTCATTCATTTCAAAATTTGGAATTTTTATTCCTCTTGTATAACCTTAGAATTTTCGTGATGACAGCAGCCTCAGTAATCAATCCAGCATTTTCATTTTGTAGTTGAGGAAATGGAGGCCCTGGAGCAGTCAGGTGATCCGGCCAAGGGCGTGCAATAGTTTATGAGCAAATTTGACATGGGACCAATTGACCTGGTGCCCATTTCAGTTGAGTTTTTGCTTTCAGGCCAAATCACTGTATGTATCTTCCTCTTATCTTGCAAGGAAGAATTGATGGCCTGATAACATTTCACATGGTCATTGACATTTTTGTTGTTTTAGACTTTATAAAAAAAGCAAGACAGTAAGTATACACTCATTTGGATATTTGGTTTCAAAAAATTTTTTTTTATTTGAGTTTTTTCTTCACTTTAAAAAAATTTAAGGTTTGATTCTACTGTGCTAAGAAATACCATTTTCCTCTATTTTTTTAGTAAGTATTTATCAGTGTTAAAAACAAGCAATTTCTAAGTGCTAAAATAGCAGAAATACTAACCTACCAAAAAAAGCAACAGATTGATTTGCTGTGGGTTGTTGTGTTTTTGTTTTTTGTTTTTTTCTTGGTCTCATTTCCTTTTTCAGAGAAGAAAACAAAAGATGTCAAAGTAAAAGGGATTTATGAAAATTCAGTAATTTGGGCAGTATAGCTGCTTAATTCCTTTTAAGTGTTCTTAAAAGTTATCTTTAAACCTTATTTATTCTAAATAATTGGATGCTTATATAGGGATCCCTTTCACAATACAAAGTATTATATTAAAAGATGGTTTATAAATGTGTTTTAAGAAAAGAAATAATGAAATATTAGTGGAACAAAATAATCAGTGAATTGATCTTTGTCAAAGGAAATAAAAAGGATTGGGGGGGAAGGTAAACCTTTCGTACTGATGTGAAGTTTTGTAGAAAAATTAAAAAGTCAGTTCCTAACTTATTGACTACTAAAAACTTGTGTTTTAATTGAATATACAATGTGGAAATATTTCTTAGACATTGCCTGTGTTTTGATGAGGATGTACAGTTTCAAAGAAACAAATATTAGAGTTTAGTGCTTTATATATTGGCAATGCTACTGAGTGAAAAATATTCTTAGAACAAATCATGGGTAAATTTCTCATTTAACCACTTTATCAAACTCAAGAAAGTTATATATCAATTCTCTCTAACTAGGCTATCATAAATGACCAAAGATCCTACTGATTCATATTTTATCTAAATTTTTAGGTATAAGTAGGACTTAAGTCTTAAGATGAGTCTTAAGATGAACCTCAGTAATTCATAGACAGGTCTCAGGGAATCTGAACATCCATTGAAATTTCATGTAAAATTTGAAGTTCAGATAGATGTAAATACACTTTTCTGATGTGATATCAAAGTTGTCCATGACCTAATAAAAAGATTAAGAATCACTGAATTCTAAATGACTTCTTCATCTTGTATTTTGCTGATGATTATGACAATGTTTACATCTTGTGTTTAATCTTAATATTTTGTATCCTCACTAATTCATCTTCCCCTTTCTCTTCTTCTCTCCAACCCACCCCCACCCCACAGGTCCTCCTGTAAGTATATTTGCTGCATTTGGGCTTTTGTACATTAATTGGGATCAAGTACATTAAAACTTTGTTATGACATCAAAATATAGTCTATATTTCAATTAGAAAAATGTTACTGACCTTTGAAGAGTATTTAGTGTTGGGAAATTATTTTTTAAGTAAACTATTTTGCATATGTTCACGTGCAAAGCATGTTTATTAAAAAAAAAAACCTTATTTTTAATAAGATTACAAACCAGTTACTCTCCTGGGAATTTTGGAATAACTTATGAAGCTCCTGATATTAAATACTTTTCCTGGAATTCTGAGGTTTCTCTTGAAGCAAATCCCCATGCTATTTCGCACTTCTTTTTTCATCTGTTTAAACTTGTATCTGAAATATTTGCATTTGCCAGTTCACCAAATGTAGATGGCAACATGATCATGGAAATGATACCCCCTGTGGGCTTGGTACTCCCTCCTTAGGCAACACTCCCTTTGAAGTCTGTTGGAGTTTGCCTGCTTAAAGAACATGAGATGGAGTCCTTGGAGGGTTGCACTTTCTTTTTTCTTTCCTTGAGTAGGTCAGAGCTGTAGCATTCCAGACTGCTTTGCACTCACAGGAACAGATTATCTTGTCAGCTTTGAGCTAGATGTGTTTTTGAGTAATAATATCCTGGATATCTGTTGTCTGACCTCAGTGTTTGCATTGTCCACTGTACGTTTACGGTAGCAATGATCATTGGCCTTGAGATATTTGCTCATCCCGCATAGCCAGTTTGCTCCAGGGTTCAAAGACTCCACATTGGCAACGTATCTAACAGGCCAGCATGGTCTGGGGAGAGGGGCTTAGCGTATACTCGTTTACTTTATTCAGAGGAAGCATTGGCTTCCAAATATCTTTTGCAGTCTTCCTGCCACGTTCAAGGTTGGAACATAAATCATGTTAGAAGTGACTTTGCTTCTGTAACTGACTTTCAGCTCCTGCTTAATGCTAGGCAGATGGCATGGCCCAGGTCTAGGAGCCTTAGTCTTTGGCTTCCTATGCAAGCCTCTGTCTTTAAAACAGAAACAAACCATTACTACCGAGAGGAAATTCTGGAGATTACAGCCAGAATATAGTGTTCAAGGCTTTTTTTGTTGGATGTAAGTATTAGACATGCCAAGAGGTAGTTAAATCTTGCTTCTGCCATATGGTGACATTCTGGGTTCTAGTATTTCCTCTTTGGCCCTTCAAAAGTTTTCAGCCACCATACAGCCCCTCCCTTCTTGGGACTATCTAGTAGTCCAGTTTCTCTACTAAAGATTTAATTGTTCTTTCTTATTATATAGAAAAGAAATCAAACTAATATGTTTAAGCATACCTGGGAGATATTGTGGGTTCAGTTCCAGACTCCTGAAATAAAGAGATAAACACAATAAAATGAGTCAAATGAAGTTTTTGGCTTCCTAGTGCATATAAAAGTTACGTTTACACTATACTGTAGTCTCTTCAGTTGTGTAATAGCATTATGTCCAAAACAAAACAAGGTACCTGCCTTAATTAAAAAATACTTTCTTGCTAAAAATGCTAACCATCATCTGATATTTCAGTGAGTCACAATAACTAATCACAGATCTCCATAACAAATATAATAATAATTAAAAAGTTTGAAATATTGTGAAAATTGCCAAAATGTGACACGGAGACAAAAAGTGAGCAAATGCTATTAGACAAATGGTTTCTGTGGACTTATTTCATGCAGGATTGCTACAAACCTTCAATTTATAATAAAAAAAAAACCTATAGTCCTGTGAAGCTCGATAATGTGAAATGTAATACACATGTAATACACATGTCTGTATATGGCAAGTAATATTCTAGGCACTCCACACATATACTTTCATTTTATCTCACATAAATCCTGATGTTACCATTCCCAATGCTCAGTGAAGGCAATACTCACAGAAGTTAATTATCAATGGTTGCACATTTAGAGAGGGTTTATAATTAGATGTGTCTGGTTTTAAACCCTTTCCACTTACCACATTATCCCTATCCCTTATGAGATATGAGTATGTTACAACATGGATCGCTGTCACACAAGTTTGTCAGGCTATGGTCAAATCATATTCCTTGAAATAAGTAATTATATGTATTAATATCATGTCCAAGAAATGTAAAGGTGTTGCTCTATAAAATGAGCATTCAGCCTGTCGCATTTTGATGGCATTTTGAAGAAGGTATACTGTGTTTCAAAACTGCATGAAATCCAAGAAATAAGGTATAATTATAAGTTTTAATAATAGTTGAGTTTATAATTTATAATTTTAATAATTCAATAAATAATTAAATCAATAATTTAATAATAAATGGGTTAATAATACTGACTAAAAGATAATTGATGCCATGTTTAGAAAGATGAAAAACCATTGATTGCAAAAAAGAGAAAAAGTATCTATTGATCATTCTCTCTTTACTCATAAAATGGAGTCTTCTAGTACTTGGGACCCCATATCATGGGAACACTTATGGGTGAAATGCCTTAAAATGAAATCCTCTTGAGCCTTTAATTTCTAAACACTTATGATTTTCAAGAAGGATTAGTGTTTTATCAAATTTTACTTTATAGTTATAAAATATTTCCATTATATTTCTTGCATCTGAATAAAAATAAATGAACAGTGACAACATTATGGTTAAATAGGTTTACCAATGATATATTTATTGAGGTGTAATATCTAATTGTTGACAATTGTAATTTGAAGTGACCATACTCATCCTAGTTTTAGCAACATTTAATTTTATGTGTATTTTTTCTCTCGTTCCATTTTTTTTTCATGAACTGAAATCTGAAAGTTTCTGTATTTTTATTTTTAGAGGAATTTTTTCCCCTAATTTTGCATTTAAAAATATATTTTTATATATTTTTTATATAATAAAATTATATAAAATTTTATATAATAAAATTTCTTATTCTTCACAAATAAGAAATTGGATGAAATATCAAAGCTTATGCTCCCATTTTAATGACAGTTGCCCTTGCTTCCATCCTTTAAATTCAGTGTAAAGCACAAGGTGGTCTGAGAATTTCGATAGTCTTGCTTTTGGTGAGGAATCTATGGCACAGAGCCTGTGCCAGACCCCTTGGCAACAGTAAATTCCTCGAGCTCCTTCTAGCCATGAGCTTCTGTGGTCCCATGGTTTCACATGTACAGAAAGATTATGAAGTGTAACCTGGTGTCTTGTTGTGTATTTTCTTGCCATTCACATTCATTTGTTGTGAAATGTGCTCAGTAGGTACAAAACAGCATTCGCACACTTAGGAAACAAACAAATAAAAGATTGATTGGTCTGAAGGACAGTATCAGATCTTCTGCCACTAAGAGTCACCTTTTTCATTGCCCTTCTGAAGTAATACCCTGACATAGAATTAAAAAAAAATTAAAAAGCATAATGATAGAATTTAATGTAGCAACTTTCCATTTACACCTTCATTTGATGTATTTTGGAAAACTTAGGTACGTTACACTAGAATTATGTCTGGCTAAAGTGATTATTCTCTGTCAGTTTCTATGTCTTGCATATTGAGATAATTTATAATTTAAATCTTGAAATACAACTTGATTTTGATCCCACATATCAATTTACTCTTTAGGAAGGAGCTATTCAGCTTAAAACTCAGTTACCCTCTTTGACAAAAAGATATCACTATCATAAGAGTCTCTATTATAGAAGGCTCCAGTGGAGTAATCTTACGATAATGTAATTTACTTTTACATGGATATCAGGAACTTTTTTCTATTTTCTTTTTCATAAAGGTAACATGTATTCAAACGTTGCTCAAAAGGAATCCATGAAAGTGCTTTGACTGCCTAGCTTGGGTATCATGAATATATTTGCTAGAAGGATTTGCCTGACCGTTGTGTTACCTGATTGCACACAGCATGAATTGTACCTTCTATTTTGGGTGTCTTAAAAATACATTCATGTTTCAATAAGAAGCAAACAGTAAGATTAAAATTTACAAAGTGACTTCAAGAGTTTTCAAATGTAGCAAATTTTGCACTATTTTGTACTGTTTTTTGAGTCAGTGGAGGATGTGGTTTCTCTGTCCTTTTGTCCCCAAAGGAAGTGCTATTCTAATATTCATAGGTAGCAGATTCAATCGAGTCCTATAAGTGTAGCCAGAAAAGAGTCAGGAGACCTGTTTTAACTGGCTTTTTATTTGCATCAGTCTATCAAGCCGTATAATTGTTCTTGACTGACAGAGATATGATGTTATTGTTGGTAGCGTAGAACCCTCTGAGGTGTGAAATATGAGGCTCTCGTGCAGCCTGTTTTGTCCCATCTACCTTCAGCAATTGTCAACTCCATTTGAAGCCCAGAATCTTGTTGACAGATGAATGAAGCAGACTTAGCCAAGGTAAGCTTACAATGCTATTTCTGCCAAAATGGTAGATGAATTAGGAAAAGAAATTTCTGAGGAAATTTTAGATGGAAAAACTCTGATATCTTTACTTCATACTGAAAAAGCAATATGACTTTTAAGTCAATAGTAAATCTTTTCCAGATACACTAATAATTGCAGTTTGTGGTAATCTTCCATCGACATGTCACTTTACAGACCAATTTTCATACCAGCCTCATGATGTAGAGATTTATTATATCCATTTTACAGACTGAGAAACTGAGTGTTGGGCTGGGTAAGTAATTTTGATCAAGCACTCACATTTAGCAGGAAGCAAAACCAAAATTTGAACCCATGTCATCTCTATCTCTCTTAAGCCCATTTCTCCCATTCCCATATCTCTATAAGATGTTTTTCAGGCAAGTAAGGTTTAAGGTTTACCACTTTCTTTGCAAATACCTTCTTTGTTTTTTCTTATCCTACCCTCTCTTATTTACAGTTCCTATTAAGTTTTCTTAGTTACCTATAGATCTCCCATCTTCCATGTGCTCTTTCATACAGCTGGTTACTCAAGACAAGCTTATAAATTATCTAATTCACATCTAATGTGTGATGATAAGAGCTTTTCCTCTGCATCAAGAAAATTAAATAAAAAATTGTCTTAGAGTATTTCAGTAAATGTTCCTTTAATTTCTTCTTTGTTATATTCCTGTTTAATTATTAGCATATTTTAATTTCTTTTTGGGCTCAAAGAGTATGCTTTCGGGTGTGTAGTGGCTTATTTTTTCTATAATAATGGGCATTATTGTTGATAGAGCAAACCATTTATCTTACAGGAAGCAGAATCACGGTAATATACTAGGATGGCTAGATAAAATTCAGATACAGTCACCATAACAAACCAAAGAAACAGACAAAACAAGCCTGGAGAATTAATTTGCATCTAAGGCTGTTTGGGGACAGGGCTATAATAGAATGACCATAGGCTGTCACAGATGGGTAGTTCATTTTGGGACACTGAACACAGGTTTGTCTCTTGGAACAAAAGGTAGAAAAAGTGGATATAACTATAATTCTTACATAGAATAGATTCCCTAGTGTCTTTTTATGTCTTCTGTTTTGAGTGATTCAAGTTGCCATTTTTGAAGAGGGAAATGTGTTTAGTGGCAATTTATTTCAATGTTCCTTCTCATATTGTTTATGTAGATTTAGTGCCAGATTAAGCAGAACTTTGGAATGTTTGAAAAGGGAAAGATAATGGGAAAAGACCCACAAATTGAGGCAAATGAGGGTATTTAAAAAGGGGGGGAGAGGAGGAACTAGACATACAAAAATATTGACAATGTTTTTCTTTGCAACATTATTTTTTCTACTGATCTATTTCTAGATGCCATCTGTTTTAGAATAACTGTAGCTATTATAACAGACAGACCCTGAGATGTTAGTAGTTTACCACAATATACATTTATTTCTTATACATGATGAGGGATTATCTTTCAAGGACCCAGAGTGATGGAGACTATCTTTCATCCGAGTGTTCTAAAGTTACACTGAGCATAGATATGCAGCCATCAGATAAGAAAAATAAGGAAAGAGAGTTAAAGGTTAGATAGAAGAATTTTTTTTGGCCAGCACTTGAAGTTCAGGGTTTTATGGTTTATATCACTTTTGACCACATTCCTTTGGTAAGAGTCAACTTCCATTTTCACATATAACTGCAAGAGAGAACAAGAAATGTAGCTGTGTGCTCAGAAGAAAAGGTAAACACATTTGGTAACAGCCAATCTCTGCTGCCCTGTCTGGAAATAATTCCTTAAGAAATATGGGGAAAAAAAAAAAAGGAATATGAAACGCCAGAAATCCTCAGAGAGATTTACATAGGTATGCCAGTTGGGTAATAATGTAACCTCTGTCTTACTGTTACATTTTAGAGAAGAAAAACATTCTTCAAAACTATTATCACTAGAATGGGGCACCTGGGTGGTTCAGTTGGTTAAGCATCCATCTCTTGGTTTTGGCTCAGGTCATGACCTTGGGGTAATGGGATTGAGCACTGTGTCAGGCTCTACATTCTGTGAGGAGTCGGCTTGAGATATTTTTCCCCCTCTCTTTCTCTCCCCCTCTGCTCCTCCCCCTACTTGAACTCTCTCTCTCAAATAAATAAAGAAATAAATATAATCTTAAAAGAAATATTACTAGAATTTTTGGGCAGGGAATAAAAGTTAAAAGGAAGAGGTTTTTGGTTTTTTTTTTAAATTGGGAATTGGTTTATAAGAAGAGTAGGGTTTTAATGCCAGGTCATGAGCCCCAGTCCTGCCCAGGTTACTTTGTAACATCATTGATAAGGAGGGCTTTTTAACTTTAAGCATCATCAGACTCTGTTATGGCTTCCTCTTTCTTCTCTCTACTGTCTCTTGTGCCACTGAGTGACTTCATTACCTTTGCTACAACAGTATTGGGTTTAGGCTAACCTACTCAACAAGGAACAATTCTGATTATCTATCTTGTTTCAAACTCCCAGTTGTTTCAGGTGAAAGCTTAATGTTTAGTAATACTTTTATGAAAAAAATGACTAACACTTTTATTTTTTTTTTAATTTTTACTTTTTTAAGGGCTGATTGTGTTTTTTGGGGGAGGCTCATGTCCTAAGTGTGTGTACATGAGTGCCTTCCACCAAAGTCACCCCCAAAGTCCCAACTGTACAGCCAAAGCCTCCATCTGTGACTAATGCTTTTAATGCGGCTCTTAGAAGGTTTGAAAAGTAAGCAACTGTCACTCTTTGGTGGGAAACAGATGATTAAAACCAAAGAGAGTTTAGACATGCATCCTCACTCTCCCAGAGATACTTGATAGATGAAATAAGAAAGAGTTAAAAGGGTGTTTCTTTTTAGATTAAAAAATAAAAAACAGAACAGGTAGGACTAACACAGTCAGAATTACTAATAAGCAACCTCTCAGTTTTAAAGTTTTTCCTGTCGGTTGCTCATCAGACACCTGCAAACCTTTTAAGTAGCCAGTCTACAAACAAATGGGGTGTCACAGCACTCTTCCCTGTTTGACTTCCTTGTGATCAAATATTTAGTTATGTTGCTGAATTCCTAAGACTCTCTGCCTATGCAAGCCTGCAAATAAAAAGCTTCTGGGACAAGGGAAGATAATTATATGACTTCCCAATTGTGGATTTGTGGGCAATAACTAGCCTGGTCAAGAAAGTCACTCTAAAATTAAGTGCTGTTAGAAAGCAGTTTGGAATCATTTTGAATGTCAGCATTTTGAACAAGGTCAACAAGTAATTGAAGGGTACATCATTGTTTCCTCGTGAATTTCTATGTACTCAATAATCTTTGTGGAGCATGTGATTACAAAGACATCCTCAATGTTCCCGTTCTTCTAAACTAGCTACTTAAAATGCTGCAATTTCCTCTTGTAAAAGGGTGGCTTCTGCTTCATTTCTGATGATAGGGACACCATGAATTTGGCTTACATTTGGCCTAAATTGACTAAGTGACCTGTTTGATCAGAATGGAGTCCTAGACTATAATATAGAAAGAATTCCCCCATCTAAATGTTAAATGAACCTTAGTTCTAGCTTTGGTGTAATTGAAAGTCAAGCCTTGAACCTAAAGTATCTTAGGTTACCTAAATGTTCATATGATTTAAAAAAAATCATTCTGAATGATATTTTTAATGCCTTTTTTATTTTCACAAGTCCACATGCTTTCTTGAGATTTGCTTAGAGTTAAATAAAATAACGCTTTTTTCTCATTTTCTTACTTGTTAATAATTTCAGTCTCAGAAATACATATACATCTCTAGCTTTTATTTCTGTAGAATTTTTTTTATTAGAAAGTATGTCTTTATGGTCAAGGAAATGAATAAAGTATAGAATCATAGGATATAGGGTCAGGAGATACTTTAAAGGGTTATTAATAATTAGCTAATACAGTTATTCAAATATAGTGCCATTTATCACTGATTCATTCATCAAACTCATATTGAGTACCTAATTTATGCCATACCCTCTGCTGTATATGGTGGTGATAAAATAGAAGATAAGATGAAGTCTTCAAGGAAACTAAGAGTCTAGTGGAAGCAAAACATACAAAAATATAGCAATATTATGTGAGAAGTATGCTCGGTTATGTCCAGGTACAAAAGGAGAACAATAGAAGGGTAAATAACCCAGATTTGGGTGGGGGATGGGATCAGGGATACCTCTGGATTTATGATAAGTCAAGGAATTATTGACATGAAAAACTTAAGTAATGCAATGTTTTCAGGAAGGCTAGCATTTTTGAAGGCTTTGAGGTATGAGACAGAATGGTATTAGGGAAAGCTGCATTTTAAATAGTTTGAAGTGTAAAGTTCAGGGCCATAAATCAAGAGAGCAGAAATTGGAGTGGATAAGTCTGCAAAGGACCATGCAGGCATGCTAAGTCATTACCCTGAGAGTGTACAAAGTCTGAAAGATGTAAGAAGTAGGGAGACATGGTCAGATGAATATTTTAGGAAAATTTTTCTTGCTAAAGGACAGAAGGACAAAAGGGAAGTGAGAGATGATTAAGGTACTGTTGCAATTCCTTAGGTGAGAACTGTAATGGCTTGGAGAGAAGTAGAGATTGGGATAGATTCAGGTGCTATTAATGAGGTAGAAAAGGCAGAAATTTGTGACTAGTTGTAAGGGTGAAGAAGAGAGAGAAGTGGGGGTGATTCTCAGGCCTTGCTCTGAGTAATAATAGTGCAGGCCACTGGGACAAGGAATAAAGAAGGCAGAAGAGGTTTTGTCTAATGGAGATGCATATTGGACATTCAAACAGAAGCATCCAGTTGCCAGTTGGCTATGTTGTCATTCCACTCAGGGGAAAGGTTTGAGCTGGAGTGTAAGCTTGGGAATAATGAAAGTAGAGCTGGTTATTGAAGTGATTGAAGTTATCAAGCTAGTCAGCTCATGAAGACAAGACCCTCCCCTATTCCCTTTTAGAGTTTGTCCCTTAAGAAGTAGGTGGAAAAATGAGAACCCTTAAAGAAGACTGAGATGAAGACTTAGGGAGGTGGAGGGAGAATCAGGACATACTAGAGTCAAGGGAGACAAGGGAAAAGTCTTAAATTGAAGAGAGTGGTGAACAGTGTTAGATAATGCAAACTAGTAAATGGGATGAAGATTGAAAAGTGTGCACTGTGTTTACCAATACAGAAAGCCTTGGTGCTGTTTTTCAGAGCACCCCCAAGCACATTAATTAACATCACTTTGTTCCCTGACTGTGGTCTATACCTATCAGCCATTTTGCCCAGAGTGGGTAGAACAGATGTAATACAAATCAACCACAACTGGAAAACTCATGTATCCTCAGGACAGCACATTTTATTAAAATGTCTCTTTTGATTATTCCCACAGTGGGAAATAAGTATAGCTTTTGGATGTAAGATATACGCAGTGCCAAATTGTAACTCACAGCTTATGAGTACAAAGGAAGGTCTCTCATTCAGTTTCTCCCTCCATCCGTCCTATCCTTCTTTTGTTCCTTAAATTATTTTTTTTAAGATTTTATTTATTTATTTGAGAGAGAGAGAGTGAGAGTGAGGGAGTGAGCACAAGCAGGCAGAGGGAGAAGCAGTCTCCCCGTTGAGCAGAGAGCCAGATGCCAGGCTCCATCCCAGGACCCTGCGATCATGACCTACGTGAGCCAAAGGCAGGCTTCACCAACTGAACCACCCAGGCACCCATCCTTAAATTATTTTAAAAATATAGTCCTGTCTCAGACAGCTTTTAATTTGGTTGAAGAGAATGGTCTGCACTGTTTACTATTTATTAACCCTACAAGTCACTTTATACTTAAATGCCAAGTGAATGAGCCAGATAATCACAACACTAATTCTGAATGAGAAAATTCTATTAAGCATATGAATGGCTAGGAAAATTGGAACTTGAGCTGAGATCTGAAAGATGGGAAATAATTAGGTTAGTGAAGAAGGAGAAGGTGACCTAAGAGGTGGAAATGAGCCATTGGAGAGGCCAAGGTGTCTGGAGTCGATAGCTCTTGATAGAAGTAGTAGAGGATATTCTGGAATGCTTGGTCAGTTTTCCACATGGAGAGCCTTGAATGCCAGACTTAGCAGGATATGGATCTTCAATTTTAATTAAAAAAAAAAAAAAAAAAAAAGCAATGGGCAGTTGGTAAGCAATAAATGAAAGCCTATTTAGAATGATTGATCTGAGAGTAATTTGTAGGTAGCTACTGGAGGAAACGTGAAGAAAACCTAAGATAGGCTTCAACTGAAAAAACTTACCTAAGAAGAGTGATAGGATTTATAGAATGAATATGAGGAGTGAACCAGAGGATAAGTGAAGGATGATTCTACAGTGGGGACAAATGGTACACCATGGGAGCAGCAGCTCAAAAAAGGAGTATTTTATGGAGGAAAAATTTGTCATTGTTGAGATTTTGGGTTTGAGTTATTGGTAAGATACCCAAATGGAGATAGTTATGATTTTAGAAGATATTAAACTTTTCTCTCTGTGACCAAAAATGATTATTCATTTGGCTGTATTCTCTCTACCTTGTATTGCTGGCATGGTTGAGGTACAAAATGGCAAACAATATGAGGGCTGAAAAGAATCCACTGCGTTTTCCAGTGAAAATGGGTTTGGTGACTGTATCAGTCAAAGTTCTCCAGAGAAACAGAGCTAATAGGATATCTATCAGAGAGAGATTTACTTTAGGAATTTGGTCACATAACTGTGGGAGGTGGTAAGTCTGAAATCTGTAGGGCAGGCCAGCAGAGTAGAAACTGAGACAGGGTTTCTGTGTTATAGTCTTGAGGCAAAATTCCTTCTTCCCTGGGAAGCCCCAGTTTTTGCTCTTAAGGCCCTCAGCTGATTGGACAAAGCCCACCCATATAATCAAGGACAATTTGCTTAACTCAGAGTCAATTGATTATAAATGTCAATCATATCTCTAAAACAGCTTCATAGTAACATCTAGACTAGAGTTTGACCAAACGACCAGGCACCATAGCCTAGCTACACTGACACAAACTTAACCATGGTAGTGATGTTTTCAAATAAGCTCCTTTTCAAGCCATACTTTTTCAGATCCCTGCTGAATATGCCGTGTACCTTCACACGTGTCCTTTATCTCTGTCTTCTCCCTTCTTTGTAAATCCTTCCTCCTCCCTTCTTTGTTCCTTGAGTTAATTGAGCTTTTATAGTCCATATGCATAGCCTTATAATTTTGCCTGTGATATGTAAAAATATATGCATCCTTCATTTGAAAACATTCTTGGCTAATTATTTTGCAATACATTTAATTGGAAGTTAGTGGTCAAAAGCCCTTTCATATAGATCATTTGATGCTACAGCCCTGTGAAGTAGACAGGACTGCTAGTATTGCTCTGTTTTACTCGTCAACTTGAAATGGGGCTCAGAGACAGGGAGTGGCATACTTGTGACACGTGGCCCATAAGTGTCATGTGGACAGCACAAAGCATTGGAATGTGTATATTTGATGTTCCTGTTGCAAATAAATACAGACCCACAACATTTTTAGAGAAAGACAAGAGGAGAGTCTCTTCTCCTTGACACATTTGAAGATGCAAGATTTCTGGAAAACTGGCATTTGGAACCTACATAAAAGAGAGTTTGGTAGTAGCGTTTCTGCTGCCCAGAGACCATCCAGATTGAGGAAAAGGACAAAAATGTTGCAGCTGGGGATGGCCAGGCACTGAGGTGAATCAGAAGGTCTGAGGGAGGCAGCCTGGGCTGCAGACCAAGCTAGAGATCCAAGGAGCTCGCTCTTCCTAATCACCGCCCCACTGTGCTCTCCCTTCCTCTTAGCTTTTGACCTGTCACCTCTTACTGTGTCCTGTGGAAGAATAGAAACAGGAACACTAGCACATCTATACAAAGTGGCTGAATCACCACTTCCTTTTCTTAATAAACAAATGAAATCCATATTTGTGTAGCTAACCCACAGAAAAAGAAGGAGAATGTTTGGCAGGCACAGTAGAAACTCAATCTGGAAACTACAAATTTAAAAAACAATTATTTTACATTTCATATCACAAACTTCCTTTTGGAGGCTTCTGTTAGCTGCATCTATGTTATGATATTCTTCTGGGAGTAGAAATATAAGCACTCCAGAGCTTTGTGCCGCCCAGAGCTTTGGATTTTATAGGACACATGAAAGCATACTTTAGTCCTGTACTGCAGACACGGTCTTTTGTTCTGATATATAATTTCACTCAACAGTAGTAGACACACGTACTTTGTCTCTTGTTTTGCAGTTTTGGGAACAATTTCAACTTGCTCCCTTCCAGAGCACATTATTAACAACCAATTGGCATGAGTTTCAGGCTTTTTCACAGGTGAGAGTGAAAATGGAAAGAGTGGATTACAGAGTTCTCTGCAGGCACCCCGAATAATTTATCGCCTTTCTGTTATAATGACCCAATGTATGTATCTTTCGCCATATGTAGCCTTCTATTTAGACATCCAATCAATGGTAAAGAATAAGAACGGGTTTTTAAAAACCATCCCTTGGAGTGGAACTAATCAGCTTGTGGTTTCCTTTCAGGTAGTCTGACCATTCTCCAATATGCCCTGTATATCCCCAGATAGGAAATGATCTGAATTCCTACTTCCAGTTGTGTGGGTTATTTATCCTGATGCCCCCCTCCATTTCCGCCCAACCCTCTACTTTGCATATTAAAGTTAAGCCTCTAACCATTGAATTCTCATGTCTGACAGCAAAGTGGATCTGGCATGGCCATTACATAAAACTTACTTTGTACATTATACAGCATGAATTGAAAAGAAGCGATTTTTGAATTCTTTGTATTGTTTTCCAGTTTGAAAGTTGTGCAAAGGATGAGGATTTATTCCTTTGCCCGACTAGATCCCCTGGGTTTTATTTGTTAAAAATGTTATTTTCTCATAGGCATTACCTCTCCTGTTTAGAGGGAGGGAAAAATCTTAATCTTTAGTTTGGCGGTATGAATAGACTTTAGGAAGAGAGACTTTGCAGAACATAAACTGATGACAATTTCAGGTCATTGGAACATTTTGAACAAAATGGAAGATTGCTTGACCTCATATCAAATATCATAATTTGTAAGAATCTCACTGCAAGAATTGTACATTCTCTGTAATATGAAGTTTCCAATGTGTATATATTTAATCAAAACCATAAGGCAAATGAATTTGGATTGAGACACTCCTATTTGTCACTGTGAGGAGGGGGATGTTTTTATTTTGTCATTGAAGAATAGGCAATTTGTTTCATTTTTAGAACTTCCAGTACTTTCTGGAAACTCTAGGAACTAAAGCACCTTGCTCATCTTCTAGACTTCTGTTCTGTTAAAAATAGAGTAAATAAGAATGCCTTCATTCATTGTAAATTATTAGTGAAAATTGACCTGTCTTATTTCTCTATAGAAGCAGGAATTCAGTCTATTACCCTAAAGTACAGTGATTGCTAAGATGTCACCTACTTTAGTACTTTCAGTGATTTATAATACCCTTGTTGTATTGTAAATTAGATGCCATGAACAATATAAGCATTCTTTTTTAGGAAATGTTTTGATAACATTCAAAGTGGACAGTTCATATGAGAATGTTTTTTTTTTTTTGGGCATTGGAAGTCAGCATCATTTTAAGTGTGGAACATTTCTTTGCTACATCTTGCTTTTGCTTGCTGAAAGTAGCTATAGGTGGCTTGGTCTTAAAATCACATGATCAGTCTCTTAAAAATGACATCTTTTGTCACATATTTGTTCTCATCTTGTCTCACTCTGTGCTAGCTAGCCTTTTAAATGCATTAGGATACCAAGAATGGTATCTAAATAGATTCCTAAATTATAGATCTTCAAACTTCTGACTTTTAAACTATAACCAAAATTAGCTAAATGTGGTTTGGCATGATCCATTAAGGGCATCATATGAAGCCCAGAAATAAGAATACATCCACTTATATAAGACTGACTCCTTGTCTAACATCCCAATATATACATTATGGGACACTAAAGCCCCATAATAGAGTATTAAGTGCTAATATTCATATTTATGGGCTTTTAATTTCTTTGTAACAAATTGAAAAATGGTATGTCTGTAGTGATTGACCAAGATATCCACTCTTTATTCAGAATGTCTTGTAGCTCAGACTTTTCTGTTAAGTGGAAAAAAAACTTTTTTTTAGAAGAGAGATCTTCTTTTGATATTTTTATCTTCAAACATGGAAAGTTTCCGAGTGCATAAAATATAAAAATTATAGACTTCTAGCTGGTGGAAACCCCAGAGAGTATGTCCAAGTTTCCTCTTCACTTTTTAAATTAGAGAACAAAAAATGGCCCCAAGCAGGTATTTGAAGGAAGACATCATCTCACTGACACAGATCTATTCTGCAGTGATGGAAATGGCTGTGTGAATATTGACATACAGTATATTCTATCTAAATTAATTCAGTTTTCAGGGAATATCTTCTAAAATGCTCCATATTTTAATAAGTTCAATTCATCAAAGTCATCATGTCACATCTGTTACAAAGATTCGTCTCTTGCTGAACACTAGCCAAATAATTTTCCAGAAATGACATTTTTCACAGTTTATTGTGTTCTCATCATCACGGCACAAGCCACATCAAGTGTATTTCTTGCTTAAGATGAATTAGTCATGTGCATTCTGTTTCTGCACATGGAGGTTTCAGTTTCTTAAGAAAAATAAGGGCTTTTAGGTAATAATGTCTTTCAGGTTTTAATCAGCCATAAACTTTGACATTCTTGTTTTTTAAATGCTTGCATAGTTAAGAAATAGAATAACACCATGAAGGAAATTTATTTCCTACATTTAAGTAGTATTATTCCTTAATTACTTGACTTAAATGTTATGTTTTACCCCAATTTCAATGAAAATAGGTTAAGAGAAAGTTTGGAAATCTATTTATTATTGAATTGAGTTAAGATATTTGAATGACTTGGCATTTTTTATAAACTTTGATTGCTCTTTTGGATTCAAATCTTATTTAGACGTGGTTAGTATTTATACAAGTGAAAATAAAAAAATTTATTATGAAATGACATAAGATGGAATGATATGTATTTTTTGATGTAAAGGATATTGTTGCCAAACAGATTCATTTCTTTTTCTATAGAGGTTAGATCAAAATATAATTCTATAGCATTACTGAATGGGATTACTATTTCTCACCATTCTTTCCCTACTATGGGCTCTTCATGAAAAGGACATGTTGAAAAGAAGAATTTAGAAAACTGGGAAATTTCTACACCAGGAAATAAGCAGGTTAAATTCTATCCTTTAGGATCAGAAAGCAAAAAGTTTTCAGATTTATTGGTTTCTTCAAAAAATTAGAAATCTTAATAATGGTTTGGTTGAATTTCTCAATTTCTTTCTTCTTATTGGGATGGCTCTTGTTGTTCCTGCCTGCAGTCTCAACATAACTGTACAGATAAGGGGCCCAGATTCCACTGTACTACAGATTGCGCATGTGGGAATATACACGGAGCTAAAGGAACCTGGAACTGCGCTCCACCTGCCCTCTGACATTGGTGAAAAATCCTCCCTCCGCTTAACGACAGAACCAGGTCCCTTGACTTCCGTTGTGAATAAGAACAATGCTATGTAACTCTGATTTCCTAGTTCATGCTTCATACACCTATACATTATGTGTGTGTGTGTGTGTGTGTGTGCACGCGCACGCGCGCCCATACACATGTAAACCGACTGAAAGTTCTCCCTGAACTCTCTTTTCAATGAGAAAAAAATGGCTGAGGTTTGCAGTTTGTCAAAAGCTTTGAAAAGATTGCTTTAGCAGACTTTATTTCTGGAGACTTGTACTGCCTTTCCACTCTTTTAGGAAGGACCTGTTGGGATAGCCTAATTTACTTCGTACACACTAATTATTAATACAAATGTCTACCTTGGCCTACTTCCTTTCATTTATACAAATTCAGGGATGGTCAGTCAGCCATGCTCCAGGCAGAACATAGAACCATTCATGCACAGGACCTTGTGCTTTATTCTCTTCCCAGTAGGCTCTGAGCATGCTGTGGCTACAGCCCACAGAGCACTATCTTTTATCCCTAGGCAGTTATTTAGAATCATTCAGAAAGAACCTGCCGAGCCTCATCAATAGAGGTAATTTAGCCAGTGGCTCTAAAAATGCTAAGTTACATTCCCTGTCTCAACTGAGAACATCTATATTACAGAAGAAATGAAGTGTATTCAATATACTCTCGAAGACTGCATTACAGTATCTAATTCAGTCCCCGCATCACCAACTGCACAACCATAGAATGTTAAATTAAGGTGGCTTATTTTTTAATACAATCAATTTTATTGCAGTGACAAGAGAGCACTATAACTAGTTTTTATAACTGGAGCCTTTGTCACAAGGCCTTTCAGTTGTGTGGGAAGAAAAAGCCCAGTAAAGTATGGGAATCTGAAGATGTATTCACTTCTCAGTTGTCTGTGACTGTGGATTCTCTGTTGAAGAGTCCATGCCATATTTTTCCTTGTTTTTGTTTTTGTTTTTGTTTTTTTTCCTGGCACCACCACAGTGCCTAGAATTTAGTAGGTTGGTTGAATGAAAATTCATATAAAGATGAATTTTTTAAACCGAATATTTATTGTTTACCTTCCACTGTCCAAGGTGCAGTAGAGCATAAGAAAAAAAGCATAGGCTTTGGAATCTGAATTTATATCTAAGTATTTCTACTTAATAGTATCTCAGTATTTCTACTTAATAGTTGCATGATCCTGGGTAAATCACTCAAGCTCTTTTTGTCTCAGTTTCCACAACTGTAAAATGGGCTAATAATGGCATCCACTAGTGTGTACAAAGGAAACAGCCCAGTGCCTGGTATGTTGTAATAGCATGGTTAAGTGTTAGCTCTTCAAGGAGCACACCACTTAATAGGGGAGAGAAGATGCCAAACGATATAATTTTAGGCAGAATGTAATATCATAAAGGAATTAAGAAAACAATCTGTGGATATTAAGAAATAAATTTCCCATCTGCTGTGGGAAATCAGGCAAATCTTTATGACAGCCTTAAAGTCTGTATAGGGTTTGTTTTTCTTTTTTCTTTTTTCCTTTTTTTGGGGGGCAGGTTATGTTTCAAGTTTTTATTTAGATTCTAGTCAGTTAATATCTAGTGTAATATTGGATGGGATTTTGACAAGGAATGGACAGCGGGCATGGAAGGCTGAAGAGATAACCAGGCAAGGATGTGCTAGACATCAGGAGCCTGGAGGATTGCAGGGAGGTCATGAGGGCTAAAGGTCTCTTTAGAGACTGAGCCACAGGTTTTGACTTGCAGGTCCAACTGAGCCTCGGTTTGGTCAAAATAAGATGTCATTCCCTTTGATAGAGTAAAAGTGAAGTTTTAAACTTCAGTCAGTCCATCCTGCTGGGAGTGCCTGAGTGCTCTAAGAGCTATATTTCTTTCTCCAGCATTTCCAGTGCCTCATTTGCATAGATGCCGTAACCCTTAAAGTTTTGTGACTTGGTTGGTAAAGTTTATTTATCCTTGTTACAGAAAATGTAGGAAATGGGTGATCCATATAAATTTTAGAGTAGCTTGTCATGAATAATGTCTAAAGACACTCAGAATTGTAAGGAAATCTTGAGTACTTCAGGCAAATATTTTGTGTAATTACTCAATACTTCAATGATTTTTGAGTCCTTATTGAATAAATATAGATAACATCTTTATTATTGTTAGACTTTGTTTTTGAGACTATATTCCTACAACTAAGTCTAAAGAAATAGATAAAATAACTAAAATAAAATAACAGCATGTTTCAAGAAACTGTTAAAACAGTTCTGGTAAAACCTATAACCACAGATCAACACATCATACGTTCTACTAATTTACAAAAGCATTTGTGCAATTGAACATATTAAATAGAGTTCAGAGAGTGGTATGTCACAAAAGTAATGTGGAAGAACAAAATATTTATATCTAACAGAGATATGGAGACTACTACCTACACACCTCCCATATCCTCACTTTCCTTCTTGATACATGACATGTCATAGTGTGTCATTTTAATCACTCCTTGCATACACCTGCAAATGCTCTTCTTCCTCTCTCTTGCCTAGCCTGGGGAAACCCAAGCCTGGCAAAATACAACTCACCCTCTACTCTGCACCTGCACCCACATCACTAAAGAAGGAGGACAAAAACAACCCAGTTAATTGGTTTCATTTTAAATTCACACCACTAATCTCACAAGGATCCACCATGCTTCCTGGACCCCTGATCGATGTTCATAATCCAGTGACTGTCTGTTTCTTAGTTATTTCAAAATTTTTTTGCTCCTGAATCCTCCAGCATCTCCTATACACTTAACTTTGTTGATAACCTTGTTTCTTATTTCCCTGAGAAAATAGAAGCAATCAGAATATAGCTTCCATACATTCCCACCAGCAGATCTGATAATTTACTGACATATATACCCTCCTCTCTTCCTGTTACAAGGGATCAACTACCCCTTCATTTGTGCAGTTAAGCTAATCTCTCTGCCTTGCTCAAGGCATTGTTCTTGCAATTGTCTCCCTCCCAATCAGTGATTTTTCCTCCTTACTGGATAATTCTATTGGCATAAAGTGAAGCCATATCTTCCATCTTAAACAGCAATAACAACAACAAAAGCAACTTCATTGACCCCATATCTTTACCCAGACACTGTTGTATTTGTTTACTCCCACTGCCCTTTACAGGAAAACTCATAGAAAGAGTTGTCCACAGTCACCAAAATATTGTTTTCTCATTCTCTCTTAAATCTAACAAGGCATTCATCTCTACCACTCTGCTGGAACCATTTTTGTCAAGATCACTGATTATCTTCACCATGACAAATTTAGTAGTTAGGGTTCTACTGGACTAGAACTGGACTATATTCAACACACTTGATCACTCCCTTCTTGTAGCACTTTCTCTTCTTATCCCCTTGCTCGACATAACTCTTTCAAGGCACTCCTCCTACCTCACTGGCCTCTCCACAGCCTTGCTTGTTCTTTTTCTTCTTCATGGTCAGTACCTGTTTGGATGCTCAAAGGCTCAGTCCTTGGACCTTTTTTCTTCCTTGTTTTTATTTATATTGTAGGTGATCCCATATAATTTCATGGTTTTATATATTATCTATATCTCAATGGCTCACAAATTTATATCTCTATCCTAGACGTCTTCTATGAATTCAAGTCTTGGATATTCAACCTTCTACTCAACATCTCCATGTGGGTGTTTCATAGAAATCTCAGACTTAACATGTCCTAAACCAGTTCCTGAGCTGCTACTCTGCAAAGCTACTTTTCTCACAGCCATCCTCCATCAGGAAATGGCATCTCCATTCCTTTATTTGTCCCAGGCAAACCTTGGACTCATTCCTAACTTCTCTTTTTTTCCACACACCCTCACCCTCTTCAATCTATCTGCAAATCTGGCAGTTACTTGAACACCCTATCTCCCCCTTACTGGTCCCTCCACTTGCTGTTCCTTTTCCCCCTTTTCTTCTGGTTGGACAGTCGTTCTGTGACCACCCTATAAAATGACACCCTCCCACTGAATGGCTCTCATAGCCTCCTTATCCTTGTATGTTTTTCTTAGCTGTTACCACCACCTGCAGCATTTTTTATAAACATTTTCCTAACAGTCTTATCTCCCCCAACAAGAATGATAGCAGGGACTTAGTTTTATTCACCATATTCCCAGTACCTAAAGAATGCCTGGCAACCTGGGGGTGCTTAACAAATGTTAGCTGAGTGAATAAACACTCAGCCTCACTCTTCCCACACTCATCATCACACAGCCAGCAAACTACAGAGTCCTTTGAGATTTAGGGCATGGAATACCTCCATTTTCTGTCTCTGTATATCCAAATGTATCTGTATCTGTCCTCACTTTCTCCTCTTCTCAGACAAAATGATGCCCCATCTCCTGACCCTTATTCTCTCTTTCTTTGTGTTCTCTTACATATTTATTTTTCTCTACAAGCTTTCTTTTTCTCTTAGCTATGTTTTCTGTCAGTTTTGTAAACATTTTCAAATCTTTCTCACTTTACCACAAAAACAAAAACAAAAAAACACCTCAGCCTTGTGTCCCTTTTAGCTACTATCCTATTTCTTTTCTTCCCTCACACACAGTTGTTCAAAAGAATTGTCTACACAGGTTGGCAAATTGTTGGTACACATACTTTCTACTTTTTACCCTTTGGTGGTTAATCCAAGCACCTTTCCCAATCAGAACCTTCTTGTAACCCATCACTCCAGGCAGCCATTAATGACCTATCACACTTGACCTTCAGATGACAGCCACTTGCCATCTGAGGAAGTTATTCTTGTCTTAATTTCCTCACCTCACTGCTCAATTAATTACACGAAAGATTCTGACTTCCTATTGGTTAAATGCAATGGACTCTTTTTGGTCCTCATTTTAATTTCTCTTTTTGAAATTCTTTCCAATCTTGACTTCTATAACTCTAGTTTGCTGCTGTTTTTAATTCTTTTCCTCCTGTTTCCTTTATGGGACACTGTTCATCTCTTGTTCCTGAAATATTTCTATTTCTCCACCCAGGGGTATATTTCTCTTATATTGGGGTGAATGATTCAGTAGAGAATTGATGGATAGACTTAAGGAAGTCTGTGTGTGTGTGTGTGTGTGTGTGTGTGTGTGTGTGTGTGTAAAATTTTAAGTGTTTCATGTATGAATATTTCTCATAGCAACAATAACTTTTTATTCAATTCAAAAAAGGGTTAAGGATCCCTTCTTCATGCTTCCCTTTGGGGGGAATCTCTTCCAAACCCATGGCTTCAGTCACAAGCATCATGCAAGTGAGAACACAAAAGGGTTCAAGTCAGACCCATGTTCATATTCCAGCTTCCCCTTTTAGAAGCTGTGTAATTTTGGGGACCCTATCCTCTCTGAGACTTGGATCGTTCAATGACAAATGATCCCTAATTTGCAGGGTTATTGTAACAGAGGTGTCATTTATAATGTTTTTGGTGTCTTATGGTAGTCTGTAAGTAGTAGTTATTACCTTGTAGACCCAAACATCTCGGATCTGAAGGCACATGAGCTTCTCAATTTACAAGACCTCTTTTCCCCAGTTTTAAAATAAGTTTTCATATTTAGGGTTCTTTTTCGCTGGAGCAATAAGCATTATGTAACTCAGGCATTATGAACTTAACTACTCTGTTAGCACTTATCTGTTAATGCAAAACATCTAGAAGAGGCAGCTCTAGAGAACACTGTTAATACCCATCTTTTGCACACTATTTAGAAAATTGGAATTTGACACCGACATAAATTTAATAAGCTTGATAGATGTTTATAAATTCATTTTCAGTATTTATCTGGAATAATCAGAATAGCACACTTTTAAAGATGTTAATAAACATTTTTTTTTATTTTGGAGAAATCAGTTTAAGATATATATACAATAAAAATTGACGAGGTAGTAAAAAATGCCTTTGCATTCTTCAAAAAGCATGTGTTTTTAAACTATAGAAGCTGAGCAGGTGTCTCTCCTCACATGTATTCTGTATGTTCATTGTGTCCTACCAAACATATGTTTGTAAAACTTGTCATTTATTTAGACCTTGAGAGCCCTTCCTGATTGCATGCCAGTTGGTGAAAAGACTTGGATATGTATTATGTTTTAGAAGTTTGATACACACACTGATAGCCTAAAGCATAAATTTTCCAAGTAACTCCATGAAATAACACAGCCAAATCCCCAAACCTTTGCAAAATAGCAAAGGTTCTAACAAACTTTGCCTAATTGGGATCCTGTACTATCTGGATCCATGATTTCCTATAATCAGGTGATTGACTCTGGAACTCTCCTGCCCCCTTCCCTACTCTTAATCTACTCATAACAGTGATGTGGGACATACACTGAAAGTAAATTCAAAACCTTTGCTTATCGAATTTTGAAGAATAGTTTTAATACTTTTACAACATTCTTCCATGTAATTAAAAAGAGCCTGAATTAGGAGAAGTTGGAAATGGAATTCAAAATTATGGACCTAGATCTTTGAATGAATGAATTTAGTATGGAAAAAATTTGACAACCTAATTAAGATTCTGTTTAAAAGTTTTCTGTAGTGAATTAAGTATTGTGTGATAAATATTTTTTAAAGATTAAAAATAAATATTTTTTAAAGATTAAATATTTTTTTAAAAGATTTTATTTATTTATTTATTTGACAGTCAGAGATTACAAGTGGGCAAGGGAGGCAGGCAGGGAGAGAGAGGAGGAAGCAGGCTTGCCACTGAGCAGAGAGCCGGATGTGATCCGAGGACCAGTATAGAAACCTCTAAAGATGGAAACAGTATAGAAACCTCTAAAGATGGAAATAATTACCTATAAGTCCACTCCCCAGAAGTATACGTTTTCCTCTCTTCCTCCTCCCACCTCTCATTCCCTCCCTTCCTTCCTTCCTTCCTTTCCTTCATAGAGATAGAGTTACAAATATAGGTCTGAGTGAATACATATGTATACACATGTACAATTGTATCCTAAAAATGTATAATCTGTGTTTTATATACCACAATATAAGTAAATAAAATATATTAAATTCATAACTGGAATAACTGATTTTTCAGTGTTATATCATAAAGAAATAATATATAAATAAATAATAAATATAAAATAAAAATAAAATATAAGTAAAAATAAAATACAAAAAATACAAATGTATCTGTGTATTTATAAATATTTCAATATGTATATAGAAATATGTAAGCAAAAATTCAAATCAACCTCAGGAGAATGGTAGGAATCCAATAAATTCTAACATTGTAAATTAATGCAGAGTCCTTATCTTTCTTACATTTAGTCTATGAAATTTTTAATGACAAAACATGCACATGATAAAATTCTTTACTTTTCTATGTTCTTACTATGAGCATTTAATCTTGAAAAGATAAATATGGTATTGTGTTAGAAAATATGATAATGCTTTTTAATTATTGTGAGGATATGTTAATCTGTTTGTATATAAGAGTAAATCTTTATGTTATTTAATTATGAAAGGCAAATATCATGGAAGAAATCTTCCATTTTTTTTAAAAGATTTTATTTATTCATTTGACAGATAGAGATCACAAGTAGGCAGAGTGGCAGGCAGAGAGAGAAGGAGAAGCAGGCTCCCTGCTGAGCAGATGCTCGATGTGGGGCTTAATCCCAGGACCCTGAGATCATGACCTGAGCTGAAGGCAGAGGCTTTAACCCACTGAGCTACCCAGATGCCCCAAATCTTCCTTTTTTAAAAAAAGATTTATTTATTTGAGAAAGAGAAAGAGGGAGAGTACCTACACAAGTAGGGGGAGAAAATTTCAAGCAGACTCCCTGCTGATTGTGGAGCCTGACATTGGGCTCGATCTCACAACCCATGAGATCATGACCTGAGCCAAAATCACCAGTCAGACACTTCACTGACTGAACGAAACAGGCACCCCCAAATCTTCCATTTTGAATTAATTTTTGTTTTCTTTATATTGAACCCAACCAAACCATCTCCATGTTTGCTCTCACTCTCTCAAACTTTAGAAAGTGTATACCCACCAGGCTTGAAACTATAGCTTTTTGTTTCCTCTGGAGTAGAATATGGCATTTCTTTCCCAGAATTAAAACCACCAGGGATTAAATAATTTTTAAAAGAAAACTTTAAATTGAAATACTCTTATCTAAGTAGTATTATGTGTATGTGGCTAAAGTAAGAATTATTAATATCAATCCTGTAGGGTAACACAACAGGCAGTATAAATTATGAATAATGTTTATTTCAGTCAAGCGTGTAAGTCCTTGGAAGCATGAGCAGCTTTCAGACATTGAAAGATTATGCAGTCTTTGCTAAGTCATTTTTTAATTAATACACATAATCCATAATGCTTTATTTCTTCAATTGCTTTTCTCTGTTGTATATCATTTGCATGTTAATTTGTTTTTAAAATTAATAGACACTTTTTATCTAAACTTGAATTAGTGGAATGAATTGTTGGTATTGGTTTTATAAGCTACTATAAATTGCCATGCTGCATTTGTATGGCATTTTATAATTTACAAAGTAATTGAATATAATATTCTCACATTAATTGGCTATGGAAGCTTAATCAAACTAGGGAGTGATTTTTCTTCAGGATGGAACTCTCATGCCTTTTGTTCAGTGGCATGTGTATAGGTAGGTACGTCATCCTTTGAAGCCTCCACAGGCTTCTTTCTTAGTTCCATATCTCTTATCTGACGATGATTCCATTGAGAGGAAAGACCTCATCTTTGACACAGATGTATTTATTCTGCAGGGACCAGAAGCAAAGAGGCTATTAGATTGAGAAGGTACATTTTGAAAATCTAATCCTGTAGTGTAAGAACAGTAGACTTATTAACAGTTCCTTTGAGATACTGGAAATCATGTCTTTGGACTAGTCAAAATAGCCTCACCTCTTAGGAATTTAATAATTGTTTCTGAAATACCTTTTAACTTGGGCACGGGGATACTGGGGAAGAAATGTCAACAAGCTCATCATGTGGTGAGGATGGGCAAGATGCCTTTTTTTGGTACTACAGGCGTAGAGCATATCTGTTCCACTTAGTGACACAGACTCTAGGTCAGACTGCGATTCTTGAAAGGTTGAGGGATCCCACTGAGATGGCTTTATGCTAGGATCTATGGGTCCTCAAAACATCCTGCCACCAGAACAATCCTGTTTCCGCTCAGAGTTCCTATCATGTCATTCTAAAGCTTTACCTAGATGTCTACTTTAGATGCTATTTTCACCCGAAAAGAAAAATAAACTTGACGTCCAAATGTGTGGATTTAAGACTTATAAAGAGATAATGAAATTACAGTCATCATCTTCCAATGATCTTTTTAGGTAGTAAGGGCTCCAAAATGCAACACTTAGAAGTTATTATTTTGAAGTGTTTTCTTTCAATTCAAGAAATTGGAACAAATCTGCATCTGAGGGTACTAAACGTAGTAGCAAGTTTGGGATTGTTAAGGATGAGTTTCTAAGTTATTGAAGTAATTTCTTTCTAATTATCTTGAAGCAGAGGTAGCAACTTTTAGAGTTGCATGAACAATACTAATATTCCCTCAAGTTTTTGTAAATGAGAGTATTTTTATTTCAGAATTTACCACAGTAAAGATGTATGTGGGTCTGTTAACCTAATTACTATTTCAAAGTAAGATTGTACTTTAAAAGTACAAATTTGTGTCCTTGGCTGTGCATGTGTTAATGGGAAAATGGCATTTTTCCCATCTGAAAAGGAGTGACACAGATTTACCATCCATAAAAAAATATCATGTAGTGAAACTAATTGCCTCAGTCAGAAATCTAAATGGCTTTGTCGGTTTAGAGAAGGAAGTTAGCACTTTCTGGCAGCCATAATTGTGATAACAGCCTAACCGAGAACCAGAACCGTTAATATGGCTCTTTAATTGCCTAAAGTAACGATAGATACTTAAGTGATATGTCATCTCATTTATCATGCTCCATTGTGGTTTATTTGCCTCACAAAACTTTCAACTTGCTTTGAACACTTTTCTGTCAGGCATCAGCTACTGGCTGATTGTTTTCCACCATGCTGTTCTGATTACCACTTTTTAAAATCACTCCTCCTGCTGTTTCTTTTTCTTCACGCTGGTGCCTTAGCTGCCTGGAGGGCATTGTATCGAGCTGTTGACATAGAGTAAATCAGTGACTCACAGAGCTCAGCCTTCTCCACCTTTGCATCTACTTTTCAAACTTCAGTATTTCTGTGATTTAACCCTTGGGATGGCTCTTGATTATCCTAGATTTGAGTTTTCGAAACAGCTTGGTGATTTGCTTGGGGAAAACATCCTTTTAAGGAATTCCTTGTTTAAAAATTCAACGTAAGTTGTATTTTGTAAACCTTAGTCGTAATTTATAACTATTTATTAGGAGTGTGTTTTAGAAAACCGAATAAAATTAACTCTCACAGTTGATTACTAATAACATTCACTATCTGTAAATTAGAATAGACTAGAAAATACCCACAAATGAATGAGGATACTTGGATTTCCCAATGAACTACTCAGAAGCGACTTAAAGCAATTCTGAGATATTTCTTTCATGATTGGTGTGGAAAAAGTCTTCATGGCCAGGGTCCTCAATCACTACGGAGTTTCTGCTCCCTGTTCCATCACTTTTGGGCTCTTGTCCAATCTCCTTCTATGCTCTGCACTCCCATAAGGGAAGCTGCCACTGCCACGCCCACTGAACCTGTCCTTTGATCACTTTCCTCATTGATCCACATAGCTCTATTCAGAAGACTACAAGACTACAACCATTAGACTGTTTCCTTACAGTATTCTAGGTATCTGTTGGGGAATCTTTGTTACATCCCACTGAGTGAGAAGATTTGAGGTAGGCAGTCCTGGAATCTTGTGTAAGGCTTACACTGTGTAATCCATGTTTTAGGGATACTTAATCAAATTTGTCAAGTTATATGCATTGCTTTGGAGGGAAGCCTGTCTACCACCCTCTTCCATCCCTCCTTTTCATGTTCCCCACTATGTACACACACACACACACACACACACACACTCACTCACTCACTCATGCACACCACAGACACTTGAAATTCGCATCATACATTGTAGTAGTCTGAGTCTCCTGGTACTACATAATTTTTAATACTTATGTAAAAGTCAGCTTTTCAATTTTACTGTCACTTATTGATTGTTTTCACCACCACTAACATAAAATCCAGAACCTAATGTGTATTTGTTTACAGTAACATAAATATGTGCATACATTATGCTGAAATCTTTTGTTCAGTGCAATGGCAGGAATGACACATTTTAAAAAAGGTTTTATTTATTTATTGAAGGGAGAGAGAGCATGAGTGAGAACTTGGGAGAGAGCATAAACAGTGAAGAAGGGCAGAGGGTGAAGCAGACTCACCACTAAGCAGGGAGCTGAAGGCAGGACTTGATCCCAGGACCCCAGGACCATGACCTGAGATGAAGTCAGACACCTAACTGACTGAGCCACCCAGACACCCCAGGAATGCCACATTTTAAAGATAGACAGGAATAGTCTGTCATGCGTAGAACAATTGTAGGAATCAAACAATCTCAGCAATGATGCTAAACTATTCTTTTGTCGAAAGTATTTCTGATTTTAGACAATCCTACCTTTGTGTTTTCAACAACAACAACAACAACATATAAAAGATCTAATGTGTTCTGGATTTCTTTAAAAGATGCATGTTCACATTTCTGAGTTTGCAGTAGTTTGAAATTTTAGGAATGTCAGAGGCTTAAAGCATCCAGAGAGAGAGAGGCAGAGTATAAGTGGGAGTGAGCACATATTGTAATCTCGTCCATTACATGGCTTTGGGAAGATCTGCATTCACATGGAGGCAGGGCTCTCCACCTACCTTAGGTTCCCCAAGTTCAATTTTAGGGTTGTCTGTTACCCTCAAGATCCTTAGCTGACCTGGTTTGTATACAAGTATCAGTTAAAAGGCTGGGTGCCTGCTGGTCCTGGGTCTACATCTCTAAGCAGAGATTCACGCTGTTGCTTGCAGTCAGGAGTGGTTGGGAAATTTAGAGCATCCTCTCAGTTGAAGGGTGCCCTGATACTGTTGTGGATCAGATTTGGGTTTAAATTCTCTCTTTTCCACCTATTGGCTGTGTGACTGTTGCTTTATTTCTATGAGCCTCAGTTTCTTCATTTGTAAAATGCAGAGCTGTCATAAGGAATAAATGGACTAACATGTCCAAACGTGCCCAGTACTTGGAAAGTACCACCACTAGCATACAGAATTGCTGTGAGTAATATCCACAGTAAGTGGTTTGATTAGATAAAACCTGGCAAACTACATTTTCAGACAAAACTCTTAAAAATCATCTGTTCTATTCCCAGTCAGTTAGAGAATAAGTACCTAGAGAAATTCCAAGCCTGGAGAGGGTCTGAGAGAGAGAGAGTAAGAGAAGGAGAGAGGGAGGGGGGCAGAGAGAAGGAGAATGTTCTTTGGGAGTTGTATTAGTTCTGTGCTTTTCTAGATGGATACCCAGTGGCATACAGCTGGTATAATGAAATTGTACATTATTAATTTATTTTTAAAGATTCCTTAACTTGATGTACACTTTTTCTTTCATCTCTTCTTATATGAAACCCAATTAGAGAAGAAGGTGATGTGTAATCAATACTTTTATTCACAGGTGATTTTCCTTGAGAAGCATTTACAGTCAATGCTGCTTTGAAATTTTTGTTAGCTTAAAGAACAGAAAAGTGCCATTCAAACTGAATTAGATCGTCCAATGGTTCTATGAACTATCGACCGAGTGAGGAGTTCTGATGCACTTTAATTGAGCCTAAGGCTTCTTATATTCTTTTAAAATGCCCTTAGGTTAGATTGTACAGAGTAAAAGATAGGTGTTTATTTTCAAAATTGACTTAAAGTATTATTGAAACAATGAGAACTCCAAAGACTCAGGGAATTCTAAAACTAAAAATATCTGCCTCTTTTTTTCTTGTCATTGTGCTCTTTGAATAGGTAGCTCATAGTAATAGTCTGTGCTAGAAGGCCCTCTGTTGAAGTAACCCAGTCATTATGATAACATAGTTCACCTTTTACCTTTTGTTTCTCTGCAATTTAACTCTAGCGCATACTAAAGCCCCTGAGTCATTTTGGAGTTAATATAAAACAGACCATGATAGCAAGATTTCAGATAAATAGCATAGAACTAAAATAGCAAGATATAATATGATTTTTCAAAACCACAATGTAAAATTTGTCAGTACTTAGGTCTATGATCTTCAAAAACATTTGGTAAAGACTTTCAGAACTAGTTTAAGTTTCGGTAGTGAAAATCGTCACTTAAAAAGAAAATTTTATAATTGTTTTCCTCTTTTCTTTTTTTTCTTTTCAATTTCAGGGTCAACCTGGTCCTCAGGTAAGTGAACTCTTTCCTAATAAATTAATTTCAGTTTAGGATTTCCTCCATGTGGAGATTTTTCTGCAATTCTTTTCAATGGCTATAAAAAAAGCTATGAACCAGTAATCATGACACCACACAGTAGACCAAATATTTCCCAGGAGTAAAGTTCTGGGGCCTCTGCAGGGTTTGTGAGCCACATCAGCTGTTGGGCCAGATGGCAAATTTAACAACGTACTATCATACAAAGCAAAACTCTAAACTGATCTAAAACAGTGCCACGGGACTTTAATGTAAGAATAAATGACTTAGTAGATGTCGGGTATGAACTGGTTTGCGTTAGGTACTGATTAATCACGTACTAATAATGTTGCCGTAAATCCACACAGACTGACTATTTAGACAGTGATCATACCGGTGACTTTTGATTCATTACAGGCAGATATTGAATTTGAGCTACATTTTCAATATAAACCAACTGCTGAAGACTTGATTTATAATTAAATGTGAATGCAGTCAACAGAAAAATCTTTAGAGCTATAAATCCTCTTGAAGAAAATGAGGAAATTTTAGGAAGGGGAGGAATGTGTAGGAAGATGAAAGTATAAAAGAAGGGAATGAAATGAAGAGTCAGAAATGAAGAGTCAGTAAAAAACAACACACTCAATATTAATACTGATTGTGGTCTGTAGGAAGCTATGGAGAAGGGAAATCCATTATTAATGTTTTTAACCTTTAACACCATAGTACCCATAAATAACATAAATATTTATTGAATTTCTCTTACGTCTCTTTCCCCTTGATATACCAAATGCTATTTCTGTCCTAGACTATTTAGTAAATAAATAATTTTCATGATATCTTTGTGGGTCAATATCCAAATTGTTGTGGGCTAATTCTCATACCAGACCATGAGGATATTATTTACCGTTTTTATGAGCTCAGTGTCTAAGTCTATCTAACAAAATAAACAAAGAAACCCACGTAGTTCAGTAGAGCAGTCCTTTCCATACCACATTCATGAGAGAAAGTTTGGCGTGTAATTAACTTATACTCGTATCAGAGAATACTCTTATTATTTGTGATTTCCACACTTGCTTTCTAAGTTGGCTCAATTATTGGAGGGAAAAAAACCCAGAAAAGAAAGTTGTAGCTTATTTACCAAATTTGAAACTGCTACATTGTAATGTGATGACGTCAAATATAAGGTGCTTTGCATGCTTTATTTTATTTAATGCTTACAACAGTCCTGCTGTTGTATACATGTGCATGGGCGCGCGCACACACACACACACACACACACAAATTGGAAGAGATCCATGACTCGCATGGAGTAACACCATAAAACTGGGGGCAGAAGTCAAGAATGTCTGTAAAAACCTCTACACTCAGCTCACAAGTGAAGACGAAAAGGTAAGATAGCAGAGGATAAAAGAAGTTGGAGTGCTGGTTTAGAGATTATTATAATCTGTAAAATATTTTAAGTATTAATAGGACCTCTGTCTTTGCTAGGATCACCTCTGCCTACCCTAAAGCAGTCTTTTAGATAAGGATTTGGGTATAAGTAATTTATTTGGGAGACAATCCCAGGAAGCATTGTGAGGGCATGGGGGAAATGACAGGAGAGACATGAAGGCCAGAAAACAGATGTATTCCTGAGAAAGCTGTGAGAGATGGTAGAGCTTGTCTCAGAATTGCTCACTGAAAGGCTGGGGAGATTGATGTATTTATCTACTAATTTTCCTTTCTCTATTGTTGAGAATGGTGCCTGGGTGTTAACTCCCCGGCACTTCTGGTCTGGCCTAGGAGGTCCAGCACTCTCCAGCTGCTAGAGGAATGCAGGCAGCTGTAGGACGTGTGGGACCTGCATCCTTACACTGCCTTGGAGGGAGGCAGCGGTGAGGCTTGGCACCTACATCTGGAACAGCGTCCAAGTACAAGAATCCTACAGACAAAACAGAGAGGGAAAAATTCAGATAGAGATATACAGACTTGGAAAATTGGACAAAAAGACAGCATTGAAAGCATATTAGTTAATGAGATGTTAAAGAAAATAGCTAAGAAGAAGAACATGTTCATAATAAATCTTGAGTTTCTGCCACAGTTAATGAGCAGAAGAAAGATGATAAACCAGCGATAAACCAGCATAGGGAGCCAAGAATGGGCAGGACATTATGAATCACTATAACCAAGATTTGAAAATATATCATGACACTTAAAAAATTAAAGTCTATCTAACTGCCTGTGCTTGAAAACTTTGGAACCTTTCAAGGAAGATAGAATTGGCATTTTAAAATAGTGACCTGCTCTGGTTTTCCTTCATCTTGGCTATCTGTTTGCCTTTAGTGGATACTTGAATCACATGATCATTATTTTCAAAATGTCTCCCTCTTGTCACAGCAAAAGGATAAGCAGTGGATTCAGGAAGAATTAGCATGAGGGAAATGCAAAGCCCGGAGATAACTCACATCATCTTTCTATGGCACAAAAAATAGGCAAAGAGTTTTGTTGGTATGTCCCCAAGGAAAAGTCTTGACCTACCTCTTAACTCTACGTCATCATCATTTTTCAAAAGAAACTTCCAAGTTTAGATTTTAAGTTAAGTAATTCTTTTTTTTTTTTTTTAAGATTTTATTTATTTATTTGACAGAGAGAGAGATCACAAGTAGGCAGAGAGGCAGTCAGAGAGAGAGGAGGAAGCAGGCTCCCTGCTGAGCAGAGAGCCTGATGCGGGGCTTGATCCCAGAACCCTGGGACCATGACCTGAGCTGAAGGCAGAGGCTTTAACCCACTGAGCCACCCAGGCACCCTAAATTAAGTAATTCTTAATGGAAGTTTCCATTTAGTGCTTAATGATTATTAACTATGTACTGATATTTTTATAAATTATAGATGTATTTTGATATACAGTCTCCATTTTTATTTTCCCTACCACCTATCATAATGTATTACTTTCCCAGCCTCTAATCTACTCTTGGGAAATTTCTTCTGCAAAAAGTAGAAATAAATAGGCTTTTACCTCCAAGAACAAATTTTGTCTCTAAAAATATGAACACATAGAAATGATGTAGTAAATGTGATTATCAGTATGTACAGCACAGTTATAGTATTTTATACAATTATATCTTACATTACCATGTTACCACAAATCCACTTTTTCCTGAGTAGATTTATATAAACTACACATTAAATCTGTTTAATATATATTTATAATGTAGATAAAATGAATAAGCAAGCAATGTACATTTAAAACCTAAATTAGAAAATTTTTATGGGTTGTTAAATACTTGAAAGATTTCTTTTATTTGATCAAATTTCTCTTAAAATATTCATGTTCTGTTTTTTGGTCTACTAAAAATGATTTTATTCACATATAGCATATATAGTGTGTACAGGAACTTATAATTTGGGGTATGTCTTCCCTTTTTTTCTTTCAATTCTTTGGTGACTTAAAATGATACCCAGTTTTTTTCTTGAAAATCTACTTCTTTAATTTCCCAAATTTTATAAGATTTCTGAGCTTAAATTCTTCAGAACTTATTTTTTGTTATTTATATATGTAAGTTTCAATGCAACCAAAGTGCCACATTCCTTCCCTGCTAATTCTGCTCCTCCCTTATCGCTGTGTCTTCTTAGCACGTATTGTTAATTGTGGGGAAAGGGAAGAGCATGAGCTTTGTAAAACTTTTTCCTTACTCTCCCTCCCATCTCCCTTTGCAACTAGTTAAGGGAGAAAAAGGAAGAAGAAAGTTTGCTACCTAAATAAGATTTCTCCAAACAAGTTCCCTTAACCAGTCCTCAAACCCAAGTTTCTCTCCCGCTCCCTAAGTCATAACCATGTCACCGAGGGATGACTCCTTAGTTGGACTACCTGCTGTACTAAAAATCCTTACTCTCACTGACTGATCCCAAATCCTAATTTATAGTGGATTTTCCATTAAGATAGCATTGCCAAAACATTTCTAGGGAACAATAAGAATTTTTTTTTTTTTTTTTTTTTTTTTTTTTTTTTGGTGCATTAAGAGTAGGCTTTGTGGGTTGATCTGGGAACATAAACCATCTTCTTTTAGGATTCCTGTGGGAAGATACAATCAGATTTCTAAACAACCAACTTCCTAAAAATGGGTTGTCAATGTTTGAGCTGAGGGATTGCACCTCCTTTAAAGTTGACTAAAGAACTTGGACAGAATTATAATCAGCAACCCGTTTTTCATGTGTAAATGTTTATGTCAGTAAAGCGTTCTTGCGTAGGTTGAACATTCCCATGTCATCTTATTCATGGTATTCAGTGCAAGTCTCTCCCTGAGAGAGGGAAAGGCTTCTTTGGTATCACGCCTTCTTTAGTTAGGAGTTCCAGATTAATAAGGTTTTATTTTGTAGACTGATGGTAGAAAGGGAAAATGTCTATTATTCAGGGAGTTCTTCTGATGATCTTCTGAAAGCCGAAGACAGCTTAGATGGATTTAACTTAGATTGTTAAGAAATTGTGAGGCCTGCAAAGCTAAATGGCAGAGATAGTGTGAAACTGAATACGAAAATAGGCCTTAGGGAAGAGAGGTGAGTCTTTGCATTTACCTAAATGGGTAAGCAAATGGTTCTTGACAAGGGAAATGAGATGGTGAAAGCATATTATGGAGAAGGGGGGGAAAGGCAATTCTAGCAGCTGTAGTTAAGATGGGAAAAGAGGTAGAGAAATGAATGGAGAGGTTGCTGCTCTGAATCCATTGTATCAAAGGAAATCAAATCCTTGGAGAGGAAAAAGCATGGGATAGGGTAAATAATGTCACAGAGACTGGGGAAAAGTGATTGGGTAAGAAGAGAAAAAAATAAGTGATGAGAGAGCAAGTCAGGGAAGAAAGGAGGAAAGGAAATGAGAAAAAAGACAGATGCGTTTTTGTATTTCAAACTAGAGGTCCTGAGAATTTTTTGGGATGTGGGGCAAAATTTATCTATTGAAATGAAAATCACCCTGCTATTTATTCATTAATTCATATGAACACAATTTAAGTCAATACCTTAAGGATTTATTTAGCTCCATGTACAAGGCACAGCAATAAGGCTGTGAAATTGTGGCAAAGAAGACAGATCCAGTCTTTGTTCCTTTGACGGTTCTTTTAATATTAATAGTCAAGGAGAGTGTTGAAGTTCTCTCAACTTTTGCAGACCCGCCATTCCAAGGATGAGTTCAATTCCACCCAGAATCCTGCCCTCCACCTGCACATCTAATAATCTGTAGGTGTAATGGGGACCTTAAATGTGAGGCATTTAAGAAGACTCTTTTCCAACATGAAGATGACCCATTGCTCTAAGTGGGGCCTGGTGCCAGGCCTTAGTTCCAATGATTGAGGTCCTGCCCACATTCAGGCACCCCTGTTCTGATAGCTGAATCCAGGCTCCCCATGTCTACTATTCCCTGTCTGTATGGCGCTCTTCATCCCAGGTCCTCCTCTTCCTCTCCTCTCTCCTACCAGGTGTGAGAGTCGAAGTGCTCATGCTCTACCCAACCACAGTGAAATACCTCTAGCCCACTGCCTATCCGACAGAAACCCACATTTCTATGTCTTTTGATCCTGACTTCCCCATTGCCATTCTGCACACTGTGAGGACATGACTGCTAACTGCCTGGCCAGTCATACCTGCGAGGGTAGTGAATCAGGAAAGGGAACATGGCAGCTTTTTCCTGTCTTGATGGTGGAGATATCGAGGGGTAGGATGGAGAATAGCCATGGCCAGTGTCATTCCATATATGTCTGATGGATATAGTTTTTCTGTCACAGCTCTGATGATATTGTTTTTCTGACTCCAAAACTTTAAATTTCACTATGATTACCACTTAGAGGCCAACAAAATCTAATTATTAGCCCAACATTTAAATCCTTGGATTTAGCCTGTTTTTTCTAACCCTATATCCCACTAATTTTTCATTTAATGCTCTGAACACTATCCTTCATCCAAACCAAATATAGCCATGTGCATTTTTTCTCTCTTCAAATATGTTTTTCTTTTCATTTGTCTTTTCTTAGAATAACCTTTTCTCAGAACTGTTTCCCTTTTAGATAGATATACTCAGATATACTCAGTTTCATAGATATACTCAGTTTCAACACATCCAGATATGGTCACCTTTCATATTCACATGACATTTATTCCAGCGAGATATCTGCTCTCTCTTTTGTTGAATCCCCACAACACTTTATGTGTTCAGCTTATTTTTTTTTAAGATTTTATTTATTTGTCAGATTGAGAGAGAGAGAGAGAGAGAGAGTAGATGCAGGGGAAGTGGTAGGCAGAAGGACAAGCAAGCGCTCCCTGCTGAGCAAGGAGTCCAGTGCGGGACTCAGTCTCAGGATTCCAGGACCATGACCCAAGCCCAAGGCAGACGCTTAACAGGCTGAGCCACCCAGGCATCCCTGTGTACAGCTTTTTATACTCCTTTACACTAGAGGGGTCATAGACAGCAAAGCCTAGATAGGCTGCACGTCAAACCCTAGGTTTTCACTTATAAGCTCTGTGACCTTGGGCAAGTTACTCAGTCATTCTGAGTCTCATTTTCCCCATCTGTAAAGCAGAGATAATAATTTCTTACCTCTACAGATACATACAGGAGTATTTAAATAAGATAATATAGATACAACTTTTAATGCAGTGCCTAGTACATGACAGGCTCTTAGTAAATATTAATTTCCTCCTTCCATTGTACTTTTTCCTCTTTCTATTATATTGTAGTCGTTTATACACATCCTTTCTCTCTTGACTCCTAGCTTTTATGGTCTTCAAGGGCAGAGCTATGCTTTCTCTCATCTTTAGTATCCTCCCTAACACTTCACTTAGTACCTGGTACATAGTAGGTGTTCAACAAATATTGTTGAGTTATGAACAGTAAATGCAAGAGTTTAAGGAAAAGGAAGTTGAGGAAGAGAGAAAACTATCAGCTCTTCATGATTCTAAAGACCGTGTCAGTAATACCATGTGTCATCAATAATGCCACTTAAAATAGGCCTCTGAGGTTTCTAAGCTCTGAGATTTTACTGAAAATTTTCAATTTTAATATCTTACTTCCACTTGGTTTGGCAAGTTTGGATACCTTTGTTTCCTTTTATTATAGTAGTTTGTTTATACTGATACTTAATATTTGGTAAAATAAACAGATTACTTTAACCCAGGGCCACACTTAAGATGTATTATGTAGATTTTAGCCATTTATTTGTAGGATTCAAGGCTTATCTTTAATTTTTAATAATCAAGACAGTTATAGAAAGTAGTTTATGGTGGTTGTGTTTCATGCCACATTTATTTAACAAAAACATTCTTCCACTAATAAATACTTTAATAGAAATTATAGAAACTAGATTTAAAAAAAAAAAACCTCGAGTCATTCTTATACACATTATAAAGATACGGTGGCCTTTTATTTGCCCCCAATAACTGCATCAGCATGTTATGTAGAAGGTAGTGAGATACACAGAACCACTATATTAACTGAAAAGTACCCCTTCTGTACCAGGGGCATTTCTTTTGCATAAAATTTTCAGAATTTCAAAGCCGTTCTCATCACTCTCCTTTGGAGTTGCATGTGAACATAAAGGAGATATAATTCCCTTAGGAATTTGGAGGACTAATGCGGCATGTATGTTGTAATTCTGTATTACTCAGTGAGAAAAAAATGTAAGAGAAAACCACAAGCAAATACCATCAGACAACTGCACATGAAGGCGTGGGGCTTCCATTTGTATTTTTTCAAATGCACTTGAGAAGAAGTAGAAGATGTCACATTGCCTTTCCCCCCCCCAAATCCTTTTTTGCTGTTTTGTTGTTGTTCTGACATTATCACTGCCATTTCACAATATTTTACTAAAATGTACAAGAATCAAGCTGTGTGTGTCTTGTAAGGAATTATTCCCAAATAAAATAGTGTATTTTGGGACAATATTTAACTTTCTGTTCATATGTTTTTAATTATATACTAAGCTCCTTCTAACCTAACACTTCAGCAATTCCCATATTTCATGTTTGTGTTCCAGTCCAGCCTTTTTCAGATCCATATAGTCTCACTTGGGGGCAGGGAGAGGACATGTACATTCTCCAAGAAATTTGAAAAGCGTGTGTGTGTGTGTGTGTGTGTGTGTGTGTGTGTATAGAAAGTATTTATTTTACTCAATTCATTATAGAACTATTATATTAAACTAGTAATGTATTCATTTGTGAATAAATTATGCTAGATCTGAAAAAGCAGTATCATTCTCCACTATCTGTATTTTTTATGGTGGTTATATGATGAAGAGTGATTATAAAAGTCTGAACATTTTAGAGTTTTTGGTTTTTGATTAAGTAATTGGTTAATTGAAAGACTCCCCTGTACTCCATACGGCTTATACCTATATATATTTATACACTTAATACTATATAAATATAAATTTATAGGGGTGCCTGGTTGGCTCAGTGGGATAACCCTCTGCCTTCTGCTCAGGTCATGATCTCAGGATCCTGGGATTGAACCCCGCTTCAGGCTCTCTGCTCAGTGAGGAGCCTGCTTCCCCTTCTCTCTCTGCCTGCTGCTCTGCTTACTTTTGAGCTCTCTCTCTGTCAAATAAATAAATAAAATCTTTAAAAAAATAAAAACTAAAATATAAATGTATATACTATACACATAGTATAGCAGCTCATTTATTTCACTATCATCCATATATCTTTTTAAAACATGATTTGTATACTGAAACTTTGATTTACATATGCTGAAGTTATCAATCCCTTTTCTTTTTTTTGTATCTCAAAAATACCTATAAAATACCAATAAGACTTCTTTATATGCTGTTGAAAATGCACATTGAATAAATGTCTACAATTGGGGCGGCTAGGTGTCTCAGTCGGTTAAGTGGCAGATACTTGACTTTGGCTCTGGTTGATCTCAGCGTTCTGAGATTGGTTCCACCTAAACATGGAGTCTTCTTGTCCCTCTCCCTCCTCCTGTGCCTCTGCCTGCTCTCTCTCTTTCTTTCTCTGTCTGTCTTAAATAATAAATAAAATTTAAAGAAATAAAATAAATGACTACAGTTAATAATTCAGATTTAAAGATAATTTTATATATATTTGATGATGAAATGACTGAAACAACTGAAAATATCAGCTTTTAGCAGTCTGTTTTTAAAGGGAGCATACAGAATATGTTGAGTAGAGCTAAGGGAATAGGCTACATGGGCAGATACCTGTGTTTAAATACTGGTCATTTACAAACTGTATGACTTTGGGCAAATTATCTGTTTCTTTTCAGTTTTTCAGTGTAAAACAAAGGTGGTTGGCTTAATACATACATACTTAATATCGACTTAATGAAACAGAACAGTGTATGGCACATGTGTTATTATTCAAGTCTTATTTATGCACATGTAAACATCTGCATACAAACCCTGTCACATGAGCACTCACACTGACACAGCTGTGATGTCATATAACCCTTAAAATGGGACCTCATCTGCTGGATAAATATCCAATAGAATAATGGCTTTAAGTTAAGTAGTTCAATTTTAAAATTAAGAAATTCATGAAAAGTGATTATCACTACTAGATATGATTCTAGTATAGGATTCTAAAACAAATATTTCATGCATACTTGTGTATTTAATTCTTTCTAAAGCTGGTGAGAGTTTTAGTTAAAAATACTGTTCTTCAGAGAAGTAAAATTAATTCACTTTGAAATGTTTTAAACTTCAAAAAATTGTGAATTTTCTGAAGTAATATTGTATAAATGTATGTAATTTCACATATATGTTTTTATGGATTCTTTGGTTTGATAATTTTGATATCCTAACCAAAATTGATATCCTAACCAAAATTCTTTTATTTTTCAAGATTTTATTTATTTATTTTTAAGAGAGAGAGAGCGAGGGAATAGGAGCAGTGATAGGGGGCAGGCAGGGTCGGGGGAGAGAAGCAGACTCCTCACTGAGCAAGAAGCCCCATGTGGGACTCGATCCCAGGACCCTGGGATCATGACCTAAGCCAAAGGTAGATGCTCAACCAACTGAGCTACCTAGGGGTTCCCTAACTAAAATTCATAATTGGCTAAATTTATTTTCTCTCTAAATATTTCTAGTCATATTTAATTGATTGCTTGTTTTAAGTACAGAATGTATTTATTGCACCATGTGGAGATTAAAATGGAGGAATGCTGTAAGATAGTAGGTAGAAAGATAGCTCCAGAAACATTTTATTCTACTTTCTTTCTTTTGGGTAGGCCACATTTAAACTTAGTTTAAATAATAACTATAAGAGATTCTACTACCTCCCGTAGTTAATATGAGCCTTTATACTTCAGGTTTATTTTTTTCAAATAGCCAGTATATTTAATGCCAACTATTTAATATTTAGATCAGGCATAATCTATTGTTATAATTCATATTAAGTAAATAGTCTTTCTATAAAAAAATACATTGAGGGGCACCTGGGTGACTCAGTGGGTTAAGAATGCCCCTTCTGCTCAGGTCATGTTCCCAGGGTCCTGGGATCGAGCCCTATATCAGGCCCCCTGCTCAACAGGGAGCCTGCTTCTCCCTCTGCCCCTCTCCTACTCATGCTCTCTCATGCTATCTCTCTCAAATAAATAAATAAAATCTTTTTAAAAAGTACACTGAGTTGAAAACAAATCAAAAGAGATGCATCCTTAATTGATAAAGTTGAATAAATATCGAGTATTATATAGTAAGAAAGTTATGACAAAATTAAAAAAAAAGAATACTTATGACACAGTTCCCCTGAAACCCTTTACCTGGCAATCTGAACTATGGAGCTATTTGGAAAAGAATAAACACAGCGGGGGTTTCAGTTTCCAAAAGAAATCTTATTCTTGCAATAAACTCAGGGCCACCATTTATACTCGTGTACGTTGTATACTGTGCAAAGCTGTTCAGCAAACAGACAGGGAAGTCTGAAATTCAGCTCGTGCTTCACTTGAGCTCTGGAATGGGGCTGCGTATACTTGGAAGAAACCTCCTTATCTAATTCACACAGTCTCAGTGTAGACCATCAGGACCCTGAATGAAGTACATGCAACTTACTCGAAGAAAACAAACTGGTCTTAGTGGTGGGCATCAGGATCTGAGATGAGAACAGTGTGTTCAGGAAGAAATGTAGAGTGGGCAGTAGGCATAGTCCTGGAGAGAAGCCACAGCTGGGTGTGCAGTAGAAACTGAAGTTGTGGAAATGAGTGAGATGCCCAGAAAGTGTGTTATTGAGGGTAAAATAAGTCATGGGTGGAGGAGGGTTAGTTATGAATTACAGAGAGCAAAAGGAAAAGGAAGTTCTCCTATAGAGATGGTGGAAGACCCAGCAGAAGGCTTTGCCAGAGAAGCTGAAGGAGGAGCCATTAGCTCTGTGAACTATAGTCACCAGGTTTCCAACTATGAGTTTACTTAGAGACTTTAGTGGTCTGGTGGTTTTCAAGGCAATACTGCCATGGTTTTAGGAATGACTCAGTATTGAAAATGCGGGAAGAGTAAAAATAGAACATTCTTTCTAAAAGTTGGGAATCACAGGCAGGTAGATAGGAGCCAAAAACATCTGTCCTTATTTGAGATGTGCGAAGAAATATGTATTTCATTGAGTAGAGTTCATCTTCAAGAGACTGTGCAAAGTTTTTTTTATTCCATTTACTATTAGTCTTTATTCTCTGAACTAGAGTTGTGAGTCAACAGATGAGAAATTATAGTGACCCCAAAAAGCACAACTTCTAGCTGAAGTCAAATATATCCTCATAAACATTCATTGGAAGCATTTTGGCCATACAGATATCTTTGGCTTTTTGAAAGTCAATAGGCTATTCAGGGAATACTAATTTTGATTATGATAACTTCTTAGAGACCTCTGTTGCAAGAAATCTGATAATATATTTATTAATACTTACCATGTATAAGGTACAAGACTACATTTGAATTAGGAAGAGAAGAGTGGAAGGAAATAATATTTACAGACCATATGTTCTTTTAATTACTTCCTGCAACTCACATATGAGGTAAATATTGTTTGTTCCGTTCCACAGATGCAGAAACTGAGGGTCAGAGAGGTTAAGTGACCTGCCTAAGGTCATGTTTTAGTACATGTTAAAGCTTCCAAAGGCATTGTTAGTTATATTTCCCCATATGCCTTTCTCCTTGCCCTTAAGGGCCCTGATAGCTTACTAGGAAGCACAAATCTTATGCCTAGCATGGTGAGCTGAGTTTTATCAAAGCCTCACAAGTGCTTTAGGAATTCAAAACAGGGAAAACATCTCCAAAGGAGGGTCAAGGAAACTTAGCGAAGAGAAGTCACTGAGATGAGCCATCAATGATGGGTCATAAATGACCGTGAGATTGTAGAGGGGTGGAGACAGGATGCTTACTGGAGTAACATTTGTAATGGGACTAACATTTCTTTCAGAAACTCAAATTTCTGCTGTAGTTATTCTTTTTTTTCTTTCCAAATAGCTCCATAGGTCACGTTGCCAGGTAAGAGGTTTCAAGAAGGTGTGCGATAACTATTTCAAGTCTAATGATACTCAAGGAAGCTTATTCAGTAGAAAGAATGGCAGAAACAGAAGTACAGCGGTGACAGCAGTGAAGGCTCCTCTGAGAACTGCTGATATTCCAGGCTGACTGGAGGACAGAATCCTCATGTTGGGGCTTGGGGCAGGGGTGGAAGAGGGGATAAAACACAAAAGGAAAGTTAGGAGCAGATCATAGAAGACTTCGGACATGGGCAGAAGTTTACACTTCAGTCAGTAGGAATCTGAAGGGTTGCTTAAAATAAAATTTTTAATTATGTAACTACTTCTTTGGGGAATTTTCACACATACTCAAAAGGAGAAGAAAATGGTATTATAAACTGCCCTGGAACTGTCACCCAGCTTCAGAAATTTTCAGTGGCTAATATTATTTCATGAATTATTTTTCCCTTGTTTTTATCGTTTGTTTTGTTTGCTGATGTATTTAAAAGCAAAACCTAGATATCTTGTCATTGCATCTGCAAATACTAAAATATGAATCTCTTTTAGGGCCTTTTTAAAATATAATCATCATTTCATTATCAACACTAATAAAATCAGCAATAATTTCTTATTATCATCATACCCAATCCATATTCAAATTTCCCCAGTTGTCTCAAACATGTCTTTTTGTAGATGGTTTGTTTGAATCAAGATCCCAAACTCAGTTGGCATTTGTTATAACTCTTCAGACTCTTTTAGTGTCTAGGCCTCTTCTTTTGAAAGATCTTTTTTCACGTCACTAATTTTCCCACGACCTTTGACCTATATATATATAGAATGCCCCACATTCTGGATAGATCTAAAGACCCTCGTGGTGCTGTTTAACTTGTTCCCCTGTCTTCTGTATCTCTCGTACACTGCAAGTTCCATTTAGAAGTTTGATTAAGTCCTGGTTTAGTTTTTAGGAATAGTCTCTTATGAAGGTGTAGTATACTCCCTTCTTCATTATATCAAGAGGCAGGTAATATTCTGTTGATCAGCAGGTCAAGTGCTATTGGCCGATTCCCCACAACCTTTCCTGTAACAGCTTTTGGATCCGTGGAGGATTGTTGCCTATAATAACTTTTTCACTGGGTCCTTGACAGTTTGGGGGCTGAGGAATATGTTCAGAAATGTGCTTTAGGAAACATAATCTGACAAAAGTATGTAGGATGGAATAAATTGAGGGAAGACCTGGAGAGCTTGTAGACTATTCCTGTTTTCCAGGAATAAGGATGCTGGCAACAAACATGGAAAGATAGATTCAAGGGATTTTCTGGAGAATGAAATCTCTGGGACTTGGCAATAGATTCCATTTACCGAATCAAACATAACACTGACCTTTTAATGTTGGAGGAGTAGTGGTGTGTATAACAAAAACAGGAAGGTCAGGAGTCATGAGTGGCTTGCAGTAGAAATTGAGAAGTTTGGTTTGAGAATGATGAGTTCGAGCTGATGATGGCATATCTTGGCTTAGACATCTGGTGAGCAGTTGGGAATGCAGCCCTGCAGCCTGGAAAAGAATTGAGCACATAAGTCAGGTAATAATTAAAGCCTTGAGGGTACATTTGATAGCTGATGAAGGGAGTAAAGTGAAAAGACAAAAGATTTAGACACAAATTTGGGCAGTCATGACATGTTTGGGTTTTGTCAACCCTTCCTCCCCAAAGCTCTGGTTTATTTAGTTTTAGTTTAGCCCAGGTTGACTCCTTTCCAGGGCCTAAAGACTGGCTCAGCAGTTTCCCTTCTCATAGCTTAGCTTTCTTCTTCCTAATGGAAAGAAATGCCCTCAAGACCAATATGTATTTCAACTCACATTACTTTATTTTTCCTAAAACCAGACTGTAAAAATATGATTTCTACTCTACTCCTTTCTCTTTCCTCAAATACAATTTTCTTTATTTCTATGGCCCTTCTATTATTAAACAAGTTTGATGGAGATAGGGGATGATAGGACCTTAAAGTGAGGGAATAGAGGGCAAAAGCAACTTTTCTTCCCTTTAACTTTTGGAGAGCACCAATGGATGTGTTTGGAGAGCAAGGGGAAGAGCCGAAGGGAAATGTATTGGTTGAAAAGACAATGAGAGCGATGACACATAGCAGGCAAGGCTGGGAGGAGGCCCCTGGTGCCTTGGTAGGATATTATCTTTGTTCTAGAGGGAGAGGAGGTGAAGCTACAAAAGGATGTGGAAATGGAAAGCACGGTAGTTGTAGAAGCTTACATTAAAAATTTTTGACCTTTTGGTCAACAGCAGAGAGTGAGAGACTGGGCTTCTAATTTATAGAGGAAGCTTGAGAATCATAGACAAGCCCTGAGATCCAGGCTCTCCTGGTCTCATTTATTTTTTTTATTTTATTTATTTATTTTTTAAGATTTTATTTATTTATTTAGCAGACAGAGATCACAAGTAGGCAGAGAGGCAGGCAGATAGAGGGGGGAAGCAGGCTCCCTGCCGAGCAGAGAGCCCGATGCGGGGGCTCCATCCCAGAACCCTGGGATCATGACCTTAGCCGAAGGCAGTGGCTTAACCCACTGAGCCACCCAGGCACCCCACTCTCCTGGTCTCATTTAACAGTTGATTGTTTTTTATTCCTTCTCCATATCTCCTTAGACTCAGAGATATCTGTCCTTACCTCTGCGTTGTGCTCAGTTGCCCTTCACAAAACTGCATCGCTTTGTAAAATACAACGAATGAAGCAAAGATTCAAGGTGACCTGCAAACCAGGCTTTCTTGAGTAGCCTTGGCAAGATTATGTTGGGACAGTATATTAGGAAGCATGCTGAAAAAAACTATTATAAATTAAACCCACAGTGTGAAGAAGGCTATGCTTCTGAATACATTTGAATTTTATGGAGGAGGGTAAGAGTATTGTAGGATAGCTTACACCATTAGCTGTAAAATCACAGGGGCTACTGTGGACATTTAGAGAGCAAGTTGATACTTTCTTTCAACAAAAAGAATGTTTAGGATTCCAAGTCTTTCACCATGGAGTTCATTTTATTTGACCTCTTAAAAATGAGTAAGAAAAAAAAAGCAAAGTTAAACAAAAAAAATTTTAGCAGTCACTTAAAACATTTGGATATAAGGGATGAGGCTAGAGAGAAGGGAACCCTTGGTTTTGATTGGCAGGAGCAGTAATTTGGCTGTATTTAATTTGTATTGTGTTAGAAAAGAAAGCCAGAGTGAGCTTCTCCGCTCACTTCTTCCTGCTGTTTTATAAGCCCTTAACTCCATTGAGCTACATCAGTCTTACTTTTGAGAGTCCTTTTTAAATGTTTGGTTTTTCTAAATTTTCTTTCAGTGCTAGATCCCACTAATTGCTTCCTTATGGCAGCTGCTTATGATTTAAGACTGATCGTGGGCACCTATGGTCCCTTGTTCAGGGCTTGAACTGACATCACAAAGGAACTTAAAAGTTACAATCTCACCACAGAAAATGCCCAGACAAGAATAGTTGTAAAAATTAGTTTTGTAATAAGTGGGGCTGGTTTTGATATTTGAAATTTCTGTTTATACTTACACTCTTTTCTGCTAGGTCTCTTTTAATCTTCAATGCAAAATGAAAGGTGTAAAGTCTGAAGCTATAAATCTGTTTATAGCTATAATTCCCTTCCCTGACTTAGCAGAGTTTGACACTATAATAAACACGGTTCTTCTGCAGCAACATTGAATCTGGTTCTTGTATAATTCTTTATATGTTTCTGCTTTGAACACTGAGAGTTTTATTGCATTCTTTTCATTCTGGGTGTTTCAATTCAGCAAAATTTGATTTAGCACCTACTATATGCTAAGGGCAACTTGGTAGTTCTAGGGCCTAAAGCGTAGTCTTGGTTAGTCATTAAGTAATGCATTTGTCTGCTTTGGTTTTCTTTTGGCAATAGCTCCTAAATATCAAGGTAAGCTATATTAAACCTTTGTATTCTCCAAACATTTTCAACCATACGCCTATCACATTTCTTACCACACGGCCTCCTGATTTTAGGAAATCAATATGTTTGCTTTCTTTATCTTCAGGTCAAATATCTGAAGAAAAAACGCTTATATTTATGTTTATCATATTTAAAATATTAAAAACATTAATTGTGTACTTAATAATCACTACCATTGGTCAATCAGGCATTCTATAAATTGTTTCATGGATAGCGTTTTATGTTAGCCAAATAATAAACATTGTTTTTCCCATTTTACAGATGAAGAAACTGAGGCTTAAAGAATTTAATTAACCTGCCAAAATTCACACAAGTGATCAAAACCAGGATTTCAGTCTGAATATGTTTGACTCCAAGGCTTGAGCTCTTAAACACCAAAACACTTTATTTTTAAAAGATTTTATTTATTTATTTTTAAATTATTATTATTATTTTTAATTATTTTATTATAGTTATTATTATTTTATTATTTTATTTATTTTTATTTATCTATCTATTTATTTTTACTTATTTGTTTATTTATTTTATTTATTTGAGAAAAAGAGAGAGAGAGAGCATGCACATGAGCAGGGGGAGGGTCAGAGGGAGAAGCAGACTCCCCACTGAGCAGGGAATAATCCTGGGACTCCAAGATTGTGAACTAAACCCAAGGCAGACACTTAACTGACTGAGCCACCCAGGCACCCTGATACTTTTGCTTTTTATTTTTATTTTTATATGAAGCATTTAAAAAGAAATTATATGCAAACACACACACACACACATCTATACTTACCTATAGGCCCTCCTACATTTTCATGTCAGGTTTTTCATAAAAAGTTTAAAATTTACACATTACCTTTTGAAGTCATTTGCAAAGTTAAAAGTCTGAAACAAACAAACAAAAAAAGGTGATTTTAGGAAGAAATGTCCCTAAAAATATGTATTACACCAGTAAAGCAGAGAACTAGAGAGTTCAAGGTTTTAGGTATATACTTGGAAGAACACAAGTTCACATTTTAGTTCAAAGTGAGCCTAAGCTAAATGCATAAAACATTTCACTCTGTAGTATGGTAGATTTATCGACACGTAAATAGCTAGGGTCCTTATTTTTCAAGTAAGCACTGGATTTTTCCATTGTTAATACTATTTGCAATATGATTTTGTGAGTTTCAGATACCTGCTAAAAACTACCAAATTCAATTTATTCATGAATGTATGGCTTAAGAGCATCTATCTCATTGGCACAATGGGCCAGTTCATGCTGCAGTCAGAGAGTAGGCAGAAATCTTACCATCTGTAGAACTTAGGCGTTTATCCTACTTGAACAAGGGAAAATGGGTTATTTCCTATTTCCTTGCTCTGTAGGGGTCTGTGAACATTGATTAAACCATGTTTGCAAGAATGCTTGAGAAAGGCCCATGCTGTAGAGATTGTTGTCCTTATCCTTAAAAAACTAGGGAAATTACAGCTTTTAAATATAGTAAGCCCACAGTCAGCTTGCAGTCTAAAAGCAGAGGAAGAAATGTAATAATGGTGTACTTTATTAGTAAGTTAATACAGAGGAAGTGTGGATGCACAGTACAGCCACCATATGTCATCTGTTCTCCTTTTACCCAACAGTGACAGTAGAGAATTTTCTCCCCTTCTCAGCTACTCTAATTGGGCCAGCCAAGGCTGCCAATAATCAGTTTGGATTTGAATACCCCTAAAACCAGATTTAAAATTCTTTATGGTTCACTTGGCTCTTGAGCTCCTGTGTTCATCAGAGTTACTGCAGTATAGGTCAACCATTTTCTGCTAATGCACTATGTTGTGAACTTTGAAATGAGTCACCATGTTGGTGATCTGTCAATGGCTCTCATGTCCATTCCATTAACTGGTCTTGTTGGTTCTATCTAAGAAATGTGTTCTGAATCTAGAACTTTTCCTTTGCTCCCATGATCATCTATCTCCTGGACCAAGGCAGCAACTTTCTAAGAAGGATAGCATTCCATGCTCTCAGAGTCCCACAGAGCACACTTGATCTTAACCACTCCCTTGTTAAACTGATTACAGAATTTGGCCTGGGGACTTGGGTATTATTAGCCAACCTTCCCGAATCTCTTCCCCAAATCTTACTATTCCACATTTCCACTCCCCACACCACATATGTTCTTACAACCCTGAACTCCTTGTTTTTCTCTGATAGCATGATGTTCTTTCACACTTGTGCATGTTCTCCCCTTCTGCTTGAACTTCTTTACTTGTTCCCAGTCCCCTTTATGTCTGGCCAACTTTCAAGAGCCAGTTCCAGTATCATCTTTGGAACTCCAGTTCTCCCACTTTCTTTTCTGTCTGTAGAGCATTCCTTCCACTGATTACAATTATATTTACATATCTTTCCTCCAGACTCAGAGCACATTGACTGGCTGGTAGTTGGCTATAGATGCTTAGAAAATAAAACATTCTGGTCTTTGTAACTCTATGGTAATGAAAAGATTAATCAGAAGAAGGGTTGTTATAGTCCAAAAATGAAAATGATCTACACTTTTCAGGGATAAGAATCATAACTCCATTCTTATTCTAGCAGCTCTGGCCGCCAAGAATGTCCAGGGTTTGCTTTTTTTCCATTTTTTTTAAACTTCTAGCAGAATTTAGTTTTGTTTTCATGATTGCCATCTTTAAAAAAAATCATTCTCGCTTTAGCCTTTGTCATTCAAAGTAGGTAAAATTTACAGTTCTAGTAAACAAAAGGTCTTAACTGGGATATCCAGATTCCATGAATATATCTTTTCCAGCTATATTTCAATTACTTTTGTGCAGATTGAAATCCAATATTTTACTGATCTCAGTTGTGCTTCTCATTCACAATGCTTTTAGTTTGGTTTAATAATTTAATCAAAATAGATAATAGAGCATGGAAAAAAATATCTATAATCTTTGTTACTAGGATAGAAATGGATTTGGGGAGGCTGCAGTTGGTATAGGCCAAGATTCATATTAAAGGCTTGGTACAAACAGGATTCTTGCCATAAATTCTGAATATGAAGTCATTTGATTAGGGGCTAATTTGAAATTACCACTGGTATTTATACGTACATTGGAAGTAAATCAATAACACTCTAACACCACTCTAAAGAAATGTTCCAACTACTGTTAATAATAAAAGCTTTGGTAACACTTTTAAAATTTATGTAATTAGGGCTAATAAGATAAAAACTTATTAGAAATAATCATTTCAAACATTCTTGTTTATTTATTTAAGCAGACATAATAAAAAATCTGACTCCAACCTACCAGACCAAACCAGAAGGAAAGGAATTCCAAAAGAAGCCTTACATAAAGAGTCATAAATAATGACTCACTATTACCTTATTTATGACCACTAATTTTACCATATTTACTTACCATTGACCGCAACCTTGTTTTAGCAACAAAGTTTTATTTTCAAATAGCTGCCAGTCACTGATACTGATACCTGAACAACAAACACGTCCACTAAGTATCAAATTGTTAGTTTGGTACAGCTGGAAACAACAAAATGCCATGTAAAATATACTGTAATTCAAATATTCCTTAATTTCATCTATTGCCTATCCTTTAGCTGATATCAGTCTAAAGACAAAATAATTTAACTAGTGACCCAGCTTTAATTTTAAAAGTTAATAATCAAAGATACCTTTCTTTCCTCTGTAATATTTTGACCTAGAAGAAAACCATGGCTCCCAAATTTTGAAATACTGTCTGTGTTTACTAAGGTCATCCTCTTTTTTCTTCAAATTCAATCCATATTTGCAGTGAAGAGGATCCAATTCAGAAAGAAGAGTGGGATTTCAGTTAGAGCAGAAGAAAACACCTGCCATTAATCCCAAGAGCACAAGTGGGGTCTGGAGTGTCCGAAGCAGCCACCACAGCTGTGAATGGAGGTTGACCTCAGCTTCGGTTCTGTCTTGAGCTGGCAGGTGCCAGGACGCCATTCAGTCTGCTCAAAAACAACCTCTTTTGAAATAGCAGTATTTTATTGCTCAATTGTGAATGCAAATTTTTATTTGTTCATGAATTAAGGATCCTTTCTTATGGCAAGCTGTCTAAATAAGTCTAGTTTTCATATGCGATTTTGGCATTAGTCATTGAACTTTGGGGAAAAAAACTCATCCCTGCTCACCACTGTAAATTGTTTTAGAAAAGTTTTAACCTCAAACATGCCATAAAACCTAATAAAGTGCCTTTAGAGGACTGGTACAATGAGAGGCTTGGCCTCTGAAATCTCACCCGGAAAAAGGAACTAAACTTTAAGAAGAAGAAGCTTTTGGGGGGAAAGGGGTAAGAGCAGGGGAGGAGTTCCACTGTAACGTACATAAAGTAAGTAACTTTATAGTAGCTTGGTTTTCTAGGCGAGTTTTTCTTAATGCTAGTAGTAGGAAGTGTTTAACTGTAGCACTAGACTATTAAGCTTTTCGAAACAGACCATTCATGTTTTCTAAATTAGCTTCTCCCACCATATCTTCTATCAGTGCCTAGAACACTGCCAAACTTTTTGTAGGCATTTGTATTTAAATGTATAATAAATCAAAATAGACTTAAATAACATGTTATTTAAATCAAGACTGGAATCTCCATCGTATTTCTTAAACTGAATGGTAGGTATTCTCTCAGTGTTTTTTGGGGTTTCCTTTGCCTCACCAAAAATAAAACCCTACTTGTAGAGCATTAGAGAACATTTTATGTGTGTTAAAAATTATCAAATAAATTCTTTAGACTTAATTTTACAGGGGTAGACACATAGTCTATACCAATTACTCACTACTTGGTTCACTGAAAACATTAATAAAACATTAAAATTTTACTGAAAACATAAAGAAAAATGATTTCCTTGGTTTCCCTTTGTTTTAATGGCATAATTATTTTGGGGCTAAGAGAAACAAGAGTTTGTTTAGTTGATTCTGTTATCTTAGCTCCCTCTCTCTCTCTCTCTAAACCTCCACAATTACTCTTTATCTCATTTTGTACTTGAGATCCTGGGGTCACTACAAAATACTCGGAAATGTAATTGGGAGCCACTTCAGAAGGCATCTGTTGAAGGCAGGAACATAGTAATCATTCTTTATGAAAATATAATTCTAGAGCTCTGTCCCAACACTTATCATCCAAACCTAGTCACACAGACTAGGTTAAAGTCCTGGCTAATTCACTTGCAAGAGATCTAACCTTGATAATCTTTGAATTTTATTTTTGGCATCTATAAAAGGAATATCATAATACTCTCTTCATTGGATGGGACAAGGTTAAATACGGTAACAGGTGAAAGTTCTTTGTTGATGGTAAAATATATAAACTACAAGACATGATATTATTGTTATTATTAAATTCATGATAACCTCACAGCTGTTACCAGAAGTCTCACAACTGAGAGTAGGAATTTAGGACAGTTCTTCTGTAGCAGATACTTAGCAGGAGATATTTTAGTAGACTGAGTATTCCTACATTTCCACCTGAAATGACATTGCAAGGTCTTAGGAAGGAGTACTTTGCTAAAACCTTGGCTGTGCTTCTATTCTAGACTTACACTTGTTTCCCAGCCTTTTAGTCACTCCCAGGTGAAGGTGAGAGATTGATTGAAGGTAACTTTGAAATGCTCCAGTTTCTCAAGTAGGCTGAGCTGAAATATGATTTCAATTTTAAGAGCTGGTGGGGGGGAGTATTGATGCCTCTAGAAATAGTATGTCCTGCTAGCATTTTTGTTCAGAGATGAAGAAAATCTCAATGTGGCTTAAGAATAGACAGCTGCCCCAAAAGTAGAAAATCCCAAAAAGAGCCACATCTTTATGGCTATCTGATTTATGACAAAGATAACACTGTACTACCATGGGGAAAAGATTCATTTTCAATAAATGGTGTTGGGTTAATTTGATCCACACATAGGGAAAAAAAACATCTTGACGTTGACCTCACATCATGCACAAAATCAGTTCTCCATGAATTCAGATCTGAGTATGAAAAATAAAGTAATAAAACCTGTATTTTTTACTTTATTTTTTTATTGTTGGTTTTCTTACTTTGTTTTGTGTACCATACCATCCCAAATAATACATTTACTTCAGGTGTACAATATAGTGAGTCAATAATTCTATACATAACTCAGTACTCATCATGATAAATGTACTCTTAATTCCCTTCATCTATTTCACCCATCCCCCCCACCCCTCTGGCAACCACCAGTTTGTTCTCTAAAGTTAAAGTCTGCTTTTTTTTTCTTTTTTTCATTGTTTCTTTTGTTTCTTAATCATCACATATGAATGAAATCATATGGTATTTGTCTTTCTCTGACATTTTACTTAGAATCATACACTCTAGATCCATCTGTGTTACCACAAATGGCAAGATTTCATTCTTTTTTATGGCTGAGTGATATTCTAGCATATATATATATATATATATATATATATATATATATATATAAAACACCTCTACTTTACTTATCTTAATTTTTAAAAAATTTGATTCCAGTATAGTTAACATACAGTGTTATAGTAGTTTCAATAAGGCTTTTAGCATTTAGAATAAACATAAAAGAACCTCTTTATGTCCTTGAAGTAGCAAAGATTTCTTAAATGAAATACAAAAAGAGATAAAAAGAAAAAAATGTTAAATGGTGTTTTATTAAAATTAAACTTCTGTTCATCAAAACCCAGTTTAGAGAATATACACAGTACACAGAGTGGGAGAATATATTTGCAAAAAATAACTGATAGAAAACTCATATTCAGAATAATGTAAAGTACTCTCATACCTCTCTCTTGATACATACAGATATTACAATATGTAAAGAACTTCAGTAAGTCTAAAGGACAACTCAATAGAAAATGGGCAAAAGATATGAATAGACACTCTGTGGATGAAGATGCAAAATGGACAAAACATGCATTAAAAGGAGTTAAGCTAATTAATCCCTGAAGAAATACAAATTAAAACAGTGTGAAACTACTACACCTCCCACCATAATGTCTAAAACAAAAAAAGAAGGAAAATACCAAGTATTGGTATTGATATAGGGGCACTGAAATTCTTGTATACTGGTGATGGGAGTATAAATTGTTAGAATCACAGTGAAAAACTATTTGTCAGTACCTACTAAAGCTAAACATATTAGGTATTTCCTATAACCTAATAATTCCACTCCTAGATTTACACCCAACAGAAATGCATACAGTTTTTAATCAAAAGACATAAACTAAGATATTTATAGCAGCACTATTTTCAGTAGTCAAGACCTAGAAACTCTTGGAAACAAATGGCATCAACCAAGTAGGATAAACAAATAAATTATGGTTTATTCACATGATGGAATATTATAGAGCAGTAAGAACAAACTATCTACAGCTACATACAAAATTATGCATACATTTTATACTTACCGAGCAATGGAGGTCAGATGCATACTGGTATGATTCCATTTCTGTAAAGTACAAAAAGAGACAAACTATTTTGTCAGAGGTCAGAAATAGTAGTTGAGAGTAATGATAAGAAAATGTTACCATAAGCCCTCTCGTTTTCCTTTGCTGGGTTCTACTTGCATAGAAGTAGCTTGTGAAAGCTTTTAGCTTTTTTTTTTTACATTTAGCTTGTGAAAATTTATTTTGCATATTATATAGTTATGACATGTGGACTTTGTGCACTTTTCTCTGTCTGTGTAGTATGGCAGTATATATAGTATATGCTATGGTATAGTACTATACTTTATTGGTATGTGTACCAGTATGGTATAGTACCATGCATACTGGGAGATGATATATACCATACTATAAATACCATTATACTATATATATAATAGTATATGTATTATACCACTTGCACATTCTAACCATCTTATAATTATACTTTGGAACCTAAAATTCCTTGATAAACCTCACTGATGGGTATACCTCTTTGCCCTTTGCATGAATCTTGCAGATAACTAGCTGATCTATTTAAGTTATAATTTTTTGAAATTTATTAAAAACTGTTTTCTTTCTTTCTTTCTTTTTTTATTAGGGCCCTCCAGGTCCAAAAGGTGATAAGGTAAGAAAATGTGTAGCAGAAACAAATTAAGTTAGTGTAAATCCATTGGTATGGTCTATGCTATGTTGTATTTTGGTCTTTTTAATGCATGTCACATATAGCCTTTACACTAAAACTATTTATCATCTCATCTTCCTATTCTACAGGGAGAACAAGGTGATCAGGGACCTCGGGTAAGTTGTATTCTTCCAATCCTGGGTAGAAAATTAATTTTCAGCTCCAAACTTATTGAATTAAAATAGCTTTGGCTTTATAACTGCGTTTGTGTCATGGTTTAGAATTAGCTGGCAAAAAATGCCATACCACTTGTAAGTGAAATAGCCTTAATAATAATTAATGGATAAATCCTGTAGCATTGCTTTGACTTGATACCTGTAAATAGGACACTGTACAATAATTAGCCCTCTGATGAAGGGCCAGAATCACTACTAAAAAGTCAATAACAACCACCATTCCCTTGGCTATTGGGTCCTTCAGATTTGCATGCATTGTTTTGCAATAATGAGGCCATTTGGATTCCTGTTGAATTTGAACTTTTTCTGCAGTTAAACTTTATGTGCTATTGCATAAATATGTTATATTATAGATGAAAATATTAATGCATTTTATATTTTTATTCTTCATCATAAATTTGAATAATACTTATTTGAATTTCTTATTTTTATAGATTTTTAAGCAGATAAAAGGTGTAATATAACTTAGCATTCCAGGGAGGAGGGGCATTCTTTTATTCTTCTCAAATGTGGCTCTTTTAACCATTATAACACAATGGTGAATGCTTTGTTGTTACCTTGGTAGTGCCAAGTCCTCTGCTTCACATCTGTGCCTTATTACCCAAATGTTCAGACATACTGTTCCAATGATGTAGTGGCTCCGTTCAGACATACCTCTCAATTTTCTCATGTCACTATGCACAAGAGCGAGTATTTGGTTGAAGAGTCATTTTTTACAGTGGAAAAGCACATTTAAAACTTTGAGGTTTAAAACAGAAACTGTAGGGTTTTTGTAAAATGCACTGTATGTTGTTAATTACTGAATTCATTTATACTGCAGTGGAGGTTTTATTGCAAAAGATGTAGTTGATGCAACTTGAAAAATTTGGAGTCTTATCTCTTTGTGTTTATTAAACTAGATAAAATGTATGCTATGATTTGTTTTCCTTTCCACTCTTCAGCCATTTCTTTATATAAAAGTAATGACCATGCCTCCGAGCATTTTGTTTCTCATGCAGTCATTCTAGCTGATGACTAGCTTCAAGCTAGAAGCTCATGTTAGTGGTTGAGGAGTTTAAACATCGTGATATCTGTCATGGATGTGAATGGAATAAAATTCTCATAACCTTAAATGATTAGAGGATAGCCACTTGCTCTGTATGTGGTGATTATTTCACATAGCATGTCTCCATGTATTGAGTATCATTTCTTTCCACACGAAATCTCAAAATCACTCAACTTACCCTTTCCAGGTAAGAGGGAAACTGTTTCCACTCTGAGAAATCTTCTTTTGGCAAAGGAAGTAAAGGGGTGGTTCGCAGCTTAGCTGTCATCAGCGTGCGCGCAGTCCTCATTTTCAAAAAGGTGTGTTGGCTTTCATCGTTCCAAAAAGTGATGATGGATGATAAAGCCAGGCCAAATTTTCAGGATGAAACCTGAAACCATGTGAAATTCACCTGGTTTCATGTTGCATTACAAACTAAGACTTGGACCAGTTTCCTTGCAAGTTTGGCCAAAGTTCATGAACTACTTTGACGAACCCAGACTGCCTTTCATACAGATTTCAGCCAGTTTTCACGCGGACTGAGGCCAAGTTTCACACAGTTCAGGGCCCATTTAGCATTTCAGGTAGAAAGTGGCAAAAATTGATCCCATTTTCCCCAGAATTTTGCTTTTTGTTTGAAGGCATTTGGATTGATTTTATCATGCAAGGTGAATCTTCATGGATTAAAAATCTAAAATGTCCTGGGAGGTATGTGTGAAATAGAATAAGAACCTACCAAATTGCACCTTTTCTCAAATTCCTAATTTAGAAACAAGGCAGGTCACAGATAATCGTCTCCAAAAAATAAAACTTACTTTCTAGTAAGAAAGTATTAGCTACTGATTAGGAAATTTATCATATCAACATGGTAAAGTGAATGGTTTATAATTTCCAGAGAAATCAAAAGTAAGTTAGAAGAGGAAAGGTCTTCAATTTTAATGAGAATTCACTTTACTCACATCCTCTGTAGGCACACTATTCCAGCTAACATTCATGGAGACTCTCTTTTCTAAAATGTCGATCTTTGTATTTGAATACCCTGCCCATTTTTATCCTATCATAGTTTTTGAATTCAACTTTTTACCATTTGTTTCACGTAATTTATTTCTTCTGTCATTAACAATATGACCCTTCATCATTTCAGTTCTTTGTTAGCTTATCAACTGTTATAGGATTTCTACTGTTTCCTTAAATATGGGTTCCCCCTCCCCCCTTTTTTTTCTTTTTGGCTTCACAACTGTTAAACAGGAATATATTAAGTCATATTATGCAATTCAAAACAGGAAAGTGTTGAAGATAATAAAGACATTAAGAAGGTAAAACTATTTGGAAATACTTGTACATATATTTAGCAATATACATTGAATTTCTTTTATCTTCAAGATACCATGCTTAATATTATAGAAACTATAAATGGATCCTCTTTCTCTCTCTTCTACTACCACCAAATTCAACCTACTATCATCTCATCTTCTTGACTATGGTGGCAGCCTTCCAAGTAATCTTCCTTCTACTCTTGACCCTGTATAATCCATTTTTTACACAGCAGCCAGAGAGATCATTTTGTATTATAAATCAGATCATTTTACTCCCTGTTTTAAACCTCAAGATGAAATCCAAACCCTTCATGAACCTTCAAGATCTGGCCTTTGCTTAAGTCTCTAACCTTATCTCACACCACTCTTCTCTCCCCCCCCCCCCCCCCCCGAACATGCTCCAGTCACAAAGTCCTCTATGTGTACTTCAAACACATCACACTCACTCCCAGCTGGATGACTTTCTATTTGCTGTCTTCTGGTCTTCTGGTGATTGAGATTTCATCTCAAATACTTCCTTGGTGAGACTTCTCCGACTACCCAATCTAAATCTGAGATTCTCCTATTTTGTTTATTTATTTACTTGCTTGTTATCTGTAAAACATGCTGTACCATTTACATAAACTCTATGAGAACAAGGGTTTGGTCTATCTTGTTTGTACCATCAGCTAGAACAATAAGGACTCAATAAATATTTGTTGAATGTTAAAATAAAATATTATTACATCATTACTGCCCTCAAGTTGCTGATAATCTCATGGGTATTCAAGTGAGAAAACTATTTGGTTGTGTTAAATGCCTTAAATAACAATACCAAGAGATGCTAGATAAATAAAAATTCTTCCATTTTAAAGAATCATTGGACACAGTGGAAGTGGTGACACTTGAGCTAGGACTTGATAAATGGATAATCTTTAGAAGAGAAGATGAAGAGGGAAGACATTACACATTCCAGAAAGAAGAAATAGTATAAACAGTACTATACAATTGGGAAATGACAGGATTCATTTAAAGACAATAACATTTTTTATTTGCCAAGGATATAAGCTAAATATAGAAAAATTACATTATGTAGGCTGATTTTTTTTTTACTGAAGTTATATTATGAAATATTTTGAATGTTTTAGTGTGATAGGCAGAAAGGAGACATTGAAGATTTTTTTAGTACATTATTTGATGTATATTACCACTGGACTCTTTGGTATTATTACCAAATGTTCTTTGTGAAAATCTTCCTGATGATGGTATCTCATATAGAGTGGAATTGAAAGAAGACCAGAAACTGTCAGTCACCCAGGACAAGTTCGTAAGAACCTGGGCTGTAAGGGTAATGACCAGTCTTCAGGGAGAAGTGAGCAGAGAGGATGGGCTGGCTCAGTTTGACACACTGAAACACCCCTTCCTTGGAGGTAAGGGGTCACATTCAGCAGAAAACTCTGTCAGAATGAGAAGCTCAGCAGTGGGGAGGGGCTATGTTGGTGAGCCAAAGAAGGAATTCCAAAGAGTTACCAAAATATGAGAGAGAGCTCCATGTTTTTTATGCAGACTGCGATATTAGTTTATTCTTATATAATGAGAAGTTTGAAGAAGGTAGTTGGTGGTGTGATTAACATAATTCAATGATGTAACTATGGAAGCCTCTGTGAATCACTCTTGGCATTTTCTTCATGGTTGTAAGAAGGCTGTTTCAAGTCCAGCCATCACATATGTATCAGCAGGAAGAATAAAGGGGGAGGAGTCTTTATCAAGAAAACAAAAATTTTCCCATGAATTTCATAGTAGACTTCAGCTCACATCTCATTAGCCAGACAGTGTCACATAGTTAATTTGTAACTGGAAGTGAGCCAAAGAGATTGGTGTTGAAAAGGAAAGTTGGGTCATCTTGTAATCAAACCAATGTGAGTTTGCTCATTGATAAGTTACAGATAGAGACCATACTAAGTGGAGTTGTCACATAAAGGAAACATTATTTGCAGCAAATAAGGAGATCACAAGGCATAATTTCCAAAGCTATGACTCACTGAGAAGGGGTGAGTGGGTTCCTTTTATTTATGATTAGGATAAATATTCAGAAAAGGGAGATTTGCCATCACATTTAAAGGCAGGCATAAGGTTGCACAGGCATACTGAGAAAACATGCTAATACATGCATTGTACATTATGTTAATCAAACTTGTGCTCCTCCTTGGGCAAAGCCTTTAACATTATACTGAGGCAAATCTAACTATTGGACAAGGGGAAAGGGCTATGGGAATCGTCTAAGAGCTAGTATAATTTGGGTGGGATCTTGGGCTCATTATCTCTCCGAGGCGTTGCTTGAATGCAGGATCATACCTGTTTATATGCTGGAATCATATCAGTTGACCTTCAGTCTAGGTTTCTCTGGAGACTGTTATTGGATTTATTAGTGGGGTCTGAAAAGACACAATAGCTGATTGGCGGGAAATGGTTCTCTGAAAAACAAACCGAACTTTCTGCTAGTTTCAACTTCATTAGTTCTATGGGGCATGTTTTCAATCTCACCAACAGGAATTGCCACAAGTGCCAAACAAAAACTCAAAGAAGAAAAACCAGGGTTGACATTAGTATAGGAGAAATTAATAAGAAAGAGTCTTTAAGCAGAGGGTAGGAGATTAATTCAATCCATATGGGATTTATATCCAAAGCTGTGATCATTGGTAATTTGTGGCCAGGGTCAAGTTAAAAAGCAAACAAACAAAAAAACTGCAGTTAGGGAATAAAATAGGAAGATACTAAGGTGAAAATTCAGCATGAATCATTAAATTGTATGTAGCGACTAATGGATAAGGATAAGAAAGTGGATAAGGATAGGGCTGAAGTTTCTGGCTTGATAAAATTGGTCAGAAGACAGGCAGAAGTATAAATATGTTAATATTTAGTCGTGTTGAATTTGTGATCTGGATAATTATTTCACTGGAATAATGTAGCAACAATTGGAAGCACGAGACTGGGAATCTGAGGTGGTATCATAACCGTTCCATAGCTGGAGTGTCCCCAGTGAGAATAGAAAGTGGAAGTGGAAAAATTGTGCATGAAAGGGTGACGTGAGAACCACTTAGAAATATCCACATTTAGGGAATGGGTTAAAGAAAGAGAGTCAGAAAAGAGAGCGAGCATTCATTCAAAGTCAAAACCAGGACACTACAAAATTTGAACACTAATGGAGGAGCTAAGTTAAAACATAAAAGAGAAAAGAAAAAAGAATGTGGCCAATGAAATCCTCTTAATAAAAGGAAAACCATAGGGATGAAGTCTATAAAAAGCCTATGATTTTGTTGTTTTGGAGTCATGAGATATTTAGGGAGTACATTTTGTTAAGCAGTAGAAGCCATATTGCAAGAAGTTAAAAGGTAAATGGGACGAACGTTGACTATCTTTGAATATTGTTGATGGCATATGATTTAGTGCAGAAGAAAGTGGGCTAACTTTTTTGGCATGAGCTTTCTGTCAGTGTTCACTGAACCAATTTTGAGTGTACAATTTTAGGTTTAATGTTGAAACCATAGATATTGTTTGGTTTTATTCTACAAGACAGTAGTTGTTAGATTTCCACAGCTGAATGCATCCTGATGTTTCCTCCTTGTTTCCTGGGGAGATATTGTTACAGATTTGCCATTAATCTTCAGTGCATTTGTGCAAATTGTCCATACTTCTGCAGTTAGGCCATTGGGCTGTATGGTAGGGATGGCGCTTTTTCTGTGATGTCAGTCACCAAGACTTCACTCTGTTTCATCCTAAGTTTGTGGCACAGAGTTCTAAGGCTATGACTGTACCCTGCAATCAAGCAGAGGTTGGAGACCTGCTGTCAGGGAGTTGTAGGGGCATTCCTAGGCTGAACAAACATTAGACCAAGAAGTTACACCTCACATGTCATAGTTATAATTATTAGTCTTACAAGTAATTAGGCAAGTTGCACACAGCATCTCCAAGCCTATCTCAGCAAGATAGGATATGAGGGAAGAAAAGTAGGAAAAGTGCATGCAGTTGGGTGAGATGATTATATACACATGGGCTGGGGTCAGACTGGATGGGACCGAATTCTAACTCTCCCACTATCTGCCCCTCTGGTTATGACAGGGATTAAATAAGAAAGTGTATGAGAAAACCTATAACAAATCCTTGACTGATCAAAGCTGATCATTCTCACCATATTGCATGTGAAGAATCTGGGGTGAACTCACTTGCCCAAGTTTACATAATTTGTAAGTGGTAGGAAAATGAATTCACACCCAGGTCTCTTGACCACTTGTTTGTACCTTTCCCAGTGGGTCAGGCTGCTCCCCTATCAACAAGTTAGTTATTGAAGTCATCAACCTCAATATGAAACAACAGGGATGACAAAAAATACCTATGGCTCAAATAATAACACCAATAATAATGATAAGCAATTTTATTGATCTCTTAAGATACACTAACCATTCTATGAAGATGTATCTTATTTCAACAGCCCTACAAAATAGTTGCTTTCATTGTTTCCATTGAACAGATGAAGAAACCAAGATTTAGAAGGTTTAAATATTTTGTCCACAATAACAGAGCCAGTCAGTGGCAGAGTCAGGTTTTGAGGCTGGGTACTTCCAGATCACATTTTCCATATATTTTCTCATTTATCCTAAAAATTAATGCAGTGAGTTAGTTAACAGCATAATAAATAATATGGCCGGTTTTTAAAGATCTATTTATTTGTTTTAGAGAGAGAGTGTGAAAGTAGGGGGAGGGGCAAAAGGAGAGGGAGAAAGAGTATCTCAAGCAGACACCCTGATGAGTGCTGAGCCCAAGTGGGGACTTGATCTCATGGCCCATGCGATTATGACCTGAGCTAAAACCAACAGTTTAGTGCCTAACGAACCGAGCTACCCAGACGCCCCATAATATGATCCTTTTTTTTTTTTTTTCCTGGTGAGGATTGAGCTCAAGCAGGTTAAATGATTTCTACAAGTTCACATACACACATCTACTAAAAGACAATGCTGGGAGTCAGACCCAGATTTCAAATTCTGTTCTCTTTACACGATCGTAAGCTGCCTTCAGGTGGCTGCTAGTACCTTTTCAACTTTTAAGTTCTATGCCTCTGTGAATGAAAGTGAAAAACTGGGGAACACAAGTGCAAATAGGAGCATCTTTTTTATTTGTAGTCATGGTAACCTCAGTCTTTACAATTCATTCACTGTTGACCCTCCAGAAAACAAATGGGTGAATGCATCACAGTCATACCCAGGAACCTCATGTAACATAATTGGGCAGAGGAATGCTAATCCCCATCCAAGGGACATCAGAATACCCAGTTACCTTGTTAGAATGCAATTTTTCTTCTCAACTTGTTGGAACCAATTTGAAAATTATAGTATAATATCAAAATCCCACTATATTAACTATTAGTGACTTTTTTTCTTTAGGATAGATAACCAGATGAATAAAGTCTGTTTTCTGCTGTTTATAATGCTGCATTTACATGTTCTCCAAGATACTTTGATTCCACTTTTTTTTTTTTTTTAAGATTTCACTTATTTATTTGAGAGACAGAGATCACAAGCAGGCAGAGAGGCAGGCAGAGAGAGGAGAAAGCAGGCTCCCCTCAGAGCAGAGAGCCCGACGCGGGGCTTGATCCCGGACCCCGGGACCATGACCTGAGCCGAAGGCAGAGGCTTTAACCCACTGAGCCACCCAGGCGCCCCTTGATTCCACTTTTATTCTGAGCCTCTCTTTGCAAAAGATTATTTTATATTTCTTCATCAGTCACAGAACCTGAATGTCAGTGTAAAAGACTCAAGACCTTCAAGACTTTTCCCATTGTTTTCTGCACCCATTATTACTACTACCATTGTTCTTCTAAGAGGACTTCTTGTTTGCCCAGTTCTTAAGAGCCTCTGCCCTCGTCATGAACCACAGCCCTGGGAATCACAGTGGTACTCAAGGCTTTGATGTTAGTGGCTCATATTTCTTTTCCCTATCTTAGTGACTTAAAAACATATTTTTAAAAATAAGCAAAACTGTTCTAATGCTTAGTACTGTCTGTTTAAATTAGGGTACTATGTTGCTCTGAAATTGTGGTAAGTTTACTAATCAAACTTGAGTAATAAAATGAACAAACATCATGAATTTATCTTTTGACTATATATATTCATCTTCTAATCAGTTGGCTACCATCACCTTGCCAAATAACACAGAGGCCTGATAAGTGAAAGATTTAGTGGTTATTAGTCTTAACATCATCAGCCAACAGCTGGTTTTAAATGAGTGCTGGGCTCTCACAAGTTCAGTAAGCCACCCAGGAGCTCCGCTTAACTCTTTTCATAAAATTCTTTCTCTTCCCCATGTATTCAAGTAAATTTTCATAACAGCTGGGACTACGCAAAACTGATAGCATCTTAAAAACATCTTCAGCAAGAAAGATTAAGTTCCAGAAAAGGAAAGCATTTAGAAGTTTATTTTATTATCTTAACCTTTGTTGACTCGAATGATTAAACAGATTCTTTGGCTCTGCTAAAACATTTAGGCCTAGATATTAATTTGATGTCCTTATTTACTTAACCCTTGCCTTTCTCTTCAGCCCTAATGAATATACTACTCATTTGGTACTGAATGTATTGCCTGTGAAAAGGGAAGAGATATAACACAATGGAAGAAATAAATTGTGAAAAAATTATTTTAATGCTTTCCAGATTCAGCAGAACTTGGCATGGAAACAGCAAGCTCGTTAAGATTTGCAAATGTTCTTATTGTATTTTTTATAATCAGAGTTCTCTTTTGAGTGTTCTCTGTCGTACTTCAAACCACTAAGAACTGATATTGAATTAAACCTAGGAACATTTGTATATGTGTCCCGATGTGGGTCAGTTTAAAATAAATAAGTTATTTTTGCATACAATTGTTAATATGTAGACAATATTTACCTTGGAATTCAGTGTTGTGAATTATATCTCAGTTGTTGGTTGTATGGGTGAGCCCATCAAATAAGAAAAAGAAAACACTATAAGTCTTGTACATTTTTGTCTAATGTAAAAATATTATGTATGTAAGCCTGTAAATATAGTAATCCAGTTGGGTAAACTTTTATACAAAACATTTAGAAGTAAAAATGAACAATTTGCAAATCCTCGTATTAAAACAACGACAACAAAATAGTGGAAAGCTTGAGATTTGAGCCTTTACCTAAAGATTCTATTAATGACCATGGATGTATTAAAATTAAATAAAAATCCATCCTAAACATATCCTCTGACAAGGAATTCTGGAGAATGATTCTAACCAGTTTAAATAGCAATGGGGTTTTCTTTCAATGTTTTTAATGTAGTGACCTTCACAATAAAATAATTACTCATTCCATTTTATGAAGTAAAGGAAAGATTTCATTTGTCCCCAGTCTTATACTCATTGGTTAAATAAACTACAGTAGTCTCCTTTTTACTTTTGTACATGATTTATTTTGTACATGATTTATTGAAAAGATATATACCTTTCAATCTTCTCAGGCTAATGTACACCGCTACACGTTTTTCTTAAAAATGAATGGAATGAAAATTTTCAGATGAGAAAGGATACATGTATATATATTTAATATTATTCCATTTATATTTTTGTCTGAATTTTTAGAAGTGCCTATAGGTATTTTCTAAATAATTTAAATAATTCCTTGATACATTCATGATCTTCTATCAAATACAAAACTATACATATTTTATTCTTTTTTATTGTGTATGTAAGCAAGTTAATTTTCACTTGAAATCATATGTAAGAATCTTGTGTTTATTAATTCATAGAAGTATGGAGCTATGGTTTGCATTACTGCTGCAAATGAAGCATATAATAAAATGTGCAAGGAAAGATAGATTTGGGGTTGGTGACTTTCAATATTAAATAAGGAAGAGAAAGTAAGCCTTTAGGGAAATATGTTAAAATTTGTATTTGAATGGACAGAAAATTGATCATACTGTAGTTGGTAATATCTATGAATAATGAGCATATTTCAAGTAGGAAATATAGAAAATTAAAAGCAATTTACATTAATAAAATCCAACACAATTCCAACCCTTCTTTTTCCAACATTTCCAAATGCAGCAACAAAAATGTTAGTGAAGTGGATTCACCAAGTAGAAATCAAGAAAGTATGAAACAGCAGGTTTTTAATGGTGCATCAGGATTTGCAGAAGGGACTAGAATATAGGACTATATTTTTGATTCTTCCCTTCAGAATGGGTGGAATAATGGCTTATGCATTGACAGACTGTGTTTAGGGAGAACAGTTGCTGTAGGTCTGAATGAGATGGGTCTCTGGAAAGTCATTTAGTGCCAGACAGCAGCACCCTTTCATAAGCGTACCTGCACTAATGTGTCCAGCAGCTCCTGGTAGCAGACATAGCCTGTAAATCACAAGTGGCAAACAGGACTGGCTTTGTCGAAAAATAATGTCAGTTGCAAGAACCTACTTCAATGCATTTCTATAGTGACTTTTGAGGGAGGCAGGAAGCTTTGATTTTCCTCTCTTTAGAAATCAGTTAAATTTTGTTTGAAAAATAATGATATTCAAAGAAGTCTTTACTGTTCACTAGTTTTTTTAATATTTAGCACAAATATACTTGAATGATTCAACACACACACAAATAATAAAAACGGTAGTAATAAGAATAAAAATAACAGCAATAGTAATAATGCAACATTATTGTTCCCATAGTTCCTTATACCAAGAAAATTGGGCAGTCTAATCATGCTTTATTAACTTGTGAGTATGGCATGAATCTGTTAATAAAGGAACCTTAGTGGTGGAAAATCTGGTATAAAAACCTTCTAATGTAGTGTTCAAAACATCAAAAAACTAATAACATTCGTTCCAAGTCAGGAACTTTAGTTAGGGACAGGCCTGAAGGAATTCATTGGAATTGAGAACGAAGATGGGAAAATGATGATGGGTGAGCAAGAGGAGAGAAATTGATGTGTCAGTGTCAATGTTGTTATGGTTCGAAGCCCGTGCAAAGTGATGTGAAGTAGAGAAACTAAATATAACCTTAGGAGGTGCAGGGGGCAACAGATGGTAAGTCCTGCCTCCTTCCCATGTCTTCATATCAGTCTGAACGATCTGAGTTTCTTGGCAAGTGAGAAAAAAAAACAAAAACTGAATGAGATATCACCAAATCTTTTTTTTTTATTAAGATTAAGATTATTAAGATTAAGATTCTGTTGTTGTTTTAATTTCTTTATTCCTTGGGCTTCTCATCAAGTTTATTTTCAGAAGCTGAGTTAATCTATTAAAATTGTGGCCCAACCTCGCCATCTCACCCAAGTCTTGAGCCCACTATGACTTAGAGGAGGCGATCACCTTGTGAGATTTTCAGGATGGCTGAAGGGACATTCTGCTGGTAAGGTAGGAAGTACAGAACAAGGGGTGTGACTCAGGGAGACCTCCCCAAATGCAGAGCACACCAGAGAATCTTCTAAAACATGCCTGGTTCTAAGCTATGTAGACTATGCTACTTGGTCTTTTTCAAGGCTTACAAGGTGTTTCTCATATTAAAAATTATCAGACACTTGCCTTTTACACAGCTAGTCAATTAAAATACTACACTGAATATCACTCTGTATGTAGGTGTTTGTACGTATATCAATTTTCATTAAGGAATTATTCCATCTATAGAGATATTTTATATACATGTATAGATTGTGTGAATATTTACTTAAAATTGCAGTTGCTTATATTATCTTTATGAAACAGTACCCCATGAGTACAGATTATTATTTATATATACAAGATCTAGATACCTTTAAATGTGAACCTACTTTTGTTTATTCTCTAATTCCTATTAGGAAAAGATAGGCAGGGGCCAACAGACACATGAAAAGGTGCTCGGGCGCCTGGGTGGCTCAGTGGGTTAAGCCGCTGCCTTCGGCTCAGGTCATGATCTCAGGGTCCTGGGGTCAAGTCCCGCATCCGGCTCTCTGCTCAGCAGGGAGCTTGCTTCCCTCTCTCTCTCTGTCTGCCTCTCTGTCTACTTGTGATCTCTCTCTGTCAAATAAATAAATAAAGTCTTAAAAAATAAAAAGAAAAGGTGCTCAACATCACTATTCCTCAGGGAAATGTAAATCAAAACCACAATGACATAATCACCCCACACCCAGTCAGAATGGCTAGTTTCAAAAAGACAAGAAATAACGAGTATTGACAAGGACATGGACGAAAGGGAACCCGCGGGCACTGTTGGTGGGAGTGCAACCACTGTAGAAAACAGTATGGAGGTTCCTCCAAAAATTAAAAATAAGAATACCAGATGATTCAGTAATTCTACTACTGGGATCTACCCAAAGAAAATGAAAACACTAATCCAAAAAGATATATGCAACCCTGTATTTATTCCATCATTATTTACAGTATCCAAGATACGGAAGCAATCTAAGTATCCATCAATAGAAGAATGGATAAAGAATATATATATACATATATATGTGTATACATATATATGTGTATACACACACACACACACACACACACATATAAATACACAATATACCTGTACATACACAATGTATTACTCAGCCATAAAATAGAATGAAATCTTGCCATTTGTGACAACATGGATAGACCTAGAGGGTCTTATGCTAAGTGAAATAAGTCAGGAAAAAAAAAAAACCCATGTGATTATACTTATATGTAAAATCTAAAAAACAAAACAAAGGAGCAAGCCAACAACGAAAACAAGCAGACTCTTAAATACGGAGATCAAACTGGTGGTTGCTAGAAGGGAGGGGCTGGGGGTTGGGAGGGATGGTCAAAATAGATAAAAAGGATTAAGAGGTACAGACTTCCAATTATAAAACAAATAAGTCACAGAAATGCAAAGTATAGCGTAGAGAATATAGTCAAAGTATTGCAGAAAGAAAGAAGAAAAGAGAACAAAGAAAAGGAAAGGAAAGAAGGAAGGAAGGAAGGTGGGAACGTAGGAGGGAGGGAGGGAGGAAAGAAGGGCAAACATTCAAAGCAATCTCTGAAGTTTTATTGGATTAAATTGATATATCTTCCTTAACTCTTTGTTTAAAATTGCCTTTCTATTCAGTGTGGCATTGCAGAATTGTTTAAAGAGAATAAAAACTAACTTTTAATAATTTAATGCTTAATTTTTCTTCCTGAACGTCTTAGCCTGTAAGGAAAACTGTTCTCAGTGGTCCTTTACAAAGTAAGACAGAAACCATCATGATGACAGTTCCTGAGTAGCACATCAAAAATTGGCTTTGACATTGTAGTAGAGTCTACTGATTAAGCTTAAGCTTTTTTTGCTTAATACTAATTAGTTAATTATTTGACCAATACTTACCTTGACTTGAATATCAGGAAAAGTTTGAGACCTAGCTCACAACCCATTAGCATTTTCTTAGCTATCTCTCTTCTTTATATTTCTTAGTGGTTGAGGAAGTCATAAGGTTCTAGAATGTCAGCACCAGAATTTCCTTTTAGGGATATAAACTTTTTGATATGAAAGGGATGCATATAGTATTCTTTGAATTGAATGTATGTTATAGCAGCACCTTGTAATTTTTCAGTCCTGATTTTTCATTACTCTCGATATATTTTTTATGCCACTGAACTGTTCTTTGAGAAAGTAAATATTGGAAATATTGTAAATCATTAATATAGTTTGATCAGGTGTTTTGGAAATCAGAAACTGTTTTGCCTTTTTAGCATAGCAGTTTTCCATCATTTGGTAAAAAACTGCTAGCTTACAACTTAACCATTTTTATTGATTTTTTAAACATTTCTTTGGTATTGTGTCTTTATTGTTTAAAGACTTTATAATCTATATAACAATCAGTATAATTTTGATGACAAAAACAATAGTAAGAAATATTTTACCCTTTAATTGTGTGTTAATCTTTGACTGCCAAGTAGATAGCTATTCTGTTTAAATTGAAAACTTCACCCCTACACTCACCACTTTCATTTTCTGCTATAGGTAAACACATTATTTTGACTTTGAAAAAATGAAGTTTCTTTCTTTTTTTTTTTACATAAAAATATAGTCCTTTATTTATTTTTGTATTGTGTTATGTTAGTCACCATGTAATACATCATTAGTTTGTGATGCAGTGTTCCAAGATTCATTGTTTCTGTACAACGCCCAGCACTCCATGCAAAGTAAACTTTCTAAAGAAACTTCAGTGTTGGGAGATTTTAGAATATAACCTTATAAAGCCATTTTTGTTGCTTTTTGGGAGGCTTAGTACAAAATTACTTTTCAGTCTTTCAAACTTTTGTTTGGTAGTCATTCACAATTATTCAATAATGTTATAAAAGGAAATTAATTCCGAGGAGTTACAGGAAGAGGGGAATGTCTGGAGATCTATTAGATGTTTCAAATTTGCTCGGAAAATTAATGTAGAGATTTACAACTTCGGCCTTCATTTTACACTTTGAGGCAGAAAAGTCAAACAAAATCGAAATCGAGAAGGCTTCCTGTGTCCCCGGCACAATGTTGACTGTGAATGCTGTAACTCTATACCAGTCTGTAGTATTATTTCTACTTTGGAGCCCTGTCTTTCTAATAAAATGTGTCGGAGAAGAATGCAAAGTTCGAGTCGTGGTATCTACCCCCAATTTTATGTAGTAACTCTTATAATAACTTAAGATTTTTTAGAATGTGTCAAATGAAATGGCATGTGCCAACAGGGTTGTAGTTTGAGAAACTGTCACTATTTATATGGGATTTCTTTTTAAGGTAGAGAGTAGTAACACCCTTGGCTGTAGCAGGGGAAAGGAATTCAGTGTCTTTGTTTTTCCTTATTTTTGAAGTCTATAAACTATTTTGTGCAACCTTCCCTCTGTGTTTTGAATTAATAATTCTCATGAGGCAAATGAGAAGCTACAGGCTGGTAGTTTGTGCACCAGATTCTGAGATGAGATAAATTTTATGTGTCTTTCCCAAATTATTTGTTAACATTTAAGTTTTGGGAAATTTCATATAAATTTTTTTAAAGATTTTATTTATTTATTTGACAGACAGAGATTACAAGTAGGCAGAGAGGCGGTCAGAGAGAAGAGGAAGCAGGCTCCCTGCTGAGCAGAGAGCCCGATGTAGGGCTCGATCCCAGGGTACTGGGATCGAATCCCTCATCAGGATTCTTGTTCAGCAGGGAGCCTGCTTCTCCCTCTGCCTGCTGCTCACCCTGGTTGTGCTCTCTCACTCTCCCTCTCTCTGACAGATAAATAAATAAAATCTTTAAAAAGAAAAGCATAGCAGACATACATTGTTGTATAAGTTTCAGGTGTACAACATAATGATTTGATGTTTATATACATAATGAAATGTCCACCATGGTAAGTGTAGTTACCATCTGTCATATAGAAAATTATTACAATATAATTTTTAATTCCTCTTGGAAAATTGGAACCAGTGAGTATACATTCCTTTATAATTTCCATTGGCTGAGGCTGAATTGGGTCTATCTGCCTTAGATGGAGCATGTATTCTTCATTATACACAGTGACACCTAGCTTACTTACTTTATTTATTTACATATGTCTGTTGTCTCTGTTGGCCCTGGAGTTTGCAATACCTGAATTAGAGATTAAGATTATTTTGTCTCTGATACTATGACAACAAAGTCCATCAAAATATGCAGACACACAGGTAACAAAACAATTAATGACATTTATTTTCTAGGAAGAAGGGCACATTATTCCCTTTAATTTAATTAGTATACCATTTGTTTTTAAATTACATAGAATTCCTCTCACATTGGTGATTGTTGATCTACGGTTCTGTAGAATTTTTTTATTTAGTATACCAGTCTCTTCAAAAGTGATAATTAGTACTAGTTCATCTTGCCATTTGCAACAACATGGATAGACCTAGAGGGTATTATGCTAAATGAAGTAAGACAAAGAAACACAAATGACATATGATTTCACATGTATGTGGAATCTAAAAGAAAAAAAATGAATAAACAAACAGTAAGCTGAAACTGACCTGTAAATATGGAGAATAAACGGGTTGTTGTCAGAGAGGGGGGAATAGACAAAATGGGCGAAGTGGAGTAGGGGATACAAACATCCAGTTATGGAATGAATCAGTCATGGGAGTAAAAGTTACAGCATAACAAATATAGTCAATGTTATTGTAATAGGATTGTACAGTGACAGGTGCTCACTACAGTTGTGAGCATAACATAACATATAAAGTTTTTGCATCACTGTCGTATACCTGAAACTAATGGAACAAAGTATGTCATCCATACTCAAATGAAAAATCTTAATATTAGCTCAAACTTGGTAGTTTTTTAAATCAAGATGTCGATATAATTTATGCTATCTTTAAGAAGTTTGTTGAAATATGAATTGTAGAATAACAGATTTTTCAAAGTTACCCCAGTTGCATGTAGAATTGAACAGTAATTTAATATGCAAATTAATGGTAAAAAGATATATTTTAGTCCTTTAGTTTTATATGTTTAAAATTAGAAACAACACAGGCTTACACTTCAGAGTCACTACTTTAAGGAAAAGTCTGGCCCCAAATTTCAGAATTTCCTTTTGGTTTTTCTTAAAAGTATAGATGTTCGTTTATTACTGAAGATCGTATCGGTTAGACACCTGTGTAGGTTGTAGCTGAAATTTGTAGATATTTAAAATCATAATATAAACTTAGTTTCATATGTTTTTTTATTGGACCCAAATAATTTCCTTTATGATACTAGTCAGTCTACTTCCAGAAACAGTCTTATTTTAAGGCACTGTGTATATTTTCTGGGGTTTTGGTGTTGTGGTTGCAGAGTTGGGTTAATGGAAACATTTCCCCTTATAACATTTCTAACAAAATGGTCTTGATGGCGCACCAATAAAAAACAAGTTCATGAATTGTTTGGAATTGCCCTTTATAGCTCTACTGACAAATCTTAAGAAAAAGAATAAATTTGGGCTAATATTATTTTATCTCTTTTTCTCTGTGTCCTCCTTGATAATAAATTAAATTGAAACCTGATTTTTCTGAGTGTAACAAATGCATGGTTTGAGGGTGTGGTACAAAAGATTTTTTTAATATGGCATTAAGAGGGTCCTATAAGGTAGATTCTATTTCTTTTTATAGAAAAAGGTTGTATGCATTTGAAACATTTCTTTCTTGCGGTGTTTTTAACTGTTGGATAATACAGGAACTAAAAATTCGCTTTTTGTGAGAATAATAAATTTTTTGGCAATGCCAGAAAGGGTTTCTAGATAAATCCTGATTGTTCAACTTTGAAAAGGTGCTGAGGAGGCAGACGATATGGGTAACAGATTTCGCTTGCCGCTACATCAAATTATATCTTGTAACTACAAAATAAATCCATTTCGTAGCCAGGCAATTGCCTAAAAACTCCTACAGGTATGCTTAGCTCATGGCTTTGAGTTTTATTAAAACACCTCCAGTGGCAAGGAGCTCACTCACTCTCTTCCAAAGCAGATTAATAATTATAGACAATTCTGAATATTAGAAGGCATGCTAATAATTATAGGCAGTTCTAAATATTACAAAGTAATTAATAAATCATTTATACTACAAGTATTTATTGTGACTTCTTTTGAATCAATATCTGCTGTTTTCTACTCCTTCTACCTCTAGTTTTAGTCCTGCCTTTTGAACTAATTCTTCTTACACATGACAACCCTCCAGTGATTTTATAGAATCAGTGAATGAAGGTTAAAATGAACCCCAGAGCCCTTCTCATCCAAACCTTCAGGCACTACATTCTGCCTCGCAGTGGTAGAGGTGATGATGCCCCACAGGCAGTTCTGAACCAATTAAAGTAGCTCTTAGATCCCACCTCATCTTCCCCTGCTCCAGCCCAGCTTCTTTCTCCATTCCTCACTTGACAATTGTGTGCTTTCTTATGGCATATGTTCCTGTCTATGTTCTCCTTAAAGGGTAATGTCCAGAAAATAAACACATTAATGCAGCTTGATTAAGTGGGAGGTAGCCTACCTGCTTCTGTTTACATTAGTATAGCCTGGAATTAGATCAGTTTTAAACAACTTCGGCAGTCATATCATATATTGATGCATATGTTTTTACTATCAACTTAAATTCCAAAGTCTTTTTTCTTACTGTCACTAACCCTTAGCTCCTCAGTTGTGTTTTTATATAACTTCTTTATTGGATCCAAACACTAATCCTTTTATTCCCATAGTATAAGTATACTCTATTCTGTTGAGATTCTCTCCAGGGTTTGATTCTGCCATCTAACAAATATTACATCTCTTCTCTGTCACATTTTCTGGACATCTGAGGCACAGATATAAAAACAGGTATACATACATGGAGAGAAATGATTCTCAGACCCAAAGTTTGAGAAGATTAATCTAATTCATTGATACAAAAGTTAAATGTTGAATGGATCAGGACTGAGAACAGGAACTATGTGACCAATTAAGCAATATTATAAGTGAACTGTTTAATTGGTTATAAATCCACTATTTTTAGTAGGTTTAAGAAGATTTCTCAATTTAGCATCTAAGGATAATATAAGAAACCTGGACATACCTCATGCTGTCATCTGGTTTTATATATATATATATATATATATATATATATATATATGTATCCATGTATTATTTTACTTATTTTAAGAAGGAAATAAAATATTTTAAAACAGCACCTTTTTTTTTGCAAAATTTCACCAACAAACCCTTTAATGATTTATTCTAGTCTTGACTTAAGTGTATAAAATTTTACCAATCTGTCGATATTTTGCAGGATTTATATTCTTCCTTGTTTTTTCTTCTATTACTTCTACTTTTCACATTACTGAAAAATCATCAGTATTGATATTATTAATTATTGAAATTATTAATAATGTCTGTGGCCAATGCTCAGTATTGAGCATTTAGATTCCCAAAGTTTTCACTTACAGTTTCTTCACTTTTTTGGTATTTTATACTACCAATATGTATACTAATTTTGAATCAAAATATCTGTATATTTTTCTGTTTGAGAGAGAGTTAGCAGCTAAATAGAACTGATTGCTTCTGCTTTCTTCTATCAACTATTAATGTTTCACTCTCAGTTGACTAAAAATATCTATTTTTTTAATTGTTCTTTTTCTGATTCTAACTAAAAATGTTCTTTGTGCCCTTGGTTTTTTTTCCCCCAAAGTTAATGGGATCATAGTGCCCCTGACACAAATTTATATGCTCCATGCCACTTTCGTGTATTAATCCTGAGTTTGACTTTTCCTCCCTTTTTTCTTTCTTTCCTTACATTTAATTATGTTCACCATAACAAAGGAAAACTTACAAAAAATAGGAGAGTGGAAGGGAAATTAAGAGTGTAATAATTCACAAATTGGATAATGATGCCTTGGAAAAGCTGATTGTGGTAGTTCCTTTGAAAATACATTTTTTTCCTTAGTCACATTTTTTGTGCCATTTTCCCAATATTTAATAATTTCCCTATTTCGTAAGTCAAGAAATACAGATAATTGTGCTAATGTTATGAAGCTTCATCCCAGTCCTGGAAAATGATAAATTATTCTTCCTCACTTTTGTGTTCCATAATTACTAATATCCCTTATCACACGAGGAGAAAGGTTGACAGTGCCTTATGTGTAAATAAGTAATTTAAATTCAATAATGATATGATAGACAACATCTTGTAATTTTTTAGCCACATATGGGAATCATAAAAGTTATAGCTGATGAAGTGACAGAACTGGCTACTTACCTGAGTAAACCAGAATGCCACCTGGTTCTTAAAACGTAAACTTTATTCTTTGTGGTGCTGAAATTGGAGACCCATTGAAGAGAAAAATTAGACCTATGAAATATGTTTGTGTTTTGAAGGGTGGGCTATTGCTTTCAGATCATCTAAGACATCAGAGAAATATTCATCACTTCATGTGCTCAAACACAGAACATGGTTATTCCCGGTTGCTTTTTTTTCCTTTTTTGTTACTGACGAATAAGGCAAACATTTCATTAAATGTTTATTAAGTTAAAAGACCATGTTACACTTTGAATTAATTCTTGTAATCATAAGAAGAAAAAAAATCTTGCTTCTGTTATATATGGCAAATTCCTTTGATAGCTGGCATATTAAGTACATTTAAATAGAGAACTGACCTTATCAGACATTACAGCTACAGCTTGTTATGAGCCTTCATTTTCAGTAACTTTCCAAGACAACCTAATATCTACTCTTAACATTCTTGGCTCACATATTATTATCTAGATATTGGAAATTGGGAGATAAAGAAGATTGAGGTAAAAATGTTTGCGTACGATCAGTGTCGATATTTCAACTAAATTGTATGTGCAAGTAAATACCACTTTTAAAAATTAAATATAATAAACATTATAGTATGTTACAACTTAAGATGAAAAGTATGCTGCATTTCATTAAATAATGTTATCATCAACCACAGCCAGGAAATTAAAACCAAAAGCTAGAAGTTCTTATTATGATTTCCAATATCCATATCATTATAAAGTTTAGATCTAATTTCACAGAAGTCAGGAAATTCTATTCTGAGATTCCCAAAGAACCCATAACTCTCACATAGATTACAACAGCCTCTTTCATTAGGACCTCAAATCATGGGACTCCTCCCAAATGGATCCATCACTATGGGATGCAGTACTTCCTTTTTAAAAAGGCATTACACCTTGTTCTGTTTTTCCCCCTAGAGGTTCTGTGTAACAATCACATTTTGAAAGTTTTATGATTTAAGAACCAGTGCTCTGAATTACAACATGTGATTGAGGCAAAGAGAATTTGTAATCCTTTCTTCAAACGCTGATACAACAAAATAAAGTTCTGTCAGTCAACTAACTGTTATTATTTCCTTTCTGAAGCAAAGCCTTTCTACACTAGTCCTGTTTCTAATTCAGCATTCAAAAGGGCTAGATCAGAGACCTTTAACTGGTGGTCTGTGGGCCACATTCTTCCTTCAAATGTATTTCTGTTTGGACTGTGAAATTTTTTCAAGTAAATTTGAATTGGTTACAAATATTTAATATCTGAAGCATTCATTTAAAACAGAATACTTGGATTTCTGGCTTCTCTTTAAGGATGTTTAGATGGAGCAACCCTAAGGTTGCTTTCCTCTGAGGAAAAATCAATTGAGTCCTCACTGTTTCCTTTTAGCCCTGGGCTGTCTCTTATTCAGCCGAGTCTGCCCACTTAATCCTGTTCTTTTATCTGTGTTGTCGGCCTGGTCCTTACAGTCAGTTGAGTTTACTCCATATGAGCAAGTGACATCAAAAAGAAGATAACTATAGGGCATTCAAACATGTTCTAAATTGCAATCGATATTTTAGTCCGGTATGGAAACCTGCAAATTTTAGAGATGCTTTCAAGCCACAATCCAGGTTTATGTAATTGAACAGCCCTTGGGAAAACACTAAAAATTTAAGATGTAGACTAAAGGGGAACATTAGAGAACAGGACAAGTTAGGAAGGTATCTAGAATAGGACTAGTGGAGGAAGGTATCTAGAGTAGTTTTATTTCAAGTAACATTACTCTCTGGTGAACTTGCCTATTATCTTTTTTGGTGCTAGTTCATTTTGAAGAGCTCCATTATCCCAGAGGACTATGAGACATTTGCTGTGGGCTCAAATTTATTTATGGGAGATGGTGACCTTCAGAGGTAGAGTAGGAAATACAACGGTAACTCTCTACCCATCGTAGCTGAGCCCCATGGGACTCTCACCAGCTCTTTTACAGACTGGCTTCCAGCCATCTATCTCTTTTGTGGGAAGGAAAAAAGAGGCTGCCACCCAGGGAGCATGCCAAAGGAATTTTAGAGTCAACTCCATCTAATATCACTCAAAGGAAGTTTAGCAAATACCATCAAGCCAGACCCTAGATTTAGGGAACAACAGGACATTTCTGATTTTTCTCCCAAAATGAAGATTGCAAAAAAAAGTTGAATTTTTCTCACAGGCTCTTGGTCAAATGCTTATTTTCCTTTCAGTATAAGGTGCTTTGTCTGCTAATGAATCCTCCATTTTCTTGGCAATGTCCTTTCCTGAAACATGCTGTGCCTCCTCTCCCTAGTGTAGACTGCTTCCTTTCAGAAAACTGTTCAAGTATATTTATGCTGAGTTGAGTCCTTCACTTGGCACCTTCAACTACAAAGCACCTTGGTTTTTCCGGAAGAATAAATATAAAATATTGTATTGCACACCATCATGATGCTGTACCATCCTAGAGGGAGGACTTCTTGAAAATTAAAAGATTAGTCATTTGGGCTCCATAATTCAGAATTTGTATTACAAATGCAAATTGCATGAAATTCAGAAGGGGTGGAATGTCAGCTTACTTTTGTACTGTTTTTTTGTTTTTTTTTTTAAGTGGAGGTTGTTCATCAAATCGTTATGCAGTGTTTGGTAATCAAATACTGTTCTTTTTTTTTTTTAAGATTTTATTTATTTATTTGACAGAGATCACAAGTAAGCAGAGAGACAGGCAAAGAGAGGGGGAAACAGGCTCCCTGCTGAGCAGAGAGCCGGATGATCCCAGACCCCTGGGATAATGACCTGAACTGAAGGCAGAGGCTTTAACCCTGAGCCACCCAGGGGCCCCAATCAAATACTGTTCTAAACAAGACTTCTGGAGGGTATTTTTTTTAATTTCCTGAAAGAGCAACATTTTCACAGGTCTTTTCTTTTTAAATAATTACTTGCAAAACATATGCTAATTATAATGTGCTTATTTATTCATTAAAACAATCAATTAAAAGATACATACTAGATAGTAATTGATTGGGGTAATTCTGATTAACATATAAAATTGAAATCATAAAAGTAAATATATCTTTAATTACTAAAAACTTGTTTAAATTATTTAATTCAGATCGCCTTTTGTTTAGACAGGGCACTTGCCAAACTAGCCTATATTAACAAATTTTCTTGTTCAAAACCAAATTCATTGCCTTAACTTTTAATCTTACTATTCTTTCTATAAGTTTTAATTCTGTTAAGGGAATCTTTGTCATCAACTTTGGAACAACCTCACAATCCTTTTTTGAACCCTCAGAGTCAAATGTGTTTCAGAATTTAGTTGTTAGACATTAAAAGTTATTAGTACTCATACATTGCATATTGTTTGACACCCTTAGAGAGGACTGAGGCACCCTGTAATCAAACCATCAGTTTCTGCACTGAAACACATGTATGTTCACACTAAGAATTATTAGTGATCATAAATACCCTCACATCTGTTCAAATAAGTTTTTGCCACCAAATGAGTTTGCTGCCAACTTAGAAAACCTTTAATTAAACTTATGAAGAAATGTTATTTTCAGGGACTTTGGATTTTGAAATTGCAGATAAGGGATCATGAACTGTATTTTGATTTTTAATCTATTCTTCTTAATTTTACCAGTTTGTCTCTCTCAAACTTACATAAGCCATGGAACCTTCATTTTGTAAATATCTCTGTGGCTTCCCATTACTTACTTCCTTCTTTGAGCTCCTTTGAAAACCTTGCCCATCTATACCTTATCAACTTCTCCAGGCTCTTCCCTAAAAAGTATGTGCTTCACCCCAACCAAACTCAACTTACCAGCCATCCCCACTTTGCTCCTCTTTGCTTACTGGACCTCAAACTGGAATACCTTTTTCCCAAACCCAAGTCCACACCCCACCCCAAATACCTTTGTCCTATTCATACTTCCTCCTATGGCTGAAATCCCATCTTTTTAGGAGCCTTATTCCATTTCCCAAATGCAATGTGTTTAACTAGCCTACTGCCTGCCCCTGTAATTACAGCACTAGTATAGTATATTTTCTTTATAAATTGATATTCTTGTGATTACCTCCCCTCTCCACTAGATTTAAACCCCCACAGCTTTTTTTCACAGTAATTGGCATGTAGAACGTACTTAAGAGACATGAATATTTTAGTAAATCTCACTCTCATTCTCATTAATTGGACCTCCCACAGCCATCTTTACTGCCCTTATCCTAACCTTCTGCAAATGGAGAATGGCACCTAGATCTCAAGGAAGTACCTAAAACAGGACCCAATCTTTGTATTCCAAGTGTATATTCGGTATCCCGTTGGAAAAGAAAAATATATTTTATCTTTGGTTTTAATATTCACCAAATACTATACTCTGAGGAAGGAAAGGTATCAATGCCCTTAGAGAGTGACCAGACACTGAGGGTCCATGTGGCGTTTCTGTTCTGCAAGTCTCAACTTCTGCACTACTTCGTTGGGACAGTCCTGCCTGACCAGCTGATCTGGGTTAGGTCACCTTCTTTGCACTCTCATAGTTTCTGTTTTGTTAACAGTCATCATATTCCCTTTTGGGGTATGATTTTTAAACCGCAAACTCAGGTGAGTTAGTAATATGACTTAATTTTCCGTAACAACTTGATTTTTGAATCTGATTTGATTTCCGAATCTGAATTCTACTTGATTTCTGAAACTGAGGCTTTCCTTCTCCTGAGCTGACAAAAAATACCAAACATCACTTTTCTTGGGATTTCCACACCTCCCCTCCTTTGGGACTGATTCACACTTCTGAGGTCTTGTAGTGTCAACAGGTTTGGGGTGGAAATTGAGAGACACCTGGTCTCTGGTCATCAGTCCACACAGTTTGCTGCTGAGAGGGCAGCATAGCTTGACAGTTTGCTGCTGAGAGGGCAGCATAGCTTGACTGACCGGCATGAGTCTTCACATATAGGTTGTCACTGCTGCAACTATAGGACATGGGAAAATTTCTGCTACTTCTGTGCCACACTTAATACAGGGGAATCTTTTGCAAAGCTGCCCATGGTCTCCTGCATCTAGATGTGTCACATGGCCATTTTTCTTCAAGGTATTGTTGCTTCTTGGAAGTGCCACTGGGAAAGAGGGCTTAGGCTCCCTCTGCTTTTGGGGATCACAGATCTATTTCCTTTCTTCCAGTTTGAGGGAGTGTCTTCCTAGACATTTCTGGTTTTTTGACATGTTGGTAGGCAAGTTTTGTTTTCCACCCTGCCTCCTTATACCTCTTTGGAAGCAATAGCTTCTGAGGCAATAGTAGAGAGTTAGCTGAGAACTTGACTGAGGGGAAAAGGAATAGGAAAAAATATAAGAGGAAAAGGGTGTGTGTGTGTGTGTGTGTGTGTGTGTATCTCAAAAGAGATCACAGCCGCATTTGTAATTGCTTGTTTAACATTTGCCTTTTTTGGTTATCCTCTAAGTTCCATGAAGCCTGGGATGAGGCTTTCTACTCTCAATGTCCAAATATTGCCTTGTGCCTAATAGGATGCTCTTAAATTCTCCTTGATAAATGAATGAATACATGGGGAAGAAATTCAGAAACTCTGAAGGATTTATGGAAATTGTAATGACGAAGAGCATAGATGCTGGAGGAGATGGCCAGGGTGTGAATCTTGTTTCTCCACTTAGAGTTCAGTGAGCAAAACCCTTAACCTCTTCGTGCCTCAAATGCCTCATCTGGGAAATGATTGTTGTGAGGATTAAGAGTTAACATTTATAAAGCTCTTAGGATAGTACCTGGCACATTGTATGTATCTTGCGAACACTGACCACTGTCCTTATCATCATCATCATTGTTTATTATCTTTATTGTGAAGAACCTCTAAGACAGGACTGTTCTCTTGATATTCACTTCAGGAGAATCATTCCTATTTGGTGATAGCTAAATTTATATAAATAAAACTGACATGACTTTATTTTTGTGCAGTCTCCTAGACAAAGCTGTTTTGTTTTTCTTCCATGTATCCTGTGTCTACATTTCTCTGTTTGCCTCAGGGCAAGAGAATGCTTCTTTAGGAATCTTACCTCTTTTCACTGGCTCTTATCTTCTGCTGGCCTTTTTTTTTTAGATAGCTGAGTTTTTATTTAATATACAGTGAAATATGCATTTCAAATGATTTATAAAAAACTTGGTATGTTATTGGTTTCTTTTAAAATTTATTTTATTTTCAGTGTTCCAAAATTCATTGTTTATGCACCACACCCAATTCTCCATGCAATACGTGTCCTCCTTAATACCCACCACCAGGCTCACCCAACCCTCCACCCTCCCTCCCCTCCAAAACCCTCAGTTTGTTTCTCAGAGTCCACAGTCTCTCATGGCTTATCTCCCCCTCCAATTTCCCCCAACTCCCTTCTCCTCTCTATCTCCCCATGTCTTCCGCATTATTCCTTATGCTCCACAAGTAAGTGAAACCATATGATAATTGACTCTCTCTACTTGACTTATTTCACTCAGCATAATCTCCTCCAGTCCCGTCCATGTTGATACAAAAGTTGGGTATTCCTCCTTTCTGATGGAGGCATAATACTCCATAGTATATACGGACCATATCTTCCTTATCCATTTGTCCGTTGAAGGGCATCTTGGTTCTTTCCACAGTTTGGCGACTGTGTCCATTGCTGCTATGAACACTGGGGTACAGATGGCCCTTCTTTTCACTACATCTGTATGTTTGAGGTAAATACCCAGTAGTGCAATTGCAGGGTCATAGGGTAGCTCTATTTTTAATTTCAACAATTATAAATATTTATACCCCTATTACAGGAGCAGCCAACTACACAAGACAACTGTTAATCTGTTGGGTTCTTAGCTGTATATCCTAGCAAACACTACAACAATCTGTGGAACACCTTATGAGATCACACAAAACAAATGGAGTGTTTTTCAGTATGTGAAGTTTAGGAAGTTTTTCTTATACTTGACACTTGCCATTGTTGAAATGTATCTGCCATTGTTCTGCTTATTCACGGTCACGGAACTTTTGTGGTTTGTCTTTACTCAGCATTTTAGTAGTTATAATATTTAATGACATTTGTCAATGTAGACATTGTATTGCTCTCTTTCTCTTCTAAATAATTTTCAAATGAAGATGTATAATTTATATATAAAAAGACAATTCCTGGAGTGACTAAGATTAACATTTATGATGGAACCCAATAGTGTGGAACTTGAAGTATCTATAAAAAGGAAAAGTTAACTTCTTGAGCCAATACTATATTCAACTTAGAAAGCTAGTTTTTCCCATAACTAATATTTCCATAAGCCAATCTTTTCCTATCAGTTATAAATTCTGATTTTCATAGGGTCATGGTATTTGATTGTTCAAAGGATTCCATTAGTTTTTTAGCTTCATGTATCTGATTTTTCTATTCAGATAGAGTATTTCACCTATTGCAATATGAAATGATCTAGCAGCAAATTCCTTTCTCTTAGTTTCTTTTCTTTCACTGTTTTGCTTTCTAATAGTTCCTGCTGTTAAACTAAAGTTATTCTTTTACCTAAATATTTTTGCATCCTATTACGTTGTTTCCCCATCTGGTCTCTCTTAGCTGGAAATTGTTTTATCAACTCCTAGGAATATTAATCTTTATTTATGCTCTACACATACCAACTGTAATGTTTGTGCTGTAATGTGTGATATATTTGAGGCTAACAGAGTCGTGATACTATTTACATTATGGAGAAACTCAGGGATTTTCATTTCTCAGCATAACATATCTTTTATTCTGATTTAATTTGTTTATGGAGGTTCCTTGTCCACCTTTATAATTAAACTTTTATAATTAAAAATTAAATTAGTTTAATTTTTCCTTCATACCTCTACAACCTCAGACATACTCCCCTGTGTGTATCAGTGAGCATCCACTGTTGGTGGCATTGGCCATTGTTAGCCTCTAGATTACCTCCCAGTGCAACAGTGAGTGGAGGAATTCAGTTCATGTACATTTATTCAAACAGTACAATTAATGATGCAGTTTTCATTAATTTGTCATTTTGAGTCACTGCTTGTATAGAATTTTTGTGAGGTGAGTTAGTGTTCCTCCTGCCTCTACAATCACATTTTTATTATTTCTTTGTAGTTGTTTCTTCCTCTGCTCATCCCTTAAATTGAAGTCTTTCCAAGGGTTGTTTTCTAAATCTGCTCTCTCTGCAGCCTCTTTACATGACTTCAAGCAGCCCTAAGACTTTTGATTCCCACTTTTTTCCTGACTATTTTATTTGCATATCTAACTGCCATGCCTTGGCTGTTCATCGACATGTCAAATTCAATAGGTCCCTAACTGAAATCATTATCCATATCCACCTAACTGCCCCAGAAAACCCATTCTTTTCTAGTGTTTCCTCTACCATTCTCTATCACTCAGGCTAGAGACTAAGGAGCACTCACTGATTCTCCTTCTCTTTTCTGTTCTCAGCCAGACTACAAGTCTGAATCTTACCATCTTAATATCACTTGAAACTATGGATTTGTCCTTCCTGTAGTTCTAGGGCACAGTCCCTCAACTAGACTATTGTAACATTTTCCTAAATGGGCTCTCTGTCTTTAGTTTTCCTTTTGCTATATCAACCCCCAACCCCTCATTCACAGGGCTTGGGAAGTCTTCCAGGGTTCCTCAAACCTGTCATTAGGTACACTTTTATTTGCTTTGTAGCCCTTCTTCTTCACCTAAATGACCATCCCTCCGTATGATTACTGCCTGCGTATTTTTTCCTATTTCTCCACTAGATGTTGACCCCTGCGAGATTGTGGTCGTGCTTACCATTCAATCCCCATGCCTAGCACAGCAAATGCTGCACAGAAGGCACTCAATAAATACTTCTTATAGATTGTTGATATTTCTAATATTCAAACTGTAAAAGTAGAAAGAAATTATAAATACATAAACTGCATGATGACAAAGTCTGGAATTAGAAGTCATGGATTAAATTCCTGCCTCTAACATTGCCTTATTGAATACTTTTGAAAAAATACAAAGTTTTCTCACTATAATGTAATCATACAACACCATTGCTGAGTATACAATAAATAATAGCATCTTGAATTTATGACTCCTAAGTAGTTAGAAACATGTCTTATGAAATATTTATTTGTTCAGCATTTTGTTGGGTTAGGCTTTCCTCTTTGCTTCTAGAAGGTAATGAAAGGACATAGAGGTCCTCCTGAAATGATAGTAAAACACTGGTCCAAGGTGATAACCTACTTTAAAGAATGTCGGGAAGATTTGTAAAGTCTGAGTAGGCTCCCAAGAGGAAAATGCATTCTGTAAGGTAGTTTTACACTCTCATACATCCAATTTCTTAGGAATTCAAACTATTTGGGAGTCAAAATTTTACATATTATTTCCAACATTTCAGCTTATTCCTGGACCCTTTCTCCATGTTTTTCTGGAGACACATTTCCTCCCCCCACACCCAGGTGAACCATCTGTGTACCAGGCTAGTTTTCCAAGATGTAAAACCAAGTGAAATATGTCCACTCCATTTACTTAGAAAGGACTATGACTAATGATACTGTGGGAAAAAAATGGCGTAGTTAATGAAAAAGTACACTCTGTGTGAACAGCCAGAGAAGACTAACTGTTATGGCTACGTAAAGCCATGACTTAACAGAAAAGTATTCAGTGCCAGTACTTTTTAAGTTTATCCTCTGAGTACCTCGCATGGGTGAGTTCAGTTTCTACCTGTAATCTATAGGTATCCCCTATGAAATGAGGTTCTCTACCACCAGCAAATGGGAAAATTTTTAAAAATTTGTATAAATCTTGCCTTCTACCCCATAATATGACAATGTTTGATTTACATTAAAAAAAAGTTATTTAATGTTTATCAAACTTGAATCTTAAGGAAGATGTGCCATTTTTACTATTGCCTTCAATAGTAAATAACTTTTAACCACCACCCCAACACTTGCATATACCCTTCAAGCATTGTCTAGGTTTGAAAAATATAGGGTCCTAGAATATTACAGCCCAGGCCATGGGATTTTTGTTAGAATTTAAGAGAATTCTTCCACATGTCTCTTTCTATTCTGTTGCATATAAACTTCTGAAGTCTTTTTTCCCAAGTCACTAATAAAATCTTTATAATGTAACTCTAAGTACCTAATTGCTAGCATTTTCTACAGTTATGATGATTGAGGAATATAAAAATCAGCTTCCTCAAATAGAGATTTTCTGTTTGATGGAAAGGATCCATCCAAGGAGAGAATTACCTTTCCACTTTCCTCTTTAGATTTCATTAACACTGAAAAACAAACTAAGAAATTAAAAACTAATGCTTTTTGTGAGCATTTAGAAAATATGATCAAACAGCAAGCTGGTCATGCTCAGATAGGAGTACGAGAAGTGACATTTATACATTCAAATTTCAAAACATTTGTAAGGCCTACCATGTGTGCTTTTAAAAGGCTTTTAATTTTAAATTATTTTTGTTAGATAATCCTGTTCAAAGTGACATTATGATTTATCACCACTAGTCAAGATTCTGATCCCTCATAGACCTCTTGTTTGTATCTGTTTTTGTTCTTTGTTACATAAATATGAGATTTATATATAAAATTCTGACTGTGTAATATGGGGCTAATGAGTCACAGATGGAAAGATGTTGGCACATTACCATCTAATAACATTTTAAACTCATATTCCATAGTAAAACAAAAGCAAATTGTACACATCTGTTTTCCAACTTGTAGCATTTCTGAATTTGGGTAGCTTCTATGTTTCAAGGACTTTTACTTTGGGAGAAGAAAAAGAGGATACAGGTCACCTCAAAATTACCCAGACACTTAATAGCCATATCAGAAAGGATCTGGCAAAACAGATAAGATTTCCTCTGCTTCGCTTCCTGAGAAGTCCTAGCTCTAAAGAATGAAATTAAAAGGCATTAGGGCTGAAGAGATGTCTTCATACCACAAACATAATTTTATTGGTTCTTTTAAAAAGAAAAGTATATCCTGAATAAGGGGGAACTAAGGGAAAAAATATACCACGATTAATAAAATTAAAAAACTAGAAACTGGGGCGCCTGTGTGGCTCAGTGGGTTAAAGCCTCTGCCTTTGGCTCAGGTCATTATCTCAGAGTTCTGGGATCAAGCCCCACATCGGGCCCTCTACTCCGCAGGGAGCCTGCTTCCTCCTCTCTCTCTGCCTGCCTCTCTGCCTACTTGTGATCTCTGTCTGTCAAATAAATAAATAAAATCTTTAAAAAAAAAAAAACAACTAGAAACTTACTGGCCTTCACTACAAATATCCTCAGAACGGATTTGAGCAGAGGAGGGGAAGGGCAATGAGGAGGGAATGTCTAGGAAGCCTGCACACACCTGAGGCCATGTAAGGTGTGGTTGCTGTTGATTTTATTTGTATGTTAAACATGTTCTGTGGGGGGGCGGGATGGAATAAAAGGCTCCAATATCTCACGTAGCTGGAAAAGAAATAGAACAAAGGCAAAAGTTCTCTCTCAGACCTACCCAATTGATAATGCCTATGTACACGAGTTAGTATAAATTTGTGAATAAGCGTCTCTAAAACATCTCTTCCCGGTTCTCCCTGGTTAAGGAATTCAAAACCACTTTTCTACTTCAAGGGGTTGTGTGAACTGTCAAGTTCTTTTGGAAAAGTTACGTGACAGAAGTGATTACTGCAGAGTGTGACCATAAATCCCTCTGACATGAAATACGCATGTTATGAGAGACAGATTTCCATCCACCACCTCTGCAGGGATTCCTGAAACAGGAAAGACCTGATACTCATCGTATGATTGGAGAGGGAAATTTTGATATGTGGGTGGTAAGACTATCTTTTGTGGGGCAGACTGCATTTATTCTGAGGAATCTTTCTGATCAGATGGCAAAATTCTGTTCACTGTTGTCTAAAAAAGAATTAATACGTGTATGTCCTGAGTTGTAAACAGAATATCAATGGAGGGAAATCACGGTGTTGTTTTCATAACAGTGTCTGCAGTTATCTCCATATTGTGCTAACATTTTGTATGTAAGATTCCAGAAATGTTAAGAGTGTGTACACAGATCCCAGTGTAACTGCCACAATAGCAAGTTACAAGGAGTTCTCAATCTGGCCTTTCCATTAAAGGAACGTTTGGCCTGGGGGCCTCGTGTGTGTGCCTGGTTTCCTTTACAGTGTGTCAAACAAGACAAGACTTAGAGCCAGGACAGGGTGGCATTAGGTATATGCTTGTTTTGTTTGTCCATCAGTGGAATGTCTGTGTGACGTTTTGTGTCGTGTTGTTTTGGTGCTGTCCCACATCCATAGGGTCTGCCAGGCTTCCCCACAGTTGCTGCTCTGCACAGTAATCAGATCCTCACCGTCAAGGTTCGTGGTTGGCACCCATGCTGCTCAGTCAGAGCCCACAATCAGCATAAGAGTGAGCAAGAACAGCTAAATTGGCTTGCCAAGTCCAGTTGCTTCCTTTCACCGTATGCAGGGAGGTTTTGGATCCTTGGGACCTCACCTACGTCCGTGAGGTCAAATACCTATTGAGAAGGAGACTCTTGAACATATAAAAGAGAAGGACATCAAAGTCGAGCAGGGTCGATGAAGAGAGGCAGGCATGACTATCTAAGACTGTGCCACCCCTCAATGGTTTGATTTATGTGCATGACGACACTCCGTGACATTTTTCAGTCAATTAAAGAATCCTCAGTATTCTGGACTTGGGGCATCTATAAAATGGTGGTCGCGTTCATGCCACATTATGCTGGTTGACAAGTCTGACGGAAATTGAACTGGTGCTTTGTCTCCAGACTTTCTGCTCAGTGTGCAGGACACAGGTGACGGGAGCCTTCCTGGTGCTTTCATATACTGCATTCGAGAGGCCTAACACCCGCAGCAAAAGGATGGGACACCCAAAAGATCCCTCTCTAACTACAGATCTGGTCTCACCATCCTATTTTAGGATGATGTTTCTTTCAAGAAGAGCCAGACAGTCTGATGTCAGACACAAGCACCAGTTCCCTTTTGTTTAATGATCATTATAAATCTAATGTGTATGTCTTTATTTCTTTCTTGGGGCCTTCTGATGTCTATTCTCCAATTCTCTCACCTCTGAACTTCAACCTTTGACCTCACCTGACTGATCAGATGGTGTTTCCTAAAATCAATCATGGGTTTCTCTCTGCTGATCAGCAGCTCATTAAACGCCGCCTCATTAAGGTAGTGCTTATTCTTGCTCAAGTCTGATTTCTTCTTAACATTCAGTTATTACTCCATTTACTGTTGCTTTACCATTTATCTCTCGTGGGTGGGGGTATTTATTTGGAAATATCCTAGAGCAAAACTATGTCTAGGGAGCTGCATTTGTTTGAAATGTATATGAAAGTACCAAAGTAAAAAGGCATAGAATGCCTAATTTTTTCTTCATTAGAAAAGAAAGACAACTGAAATTATATCCAGTAACAGATCCAGTTTCTAAGCTCTCTGGCTTTGGTAATTTATAAATCATTACACAGTTTGATAAGAGCTTGTATGTTTAATTTTATAGGTTGTGAAAAAGTAAACACATTTGTCCAACCACAAATGCAGCCATTTTATTAAACAAGGTGAATATAACTGATGCAGCATTTCCACAAATCAGATTATGCAAAAGTTTTATACCAGCTCTGAGTACCATGATAACTTATACCATTTCCAAGAGCTGAGAGGGCTGGTTCCGGAGCTGCCTTGATTTTAATAGCATCTACTCAGCTCGTCCAGCATGAATATTTATTTGCTCCCTGCTGGAAGGCAAATTGCCTACAGGCTTCATGTTCTGATTGTTCTGGTTTTTTTATAGTGTAAACGTGGATTAGATAATACAAATTTAAAGTGTTGAAAAGAAAATCTGGATCTTTATCTTTCATGGTCATTGTTGGTCTGTTCCCTTCTCCTTTATAGGGTGACCAAGGACAGGCTGGGCCTCCAGGACCTCCAGGCCCTCCTGGCCCAAGAGGGCCTCCAGGGGACACAGGGAAAGATGGCCCCCGTGGAATGCCAGGAGTGCCCGTGAGTTGCATTTTGGATCCATTTGTTTTAAGGGCTGAGAACAGGGGTGGATTGGAGTAAGGAGGGGCCATAGGGTTAGAGGTTTGCAGGAAATGAGGTGACAGAAAGTACCCAAGCAGACAGGGCACTGCCAACAGGATTCTGCCTAATGGCTCAACCCAGGGGAACCCATATGAACCACAAAGAGAGACCTGGAGAAGGCAGCTAAACTGGTTTTCAGGTAAGCCTCAAGAAATCTAGGATTGAGTATGCCTGATCTCACTTGGGCCCTGACTACCTTAGAGTACATCAATGCCTTTGACTTAAATGGGAGAAACTCAAGGTGAGAATTGGTAACATTCTCCAAAGGATTGAGGTAGATGATAAAGTCCCATGTGAATTAGGGAAAGCAAAGGAGGTAAATCTTTTTAATGTTTACTCCCTCACAAATAAATTGACCAAAAAGGGAATACAATTGCTAATAAAATAGTAACATTAATGGTTAAAACATCAGTAGGTATGGTTTGAATATCATTTGTCCTTTAAATATGAAGCTTTTGGGGTGCCTGGATGGCTCAGTGGGTTAAGGCCTCTGCCTTCGGCTCAGGTCATGGTGTCAGGGTCCTGGGATCGAGCCCCGCATCAGGCTCTCTTCTCCTCGGGGAGCCTGCTTCTCCCTCTCTGTCTCTGCTTGCCTCTCTGCCTACTTGTGATCTCTCTGTCAAATAAAATAAAATCTTAAAAAAAAAAAAATACATGTGAAGCTTTTAAAAGAAATGATTTTTAAAATAAATTTTTTAAAGATTTTATTTATTTATTACAGAGAGAGAGAGAAGAGTGAGCACAGGCAGGGGGAACGGCAGTCAGAGAGAGAAGCAGGCTCCCTGCTGAGCAAGGAGCCCCATGTGGGGCTCAAGCCCAGGACCCTGAGATCATGACCTGAGCAGAAGGCAGACGTTTAACTGACTGAGCCACCCAGGCATCCCAATAGAAGTGATTTTAAAGCAATCTCAATAGTTAGATCTAAGTACTTAGTTACTAAGATTGATCAAGTGTCAATAATACAGTAGTACAGGACACTAGATAAATGGTTTGATTTGGTAGAGACAGCCCAGCAATTGAAAAAAATATATGGAAAAGGTAAAAAAAAAAAATTAATATTATGGCCTTAGAACTTGAAATTCAAATCTATTGCTGAATTAATCTATTTATTATATTTATTTATCTATTGCTTTGACTTAAATATTTTCGTAATTGTTTTCTTAGTACAAAAGAATGAAAATATTTATCTGCAAAGTGGAAAGATTTTAAAACTAAAGAATCAAAAAGAAAAGAAATCAGCCATAGTCATTTATGTTTTGGAGTATTTCATTTTTATATTCAATATATTTATGTATTTTTTTCAAAGGGTAATTCTCTTTGTTAGAATGGCTTTTCTGAGACAACCTCCTGGAAGTCCCATTTCCTTTCTGAAAGTGGCTGTCAGTTTGTCATATGAAAGGAGGGATTGAATCCCAACCTATGATTGGTTGGCCGTTAGGATGTCTCACTGAACCATCAAAGGTAGTGGTTTTACCTTGAAACTGTCTTTGAAGGTCTGACCTTTTCCTGGGATGATATCCCAAATGATAGAGACAGCATAACTTTAGGGATATTTAAATCTCCCCAAATAATTGCTGGTTGCCAAGAAAGATGCAATGAATATTTCTTCAACTAAAAAGAACGGTTAAAACCATTTTGATGGTATAAAACTAGTCAGATCGTTGGGTCTTGTATACTCTACAGAAAATTCAAAGTATAGATTACTTTCAAGATAGAAGATAAAGGTAAGATATGACAACCTGTAAAGAATTAAAAAATTATGTCATCCTTCAAATAACTATAGTTTATTCATCTGAGTAAGAATGGAGCTTTTTACGAAGAAGTATGAACAGGCTTTTTTTTTTTTTTTTTTAATTCCACCTAGAGAAATTGAACAGGGTTTATAGTCTTGCAGTTAATTTTTATATGCCATCATAACCACTAGAAAAAGGCTTTATAAGAACAAACTGAGAAATACTTATTTTTAAAGTCCCAACAATTTCTATAGCTATTGACATTACAAGAATGGTTCTTCCAAAAGTTATCTGTTGCTAATCACTATCAATATGATAATATAATGTTAAAACATAATAAGGAATTTTGTATGAATCTGCATATTAGAAAACTATGAATGGGGTATGATATAGCAAAACATTTCTGTGTATTTAAACATATGCTATTCATTTTAATAAAACATGTTATTTCAGCCATCATTAATTCAGGAAAATCAAAATTCAAACTCGGTTTGCTCACTTTGTTATTTAATTACTGTACTAAGAGCAGTTGTGTCTCTGTCCTGTGTATGGAAGTTCTGAGATCTCATAAAGAGGGTCAGGTCATCATCTTTATGTCTTCATAAACAGAACATAATAAACGAGATATTACTGGAATTACAATTAAATATTTTTCTAGGACCATTTACTGACTTAATATAATCACCCAGTAGGGGTGATTTTTATTTAGAATACATTCTTGGCATAATTCTTAAATCTCTGCTGTGATCTAGACTCATTTTATTAAATCCTAAAATGTTTATAAAATGCATTTGAAGAAAGAACGTGGCTCTCTTTTTATTGCATTGTATTTGCATTTCTCTTCTTAGCCTGAAAAGTATATTTGACATTCATGCACCCCAGTGGGTATTGTGAAAGAGGAAAAAAAAAAAGATTGAAATTGCTTTTTAATGTTTATAGCATTAATAAAAATTACCACTGTTCTTTTTTAAGGGTGAACCAGGGAAACCAGGAGAGCAAGGCTTGATGGCAAGTATCTCAATTTCTTTTTCTTTGCTAAAAAGAATAGAAGTCTAATTTATTCAAAACTGTGGTCCAGAATATGCATAAGGAAAAAGTAGGAGATTCCAGGCAGGAGAAATGACAAAGAGAGTGAGGAAGGTCAAAGGATGGAATTTTCGTTATTCCTTTCTTCCTTCCTGCTGTAAGGAAGATTATATTCAGGGATATGCATATTAGCTTAAATAAGAATGAGTTTCAAAGGAATGAGTTTCCAAAAGCTTTCAAAAGTCACATTCAGAGGAATATGACTAACTGTGAATTAGTATAGTGAGTCTTCTAGAAGGATTCAAGGAGTTTTTGTTGTTGAAGGGCTCCCCCCAGAAAGAAACAGTCGTGCCTTCTTGAGTTCTGTCATTAAAAAAGATCATGAAATGATTCCACATGGACTGGCCAATAGACATGCATGACCCATTCTTCATGATTTGTTTATTCTTTGCCAATGAAAGAGAAGTTGGGGCAGCTTGCTGGGCCTGGAAGAGTAGAATTCCTTCAACCTACCTCTTCCTGTCTCTTCCTTCCTATCTCCAGAGCCACCTTTCTAACCTATTTTATGACATAGATAATATTGGGGAACTCAGGTGGACCTTCTAATAACCCAGATTCCAGAGGACAGCTGTGTTTCACACTCGTCCTGGATACAGTGGTCACAGTGAACTTGATTGTGTGCCTTATACACAATGTGTGGCTTGCAGCTTACAGGTGTTTAGGGTCTAACATTTATTTTAAAAAACTAGTTAGCTAGGTCCTAATGCAACTAACACATGAGAATACGGCAGTTGGTCAGGAATTAAAACAAATGTGTGAATGGGTTAAAGGTTAAAGGCTTCTCCCTGAACAGGATGCCTTCAACAGCCCTCCTGGGAAGAAACTCACCAGGCTGTAGTCCTAACCATTGTGGGGTTGGCTTTGAAACATCACCAGTTAAAGGAAAGTACCCTAAAATGGAGTCTGAGCCCCCCCACCCCCACTGCAAATTCTTTGTTCCCGACCTATGGTATCAAGATAGAGAATTGATTCAGATGACTTGAAAGTGGAGGTACTATAATGGATTCTTTTTTAGAAAAATAAAATGGAAGAAAAAGAACAAAAAAAGATAATATGTGAAAATTAAACCAAACCTATGTCATCAGTGGTAACTTTGGGTACAAGCACAGCATTAGTTTTCAGGGTTAGCGGGTCACAGGGGGTGAAGGATTCTTAGAAAACTACAATATAAATTTTGAAACTGCCTTAAGCAGCTGAATGCAACTGTAATTTCTATCCTGGCTGATGGTCAAAACATATTTCTTCCAAACATTCTTACGTGGAAGACCATGTGGGATTCTTGGGAGCCTATGTTTTTTTCTCCTCAGATTTTTATCGTTGTCATTGGCTTTCTACCTTGATGCTCAATGCAGTATCCTAATATACAAAATTCTAAAATAAAGCAGATTTCTTAAAAAAATTAAAATCTTATCCTCCTTAAATTCATACATATACTTTAGAATATACTATGGGAATCACAGTTTAATGTCATTTCTCTACAATTCCTAACTTCCTAGGACTTAGTTCTACTTGTCCTAAGTGAATTATGTTATTATCTTAGTTTGCTTTGATTTCCCATTTCATACAGCACCTTTTCAGGCGACAATCTCAGATGTTTGTTTCTGTTTTTTAATAAACTTTTACTTCTCTTTAAACTCTTCTAATTCAGTTCATATTCTCATTTTTAGAATGTAGCTAAGAAACTTAATTGAAATCACAAATGTTCAAAGGATATTGTAATGTAATGATCTCCTAAAGTGCTGTTTTTTAAGATATAAAACTCTTTTTTTAGAAGAAAACTTCCATAATATATATAAAGAAAAGTAAACAAATCACAAGTATACACCCCAGTGACTTTTCACAGTGAGCCTAACCATGTAACCACAAACCAGAGCAAGATGTTCAATATTAGTATATCCCAGAAACCTCCCTCTGCCCTCCAGTCACCATCCACTTCTTCCCAAAGTTCACCACCATTCTGACTTCTGCCACCATCGATTAATTCTGCCGTCATTTGAATTTTATATTAATAGAATCATACAGTATGTGCACTTTTATGTCTGGCTTCTTTTGTTCAACGTTCTATTTGTGAGATCATCCACCTCTGTTTTAATAGCCTTCACAGCTGCTTAAAAAAAAAAATTAGGAGGAAGAACCTTACTTCCTCGACTAACCCCTTAAATCTACATCACTCAAATAGCAGTAAATGAATGAATAGTCTGTCTGACCTTGGGCAAGTCACTTAACCTCTCAATTTCTCATCTGTAAAGAAAGGATAATAATACCCTCTCTGCCTCCCTTAGAAGGTTGCCAAAGACAAATGCAATAAATTAGGGGAAAGCACTTTAAAATATATAACGAAGAACTATATGAGTGTGTTATTATTATCACTCAGTTGTTTCCCCTAGAGTAAATTACAGGTGAACACGGATTTATATAACAGATGTATTCCTGTAAAGTTCTGTATGAATCAGATTTTCATAAATCAACATATCTTAAAAGTTCTGGGGAATTTTGCTATTTAAAGCAATCCCATTCAGAGTCTTTTTGTAAAGCAATATAATCCCCTAATTCCTCTTCCCAACAAACTGAATTTTTATATCGCATATTTGCTTAAAGTGAAATATTTCTATGGTTTAAAAAACTATTATTCTAAAAAAACCACTAGTCATATTTGTTAACTCAAATAGCACCTATATATTTTAAACCATCTCAAAGAAAAAAAGAGGATCCTGGAAAAATAATAGCAGTTGTCATGGGAGAAAAATTTCATTGGAAATTTTTTTTCTTTTAAATATTATGTATGTTGGGGGGGGCGGTGTGTGTGTGTGTGTGCGCGCGCGTGCGCGTGCACACACATGCCCATGTTTGTTTTGACTTGAAGTCTGGCAGGGAGAAAATTACATTGCATCAGTAGTTCTGGCCTCACAACTATTTAAGAGTGTTTGACTATAGTCTGTGATTTTTTTTTAACTGATCTATGATGTATAGGCAGTAATTCCTAATTCATCTATCTCACTGGGTTATTGTGTGAAACAAGTGAAATAGTAATAATATGAAAATACTTTATGAACTATAGAGAGTTCCATAAATAAGAAGTATGGCTGTTAAGATGAATCCCTGTGGAAATAACACACAGAAAGGCCACTGTGAAACAGAAGGGCTAAGTACAGTGTGATTATAGCTATCAGTGAAATTGCAGTGTATTAAATACTATGATCGAAAGCACAACTTATTCCTTTGGTCCTATTTGCTGTTGTCATTTTTTTTTTTTTTTTGGCCTTTTCCTATCATCTTATCTTATCAATTTTTCATAACTATCTTCTCGTCCACCAGTTGAACAAGGAAAGATAATAAAAAACATGGCTCTCTTTTCCACGGTATGCAAAACTCACTACGTTTATTGCTTTGTATCATGGAGGAGTGTTTGTTTATAAAAGGGTCCTGAGAGGCACTGGAGAATTTTGTAAAATGTAAAATGTCTCTGATGATGACATGAAAAAACCTGAGAACATTCTAAAATTAGCTCTTACAAAACTGTTTATGAGTGTGTCAGGTGGGGAATTAGTTTTCATAATCCAGGATATATATTTTATATTGCAAAAATAATCATCTGAAGATTAACAGCATCTCTGATAGAATAAAAAAGAAGGCCTGCGGCTCAAGCAGTTCCACATTTATTTAATCCTGCTGTGCATCTATTCTGTAAACATGACCTTTGGGTTTGCAGAGACGTTCAGGATGAGATTGTAAAAGACGGAATCATGAGCTAAAATAAATTGGACTCCATTTAAATAAGAAGAGAGTGGCTCTGAGTCATAAAACTAGACCCAAGAATCAAAGTTAGGACTGACCACAATTGGAAGTGCTGAAGTTCTGAACCCTGGTGCAAGTGATCTTTATTTTTCAAGATCTTCAGAGGTTTAAATAGTTGTTCAAATAGCATTTTTGGAGTTAGCTTTTCTTTTGATATTCTTATTATTTCTTTCTTTGGCAAATATAGGAGTTCTCAAAAGCATGAAAGATAGATGTTTTATAAATCTCTATTAATATGTCGACTCATCCCAATTTCCTGGAAATTATTTTGTGGCCCAGAGTGTCTACATCCAATGCTTTATAGACCAAATCACTTTCTCTACTCTGAAACCCTATCTTCATCCTTCATTCTCTTCCCAAATATATGTAAACTCCATAGCATATCCACTCATTTCTTTCTGAATTATAAAAGTATTTCAAATTTATTTGTTGGGCCCGGTAGTGTCAGAGATTTTTTTTTTTTTTAAATTCAGAAGTACTTTTGCTGTTATTGTTCCTTACAGTAAAATTTGGACTTATGTCTGAACAGGTTATAGATGTGTTCAGTTTATTTTAATTTTGCCCGCAAATACATTTAATACATTAGGGTCAAGGAAAGTAATGCATCTTATGTTAGCTGATAAAGTAAACATAAGTAATTGCTTCTGCTTCATTTAAAATAAAATTGAAATAACCAATATGTGAAGGTTGACTTTAAATATATTTAGTTACAATGCTTTGCTCTCCCACCTCCAAAATTCATTTTACTTAACTGTACTTTGGTCTGTCAACTGTCTTGATCAGCAGGATGGCAGACATGGGAGACAACAGCAGTCTTCTCTTTTTGATTTTAATCTGGCGAAGAAAGCAAAAGCCCAAATCACAATAACAAAAATGATCAACATCATCCTAGGATATTTGGCGATTAGACTTGATTTTTACAATGGAATCTTATTGAGTAACACTGCTTTGCTTCATTTGTGCACATTGCCTGCTGGGATGCCTTAGCAACCTCTCTAATGCTTTATTATCCTCACTTAATCTGATTGTCCATGAAGTCCAAGTAAAGGCCACAAAAACAGAGTCCTTCCCATCTCCTTGGTGCTTTTTGTCCAGGGACTGTAATGTTCAGTTTTCCAAACGGACCAAGGGAAAGTAGACAAGTAATGCCTTATTCTCCTGGTGCTGCCCACTTCCCTGTCCAGTTGCCCAACTCAGAGGGACTCACTTTGGATTCCTGGCTGCGTGGACTTCAACAAAGGTGTTGAAAGGTCACCTTGGTGTGGTCCGAAAGCGTGAAGTTTGACTTGTCTTTAGAGCTGGCTCAGTGACTTAGGAACAAAAAGTAGACTTTTAAAGGAGCATTTTTATAGTGGTATAAGAGTACAATCAAATTACACAAGTCTGAAAAGATAGTCTACAAGGCTGAATAGATTACTGTCTGTGTTATTCTCCATCTCGTTTTGTCTTCCTTAACCTCTACGATGTGCATCAACTCTATTTTTAACTGTCTTAGTCTGGTTCCAATTAAAGGTCTGGAAAGCTGTATCATATTAGACAAATTTAGATATTTAAATTTGTCTATCTAGCTGTATCACATTAGACAAATATTAAAGTGGTGAGACCAAATGATATCTGAGACCCCTTCCAGATCTAAAGTCCTGTCATTCTATTCTGTTTCATTGTAAATGCACAGACACATATTACATAACCATTTATCCATCTACACATTCTGTAAATAATGAGATACAATAAAAACAGTCATACATTCAGTTTTAATGGAAGAAAGCCTTAAAAATTGTCCCCTTCAAATGTATCATCAACCTCTCTAGCTATCATTTATTTTATCTTTTGGATCCAACATATTGTAGAGCAATACTGAGGCAAAATAAATTACTCTTGTATGAGGATATTTAATGACATTGAAATCTCTTTACCAAATACTCATATCTCATTCCTAGAGTAAGAAGAAACTTCTCAAAACAAAGTCATGTCCATGTAAGCTCTGTGCCTTACATCTGCAGATTAAGGGCAAATGTGCACATTTTAGGGCAAGAATATAAATGGATGCCCTCATACAATGTGCTGAAATATTTAAAAGGATAAGCCAAGCTAATAAACTGGCAAGTAAAATACGTTCTGACCTATGACCTTCAAAGGTATGTCCTCATAGTGATTTGGAAAGTTCAAATGCAAAATTGTTGCACTCCTTGGAAATCCAAGCCAGAGTGTGGCAGCATGTGGAGAGCTATAACCTAGTCCCAGCCCCTGTCCCTGGCCTATTCCCTTTGTTTCCCACACCAACCTCATCCCTCGACTTTATGAGACAAGAGCTGTCACCTGTAGACATTCTGTAATGTTCAAAGATCAAACTATGTCCACACGCCTTAAAATACCCACCTCTCTGCTTCTTACACCAGTTCATTGTTGTGCATACCAGTGGTGTGGTTCACCTTTGGAAAAACAGAACTGAGGGAGAGGCAACTCAGAGTCCTTGAAATGAGCTCCTGTCAGTGGAGCAAAGAATTCTAGGGTCCCTATTGCCCAAAGCAGAGTCTGAAGTCAGGGGGCCAAGCGTGAGGTTTGCAGCCCGAGAAGAACTCTCTAAAGCATGGGCCCTAAAGCAAGAGACCTCCGGCCCAGGGCGAAGGGCAGAACAGAGTCCATGTGTCTGGGTGGATTCTTTAGACTTCTCCTTTGCTCGCCTTCTTTGAAAAAACTTCATGCACACTCACATATTCACACCCCTTCACACTGAGCTAAGTTAGAAGCTTTCTTCTCTCCTCCACAGCATTTATCATGTCATACAATACTTGTGCTTGGTACTTATTGTGCATAAACTAAATGACTGAATTATACGAATCAATGAATCAATAAATCAGGTACTAATAAAAGGATTCAGCTTTATAGTTTTCTCCCAACAAGTGTCATAGCACACCAGGAGTGGGAATAGGCAGGATCAATGCAACAGCACTACCATAAAACTGCTCTTTCTCCTTCATCTTCTTAAATTCATTTGTGCTGTAACAATTATTTGGACTATATGTGTGTGCGGGAATATGCGTGGTGCAACTAAAACACTGATTTTCATGAGAATAGTGGGAAAGTAACTGTATCAATTTCTGGTCACACTACGTGGCTATTTTTAAAGCAGGGTGTAAAAGGTTTAGAAGAAATCTTAGGAATCATCTAGTTTATCATTTCACAGATAAAGAAACAGCATCAGAGTGGTTAAATGACTTGACCAAGGTCACAAAGCGGTCTGGCAGAAATAGGCTGGAATTCAGTTCACCTGATTGAAGTCTTCTGTGTTTTCCAAAGTCTAGATTTGCATTTTGTAATACAGTAGCCACTAGCCACATGTGACTATTGAAATGTAAATTAATTAAATTAAATAAAATTTTAAATCCAATTCCAAATAATTGCACTCGCCACATTTCCAGGGTTCCATGGCAACTTGTAGTTAGTGGCTACCATACTAGATCAAGCAAAATAGACCACCTCCATCATTCCAGAAAGTTCTGATGGACAGTGCTGGTCTAGGTGGGAAATAGACCTGAAGAGTAGATGAGTATATATTATAGTCCTAAATTTATGTCCTCCTTCTGCTGATCATGGGATATTTAAATTTTAGCAGCTAGTGTTTCGCAGCATTGTTGATTTAAAATAGGAAAAGCACTTATACTTTACTCAATAGAAATATTTTTTACTGAGTGTAGTGTACAGTGATAGGCCTTCGTGAACCATAAATTTGTTTCCTTTATGGTACACTAGGGAAGTGTGCTTAATCACAGAGGGCAGAGGAAGCCTGTTAATTTTTCTTTCTTTCCGGGTCATTTCCATTTTGAGTTCAGCAACAAGAAACAATTTATTAAGTATTTAGAAGGAATGGAATGAGCTAATTTTAGCTCTGGATATCTGGTGAGAGGTGATAGAGTCTCTGTTTTGGGACCTAATCAGAACATAGATTCTCAAATACCTAGATTTGTCTTTAATCTGAGGTGGTAGTTAATGCTCAATATTTAGTCTTGGGTCCTGGTTTTGTTAAGTAGTGTAAAAAAAATGGATTACTTCTTTAATTTCCTGAGCTTAAGAGACCTTCCTTACAGAGGTCACAGCTTCATAATCTTGAGAAACACCAGTGGATGACTCATCCTTCTCCCCTCTCCACAAACTCAGCACTTGAGATAGAGAAGTCAGAAAGAATTTATTCCTTTTAAAAAAATAATTTCTCCTTTAAAAAATTTTTTTGGTCAAGTATTCATTAATTAATAGAATGACATGCCATCCTACTGATAGTCTTTAAAGTAGACCTGTTTTAGAAAAATTAAAAAAAATAAAGAACTATCTCAGGGGTGTCTGGGTGGCTCAGTTGATTGAGCATCTGACTCTTGGTTCCCACTCAGGTCAGGTTCTCAGGGTGGATAGAGCCCCAGATCAGGTTCTGTGCTTAGGACAGAGTCTGCTTGTCCCTCTCCCTCTGTCCCATCCCCCATGTGCTCTCTCTCTCTCTCTCTGTGTATCTCTCTCAAGCAAATAAATAAATAATTTTTTTTTTAGAAAAAGAACTATTTCAAATAATAGAAATTATGGTGTTGTATTATTGACACAAAACTCCCAGATACTTAAAGAGGAACAAGTGTTTCAAAACTCTGAACTCTTTCCCATGGTAGAGGTATGATGGTTTGAGTGGTAAGATTATGGAGGAAATTTGATAAATGTCATTTAATAATTTTTATGTTCATTAATTCATTGCTTCAGTTTAATCAATATTTATTTGCTAGGCACGAACTGGGTACTGAGGATGTAAAATATATGACCTAAAGAATTTGCTGCCTAGTCAAGTAGATTTTATAAATATGTGAATATAATAAAATATAGCTGGTTAAAATGTGCTAGTGAAACACAGAGGATAAAAACCAGCTCTGTCTGGGAGCAGTGGAGAAGGCTCACAAAGGAAGTAAGTTATGACTGCTGAGACTCAAAGAATTATTAAGAACTCCACGTGAAGACTAATAGGAGATTGCTTGGGAAAATATAAATGATTAAGTGTGACTGAAGACAGAGTCCATGAAAGACTCAAAACAAGATATGTGGCTCTCCCATCTCAGCACTATCCTGGTCTTTCTTGCCTATGCTTTATTCCTTCATACCCAGTGCAACTAAATCATTGGCTTTTACACTGAAAACATTTCAGCACACTCTCTTATATTCTAAACATTTCCCCGTAGTTCCTAGTTTGGCATTTCCACACACTTAAGCTATGAAATCTGAATCTTGTAAAACATTACTTGAATTATACTCCAGACATACATGTAATAGTGGCTAGAGTTTATGTTTCTTGACCTTCCCTCATCAAAACATCCAAGTAGAACATGGAATTTTATATATCTTCAATGAATTCTTCTTAAGCAAGACAAGTTTTCATTATTTATTTCAAATTTCCTCTTACTCTTTATAAACTAAGTTAATGCATTTTCTGATCTTGTGATGCCTTTGACCAAGTTAATATCTTTGAAAAAATTACGATTAAAGTCTGTTATACCATGTCCCTGAGAAATTCTGGTACTAATATTTTATGACACCAAAAGTTAGATTAGATGTGTTATCATTCTTCCCTACAGAACCTGACTTTAATGTATTTTCTTCATTTTGCTTAACTCTTATTAAATCATGGGAAGATTCTTAACTCAAAAAGGAAATAATTTTAAATGGCTTAATAGTTTGGGGCTTTTATCCTCTCCTTCACAGATGGACCACCTCTTTCTTGTTCCCTGTGCTTTTTATTACAGAAGCTGGTTGTATATTCTTATATCCAGAAATGACCAGCAGCTTTCAGAGCTTCAAATTTTACTGTTAGCCATCAGGGACAGAACAGGAACTGTGTCCGCCCCCTGCTCACACAGAACATCATTTCCTAATAGCAGGCAACCAGAACTTGCCTTAAAACACCTCCCAAGAGGCAACCTAAAGCACATCATTTAGAAACTCTGCATCCTGTTTAAGTAATTAATACCTCAATCAAATTTGGACTAACATCGGTGGTGTCAGAAGAATTCATTAATTTTTTTCCATTCCATGATCTATCAAGCTTTTTTTTTTTTTAATTTAAAGGACTTTTCTTCATTAAATGCTTTTTTAAATTTTTACAAACTGGAAAGTGCAGCCAATGAGTAATGGTTAGAGAAACATCCATTTCTTAGCAATGTGTTTGAAGATTAATTTGAGTGGATAATTCTAGATATGGTTTACATAATGACTTTCTGAAGTGCATTAGAGACCTTGGACCTACATCCACATCCACAACACTTTCCATATTAATGAGACTGTGTAACTAAGATGATTTTTGCTTGGCTGTTTTAATATAGAAGGCTTGAAGTGAATTCCTCCTCTCATTTTGCACTTAAGGTAATCTAAAGGCTATTAACATATTCCAGTAGTGTTGGAATGACTTGGGTAAATGCAAGGGTGAAAAATCTCATTCCCGTCTTGAGACACTATTGTCTATGGTACAAGAAGAACTTGATTTATTTATATGTATTTATTTATTCCTGTAATATTTATTATCCTCTAAGTAAACACTCTTGTGCTTAGAAAAATCCAAAATTCCATACAAATGCAGTCTCCCTTCCCTGTCCATATCCCCACCTTCAATTTCATACCTATAGCTTCTTTGGTGGTTTTTTTTTCCCCCCTTTGGTGTTTTTTAAATACACTTTTCGTGTGCCCACCTCTTGGCCTTTGTGCTTGCTGTTCCCTAGCCTGGAACATTCTTCTCCCTCTTTTACACATGCCTCTGCCTGACCTCTTTCAGAGCTCTGTCCAAGAGTCACTTTATCATTGAGGTCTTCACTGACCCCCCCCCACTGCCCCCACTTTAGAATACTACCATACCTACTCCTCCCAGTCCTTATTCCCGTTTGTTTTAGCACTTACCGCCTGACACACTTTCTATTTACTCATTTATTTTTTTACTGTCTTTCTCCATTCGTTAGAATATGAAGCCTAGGAGGGCATGCATTTTTGTTTATTTTGTTCACTGCTGTTTCCCCAGCACCAAGAGCATTGCCTGATACTCAAAGGGTACTTGAAAACTATTAAGTAGATGAATTAATGAATGCATGCAAAGGAGTCACTGAACAATTACCGTATGCCAGCTGCTATGCGTTTAGTGAAGACATTTAGTGAAGAAGGAAGTAGGCAGACAATTACAATACTGTTGGTAAATTTTATGAAAGAAGTGCTATCTTAGGGGTGCTTTGAAGAGTAGAAGAAGGGGACCAGGTCCTCAGGAGGGGGCACTGAGCTTTGAATGAGGGAACGGGTAGAGGAGAGAGGAACCAAAGTGAAGTTGCAGGAGTAGACAGCCAGAGGTAGAGCAATGCCTAGACAAGAAAGCCTGGCTCATGTGGTGAACTACCATTATTACAAGAGCTCCAACTTTTTTCAAAAGCTATGGAAAGCCATTGAAGGATTTTCAGTAGAGGAAAGGTATAAACCCTTTAGCTTCTAGAAAGCTCACTCAGGTAGCAATGTGCAGAGAGGTGGAAGGAGACTAAAGGCAGAGTGGCCCGCAGGTGGATGCCCATCAGCTTGCTGGGAGAGAAGAGGGTTTGAACAAGGTTGTAGTGATGCAGGTGACGAAGAGAGCACGCTGGAGAGATTCTTGAGTAATTATCTGATAGACTTGGAGCAGGAGGGTAGAGGGAGACTTGGAGCAGGAGGGGTAGAGGGTCACTCCCAGGCCATGAGTCACACACTTTTTGGTGAAGGCAATCATCAAATAGGAAGATCACATTTCTCTGACTTACTTGCTCACATAGTCCACATATTTTATGATATTTAAAAATGGAATCTAGCAGGGGCAAAGGTAAACAGGAAAGAAAATCAAGGGCACTGTGTTGTTTGTAAGTTTTAACAACATTGCATGGCTCTCCATGGCCTCTTCCAAAAGATCACGAAAGCTTTAGTTTAAAAATTTGTTGGCAGATGGGTGATATTAGTACTCGGCACTTGGGATTTTTTAATGGCTCATTTGGTTTTTATCTTTTGAATACATTGCCTAAAACCTCTACTGAAATAAGTGTATTTTAAGGTTTAAATTACAGTCTGACCCTTCTGTAGTTAAACTTGAATAAATACAGTTTAATATGTTGAGATTCTATATGGTGAATAGTTTTTAATCTTGAGACATATGCACAGAAATTATTTTGAAAAATGAAGGACCAGATTATTCCCATTTAAACTGAGTCTCTATAAAGTATATGCGAACATAACGGTGCCCACCAAGAAAATATCTAAAAAGGAACAATTTATTGATTAATAAAAATGGTGAAAAATTGACTCTTATTTTGGAAAAATATTTAATCCAAACTTAAGTCACAGAGACAATAATAATGGAATTATTTTAGAAATCTTACAACACTAGGACAATTGTCTTTAATTTTGGGAATAATAAAAGCACTAATGTGACCAATGAGTAGTGAACTTATGACATTGTTCATCTGAGTCATTATTCATAATGACTTTTGAGCAGGCTGAAAATATAAATTAATTTAAGAGGATTAGATAGGTTAATGAATGGTTATATGGCATTTGCTTGTTACCTTATTAATTTATATTTGCTCTAGAAGCCACAAAACTAGTCAAATGTAAATATCTTAATCAATTGGCCATAACATACTCTAACTTCAAAATCCATTTTTAAAGAAGATTTTATTTATTTATTTGATAGAGAGAGCACAAGCAGGGGGAGCAGGAGGTGGAGAAGCAGGTTCTCTGCTGAGCAGGAAGCCCAATGCTGGGCCCCATCCTGAGACCCTGGGATCATGACCGGACCCAAAGCCGGATACTTAACTGACAGCCACCCAGAAGCCCCTAAAGTCAATTTTTGAGCAGTGAAGCTTTCATGTGTAAACTTAAATTTAATGACCACAATGTCTTGGGTGTATATGGGTTTATTAATCGAAGGACACTCAAAACACACATATAAGCAAGATCTTGATCAGCAAAGTAACTATTTATGGTGTGTGTGTGTGTGTGTGTACTTAAAAGTATGTCTGTGCCTTCTATCCAACTCCAGTCAATTCCCATTCCCCTGCTAGTAACAGATGACACTATCCTTGGCTTGCTACCATTTTTCCTGCCAGTGAGATCAAAAGACTGTATGCACATTTTTGGTAGCTGAGAATATATCCTTGGCAACATAGTTCTGAATAATCCACAAGACTTGTATTCACAATTCAAAATTAATGTTACATCTTTAAAACTACTTTTAATTTTAGAGTTTAGCAAAAATAGAAGTAGTTTCCTAACCATGAAGGAAAAATTTTGTATTTATTTTCTCTATAGCTCTCCTTTGATTTTCATGAAATATTGTGTTAAAATAGGCAATATAATTTTGTAGATTTCACAGTTATGGATAGTCTTTCTAAATCTTTACTTTAATATGGTCATGCAACAGAGACCAAGTTAGAAAATACAGAAATGTTAGTTGCTAGTTAAAACACTTGATTTCAAATTTGCTCTGATTTTTCAATGAAATATTCCCTTCCTGAGTTATCCATCAATGCAGTGAAAAACTCAATTGTACTGCACAATCTTTTTTCAAGTGGCAAGGTTAGGTTTAAATGGAAACAAACCTTTTCGAATTGCACATATCCATTCTCAGTCTAAACATTGAATTAATGTACTTTTTGTTATATGATTTCCTTCCTAACATCAACATTTTAAGAAGTGAAATGCCCTGGAGACGGTGGGGCAAATGGAATTATAGACCACGATAAAACCCAAGTCTTCTTCTACTTTCAGCTCCCCTATCACTACAAGTTCCAAATTCTGCCTTTACTTAGCATTAGCATTCACTTCCCAAACAATTTACCTAAGAGAGAGATGATTAAACCTGTTTATAAGCTAAGGGGAAGGAACTAGTGGAAAGCAGGAGGCTCTGATACAGATGCAGGAATAATTGATGGTGAAAGATCCCCAAGGACAGAGGGAAGGATGGATTCCAAAGTCTATTGGATGTATCTGCCTGCAGAAGAGGGGGTGCCTATTCTCCCTCTGGCTAGGAAGGAGGTCCATGTGGGTTTGGATTGATGAGAGACATGGTGGTGAGGGAATTTACACCTGATAGCCTCTATTTTCTCTGCAAAATCTAACAGAGGGAGAATTTTAAATAGGAGGTGTGAAATGGGAAGGAAGGCTCTCTGACTACACAGATATGCCAGATACCCAGCTCATTAAGAAGCTAGCTGGTTGAGTAAATAAAAAAGGAACACAGAAAAGTGATGTTGCACTGTGCACTTTCAATAACCTAAAACTGATTTTATGAGGAAATTCTTAGTCTTCCTATGAGGATTACAAAATAATTTATGAGGAACAGATTCTCTGAATGGTCCTAAACGTGGGGTATTTTTTCTTTAAGATTTTATTTATTTATTTGTCAGAGAGAGAGGGAGAGAGAGCAAGCACAGGCAGACAGAATGGCAGGCAGAGGCAGAGGGAGAAGCAGGCTCCCTGCTGAGCAAGGAGCCCGATGTGGGACTCGATCCCAGGACGCTGGGATCATGACCTGAGCCGAAGGCAGCCGCTTAACCAACTGAGCCACCCAGGTGTCCTAACGTGGTGTATTTTTAATAAAAAATTATGCATGACCAATTTTCCCTCTAATGTGCACTCTATGCTTTCTTTAATGTTACAGAGTATGAATTAAGATGCTGATTAACTGAAATGTCACACATTGAAAATAGGTTAGCTGTTCATTAGATGTAACAGAATACAGAACTAGTTAACATGAAGTCATAAATTATCATTTACCATCACTTATAAAGTGTAACTTTGTTAAAATATACTAACATTAAAAGTATTTTTGAGTTAGTAGGAAAATGCTCAATGTTTTTTGTAAAAATAGACAAAAATAGTCAGAATTATAGCTGGATGTCTTTGTGCTCTTTTCCACCATCCCAAAGCTGCATCTAATTCTACATAAAGCCAATAGAATCCCAATGCTGACTTTGTGGTTGAAAAACAGCTAAATCTCAGAACTGCTCTATTTCCATTTTATATATAAATATTCCCATCCATCTTCCTGAATATTCTAACCCCTCCAATGTGCTCAGTGTCATAGGTTATCGACAACTGACAGCATCTTTTATTTCCTTTTCTGGTACACCCTAGGTGCCACCGTTGACTTTGGCATCCCCTAGGTTATAAACAGGTTTTTGTGCCAGTCAGTTGGCCATATTTCATAAGAGGAAGAATTGAACAAAATATGTTCCTTTGTCATGCTATTCAATGATTCCCTTTGCAAATCTGCTTACTGAAGTTTTGCAGATGCAGAAGTCACATAACGTGCTGCTTGCTGGGAACTGCCTTGCATTTTCTCTGTTTCTAGCAGCAACAACTCCAGCTTTTCTAAATGAGATGGAGATGATGGATTTGCCGGTATTTGAAGAAACAGATGCACCGGAACAGCAAAGATTTTTTTTTTGAAAGGAAAAAATCAGACCCTTACTACAGATGCTCGATGTTCTTCAAAAGAAAACAAGAGAGAAGACCTATTGTGTACTTCCAACCAATAATTTCCGTTTTCCTTGGCATACAAAACATCAGCATGTTTCTGCACAGCATAGAGAACCTTACAGACTAGGACAGTTTTAATTGGTCATTTAAGTTTCAGTGGTTACATTATTATGTTAATTGAATAATTTTTCTTTTTTTTAGGGTCCTCTGGGGCCTCCAGGACAAAAGGTAGAGTATAAACAGTACTGGGGAAGTAATTATACTTGCATTGCCTAATGGTTAGCATGAGAGGTGAATAGAATTAGCTACTGTAAGCCATGCTGAAGCATCTTGATTGTGCATTCTCCTTTCTAAAAATACAATCATTTAATGTGAGCCATTAGATTTCTAATCAACTCCATTATAGGGAATCCAATAAATCCAGAGTAAACTCTTTTTAAGCTCTCTGCCGAACTTTACGTTACTGAATTTTTAGTGTTAAACATTGTGACAAAGCTCAGAATTTGAAGGTTCATAGGACATTGCAGATCAACTGCATGGTCCTGCTCAAGTATTATGACCAAATGATCGTAGAACGGACCAGAACAGAAGACGTACTTGTTGTTTGGTAACTGTATTCCATTGGTCCACAAGTGTTTCCCTTTGTGAGGTAATCTGAAAAATGACTTCCTGATTGTCATTTTCCAGTCATCAGAATTCACCATTACATTCTGATGGAGGTGGTCTAGCACATCTAAAATTACATCAATATACAGTAGTAAATATATTAGTAGTAGGTAGATGGCCTTTTGCCAACAAAATATTGCTAAGTCCCCCTTCCCTATTATAACTCCCACCTCACAATGGGGGGAAAAGGATATTTAATCTACAGAAAACTAAAGAAAACAATTGCATTACAACAGGTGGAAAAGTGATTATTCTTTATCTTTGGAATCTATCAAAGATAGAGACTTTTTATCCCCCAAGTGCTGGGCATGTGGCATCTGTTGAAATATAATCCTACAAAACGAAGTCCAAAGCCAATGAGTTGTGAGACAACTTGTGTATAAGAACACTTTGTCCTTTGCAATAATGTCTCTATTAAGCATGGTGTGAAATTGTAAAGCTACCCTAATCCACATGCAACCAGGGTAAAATTACTGCCTGAGGCTTCAGGAAGTCATTTAATGACCCACTCAATATAATTACCTAAAGCACTAAGGAACTGGCCATCTCAATTTGTTTTGCATATAATGGCTGTATATTTTTATAGTGACTGTATTTTTAATAGACTTCCTCTTGTAGAGCAGCTTTAGGTTTGTATTTACTGTTTAAAAAAACTTTTTCCCATTATTATTAAAGAAATTTTATTTCATACATGAACTGAGAAAAATCTGTTTTCTAGGCTAGACAAAGAATAAACACATTTTATTTAAAAATGGTTTCCTGGAGCCTGAAAGGGGAAATGACATCACTATTTGAAAATATTTGTTAATGTTTCTATATTCAGGTAAATGTCATAGATTTTCTAAGGTGATTATTAGCTTTCTTATTCTCAGTTCACCCTACCTACGTCCAACCATTCATAATCACCCCAGTGTGCGTGTGCCCATGTGTACACACACACACACACACACAAACACTTAACTTAATATTTGATGTGCTGTTTTTTATTCCTAGTCAGTATTTAACATTTGTAACACCTTTTCTAGTCGTTGGAAGACATATTCACACTCTCCCGGCTTAAATGTACTCCCTGAAAGTCCAGGGGAAAATGCTCCAAATACAGCAAATTTGAGTTTATAGCCTGAGTGCTTTTTTTGACTAATTGCGGAACAAGTGGTTATTACTTTAATTACCTTTTGTTTTATGGCATTTAAACTCTTGAAATGCAAGAGTTACTGCTACTGCTAGGCTTTCCCAGATGGAACTAAGCCTGTTTATTTCTTAAAAGCACCAAAATGTAGAGCCATGTGGTCTTCTGAGAGCTGTGGATCCCAATTTATGATGTAAATTTCTTTAAAATCATATTAGGTTTAAGTGGATATTTAAAAACATGGTTAAATTCAACTCCATGGTTTCTGGGAATGCTTGATGAATCTGCTTACATTATTATATATCTGAATTCCGTGGATATATATCTGAAACCTTAACCTTTCGCACATGTTTTAGCAAGGTAAGGTTATGGCTCACATAATTAATACAATACAAATATAAAATTGAAATATTTTGTGATTTCATCTGCTTAATTTAATCCTGTGTCTTCTTAGGGTTCTGTGGGAGAACCTGGAATTCCAGGGGTGAATGGTCAAAAGGTAAGTTCTATAGACTATTTCTGATTATTTAAAGGGTTAAAATCACAAAATCATTCTAGTCAGTAATGTTAGTAAAAAGTTTATATACTTATAAAAACACTACATATACTTTTGAAATGTAGGGAAATTATGGTGCAAAAGATCCAAATATTTTAATTTTTAATGATGCATAAAATAGAAACTCTTAGAAAATTTTCCATTTTCTTTTGATAAGCTTTATAGGAATACAATTATATCTTTCTTATACATAGAATAGGAAAAATGTTGTGTTTAACACTAATTGTGATAAACAAAATACACTCCAGTTTATTCTTGGCATGGCAAAAGTAACATGTGTTACTTCTCTCATTAACAAAAGTTATTCTTACAGAGGGAACCTATTGGAATATTCTGAACCTAGGAGCAAGCTCTTTTTATTGTTAAGAAAAATCAGGATTTAAATAGACTTGCCAAGCTCTGGTAGTACACTTTTATTGTACTATTAATAATGAAGGGGGAATAAAATAAGAACCCCCCACAACTCTACACAGACATATCAATGAGTGTGGTTACATCTACTCCTGCAACTGGAGTTGGATATTTACTGGTTGGACAAAGCATCTAGCGTCTTCCCACAGGTAGGGCTGCTCTTCTATGCTGCCCAACAGTGCTGACTGGCCTTTCAATCTGGAACCTCACAGAGACCAGGAAAGCCATAGGGGCAGCTAACAAAGTCCGTCTACAAGGAGCCAGGGACTGGCTGAGCTAGGGACTTCACGTGTCTCCCACAGGGTTTTTGGACTAGCCGTATAAAAGCCTGTGACCCATCAGCTTGCGTTCAACAGAAAATTTTAAATCCGTGTACTCTGGATAAAATTCGGAAATCATAAGGAGCCCAATATTGACATACAGAGTAGACCTGCTAGGAACATTTCCATCCTGTCCATCTTTTCTTCTCCAATAAGATGATAATTAACAATCACTATTTAAAACCTACAGAGGGGCTAGCAAAAAGCATGAGTCTGCCATGTACAGGTCACATGAATTTTGGCAAAGTCCTTGAACTCTCTGGCCTCAGTCTCTTCGTTTGTAAATGGAAGGCAGTAACAGTTTCCACCTATTAGGGTCGATGTGAGGATTAAATGCCTTTATGACAGGGGGGATCTTACAATGAAACTTTCCTTTCGTTTTGTTTTGGTGAAATTCTGGAAATGTGATCGATCTGTATCTTAAACAAGGCTCTGTGCTTCCACAATTACTCAATTCCCAGTGAAACTGATGTCCTCAACCAAGGCTTATGGTATCCGTTAGTCCACAAACCAAATACTCCTCAGAAGTGAACTGCCCAAGTCACTGCTCAGTTTACCACTTAATAAAATGCGTATCTGTTTGCTTCACAAATCCTGGTAAAGGTCGAAGCTTAACTTTCTATTAGAGCATTGTAGATCATGGAGGGACACATAAAAATTTGGAATTATACTCACTCTAAGATTGATTTTTGAAGTTATGTAAGTCAAGATAATATTTTTGAAAGGACAGATATGGATATAAGAGAAATGTTTTTAACATTGGTGAAGAACAAAGCTTATACCCTTAAGGTTAATGTTTTGCTTTTTCTTCTTTGCTTCTTTTCTGTTTTCAGCTTTGGGACAATCATGAAAATTTATAGAAACCTTTAACCTGAAACAAACCAACCTTAAAACTGTCACATACATGTTTATGAAGACTACATATTCTTTATTTTTGCAAAGGCAATATGCAATTTCCTTAGCAAGAGAAAGGAATGTGACATTTTCTTGTCCTAGTCACCAAGGTTAAATTATATTTCAAGGAAATAGTTAATATTTGCAGTATTATGTCTTGTTATACATCTTTGTGGCATTTTAAAGTGTTTTCTATAAGATCTAGGGAAGCTAAATAATTTCACACTTTTATGAAGGTATTAGCAAAACGTAGTTTATGATTGATTTTCCTACTCCATAAAATTTAACCTAAACTTTGTGGATGAAATTTCTGTTAACACTAGTCATTATCTAACATTTGTAATATTTGCTATATTATCTTTAGGAAAATAAAGTGCAAAACCATGAGTCCTTCACTGAAACAGCAAGTCATTTAGATAGTAAAAACAAAGCTGGAAAAAGAGTAATAATTCTGTAATTAAACATATGAAATATGTTTTGGATGTCTACAATTTGCTTTTCTAAGACAAGAGCTTACAGTGACATAATTATTTTAAAGCACCTAAATGTCCTCAAACTGTCTTAAGAAAACTTTTTTCCCACATTACAATTTCACTTTCCCAAAGAAGTATTTTTGTGGCTTAGAAAATATTTTTCAGATAATGGTTAAGGAAAAATATGATTTTCTAGCCATCAGAAACACAACAGAATAACAACTAGAAAATAGAAAGGTTTTTCTCTTTTAAAAAATGAAAGAAAAATATTTTTAAAAATGTATTTTATTTGTTTTCCATCCATTCAGATTGACAAAATTGGTGATTGGCTTTGGCCAATAAACTTGGTAGTGACTTTTTTCCCCCCACTATTTTCCTTCAAATGTGGGTCACCTTGACTGCTAATCTGAATATTTATTATTTTGTAATGGTCTTCCAGTTCTTCCGATTGTATTAGGAGAGGACTTACATAAGCAGTACCATGGCAGTGAACCCCAATCTAGCTCTTTCTGGCACCACAGTCTACAAAGGGCTCCTGAGCCTCTTCTGTGAAATGTGGAAGGCAGTGTGGTATGGAGGGGAAATGTGTAGACTCTAGAGTCAGAGACAGAATGAATGGGTCAGATCCCAGTTCTCATTTGGGCAAGTTAAATGTTTCTAAGGCTCAGGTGTAAAATAGAAATACAGACCTTGCAGTATTAACCAGATAATGTCTCTAAAGTGAAGGCAATGTTACAGATGCTCAATACATGTTACTGTCTGCGGGAATAGTATCACACTGCAGAAGTTTCAGCAAATGAGCCCCAGGTTTACCCTTAAGCAGGGAGTAGAAGCCAGTTGAATCATGATAGGAAGAACACGAAAATGCAAAATGACACAGGAAGGTAAAACGTTTCTCTGTCCCTTGGCTCTTTCCCCACTCACCCACCCTAGAGCGCTGCTCTGGGGTCAGGATGCTCAGTTTCCTTCCATCTCATGGGCAGCCTTTGGAAGACCCTTTTCACATTTCCTTTGTGAAATGAGACTAGGGGATGCACTTACTTATTTCTAAGTCTCTAAGAGATAGAGTCAGCTGTGTCTCATTTTCGAGTCAACTGGCTTCTAGCATTCTCAGTTCCCATTTCTGAAAGCTATTGTTTCCATATTTCCAATTTGTTGTCAGCAGCCAAAGCAATTAAGGTGGACTTCATACTAAGTCTTACCTATAAGTATGAAAAGTTGTCCTCTTCTTCCCTAGCTAATCGTATTGGACACAAACTTTTGTAATTCTCAGTAATAGATCTTGTTAGTTTAAAGGTGTAATTAGCATTTTGTTTGTGTCCCATTATTCATGATCCCTCTCTGTCTGTCTTTCTCTCTCACACACCCACATGCATACATGAAGAGATACATACATATTATACATACATACATATACGTGTATATCTAAATATTTGACCATTAAACCCTACATCTCAGATATACTGGAGAAGTGGGAGCTTTTAAAAATAACTTTGTGGTAGAACCATCTTTTCAACCATCTTTTAAACTATCTTTTAAACTTTTTTCCTTTGACAAAATTAATTGCTGTCTATGATTTTTGATAACCGGGTAATGGGTATTAAGGGGGGCATGTGTTGTGATGAGCACTGGGTATTGTACACAACTAATGAATCTTTGAACACTACATCAAAAACTAATGATGTACTATATGCTGGCTAACTGAATATAACAAAAAAATAATTTTTGTTTATATGTGTGTATCAGAACTTCCAAAATCTCAACTTTTATTAGTGATATTAGAACCCTACATTTTTCTTTTCTCTCCACATTTTCACATTAATTAGCACCCATAAAAATGAATCATCATAATGACAGTTTACTTGAATAAGAGCACTGAGCAAATAGCACTGAAGAAGAGATCTGGGGACAGAGACAGGGTACATTAAAAGTCTAATTGGTGCACTTATCACCCTTGTCTGTTTGTTACCATGAAAATTATAATAAATATTTTCAGGATTAAGAACCAATTATTTTGTCTCAGCAAGCTAGAGTATTTCTGAGGCTCCAGAGTCATAGGGATTGTTTCCAAAGCAAAAGACAAATATCAGAAGATCTTATTCATGGATTTTTCAAGTATTTTCTATAATTTTTAATTTTTAAACTTCAATATATAATATAAATAAAAAATGATGCTAGCATTATCATCTACTAATAAAAAATGATGTTAGTGTATCATCTACAGTCTATCCCAGATAGCTATGTGATTTTTAAGGAACATTAAATTTTAATTAGTTTATAGTTATGGTATTTAGAATTCCTTTTCATCTTCTATCTGTGGATCTCATGGTCTTCACTGACATTAATCCTCACAGCATACTTCTAATGGCATTTTTATTGTAAGTGTATTTAGAGAACAGATAAATTGAAGCTCTCAGACTTCCAAAGGTCAAGCTGTTTATTCAAGTCTGTTCAGTGCACTGTTCGATGAACTCAATATTTTTTATTCTTGATTCACTTACTGTAACAACTAAATACCCTCTTTTCTCTGGCTTCCTTGGCTCTGAATCAAATTCCTGAAGGATTTGAATATGGTATAGTTCTGTTTGTTTTCTGGTTGGTTAGCTTAGAAGTTTCCTATAGCAGAACTTATTCAGTGGTCCTTTTATCCAATATAGTTGTGACTTTCTGATTTTAGACTTTAAGAAAAAATACTCAGAGTAAATGAAGTGATTGATTTCTGATTCCAGATTAATTAATAGTTCAGGGAAAGTATCTTACAGCAATTCAATCATTTTGCAGGTTAAAGTTGAGACAAATTGTTTTTATGAATTTTTCTCTCTTCTGAAGTTAGCAGTTATGTACATTAGAATTCTCAGAATACAGGACTTTTTTTCCTCTAGTAACTATAATAATAGGATGCGTTCTTTCTTCTAAAAGAGACATCATTTCCCTATTACAGAACATTTCATGTAGTCAAATCACTTTTTCCCTAAGTGTGATTCATACATTCTCAGGCATTTTTGCATACATTCTTACTCTTAAAGAGGCTTTTCACTTGATTTTACTTGTTAAGTGGGACAAACATTATTTCTATTCTGTATGTAATTAATTTTACGTTCCTTTAGAGAGGAATGAAAAGTTAGTTACAAGAGGTAGTTTAATGTTGGCTTGAAATAAATGAAGTACAGTAAAGATTTTTTTAAACCACTTTCCCCCTGACTTCATTTAGGCATATTACTATAGAATTTGATAATAGTTATCATTCTACTAAATTCTGTCATTCTACTAAAATATCGGGAGAGGGAAGAATGAAAAGTTGAGGGAAAGGGATTCCTGGGGGAAGGGTGTGAGAGAAGGCAAGCTGCTCACAGAATGTCCCAAAACAAACAGGGCAAATGTGTTTGATTTATGAGATCATCAAGTCCCCTTATTTTCCGTTTTAATTGAAAGAACACTGTATTTTCCAGAAGGGATTACAAAAATACTAATTTACTACATCTGATTCAATTGTGTATGTAATCTGGGAAAGCTTTTTAAAAAAACTTCCCATAAATGTGTCCACTGATTGACTTGTTGGTTTTTTTCAGTCATCCATACAGCCCTTACTACTGGGTGCCAGGCACCATCTCTCCCGGTCTGCATGGAATTTCCAGCATAACTGGGGATGGGGACATTAAATGAACAGTTATACCAAAAACCTGTTACGTCACAGTTCTGTTAAGGACTGTGGCAGAGAGTCTGGTGCGCAAAGCCAAGTAATGCCAAGTGATGCTTCTCTCAATAGAGAGGTGACTCAGGTGAGACCCCACAGGTGGCCAGCATTTGGCGAAGGAAGAGAAACTACCCCTATGGTGCACTACTTACGAATTAAATTACAGACAAGCTTGCTTTCAGAATTTGGTTTCCAAAATACCATATTACCAATCATGATGGGGCTTCTGTATTCATCACAGTCTACCTTTTCTCCAAGCTTATGACCCCCGCCCCCCATTTGTGCTGTCTCTCTCTGAAATGAATAAATAATAAATATATATATATATATATATATAAATACATACATAAATAAAAGGCATTGCAATGAAATAACTTACTGTGACAATCCTAACAGTTTAGCATCTCCCCAATTCCATTCGTTATGAGACCACACTGCCAAGAGATCATAACCATTTTCCAACTGCGAAACAGTATCAGAAGGGTTAATTTGTGAGAAATTGAATTACTTTCAGGATTCTCTTCTCTGTCTTCTCTGCCCATTGCAGAGAACAGAAAAGCGCGGTGTATGTATTCAGCATTTAGTATCAGGTATTGTCCTTAGTGTGGTGTGCATATGAGCTCACTTATTCCTCACGGCAATCCTATGAAGGAGGATTATTATTATTATATATATATATTATATATTATATATATATAATATAAATATTATATATATATACCACTATATTAACGAGCAACTGGGAGGACAAATATTTTACCCAGAGTTACCGAGGTGTTTGTATTAGAGTTCAGATTCAAAGCCAGGCAGTTTGTTCTCACTGTGCATGACTCTGCTTCCATCGTTAAGAATGAGGATCTTAGGGTGACTGGGTGAATCAGTTAGTTGAGTGACTGCCTTCAGCTCAGGTCATGATCCTGGAGTCTCAGGATAGAGTCCCGTATTGGGCTCCCTGCTCAGCAGGGAGTCTGCTTCTCCCTCTGACCTTCCCCCTCTCATGCTTGCTCTCTCTCTCTCTCTCAAATAAATAAATAAAATCTTAAAAAAAAAATGAAACTAACTGAAGTCTTTATAAAAAAAAAAAAAAAGAACGAGGATATTAAATTCAGAATAACCTAGCTTTGCTTTTCAGTATTTGTAGGACCTTGGGCAAGGTATTTATCTTCTCTGAGCCTTAGTGTCTTCATTCATCAAATGAAGATTAAAATATTTATCTGAAAGTTTAATCAGGAAAAATAAAGTAACAAATGTAACTTTATTAAAATGTTAAATATTCTTACAATATTAAATAAGAACAGACTATGTTCCTTTCTGTACTAGGGGCATAACAGCAATAACTCCATGACTTGGAAGCCTCCTGGGTGTATAAGCAAATGTTACTAAGAACTATTATTTCTTTCTACTACTCTTCATTGATCTTTAGAATTTTTCCAGCTGAATATAACCACTTAACATTTCTATTAATAATTAGGCACATTCTTTTCTCAAGAGAAAAAAATAATTCATCATTCAAACTGTACATAGATTTATCATTAAGGACTATGCTTTAGGAAAGAAGAAATTAGCTGGGTTTTAAAACTTAAAAAAAGTCAATATATTGTCAAGGGCATGTTATGTTGCAAGTCCTAGAATACTTAACAGAACCACTTTGATTATAGTTTCCTAAAACATGTCTTTGTTCTCAATCTTCTCTCCCCCATAAGCATGTACATGGTGAACAATTTTTGTATACATACAGAAAAGACAGTCCTCTATGACACCATGCTCTCTGGTTGGTTTTTGCTCATTTTGGTACCCTTCATAAATTACTTACAAAGGTGATACCGGATAGTGTTTCCCTTAGACCCAGGCAAGCAGTGCTTCTCACAATGCCTCCTCTGTCCCTCCTGTGGTATAACCCTCCCCACAGAGTGAGGGCCAAGGAGGCACGATTACTCAATGCCCAGTTTCCCCATTTCTTGATCACATCCTAGGTCCACGACCCAAGAATTTCTGCCTCGTGTGTCCTGATTCTGCTTCTAGTGCTTGTATTGGCCTCTTCTGCAGGTCCACAGTCCCATGAACAACCACACAGCTGGTGTAGGCACCCCTAAACCTGTTGGTGACCTTGGAGTCGCTCTGGGTGGGGAGCTGTGGACAAAGCTCGCAGGCTGTGAGGATCACATGCAGCCTCCAAGGCCCTTCCTGGTGAAGAAGAGGATGGGGGTTGGGAAGAGGAAGAGAGGATATTAGCACTATGGGGTGGAATGTGGAGTCATCCATGTGGACTTCTACCCAGACCTTCAAAGATTAGGGGTGTACTCAAGGCACATAATTCTCATTAATGTAAATTTTGCCCAAATTAATGCAATTTAGCTATTTCCTGTGACCACTAAATTCTTAGCTATCTTTTTGTATTTGAATTTCTTTGTTCAAATTATATTTTGTACATTTCTGTTACATTTCCTAGCAGAACAAAAACTGAAATAAACAGTCCTAATTCGCAGGCGTATTTCTGAGAGAGTCCATGCCATAATATTATTGATAAAACAGCTATGTTTACTTATTTTACATTTTTAAACATTTGTACTTTAAAAAAATGAATAATGAAGGTTTGATTACTAGGTTCAGTTTAGTTATTACTTTAATCAGTTTAAGACCCATTTCAGTAGATTATCTGAAACAGAATGTTGTTATTAGGCTCCTGTCTGATAGACCTATCAACTTTCTACTCATTAGCATTCGTATTGGTATGGACAGAGAGATTCTAATTTTAGGGAGGGATTTTGCTGATTAGATAAACAAGACAGAGCCTTCTACAGGACACCGGATTCTCTGACATAGAACCAAATCCAACTGCCCAGGTTTTCTGGTTTTTCTTTCGCCAAGTTACAAAGACTCCTCTGCCTGTAGGCAAGGAGGTAGAAAAGAATTGGAGACTGGGCATGCAAGCAGAAGCCTTTTAGAAACTACTAAATTGCTTTACGTAAGAGAGAGTAAAGCTGAATGCCCAGGGTGGTCTAGGAGAGAGAGGAGGAGAGAGAAAGTTGGAGCGGAAGCGAGCAAGTGAGGAAAGCTGCCTGCCCTGTGATGTGAGACCGTCCCAGGAACACCATATCCTGAACTCACAAAAGGCCTGGGAAGAGTGGGGTTTTGGAGGCAGCTGGTGAAGAGAACTGACTGACCCATCTGAACTGGTCTCGGACAAAACCACGATGAACCCCAGCAGAGGGGTCCGCGGAACCCTGGACTCGTAACTTCCTTCACCTGTGAAATTGGGCTCTGAGCCAAGTTTAATCAGTGTCTGAGGAATAAGGAATCACCAGGTGACATCTTGAGTCCAGCAACAGCAACAAATAATAATAATAATATTATTATATAGGTATTGTGAGTTGAATAAAATTTTCTAAGTTCCTATTTAAAACAATAATAAAACTACATCTTAGTCCTTTAGAGTGAAGAGAAGACAAGCATTTAATCTACTCCCACACACTTCAGAGAAGGAAAACTGAGCCCCATAGAAACTTGAGCAATTTGCTCTATGTCACAAGACCAGAGGTGGAAAACCTGAGATTAGACTGGAGGCTTCCTGAAGCCACTTTCCTCTTTCATGCTCAAGTTAAACAGGAAAGAAGCATAATAAAAATGAATGAAGTTTCTTTTAGACACGAGTTGCTCAAATAGAAGGCACACAAGATGGGGAATCGGAAGGCTGGACTCTGATCTTACATCTGCTCTTTGTAGGTATTTCCCTCTGAACATTATTCTCTGAATGTGCTTCTTTGTCTGTTAAGAATAACTGGCTTGGGTCCTTTCACCTAAAATAATTCACTGTTCTGTGAGTGCCTCTGCTTAGGGAAGAGCAGATGTTAGGGTGAGTTCATAAGGTAAATGATGGCATGTGTATGCTCTGAAAGGGTCTTGTGGGAACTTTAGATGACACGATAATTAATATAACCAGCACTGCCCCACCTCCTGCTTGTCACCCGCCCCCCCCGAGGCACTTGGGGTGCAGGAAAGAGCAGATGGAAGAATATAGGGAAATATGTAGAAGGCCCCAGTTTCTGTACCTACAGGCACAACTAGAGCAGGCTTTAGTGCTCTCAGCCATCCTTCCCTGAGAGTTCTGGTGGGGCTCAGGGGAGTGAGCCCCTTGGAAGCCATGAAAGTTCTGCTCATTCAAGGCATCTTGCCCCTCGTGGGACTCCTCCACCCATCATACTCTGCCCTTCACCTACCTTGAGCTTTTCCTCTGTTCCTCAGCTTGAATGTTCCACACTGACCTATGTGACTTGTAGGTATCACTGCTGGCTTAACATCTCTCCCATCTTTTTCCTGGGTCCCCTTCTCTTTTCCCACCAAGGGCTGGCATGCTGTAGCTGAGATGAATCATCTCTTACCAACACCCTTACAGGTTTTTCAGTTTCCCAGAAGAGAAGTCTTGCGCTGTCTGTCTCTCACCAGGCCTAAAGAGCTTTATATCTTCATGTGGCCTTAATGTATATGCTTCTCCTGTATTCATTCATTTCTCCATCATATATGTAACTGAACAATTGTTATGTGTAAGATATAGTTTCTAGGCAATGTGGAATGAGGAGGGATCATAATAGAGTGCATATTCTAGTGTGGTGAGGGGGTGGAGGTGGGAAATAGGGTCACCAGATAATATACAGGATGCCAAATTAAACTTGAGTTTTAGATAAACAACCCATAACTTCTGATATGACATGTCCCATTCAATATTTAAGATATATGTAACTTAAAAATAGTGTTGTTTATTTGAAATTAAAATTTAAGTAGTTGTTCTGTATCTTGATTTCTCAAATCTGGCATTCCTAGTAGGAGAGACAGATTTGAAACCAAAAAAAGTATACGTTACATGGCAGTTAGTGCAATAGAGAAAATTAAGTAAGATAGTGGGCAAAGAAGGTGGTGGTGGGGTATCCAGTCAACCCCTGTAGTAAGGGGACATTTGAGCCAAGGCTGAGAGGTGTACAAAAAGACAAATGACTTTTTCAAAACATTAATAGCACTTATAGGAAGGGACTAGGATTTTATTTTGTTTTATTGTGTTGTACAATGCTACATTCCTATAATTTCAAAATACATAGGTCTTTTTGTGCATTTTGTGTTCATATTCATTTGCCATCAGGAAACCAGAGTAGAAAACTAAAGTAAACTAGAAAGAATAAATAAGAATGAAGATCAGAAACCCCATTTTCAAAAAAAAAAAAAAAAAGAAAGAAAGAAACCCCATTTTCTTGACTTTTTCCCAAACAGTTGTACCCAGAAGTCCCTGTTGGGTGCCTTGCTCAGTGCTTCCAGTGACTCTTCCTCTACCAGGTGTTACTTACCCAACTGCTTCTAAAGCCGCTGAGGCCCCCAAGTCTCATGAAAGGATACACACTCCCCACTATGGCTGCCTGCAGAAGGCGTCTAAAAGCCAGTCCTCCTCACCCTGCAAACCACTGGCTCACTCTGTGCACTGTCACTGGTAGGAGAAAAAGCACCCTCAGTGTTTCATTTAGGTGTCAGTGACCATTAGTCTTTATTTTACTGCGTGAGCATACCAACACCCCCAACTCCAGAGGCAGGGGAGCAACCTTAAGACTGATACCATGTTCACAGCATAGAGAATCTAGTCAGTGATGTTAAAACAACATATAGTGACAGGTGGTAGCTACGCTCGTGCTGACCATAGAGTAATGTATAGAGAAGTGGAATCACTATGCTGTCCATCTGAAACTAATGTGACATTGGGTGTCAATTATACCCAAGTAAAAAAATTGAAAAATAAATAAAAATAAATAAGCCTAAGGAAGAGTTGAAAAGCCCGGACGGGTGTTGGGGGGCGAGGGGAGACCAACACCATATTCTGCTCAGTATCACTCTTTCCATCCGCTGATGGTTCATCTTTCTTGTAGTTATTTCCCTCTTCTGTTTGGATGAGTTCTTTTTGAAAATGCAGCACTTAAACAAAATCAGTTTTGACAAGTGAATGTAAAATTATATGATGCTAAAAATTTTAAGCTCCAACTCATTGTAAATTCTCATTGCCAGAATAGAAAACTGTTGCCCTCAGGCGAGGGATATTACCAATGACCTATTTCCCTTTGGCAGTCAATTTCGTAAGACAACCACACTCCTTCCTCTTTTTCAGCATTCTTTCGGGTTGACCCCGATTAGCAGTACCTGAAACAATTGTAAAAATCTTGAGTGATGTCTTATGTTAGAGTTCGAAGGAGCTAAAGAGCGTTTGGTTTGAGGGAGAGAGAAGGGAGGGAAGGAAGGAAGAAAGAAAAGAAAATAGCAAGAGGGTTTCCTAAAAGCCAGTCCAACTTATTTTTAGCTTAAATATGCACATCATCATTTGTGAGTAATAGGGAATGCTTTAGAATTTAAACTATTAGAGAGAAAACCTTATCAATCTACATCTTAAGTTAACTGTTGTTTTTCATTATTACTATCTTGGGAATATCCTTCAGTACTTGTGAAATGCAATCAGAAATTGATGGACACATTCTATAACAAAAAGGAAACTAACTCTCTACATTTGAAACCTAACTGTCATTTTTTCGTCTATACTTTTCTGACTTTTTTCATATGTATATTTTTAATACATTACATAGTAATGTAATATTGTATCTCTGTGTGAAGGGGACTCATAGTATTTTATGCTCATACACCAGAAAATATTAATATACTACATGACATATGGTTCATTCTTCTTCATTCATTCCTTTTGATTTGTGTCTCTTTATTTCATGAAATGCAAGAAAACTTCATTCAAAGCAAAAAATTCTATGACCTTAATTAGATGTCCTCTTAAGTTATTTTTGTATGTATTGTTTTTTTCTGGCTCAAAAGTCAGCTCTTTGTTCACAGGTGCCTGTCATACGTATTTCATCTTTATATCCCACGAAACATGCATTCTAGAGTAGAACAGGTAGAAAATTCTCACTAAATGTTAGTTGAATGAATTGATGCCTTCCAGAATCTCACATCTTGGACTTGGAGCTCAGAGTTACACAGCATTTCATCCTTAACATTCCTTTCCCACAACCTTTCCCAATTCCTTCCCACAACTAAGGTTGGATAGTAGCAGAATGCTCCATAGCCTCCTAATCTAAGTTTGAATATATTCTTCTTCTTCTTTTTTAAGATTTTATTTATTTATTTGACAGAGATCACAAGTAGGCAGAGAGGCAGGCAGAGAGACGGGGGTGGGGGGGTGGGGGGGGGGAGTAGGCTCCTGCTGAGCAGAGAGCCCAATGCAGGGCTCAATCCCAGGACCTTGAGATCATGACCTGAGCTGAAGGCAGAGGCTTTAACCCACTGAGCCACCCAGGTGCCCCTGAGTGTATTCTTCTTGATAAAACTTATTAGAAAGGTAAAATGCTGTGAGTCACTTTCTCACATTTCTTTTTATCTTCCTTTGGTTCATTCAAGAAACAGCTTTATTCACTTTTAGCTTTAAAATTTTGTGAGATACCTGTTGAAATGATAAACACGCATACAAAAATTTAACCTTACAAGTGATAAATGTAAAACTGGGCAACAGTAAACTCTCATTTGTGCTTATTAATATTGCCCCCCAAATAATTAAAATTGTGATATCCAGTGCCGATGAAGTTGTGAAAAAGTAACACAGAGGGGGGGACCTATTGAAGTAGATAAAACTTGAATCCTTTGGAAGACAATTTAGAAATATTTACAGAGGTGGGTGTTTTAGTTTATCTTTAATAGCAGAGACTGGCAACAACCAAGTATTCAAGTGTTTGGGACAGACTAAACATATGATCATAGCGGACTTTGATAGATGATAATCAAACTATTCACAAGACAATCATGAATACCATGTGAAAACAAATACCAGATATTAGTATCAAATATCAATAGTATCAAATAATAAAAAATCAGAATGTCAAACTATGTAATAAGCTTGCAATTGCTTGAAAACATGTAAGCATAAATAAAAAAGACTAGAAGGAAACAGGACAAAAAGAAAACAATTATTATAGGGTGATAGAATCCTGGGTGCATTTTTTTGTTTTGTATTATGTTAAAAGATTATTTTAACAGTATATAAAAATGTTAAAACGGGATCAAGTTTTAGTCCCTCGGTGTTCATATATTAAGGAGGATGTTAACCAGATACCTAAGCAACGTCTCTCTTCCTTGCCTCAAAATCTCAGCATGTACTTTGTTCAGTTCCAGAGGCTTAACTATTTTTTTATTATTATTCTGGCTACCATGGTTATTCTTTGAAAGTCTAAACAAAGTTCGTATTGTTTCTTGGCAACATCTCTTGTTTGCATTAAACCACGAGTTATGATATTAGCGCATCCTGTTGTGGGTTCTCTGAAGAAGGCAGACGTGATAGCTCTTCTTCTGTTGCTGAGTAAATGACAGTCCTTTTTCTGGGCATATTCTATTTCTGAGTTCTTACTCTTTGTGATGTGCAAATGGCCAGTCAAAAATTTCCTATAATGGCCATTGCTCTTCTGTCAGCATTTTTGCCATTTATCCACGGAAAGTACAAGAGTTACAATTATAGTGTAACTTTATATACAAAGCAGAATTTCTTCCAGGAAATTAATATAATCCAGTATAGTAGTAAAATATTTTTTGCTTTTCTAGAAGGATAACATAAGCTTCCTATTCTTAGTTTATCTGGATTTATATAAAGATATAAATCATCTTTATATAAGCTATAATTAATTCAGGTTTCTATACATTCTGAAAGTTCATTTATTTTTCTTTTTTTCCTTTAAAGATTTTATTTACTCACTTGACAGAGATCACAAGTAGGCAGAGAGGCAGGCAGAGAGAGAGGGGGAAGCAGGCTTCCCGCTGAGCAGAGAGCCCGATGTGGGGCTCCATCCCAGGACCCTGGGATCATGACCTGAACCGAAGGTAGAGGCCTTAACCCACTGAGCCACCTAGGCGCCCCGAAAGGTCATTTATAAGTGAGGAGTATAAACCAAAGGATAATGAGGATGGAAATACTCCCATGTATTCTCTCCCAATATTTAGATGCTTTCATTCATTCTAGAATGCATCGTATTGTTAAGAGCACAACCTCTTAAGTTAGATCATGAGAGTTCAAATCTTGGCTAGAGTTGTGTAAGTCTAGAAAAGTTGCTGAAGCCCTCTGTGCCTTAATTTCTTCATCTGTTAAATAGAGATAAAGGTAGTACTTACCTCATAGAAACTGGTGAGAATTAAATGGATTGATGAATGTAAAGTTCCTGGCACTTAAAAATGGTAGTTATCATTATTAATGTGCATTTTTTTTAAGCTGAGAGTACAAATATTGAAGTGCAATCTCTGCCCTGTAGGAGACTTAGAAAACATGCTTAAAGATCAACTAAGTTGGGCGCCTGGGTGACTCGGTCGTTAAGCGTCTGTCTTTGGTTCAGGTGGTGATCTCAAGGTCTTGGGATTGAGCCCTGCATTGGGCTCCCTGCTCAACAGGAAGCCGGCTTCTCCCTCTGCCCCTCCCCCTGCTTGTGGTCTATCTCTCTTTGCGTCTCTTTTTGTCAAATAAATAAATAAAATCTTTTAAAAAAATCAACTAAGTTTGCTGTGAACCTAAAACTGGTATAAAAATAAAGTTTGTTTTTTTTTTTAAATCAACTAATAACTTTACTACCCTCACTGGAAAGAAGAAAGCTGTCCCATCATTGGTGCACACTGTAAAGGGCTTTGGGAATGTTCTTTTTTTTTTTTTTTTTTTAAAGATTTTTTTTTTTTTTTTGACAGAGATCACAAGTAGGCAGAGAGAGAGGAAGGGAAGCAGGCTCCCTGCTGAGCAGAGAGCCCGATGCGGGACTTGATCCCAGGACCCTGAGATCATGACCTGAGCCGAAGGCAGCGGCTTAACCCACTGAGCCACCCAGGCACCCTTTGGGAATGTTCTTAAATGAAATGGAATTCTATTTGATATGACTTGGAGCCACATGGAAGAATCGAGAGTCAGAGTATCTTATTCTTGCTGCTGGGCACTTCATGACTTCTCATTTTTGGAAAACAACTGCTGGTTCAGAGCCTAGGAAAACTGTTACACAGTCTCTTCTTTCTGAGATGGGAAATTTTTCTGACCTAGTAACCATCATCTTTCTCCCAAATGCCTATCACTCAATAGGACAATGAGAGCCACAGCTCTGAATGTCTTATTCTAATTATTTTTGTAGTGAAATTGAGAAGAGAAACCAAAGCCATTTTGACTTTTGACTTTTGTGTCAGATGTGTCTAATTTTGTTGGTGTTCAAAGATGTGTATGTTCTTTAAGCTATAGATTTAGAAATACTCATTTGATTAAGTCTCATAAATGTAATGATTTGGTCTTTATTTTCCTGAGCTGATGAACCACTTGCAAGTTCTCCGTCGAGAGGGCTTGTGTTTTCAGATGTCTTTAACTCATTCCACAGCCTACAAGGTACCCAGCACCATGCTAGATATACATTTCTGTCGGTAAGTTGCTTCAGCTTTCTTAACGGAGAAAAGACTGAACAAAGGAAATTAACCCTGTTTATCCTTGGGCCCTAGCACATAGGATTTTGGACCAAATAAGCTGATTTGTATTTACACTAGTAGACACTTATTTTTCTACTTCCAGATCATTATTGGACAGCTATATCCTCTAATGATCTATATAATGTATAGATTTTATGTCTTTTATTTAATAGTGTCTATTTTTTTCATGAGGGTGATCCCGGGTTGCCTGGAGCAGTAGGACAAAATGGAATACCAGGGCCAAAGGTTAGTACAAGTGAAACCAAGCAGAATCATTTGAGATATGAGTTTTCATGAAATTGTAAGCTATACAGTTTTTTATATTCCACTGGTGTTACTTGGATGGAATATTGTTAATAGTATAACATGCTGCTGAATAGAAGTTTGTGACTAATGACTAAATTATGTGTATGATTCTCATTAGCATTACACATGCAAAAAAGCAAATAAGATACAATTGTCGAAATCTTTATTCTGGGATATTTCAATAACATGAAAAAAAGCCCATATTTCAAATATGACTCTTGTCATTTTGCCACTTAATAAGCATTTTAAATCGTAGGCCATGTTAATACTGCCTGAAATGTGTGTAATATTCACAAGATTTACTAAAGATGACTTTCATGGTGCCACTGTGGTCTTTCTGCAGTATTTGGTCACCTCCAGCACATACAGAATATAACCAGTCAACAAGACGAAGAGCAGAATAAAGAATGTGACATGTTTTGTTGTTTTTTTAAGACGTTTACTTTCTTAAAGTAATGTCTACACCCAATACGGGGCTCAAACTCACAGTCCCTAGATGAAGAGTGGTACGCTCTACTGGCCGAGCCAGACAGGTGGCCCGAGATGCGGCATGTTTAAAATTTGAAAACGGATATGGTCTGAATTACTATAGAGGGAAAACTTGTAATGAGGGTTTGGGGGAGGTTGCAGACTTTCTTTGTTTTTTTTTTTTTTTTTGAAGAACAAATGAATTTATTAAATATAAAAAGATTGGGGACAGTTTAAACCGAACAGGCAGACAAATCCCAAATCCTTTGATGAGTGAATATCCCTTGAAGTACATAACTAATGTCTAATCCCATCAGCTGTGTGGTGTGTGTCTGTACCCACAGATGCCTGTCAGCTGATTTTACAGATCACATTGCCATTGACAGGCGCCTAGGACAGACCTAAAATTTATAGACCTGTCCTTTGTCCTGCAGGAGAGGAAAGAAAATATTCCTTCTGGGCCTACGGCCATTCTCCTGTCTTTTCCCCGTCCCTTGCTCCATGCTAAAAAGCCAAATGATAAGAGTTAATGCTTAATGCATGTTCTCAGTGCTAGTCTTCTGTTGCCTAGCAACCATCAGGATGGATGTTGAGCACTGAAAGGTGGCTTGAAATTCAGAAAGCCAAAGGGTCAGACTGAGTCCCAGCAACTGAAAAGAGTTTTGCCTCCAAACTGATTTTGAGGGATTTTTAATTTTAAAAAACACAATAATCATCTTGAGCCAATTTTTTTAAGCAGCCTGATCTCATGGCAACACTTACTGATGCTTTTCATAAGAGGAATATTATCATGATGTGCATGATTTACTTTAGAGTTCTTCCACTCCATTGCCTGTGCCTTCCTAGGTAAAGTGAAAATAAGGATTCTCTTCAAAGCACAGTTTTGCATTTTAGTCCTCATACTGTCCCAGTCATCATTTTGAATAAAGACATTCTCCTAAACTCATGTTGACTCTGCCCCATTCTAATCTCTTTCCTGAAGGTACCAGTGTTGCCCAAAATATACCTGATTTGGAACATGCAGGTTATCAGCAGGTTAAAGAGAGTCATGACACTTAAGGGGTCCAAAGTCAGATCTGTGTTCAGGATCATGTTTGAAGAAGACAGATGGGGGAACTACACAGACTCTAGGCCCCTAAAATAATCCATACGCTTGGTGCTGCTTTGAATAAAAGACCATGAAAGGATGTGCTAGTTCACCTTACTGATTCTGAGTTTGGGAGGAATAAAAACTTGAAAACTAAGAAGCTGCTCAAGACATTGAACTGGTACCACATTGTTCTTAATGCCCCCAAAATGGTTTCTGGATGATAATCTTAAATACCTTTCTTTCATCTTTTAAAATCAAAGAATTAAGATTACATTTGATATTAATATCCATGCCCAATTCTTCAGGAAACTCATCTTGCAATTTGTTTTCAATATAGCAATTCTATGTTGGCAAAATAGAAAGTGTCACATATAATTGACTTATTATGGTCAATATCTGATTTTGTTAGGTGGTGTTTAATTGGCTGTTTTATAATTTAATGTGTCTCTCAATCTTTGTTCTTTTGCTCAGGGAGAACCTGGAGATCAAGGCGAAAAGGTAAGAATGACTCTGCCCGGAAACACCCCCACCCCCCGCCGCAAAGAGATATCAAACCTAACTGTATAGAAGTATGGATGAGTAGCTAGCCGTAGATACAGATCCATAGATACAGAGAGATATAACAACCACTGTGCTTGTCTAACTGTTAATTAGTAGGAGAAAATAGTGTAATTCTTATGTATGGACAGAGGTTTGGATAAAAAGGTTTAAAGAAATGGAGGGAAAGGGAACAAATTTGAACATTCTATGTCAGGCTTCTAAATGGTATTCAGAAATCTGTAGGCCTGAAAAACTTGTTTTTGCCTACTTTCTAATGCCACTCCAATGCTTTTCTAAGCATCTGTATCTCTCCTTACTGCTTCCTAGGTCACGAAGTTAAAGAAATACAGATGTTTACCTGTAACAAAGACACTGGAAATTGCCCCACAAAGAATTCTTATAAAAAAGCAAAAAGAAACACAAAAGGAGGCGGAGAGTGCCATATGTTAAATTTCTCACAGACGTCCTTCCTGACTACTTTTGGGGCATCCTGATTATTTTTAGACTCTCATTACATATCGTGGTGCTAATTTTCCTGGTTCTCATGCTGTTTACTTTGATAATGCTTGAGACATGTGCTGCTTATGTAGGAAGCTACCAAAACATTACATCATGCTCTTCAGAAGTGATCTGAACATTCTGATAAAGTAGTATCATCACTTCCAATCCTAAAAGAAGTACCCCTAAAGATCCAGCACACTTCTTGAATGTAACTGTATTTTTCGGCACTGTGAAGCAAAAATTTAAAAGACACTTATTTAAATGGAGGGAGAGCAAAGCAGAGGGAAAGGCTAGTCCAACCCTTCACTTCGTGACCACTCTGAGTCAGTCCTCCTCATAAGAAAGTCTGTTGTGTCTGTTTTGTTTTTTAATAAAGGGATTTCCAAGCAATCTTTTTTTAAAAGTATGCTAATAGGCTGCCTGGGAAAGGTTCCTCTTAAGAGACTATCGGTACATTTATTTGGCTTCCAACCAGTTCTTTGTAATTAACTTGAAATTAATTAGTCATCAGGTCACTCTTTTGTGTAGAAATTAAGGAGGGGAAAGGAGCAGGGCCAGCACCTTCCCAGGGATTCATCAGAGAGAGCAACTTGGGCTGCTGGGTTGCTGTGGTGTGTCCCCCGCCACAGACAAACGCCTGAGCAGGTTAGCTGCTTCTTTATCTGAAACAAGAAAAGGAAACAGAAAAAAGTAGCAGTCTCTCTCCTACATCTCTGCCTTCTTCCACGGAAACCATTATCAGTACTTGATGTCTTATGTAAAGGAAATTTTTAAATGCTGAATTGACCTCTTAGGAAGCGAAACAGAAGAAGGGCCTTCCAGCTTAGGGAATCTATGAACAATAACGCATTGTTACCGCTAACGGCTATCACTAACAGTTTATGCTGCATCAGAAACTGGCCTAATTGTTTTGCACAAGCATAGTGTTTATTTCTTATAACCCCATAAAGCATTCTTGCCCTTCTGTTACACATGCGAAACGTGATGTAGGGAGGATTTCATTTGCCCAGTAGGTGCTGGAGCTGGGCTCAGTCTGCCGGCCCCAAGGTCCATGATGTTTCCACTGTAACATGCTGCAAGACTTAAATGAAACAATTCAGCATTGAAGGAATCAAAGCATGGATAATGAGTGAATGACTTTTTTTTTTTTTTTCGTAACGCTTTGCTTTGTGGTAGAAAGGAGATGTCAGGGAGGGAATAAGCACAGGAAATCTCAAATATAACCCAGAAAGCATAAACTCTCCAGTTTCTTTTACCATAATTAAAAAAGAGAGAGCGTTCAAATAAAATACAGGGTGTTCAATGCACAGATGCAAAACACTTAGGTGCTGACAAATTAATCTTCTGCCCGTAGTTTTGAGGGCTGTGTCATGCACTTCTAAGCCCTGGAGATTTGATTTGAGCTGAACTTGAAGACACAGTAGGATTTACACAAAGAGGAGGGAAAGGGGAGGGCAGGAGCTTAGGGGGGCAGGAATGGTGGGAAGGATGGACAGGGAGGTGCTGAGGCATGTGGCATATTGAGGGAATGGTCAGGAAAAGGCTTTCTTGAGGAGAAAACAAATAATGTTAAGGAGGCTTTCCGTGCCAGAATGAGCTATTCGAATCAGAGAAAGTACTGCTTTCTGTTGATATCATAGAATAATTTAAAACTGCTCAGCTATGTTCATTGTAATAAATTTTATTTGGATCACTTGATATCAGGCAGCTGCTCAAGTAAAAATACGTTAGCTCTGTAGAACATTTGCAACAGATTTTGATATATAGTGCACTTGAAAGCAAATTCAAAGTAATGAAAGCTACTGTATGTAATGTCACCAATATATTTCACCATATCACTTTCCCCCCCTTAGGGAGAAGCTGGAGAGCATGGCCCCAAAGGTGACACAGGCGAAAAGGTACAGTGTTGTGAAATATGAAAGAGTATGTGTATGAGCAAGAAATATTATTCCATGTATGTGAAAGCGGAAGATTTTGAGAAAGGTAAGTGAGTGGTAGTAGCTTAATAAGATAAGATGGGAAATAATTCTACAAGTTTAGAGAATATTTGAATATCAAACTTGTAAAGGTAATCGTTCTACAAACTCCTAGCTACAAATTTAAATATTTTAAAAATAAAAGGGTATGTCACAAATTCTAGAAAATGTGTAGCCTCATTTACAATAATATGGTCTTCAAAAAGAAAACAATTTGTTCATATGTAAGTGGGGCACTCTCCACTCAAAGTTGTAAAATAAAATTTCTAGAGTGATTCCATTTGTTCCAATTTGGGGAGCGAACAAGTCACAGGATTGGGATGAGATATACAAGTTTGAAAGTAAATGTCATTTGATTAGAGCCTCTAGTGCAATCTTAAAAATTTACCTTCACTTGAAATCTACTAAATCCAGATATTTCGTCAGCCTTTGCATTGTTTTTTTTTTTAATCTTTTAAATCGTTATTAGCATTTATATCACAGTGGTCTTGTGACTCATCTTCCTACCTCTTCTCATCACCCCACTCCCCATCTATCATTATAGCTTCTGCTTGGCTTCATGCATCACAGATATCTCTGGCATAAGAAGGGTATTTTATTGCACTTGTGCTGTAAAGAATTAAGAAAAAGATCTTTTAAGCAACTGAAATTAGAATAGTCAGATTTTCATGAAAATCAAGCTAAGTAATTGAGTGATAAAAAAAGATTTATTCATTTAAGCTTAGAGTTGAGGATAAAAATATTTTGCTTTGAAAATTATTACAGTACAGATGGGTAATGGTTAGTCGTAAAAGCATCCCCATAAAAAAGGAGAAATTTACCTTTCTCATTCTTATAAATATTAATATAAATATGGCATGGATGGTAGGAATGAATTAATGTGACCAAGTTGTAGTTATGTTTGCATTCGAGGAGCAGTCCAGAAATTAGAGTGGGCCCTCAGTCTCTGGTAGACCGGGGTTTCCCACCCTCAGCATTATTGACATATTGGGCCAGATAATTCTTTGTTATGGGGGCTGTTGAATGTTTAACATCATTCTTGGTCTGCTGCTGCTAGATCCCACTAACTACGACAACCAAACCTATCTCTAGACATTGCCAAATGGCCACTGTGGGATAACATCACTTCTAGTTGAGAACCATTGCTGTAGACCCGTTCTCTGTATCTGTCAAATCTAATTATCATGCTCCAATCTAATACGGCATGCATGAGCTTAATACTTAATAAGACTAATGATATACCTCGATCACTCTCGGAGTCAGAATTTCAAACACCACCTATATAAATCTGGATGTTATATTTAACTTTCCTGTTTATACTTAAAACCAGAGGTCAGCAAACTTCCAATAAGGGGCCAGAAAATAAATATCTGAAGTTTTTGGGCCTTGTGGTCTTTGTCACAACTACTCAACGCTGTTGTTACAGTGTGACAGCAACCATTAACAATATGTAAACAAATGAGTATGGCTGTATTCCAATAAAACTTTATTTCTGGACACTGAAATGTTAATTTCATGGAATTTTCATGTGTTATGAAGTATTATTGTTCTTTTTTTTTTTTTTTTTGAGCCATGTAAAAATGCAAAACCCATTCTTAGCACGTGGGCCACACATATGCTGGTGCTAGCTGGAGTTGGCCCACAGGTCTCAGTTGCCAGTCTCTGTTTAAAGAAAGGAGAGCAGTTTTTTCAACTGAGAAAAGTTTATGCCAAGTCTCAACTACACCTATGTGGATTTCTGCAGAAAATTTTATGCTTTACAAGATGCATTTTTAAAGCTTTGTTTTTGGAATGTAGGCCAATAATAGTTTCTTTAATCACACATTTTTTAATTTCAATTTTCCAGTCACAAAGCAACTTTTTTCTCTGAAAAGACCAAGTCTATATCAAGGGAATATCGTTCTTATTTTTTATTTTAATGCAAATCATTTACCATAACAACTCACACAGAGTAACTCTCAATAAATGTTAGCTTTCTTACCACATGGAAATTGAAATCAACTGGATAGGTTGTTTTCTTTTTTATCAAAAAGTTTTATTAGTCAACTGAAATTAAGTACCAGAAATGCTGCAGTTAAAACGGAAATCATTTTTATAAACTTTCAATGGGCCTAAACCGGGGATTGTAAATAGGAATCTGTAACATATAATATGTAATCTGACCTATAGCATTCATCCTGAGAATGCTGTAATTGGAATATAATTTTTGATGTGTTTTTTAAAACATTTCCTGCTTCTGTCATATAATTTGTTTCCAGTATGTTGGAAACACTCTTCTCACGGCCTTTGGGTTCAGTATGTGAAACTCATTCATCATTTACCAAGTTTGAGATGTAAAATAAAAAAATGCTTTTTTTTTTCCCCTACCATTGATGTAGTAAATTACGTCATTGACTGATTCACTGTAATAGGATTTTTTTTTCCTTTTGATCCAACTCTGTGCCTTTGGATGGTAAAGTAATCGAAACCTTTCCAGACCCGTCATCTGGAAATGCTGTGGAACTGTAAAAACTACCAGGCTGGGTTTTGTCCATGGCGAGCAACTGTGCTATACTCTAGTCTTGCGAGTAACACGCCAAAGAATGATTTCATGTGGAGTTAACTACGCAAAGGTTATGTTCTGCTCTTTGGAGCGTTACTCCCACCGACAAACGTAGACATGGATTTGTTATCTCTTCCTAGCAACTTGAAAGTAGGTAAGTTGGTGCAGCAAGCTGAATGGTTTGGTCACCCCACTCTATCATTCATAATTCAGTCTGCTGGACCTGACAGGTGCCTTCACTTTCTCTGGTCCCTCTTTGTCCATTCCCAGAAACACACTGCTTTCTTGGTTTATGCCTGCATAGCATCATCGATTTGCATCCTCCGAGCCTTTTCTTTTCTGTTTTATTATGTTATGTTAGTCACCATACAGTGCTTCATTAGTTTTTGATGTAGTGTTCCATGATTCATTGTTTGCATATCAGAAGTCGCACCTGTATTTGGAGCTACCACCAAATTGTCTCTTCTTAAAATCCTGTGTGAAGATCTATCTCAGTGGGCCCCTGCACCCCCGGTCAATGAGGGGTCTCTCTAACTCAGCACATGTGGTTGCCTCAGCTTAGAACACTCTTCCTGTCTGTCCACTCCTTCCTCCACTTTCTTTTCTTTAGTCCCCTGAGACGACCTTTGTCTATAAGTCATTTCCCTTGGGCAGTCATTTCAGTCTTCTCCAGATTGGTTAGGTTACCTACTCTAGTCGCCCACAACACTCTTTAAAATCCCTTTCATAACCGTTATAACGGTTTATTGTAATTCCTTGTTTAGTTGGACATCCAGCTCATTGGGAAAGAAAAAAACACACAAATAAAGAGAAACTATATGATGTCAGACTATTCCCAGCACCAGTCTAAGTTCCTGGCACATACTTGTAAGATAATAAATATTTATTGAATAAACAACCTGTTTTTAAAAATTTTATTTTCCTTTCAACTGTTTTTTATTTCCATGGAATGGTAGAACTTTTTCCTGTGACGTGCATTTGTTTATCATGTCTTCTGCTATATACAGAGACACAGGATTTCCCAAGCATGAGAATCTCTTCCTATCCCAGATGTTTCTTTTAAAAAATGGAAAGAAAGGAAGAAAAAGATAGTATTTTTTAATGCTTTTAATCAGTAATTTTTTTGTATATATTTTAGTACATGGCTGTCATGAGCATAGGCCAAGGGCGGGGATTGTAACTGCATTGCTCCCCGATTTCACCCACCTCCCCCCATCCCTGCAAACAGAACATGGCTGGCACATACTCCGTGCTCAACAAACACTTATCGAATGAATTAATAAATGATAGAAATGTCACCACATTCACTTGATTTATCCACTTAGACTTTATTAACACATACACAACATTATATACTAACTATTGTGTTTGAAAATAATCACACCCAAAACAGAAACTCTCTGTGTTTGAATGATCACAAGTCAAATTCATTTACCTCAAGTGTCTTCTCAAAGGATTTTTCCATTCGTGACTCGCCCTGTGGAAATGTGTTTCTAGACCAGCCGACTTACAAAACGAAGAGTATACTTGAGACATAGTTGGATTTTTCCGCCTTTAATCCTGTATTCATTTTCATTTTTGGAGGAATGAGGATTATAAGCACATAAATAAGAAATAAGGTATTTCCACGACTTGCAGGACTAGCCTTTAAAATGTTTAACTTATGACTGTCTTTCAGCGTTGTCTTGCCACTTAAAAGTTATAAAAATTCCTCAAGATTTCACAGTCTAAGTTTTTAAAAAGAGAATTAAAATATCACTCATAGTCACCTCAAATGAAACTGCTCCTATTTCCACAAGTAAATCAGCCTTTCAGGAAACTGTCTTTCTCTTCATCCACTTCCTATGAGAACTAAATCTAGTCCTTAGTCTCATCAGTAGATTATCCAGCCACTTTCCATTAGGACATTAAAATAAAAAGGTTTTAAATTGCAGTTAATACTAGCAACTTCCCTTTATTTTTAAGTTTACTGCAACGTTTATGCCTTGTTGTCAAAATGAAATAAACCAATAATTCTTATTCTAATAAAAAGAACATGAGAAGTCCAAAATTCACTTATCCTCTCGTTGCTTCAATTTCCTTATCTATTAAGTGAAAATAGTCATATATGCCCTATCTCATCAGAATTTTATTGGGTCTAAATGAGATGAGAGAAGGGATTTAGCAAAGTCAAAATTGCTTTTAGGAATACAAAGGTCTCCTTGTGCAAAATATTACAAACCAGATTCATTGGTGTTGATGGCTTTCAGATTTGATTTAGTAGAAATAAGTATTATTTTATTAGCCACATTTATTTCACTCCCCATTTGGAACTCAGCTGAATGTTAGTGATCAGAAAGAGAAGCCAGTATAAGACAGTATTTAGGGCCCTTATGTTTTATCATGTTTTAATTTTTCCTTGGGTAATAACAATTACAGACATCCAAGAAGCTCACATATATATCAGTTTCTTCAGTAAACTAATTCATTATTTCCTTCTCCTTCCCAAGTTTTTCCCCCCCTCCTAAATTTTTTTCTCATTTTGATCCTTGACTGCTGACTTGTTTAAAACATTCTTTTAGAGATTTGCTCATTCCTTTGCCATAGAGGTGTTGAACATCTCCTATGGGCTAGGCATGGAATAAAAACAGGCACTGAATCTCTCCCCATGTGGCTGATTGTTTGAGGAAGGGACAGACAATGAATAAGCAGAAAACATAAATATGTAATTCTGAAGTGAGCTTTGCAGGACATGAACAGAGCTCAATGCTAGATGGGAGGAAGCTGTATGTGGAGCGTGTGTCTGAAGTTGGTTGTTGACAGGTTCTTTGAAGCAAAGCCATATAAGCTGAGACCTCAAGAAAGAGAAGGTGCCAACCTGGGGAAGAGGTGGGAAGAATTGGGTGAAGGGGACCAGTGCTCCATGGACGGAGGCCCAAGGCTTCATCTCTGTCTCTGAAAGAGATGGGCAACTTCCTAAATCCAGAATAAGGAACCAGATTCCTGGAGTTCCTTGAGCACTTGAATGCATATGACAACTGAAGAAATTCCAGTATGTACCTTCCTTCTATGGCAGTTCCTAATTTCTCAACAGTCTCAAGTAGTTAAGTTTTCTCCCTCTTTTTCTTTTTTCTTTCTTTCTTTCTTTCTTTTTTTTTTTTAATTTGCCTTGTAGCATGTTTATGGGATGGGGGTTAGAAGGAGCTTGAAAATCAAGGCACTTTTGCTGCCCTATTTTAGAGATAGATGGGCACTAAGGATGGCACGTGAGGTAATGAGCACTGGGTGTTATACGCAACTCATGAATCATTGAACACTACATCAGAAATTAATAATGTACTATATGTTGGCTAATTGAATTTAAATTTAAAAAAAGAAGAAAGAAGCAACATTCTTAACTAACCTCCTTTTCTTTTACACCAATCCCTCTCTGCGGATTTTATAGCATATTTACTTTGGGAATGTAGTCACCCTCTTGTGGTATCCCAGTGGAGAACAGTGCCTTTTAGAAAGTCAATCAGAGAAAGATAATTATCATATGATCTCACTGATAAGTGGAACTGAAGAAACAAAACAGAGTACCATAGGGAAAGGGAGGGAAAAATAAAACAAGATGAAATCAGAGAGGGAGACAAACCATAAGAGATTTTCCTTTTTAAAAAGAGTTTATTTATTTATTTTAGAGAGAGAGTGAGAAAGAGAGATGAGAGAGCACACAGAGGGAGAAGCAGGGTCCCCACTGGCAGCCCTATGTGGGGTTTGATCCCAGGACCCTGGGATCATGACCTGAGCTGAAGGTAGAGGTTTAACTGACTGAGCCACTCAGGAGCACTCCCCTCCTCCAAGGAGATTCTTAATCATAGAAAAACAAACTGAAGTTTGCTGGAGGGGTGGGAGATGGGGTAATTGGGTAATGGACATTAAGGAGGGTACGTGATGTAATGAGCTCTGGGTATTATATAAATAAGACTGATGAATCACTGAAGTCTACCTCTGAAACTAGTAATACATGTTAATGAATTTAATTTAAATTAAAATACCTAAATAAATAAATGTTTGGTAGGAAAAATAAAACAGTAAAAAATTAAGGAAAAAGAAAAGAAAGCAGATTCTACCTCAAGATTTTCTCTCAGGTCTTACATATGTCCCTGCCACCCGAGAGTCATCCATCATCCTGTAATTTTCCAGTGACTGTGTCACAAAGAAATAAGTGTAAAGCTAGAGAAAATGTGCCGGTCGTAACTGTGACAGTACTTTGTGAGGAAAACAAACCGACCTGCTACGTGGCTTTTTCCAGCTCGACATCATTAACCCTTTGACTTCATCTGTTGAACCTTGACTTTCTGAAGACCGAGAGGGTCAAGGAACTCCCAGTAATGAGAGCCCGTGACATTAATAAATTCCAGAAATAGAGAAAACCAAAATTCCAGATCTCCAAATTATAATTTACTACTTTAGAATACCTTTTTAGCACTGTATCAAGGGAAGAGATATATATTTATATATTTCTGTTGATTTCAAGGAATATAGTCCTTAAGTATTTTGCATTCAAAATAAACCCATGTTTTTAGAAAGTGCATTGTTTACCTTGGAAATTGTTGACATCTTAACAGCTGACATGTTGGTGTGGTCTTATGGAGCATAGTTAGGTCCTGTTAGTCATGGGGCGCCTTTGAATGCCATGTTGATAATGGCTCTCTGTGTGTTTGTATGTTTCCTATTCTCATAACTTCTGGAATAATCTCTCATGGGTTTTGTTTTAGGGTGACCCTGGGTCATCAGCTGCAGGAATTAAGGTAACTATAACTTTGCAAGTGTTTGTACCCCAGGAGTTACAGTTCTGAATTTTATAAGCCTCTGCTTTCTCTTCTTTCGTACCAGTTTTGATGGTTATGACTGTTTTCTATTCTTCTGTAATGATCTGCTTCCAAACACAACAGGGCATACCTGCTGGAAATCTGATAAAGGCTTAAATAAGAGGTCTTGCCTTCACTTCTCTTTGCAGCTGGTTTTTATGGAAATATGGATTTGTATGTGAGCTTTAGGTATGTTCACAGCAAAAAAAAATTTTCCTGTCTCTAGTGAGACACAGAGTAATAGAATACAGTGAATGAAATGCATGTGATCAAGAAGGCTAGGCCATCTCTGTGAACTTGTCCAGAGGCCTAAAGGTTTTGGAAAATTCTTGTAAGATTGTTTTTAACATCTTTGGTTTTCTTTCGGGCAGGGAGAACCTGGAGAATCTGGTCGCCCAGGACAAAAGGTAATACCGCTATTCTAGTGTGTTCTTTCTACTGCCTCATCTTTGCCATTTTTTATACCTACTCTCCACTGTGTGATATGAAAACAATTGAAAAACGATGTAGTCTTCAAGCTTTGCATGCAGAGTGCTATTGATTGTTTTGCATTGTAAAAGGGTTGATGCGGACCATGGCAAAATATGAAATACTCTGTACGTGTAAAAAGATGTTTTATCAGCTAAGGTCTGCATATGTTCAGCTGTCTGAGGCTAACAAAGATGAGTCGGGTTGGAATGCCAACAATTTATCTTGCATGTTTAAAGTCGCTCTGCATGTTTCTGTCATTCATGAGAAGAAATGAACATTTACTAAACTCTTTCAATTGGGAATGAGAGCTTCTTATATTCCTTTTCCTTTCATTTCAAATACTTCCCTCCTGATATTTCTTATGTGAATTATGTCTCCCTATGCAGTGGGTGTTATGTTATACAAACCAGATTTGTTAATAAATGAAGTTTTAATTGGAGACACTAGCCAAGCACTTGAACCGATCTGTGAATGCATACATGAATTTTTTTGAATCATTTGTGCTTCACTTCAGTGATAAATTAGAGGATATGCAGTGATTATGTTTAGATTCATATTCTCATTTGAGTCTGAGTCAGGAAACAACTGTTAGCAGTTTATTGTCTGAGCATCTGGATATCAGTGCCCAGTGCTGTCAGACTTTAGGTAACAGATGTGTTAGAGCTAACAAGTAAATGTGAATTCCACATTAGGCTAAATCTCTTAAGATCGTGACTCTACCTTTATCTAGCAATAGCTGATGTTGTAGAAAAAAACATAATTAGAGATACAGAATTTACCCCATTAGTGTAAAGGAAAAGAAAGAATAAATCTCATTATAGGAGTTTGGAATCCTAAGACGTGGTAAAATAGTGTTCCCACACTCTTGAAGCCATTGAGAGGATGATTGCTTTGTTTTAACACTTAGGATTAAAGTAATTTTTGAGAAGGCCTATCATGTTCTTTTAAAATTCCTCTAATTTAAAAATAGAGTTTTCTTTTGAAACTCAGTTTCTCTTGAAACTTAGGCTTTAAGAATAATGATTCATCAGGCCCAGTTTCAGGTAAAGTTCAGACTTTTCCAAAGAGCCCAGCAGAATTCTGTGAATTTTGCTCTTAAACTCCCAACATTTCCTACTGATTCTTTATGTACGGAATTTGAAATTAGTGGTACCATCAGCGATCCATGGTCTGCTTTGGTTTGAAAAAGCAAATAATCTTCTCAGATGATCTAATTTTAGGTTCCTTCATCTTTAAACGTTGAAGCCTAAATTTAAAGTGCTCTCCAAATATGTGATATACTAAAAAAATGTCTGCAGGACTATTATGCTTTTTTAACAAAACAAAACAAATCTGCCATAATTTTATATAGGTTCCACTGTTTTCACAGTGGAAGATCCAAAATGATTTTCAATTGTTTAATAAAATATTGCCTTATTATGATTATTTAGAAATACAGTTTAGATTCATTCCTAGAAGTTCCTACGTTTACATATGGAAACATTGGATTTCCTTTGTATTTCATTAAAAATCTGCTTTAAACTATATCAGGAGAAGGGGTGGATTCATTAAAAGCTCACAACCTATCTGAATGAGTACGTGCCCTCAAATGAACAGCATCTTTTTCCTCAATATTTAGGCCAGATTCTATCCTTTAATGCAATCTCACTTGCCTACAGTATTTACAACTTCCTTTGTCTAGTATCGGGATTTGGCAATACTTACCCCAACGTTGCTTTAGAAGTAGAGTATTCCCATACTTGCTGCTTACTCAAGTTAGAAAATGACAAGCAGAACTGAATACAGAACCAATCCAAGAGAACTTCCATGGCATTTTCCTCATCATTGAAGAACTGTGTTGTGCATTCTATACACAAGCTCCTGCGTGAGGGACATTTCAGAAATGTAGAGTGTTGTGACAGAACGAAAAGCCCATTGATAAGCTTTCCACTGTCTGGTGTTGTCTAAGAGCAACATTCATAATGTAGAATGACTTCATCATAGTCTTTTTCCTTTGATAGATTCAACAGGAAAGTGTGTGATTGATACATGAGTTAGTATGCATATTTATGTTTGTAAACTGAATGTGTAGATTTATACAAAAATAGGTATTGTGTTTCATCACATAGCTTTTTCTTTCTAACTTCTTTGCATCTTCTTAAAATACATTTTTTAATTTTCAAGGGATGAAAATACTTGATCCCCCATTAGAAGGGACCTTCGCAGTTGAAGTATATATAAAAGTACAAGGCACTGGGAGCAAAAGCAGAGTCACAAATTTGACAGTGGACAAGGGTCTCCTTTAATGAAGGGTAAAGAGTCAAAGGGAAAGAAAAAAAGAACCCAAAGTATAATGTGTAAAGTTTAATCTACTTGGACAAGTATTCTTTGAACCGAAGAATAAACCAATTCTCAGTTATGACCCAGATCTGACTTTGGGCCATGCATGCCCAAGAATTCAACCCAGAGAAGCTCCTGGGCCAAGAAATAGGCAAAAATGGAGAAGTCAGCAAAAACTGGGTCTTACTGGAAGACAAGCCTTCATGGTATAAATATAGGAAAATTTTTATACTGGAAGAAAAGTCTTCCTAATAATGTTGAGATGTTCCACAAAGAGTAGCATGAAATATTTTATAATCTTTCATTGTGTTGACTACTGCATTAAAAAAAAATAAATTTGGAAATGGCAAATTCCTTTCTGAAATATTTTTCCTTTAAAAAGTCCATTTAATAATGTAATATGTATACATACCTACATACATACACATGTAATATAGGGAACAGCTAAATGCTGAAGTCTCTGTTAAGTATTCAACCTACATTGTAAAATATCTGTAATGTCTCATACATATTTCTCATTGTCGGAAAACATGGGCATGTGTCTGTGTACACACGTGTATATACGTATCTTTTTTAAAGTAGTTGTACAATCCTTTTAATATGGTAGGAGGGAAGTGTGGTAAGAACTCCTGCAGGCAAACAGTGTTATAACCCCTGTATTTTCACGTGTTTCAAATAAGATGTCTTGAGTTTCAGAGGCCTTTCTGCAAACAATACAAAATTATAGGTTTTTCACCAATAGGTTTGCTTTTATTGGTTGTATGTTCTCCTGCAGTTTACTGTATATTCGAATGCCTTGTACTTTTTTTTTTTTTTAAGTAAAAGAGAATCTTCAGTAAAATATAGATGCAGCCTTATTTACTGGATCTTCTTAAATTTATCAAATGAAGGACAAAGGGTAAAGAAAAAAGAAAATCCAATGCATACTGTTTCTTTGGCAAGTTTAATCCACTTGGACAAGTATTCTTTGAATGCAATCTTAAATTCTTAATGATCATTCTTTCTTCTCTGGCATAACCTCATCTTAGTCTTACTGTTCACAGTACAAAATTTGAGTTATATAGTTTCAAACAGTGTAGCTTTTCTTTTGCATTCCTGAAGTACCTGTGACCTAAACCATCAGGAAAGTCATTGTCCCTTCTACGTCTAACCATACAGCTTAGTTAACAGTATCTGGAGTCATTTTTTGATAATACCAAAACAAATTGTGGCTCTTCATAATATGAGAGTAATACTATTAAAGACAAAATATCTGATTGTTCCTAGGTTTTCCTTGGAATGAGGATTGTTGAAACACTTAGATGAAAAGAAGTGTCTCCCTTTACCACTTTTATTTAGTTTAATGCCCTAGTCTCTTTTAGTATCGTTGTCTATCCCACTGACTGACCATTCTGAAGCAATGTATGCCTTTGACCCTCAAATGTTGTTTCCACAAATAATAGTCATCTCAGTCCAATATAGGACGGACTTTCATTTTCCCTGGCAATTCCTTTATGTTTCTTTAGTGGAATTCAGGGGATTTTCTAAGCAATGTAACCTCTTGTCACTATACTTTGTACTTAAAATAATGTAGACAATTCTGTGAAAATGAGATTTACCTTGACTCCAGTGTACTCACACAAAATGTACCACTTAATCTCAAACCTGTATTCAGGAACAGCTGCACGCATGGTACCATTAGCCCTAAATCGCTAAGCAGGGTTACCCAGACTCAACAATTGTCAGAAATACAGGCTGAAGTTAAGTATGATCTTGACCATGCATTTATCTTCTCATCATTCAGGAATGGAAAAGAAATCTTACTATACTTTTAAGTGAGCAAGACTTTTAATGTATATTGTTTTGATGTGACCATCTGTTCACACAGCCAACTCTTGATTATCTGAGGTAAGAGAGCCGGGAACAGGATGCATTATTCAAATGCATACATAATCCTCATTTCAGCAAAGAGCTTCAGCTTCCGCAAGAAATCATTTACCAGGGAATAATAAAACACAAGAGTTTCTGTTCCTTTTACTTCTCTCGCTTGCCTTCTGGTTGAGATGCCAATGAGCAGTGAGATGGCAGGAAGAGAGAAGATCCTGAAAAATCTGCAAATGGTCAACCCATCCCTGAATCAAGAGTTGACTGAACTGTATAATCTCACCAAAGTTCTTAGAACTAGACAATATTTATATATATGTGTATACATATATATGCAGCAAGTATTCAGTTAGGAACACTTGCCATGTTTTTCTCCAAATACTGTGACTGAGTGACTATTGTTCTATAATGCTATGTGATTTTCCTATGTAGGGTGAACCAGGGCTTCCTGGGCTTCCTGGACTTCCGGGGATAAAGGTAAATACTGCACTGACAGTCTCAGTTTCATAGAATTGTAACTGTGAAAGTCACAGAAATCAAAGGAAAATAGGAAAAAAATGAAAAGTAAAAATACAATGCTATCCTTTAAATTCTCTCCAGCCATCTCAATCAATTAAAATTTTTTAGTAGATTTTATGTATTTATTTGACAGAGAGCAAGACAGCTAGAGAGGGAACACAAGCAGGGGGAGTAGGAGCGGGAGCGGGAGCGGGAGCGGGAGAAGCAGGCCTCCCGCCTAGCAGGCAGCCTGATGCAGGGTTTGATCCCAAGGTCCTGGGATCATGACCCAAGCCAAAGGCAGACAATTAATGACTGAGCCACCCAGGTGCCCCACAATCAATTAAATTTTTTAAATCGAGGGGCTCTTGGGTGGCTCATTCAGTTGGGCATCCAGCTCTTGATCTCCGCTCAGGTCTTGATCTCAGAGTCATGGGTTTGAGGCCCACGTTAGCATTTTTAAATTGAAAACTAGGCACAAGTATTGCTGACATTTGCTGTTGCTATCTGGACTATATATTCTACTATTAGAACCTCCTATGACCTTGAAAAAAATGTAAGTGCCACAAAGGAATTCTTTAAAGTCTAGGATGTCCACTTACACATTTTAATTTTGTTCTTTGCATCCCTTAGACTCTGACTGGAATCAGAGTCTTAACATTCCCATAAATCGAACATTTAGGCAGCTGTTTTTGTAATTCATTCGTTAAAACAATCGCTCTAAAATAGCTTCTGCTTCCACTTCCTGTCAATAACTCTCACTGCAAAGGACAAGTCAGATGACTAAACTCTCCTGTACCATATATTATTTCCATAAACTTTGTGTGTATCTTTTGAAATAACTGCTAAAAGCTTAGTTTGAAAACAATGTTTTCCATGTTTTAAAACCATCTAAAAATGTTAGGAAACATACATTTTTTTAATTGCTTAAAATTTTTCACAGGGCAACCGACATGCTTAAAGTTCTATTGCCTTAGCAGTAGCGAGTCTCTAAGATCTGATTTCTAATGCCGAAAAGCTTTAAAGTTGTTTCTAGAACCGTTTGATATAGTAACATAATGCAAGTATATTTTTCCTTACATTATTCTCATAAACTTTGAATCAATGTTTAGTGTGCGTTAGACCATTTTAAAATGAATAATCCTAGTTTCAGTGTGTGGGCTATGTATACTGTTTGATGAAGGTTGTGTTTGAAGTACGGTACATGAAATAATATGGCTTTAGAATAAAACAAGATAAATTACTGAGTTCCCCAGACATCATGTGGTATTATATATTTTATGACTTTATTTGGTATAAGTAACAGACATGAAAACTGTGTTTTCAGGCTGGCAGTCAGAAATTTCTGCTTTTTCTTTGATGTTTCCAGATTGGTATCATGGACATTCAGATATGTCCTTTTATTTTTGTCTTTGGCTTCCTCAGCGAAAAAGTACACTGTAGGAGAACAGCTTACTCAAAGGTCAAAGTCTTTTACTTACCACTTGCTATTTAGCAAAATAATTAAATATGTGATTTCATATTGTAGAGCTAATTTATGGAAGGTTCCTTAGTAGTTCCCACACATTAAAAAAAGATCCTTTTAGGGGCACCTGGGTGGCTCAGTGGGTTAAAGCCTCTGCCTTCGGCTCAGGTCATGACCTCAGAGTCCTGGGATCGAGCCCCACATCGGGCTCTCTGCTCGGCGGGGAGCTTGCTTCCTCCTCTCTCTCTCTGCCTGCCTCTCTGCCTACTTGTGATCTTTGTCTGTCAAATAAATAAATAAAATCTTTAAAAAAAAAAAAAAAGATCCTTTTACAAATGACTGGGAAATCATAGATTTCTAAAATAAATTTAAGGAAATTATTAAAATTTTAATTTATTTTAGTCTTATTTTAAATAATAATTTATAATTTATTTATAAATTTTATTATAAGTTATAAGTGTATTTATTTATATTTATATTATTTATTATTATTAAATTTATTTATAAGTACATTTATAAATTATTTTAAATGATAATTAAAATTATTATTTAATTCAACATGAGTTAAAAAGAACCTCGTTGCATTATATATAAGAGGGAAGGCACTGGAAAGGAGGGACATTTGGGAAGGGCTAGGGGAGGGTTTCCTATAGTGCTTTACTCCTAAGTTAGCAAGGCTGTGCTTCCAATGGTCACTGGTGAGGCACGAACTCCAGCCCTGCATTGAAATGCGCTTGAGGATGAGGCACTGTCTTGGTGGGAAAGAGTATGTAAGGGTGAAGTTGTTGGGGTTTTTCCCTCCGAGACGAACAAAAACCAATTTGAATTACTCTTTGTTATCGTTACCTCTTATTCATTTTATGTCTTCCACCACGAAAAATAGCCCATGGCAATTTCCCTAATCATATGTGAACTAGTCAAAAGGTTTGAACTTTTTCAAATTGGGAAGAGTGTTGGTGATTTGCCACCTCCAGTAAACGCTTTTATTCCAAGGGTCCTAAGACATGGCCAGAAGTATTTTGTTAGGATCATATAGCTGATATTTGCCTTGGTTTTTTAAACCTTGAGTGTGACTGTTGTGACAAGAAGCTGTCAATTGACAAAACCTTTTTATCCTTCGCTGGAGATACTTTTCTATGCAATTATCAAATATTGTTGGGGAATTACTCAGTACTTGATTTAAATCACAGATTTTGTAATTAGCTTTGTCTTCTCGCTCTAGTTCAGGATGTGAGCAATGTTCTTTCTTTATAATATAGTAGGTGCTCAGAATACAGAAGTCCTCTTGTGAAGGAGATAATTTAAGAACACATAGTCATTAGCAGGCATTGGATATTTATAAATGTAGAGTTACATGTTTATAACTTTACAATATAGCTTCATTACCTGAGATGTTCTTTATTCCTCCAATATGCCTTGCCTCTACTCAGTTGCTAACCACAGGATAGTTAATCGTGATTTCATAGTTTGAATGAGTAACAATATTTAAAAGATGAAACCACATGTATGGATTTAGAATGTGTGGTAGCAAGAACTGTGTGATAGTTCATGCTTCGGAAATACTTCCTGTTGCTATTCATCCCCTTCTTATCTTCTGGTACTACAGAGAGCATGCAAATGCCATCCATTATTTCCAAGACATTGAGGAAACCAGCCATGACATACCAGGGAAGCTTTGATTTGCCACCTGTTGCTCTCAGGGAATGGTGGGGAACTTAATGAGCACCCAATGCCTTCCACACAGCTCTCAGGAAATGAGCAAAGTGCCTAAATACAGACAGCAGACTCATCTATCTATCACCTCAGAGTCCCACTCAGAGAGAAGTGCTGATACCTTGGGCATACATAATAAAAGTCATCAACAACAGGCATAACTTAATTTCAAACTATTCTTAAGCTTCCTGCACAAGTATTGGAAAGTTCTCTCACCATGTGGAAGACATTTGGAATTCCTATTTCATGCATTCATGGTTCATATCATGTCAAGATGTTCAACTGGGAAAATTAAATTATGCACAATGTACCATGCAGACATTGATCTTCTGGAATAAGATTTGAGCTCACAAAATGATTTTTATAAATAAGACTTCAAATATGTTTTTCATGAGTGAAACTTTTGAGTAACTAGCTTTTCTGATATCACATAAAAGGGTAAGATCTGATGTTCCTATTTTTAAAATTTTTTTCTCTCCACACTTATTTTGAAAAACATAAATACATTACTTACCCCTCTTATGATTACATTACCCTAGTAATGAAGCAATATAGAGCAGTGAGCAAGAAACCTGACTTTAGAACCAGACCACCAGTGTGCGGGTCCTGGTTCTACCCCTCACCATGACATTGGGCAAGTTACAATAATCTCCCTGTTCTCTGGTTTCCTTATAAAATGAGAATCATTGTTGTATATAACTCAGAGAGTTGTGTATATTAAGTGAATTAATATATGTGTAGCTCCTAAAATATTGCCAAGCGGATAGTAAATATCAAAAAATATTAGCTATTACTCTTTTTTTCTCTTAGAGCAACTCAGAATATTGGAGACATGGTTTATGTACATGTTCAATCTAATCTTTCCTCATGTGAGTTATTTTAGCCTGGAGAACATAAAGCCATTTGCATTCTACAGGTTAATAGAGGTAAATTCTGAAAACTCCTTTGCAGTGATGGATGAATGTTACCTTTAAGAGCTGTAAGAAACCTAGTTTTCTTGAAACATCACACTATTCTTTTCCTATAACTCAAATACATTCCAGGAACAAAGGATGAAGGAATGCAAACTTCTGGGCGTAAGGCATGGTACTGTTAAAACGCCTCTTCCTATGCTGTTCCCAAGAGAACCTGGACATGTAATGAGGAAATCTTTCTAGGCCCCAGTCATAGCGTTGCCCAGATCTAGACAGTTTTTTACAAATATGGGTTTTCAATGCTTGCTTTCCTCCTTTCAACAGAGACCACTAGTTTATCTCATCATATTCAGAAAGTAAATTGGGAAAAATTTATATAACACAGTAAAATTAATAGAGTCGGGAAACATAATACAGTAAAAAATACATAAATGAAAAAAGCATTTAGGTGGCAAAAAATTCTTAAGTATTTTCCCTCAAACTTGATAGTTTTCTTCTGGTTTCCACATTAGTGAAAATTTGACATTCAGATTAAGAATTCAAGGATTGGGAGGGTAAGAGACAGTAACCAGTTCTTTATACCTCATTATATGAAATCATCTTTGACACCAAATCATGGAAAGGCTAAGTTTTTCAGGTGGCAGGAACATTTAGGTCGGCCTTCTTAGGATTAATTACATTGTTCAATAATCTAATAGAAATTTACCATCTAAATTCACTGGCGATGAGGTTCTTTCCTCAGAAACATCAAATCACGTTTTAAAAACAGTAGGGGAAAGTTTCTGGAAGTAACATAGGGTGTGAAATGTATTCCTAAAAGAAAAAAGAAAAGGAAGAAATACTGGTTAAAAGGATAAGATTGTGTTATTGTTACTTGTAATTATTTCCTGCCTGCCCAGAGTCTGTGTCTGAGCAGCTGAGTAGTTTAAGAATCCAGTTAGGAAACTCACGCAACCAGAAATCAGAGATTTTTAGCAGCCATTAATGAAACCTCCAATAAATATACTGAATGTTTTTTCATGATGTAATCCTGTTAAGAAGAAAAAAAAAAAAGCAGAAAGGTATGTTTTCTGAGTCTTAAATAAACCTGCTATTGCAGTTCATTTTCATCATATCACCAAGATGTTTTAATTTATACTCAAATTTTATCCCTAAGGGAAATAGTGTTTCAGGGACAGACTCTACTTTTTCATTCTTTTTTTCCCCCTCAATAATTTTACAAATCAATCACTACAAAAACTAGCTGCCTGGACATTCTTATTAAAACAAATGTTCTTGCTGTAATCCTCAGAAGCAGGTATCATGCTGACTTGAATTCTAATTAGCCTTTAAGCAAAAAGGATATTGTATGGCTAATGCATTCAGTGTCAAGACACAGTAATCAAAATTATTGGTGATGCTTTAGCGCCCAGGCAAATCAGCACATATTTTTCAAGCCCTATTGTACTATTTTTTGGGCAATGAAAATTGGATCTGCTTGGGAGTAATAGCTATCATGGAAAACATGACTTGGTTTAAGGTGGTGTGTTAGAGGCTTTTTTAGACAGGTTAAAAAAATAATATCTTTTACTGCTTTAATTGATAATGACATAAAAATAAAACAAATGGTAATAAATGAAAAACCAGAGATTTTTCTGTGGGCAAGAGCTAATCAGTTAAGACTTTCTGGCCACTATTCCATTTAACAGATGGTAAGTTCTGGATGTTTATAGGGAAACACCCAGGGAGACATTTCTGTGTGAATGAAGCCATCTCTTCCTTTTTTATCTTGACCAATAATCCCATCTATGTATTTGTTGACTCTTCTCACCGATGTTGAGGACATCCTTTTTGTAAATTTGATAGAAGAGTATTCAGTACACTGTTCCAATAGCCGTTTAAAAAATAAAAGAAGGTGATCTCAAATGCTTTCTTGCTATGTATTAAATGTGGGTTTGAAGGAAATCAGTCTGAATTTTATTACTGAATTCTAAAACTTAATGAGACCTTTGTTGGTTATTGTTAGATTTCAGAAAGGTCATGTTATTTTCTACCTTTCCTTTGCCTTGTTGTAATATAGAAGGCCAGTTTTTGTTGCCTTTCTTATTGTTAAAGACATTAATTGTTTGCATTGTTTTGGGGTATTTTGTTTTGTCATAGGTGTTTTGTGTGTAGGAGGGACGTTTGTCAGAATACACAGAATCTAAGCTATCTCATTAGGCTACTTAAAATTTTTAAAAGTAATAAAAGTGGCTTCGGTCAAAAATCTTATCTTTTTTGCATCTTTTTTAATCTTGTTGAGTGAACAGATTCTGCCTACCTACAGCTTAATTTTCCTGTTTATGCATACATTGCCAATGTAAGAAAGAAAGTTGAGTGGATAGAAAGAGAAGAAGAAAGAGAGATCTAATATTAACACGCTCATTAGCAAGGAAACTTTTTGGTGCAAAAACAGGATAATTGTTCAAATATAGTACTTACTAGCTACTGTTACTTATTTTCGTTGAGCTTCGTACTGCAAGGTCAAGGTTGTGGCTGCTGAAATGGTTAGCTAAGTTAGAAAGGTCAACATGAGACAATTAGGCCCTGCAAAGTTGGTCGTGTGAAGACACATCCTTGATCTCGGCTAGAACTATTCTCTGTAGACTTGGTTCTGCATCTTTATGTGCCCTGGCTGCATAAAGCTTCCATTGAAATTAGCAACTTGTGTCCGATTTTCAGTTAGGACTGCGGACTGCTGTTGGCTGCAGCTCCCAGCAACGTACTACTAGACCTTCACTGTGTTATATGCTAAATAAATAGCATTTCTTCGGCCAACCCAAATCCCAGTCTACTTGCCAAAACCACAGGTACCCTATTATTGATTTTTTTCTACCAGTTTAACACAGGGAAACGTTTTACAGTTTTGGTATGGAGACTCGATTTTCAAACTCATGGGTGGGGAGCTAATTCATTAAAGAATAGACAAAGGACAAAACTCATGAAACAGCTCAGGAAGAAATCAGATACATCATCCAAGGCAAGAGCAGAAAATTAAACCAAATTTTTCTCCTTCCTCTATTCTGCTTTACTAGAATCATGACTATAGTAGAAACACCAATTGCTCTTTTTTTTTTTTTTTTGCCACAAAACCATAGATTGTCATGGCCTTTCTCCTAGACATTTTAGGAAGTTGGAACTTTTAATCAGTCCTTGTCAAAGAGGCAAGATTTTTTTTTTAAAGATTACATTTACTTAGAGAAATTCAGTAGGTATGACCATTTCCTTCTTTTCCGTCCTTACAGGAAAAAAATTCATTCTTAGTACAACTGTCACTTCTCTACCTTATATACTTCTGCTTTTGCAGTCCTAAAATCTCTTACGGCTGCATATCATCTCATGAAATGATGATATATTCACATGAGAAATTTTAACACTACTTCTCAGAAGAAGTTGGAGAGGTATTGAGTATAGCCCCATATAGATTGTAGAGAAACAAAAAGTCACCTTGTTTATCACCAATTAGTTGCAGAGATGTTGTAATACTATTACTAACCATAGTAATTATGATGATAGCCAGCATTTTTGAGACTGAAAGATAAAGGCAACAATTATGACAAACAGTTATTGTTTATTTACTTTATTCTGGTGACAGCATTAAGTGCTTTGCTTGCCCATTATCTGATAAGTCTTGACCAAGCCACCCCTTAAGAACAGTAGTATTTTCCGTTGTTGGGCACCTCAGGATTTCAATTTGCAAATCCAGGCTTTAACTCAATTCTGGACCTTTGTAGCAATGGTTCTCAAAAATTTTGGCCTCAAAACTCCTTTACACACTTAAAAACTAGGATTGAAAGAATTTTCATTTATGTAGGCTTATTATATCTACCGAGGTTTCTTTATTAGAAATTAAAACAGGCATTTTAAAAAATCATTATGTGTTCATTAAATAACATTTTTATGAAATATAATTGAATTTTCTAAAACAAAACAAAAATTAGCAGGAACAGTGCATTGTTATACTTTTTTTTTTTTTGGCAAATCTCTTTAATGTCTGGCTTCACAGAAGGTAGCTGGATTGTCATATCTGCTTAGGCATTCAATCTGTTACTATTTGTTGTTTTAGTTGAAGTGTATGAAGAAAAACAGCCTCACACAGATATGTCATTGGACAAGGGATGATTATTTTATAGTCTTTTCATAAAATTATGGATATTCTTCTTCAATACTACTCCAAACTCTACCAATGGTAGTTTATTAAGTGTTAAATGAAATGTGGAATCTGAAACCCTATCAATGAACTTTTTCTACTGTGTATACTAATAAGAGTAAAGGAAAGAGGTTGAGAACTTCTCGAATTAGCTTAGGAAGTTAAGAAACAACCCGATAAGCTCAAGACTATGAGTAAACTTATTTAAGCATTGTTTACCTCAACAAGTTTCTTTCCAGCCTGAGACAGAAAAGAGACAAATGATTATTTCCTCCCTACTGTGCCAAGGTATAGAGAGGATTAAGAAAATGTCTCCAAAGTGGTTGAGAGCTCTGTAATTAAATAAACATAAAAGTGTGATCTTAAAGTTAAGTATGCTATTTTCCATTTGAATAAATTGAGATAAGAAATGAATACATCAATATGGCAGATGCTTTCTTAGAGTGAATTAAGGTCAAACTAATCATACTCAAAAGTCTTTAAAATTAGCTAAAATCATCGTGACTGTCAAAGGCATGGCTAATTGTGTATTTGGAAGTAAAAAATTTCCCCCCTGAACATTCTATTTAAAGGAACTTACTATACTTTCCTCAGGAGAGTTTAATGTATATTCTATTTTATTAAAAGAAGAAAAATCACTTTTGTCTGACCACTGAGATCACAAAACCTTATTTATTTATTTGTGAATTTTGAAACTGCATGCTTCATCTTTTTATAAACTAAACACTAACCTGAATAAGAAAAATGTTTTTTCAATATTTACTCTTTTTTCTTCTCTTTAACTAGTATGCTTAATGGTGTTCTATTTGTTTTGCTAAATAGTGAGATCAGTTTATTTCTACTTGAAGATATGCAAGAGTCTTTTCTACCTATAAATTTTCAACCTATTAACTCACATTAGATTTTCATGTTAGTAAGTCATTACTAATGATACACATTGACTTTATTACAGCTTTTTTCTTGAGGATGGACAGAGAATATTTATGTATTTATATATGAAATTTTACTGGGAAAAACCTCTTACTTGTAAATAAATGTATTCCATGTTATTTTTTTGTTTGTTTGTTTAAAATAACAAGTTAAACTCTTTAAGTAGAACGGTCATCAATGATTTCTCTGAATTTTGTTGATTTTCATTTTAGACCATTAAGGGATCATACAAAAATTATTTGTTTGGAGGTTCCTTTCTGTATGTGTAAGATTATGGGAACAGGTAGAATAGAGTCTCAAAAAGTTCACAAACAATAAACCTAAAGCATTACTTAGCTTCCACATTTTTTTTTATCTGAAACCAGTACCATGAGCATCAGAGATAAAGATAAATATTTTTGAGTTCTGTATCAATGTGATATATTTTGTGATAGTGATATCCTTTTGTTCCCCACCTAGTACCCAAGGTTTTTTGAGGCATATTTTAAAAAACTAATGTGTTTCCAAATATTTGATGACATTTAAACACTTGTCATAAAACATCCTCTCTGTATCTGCCTGCTCAACTCTAAGTATCAAAAAACAAATGTTGAAATATCACTACATAAAAAAAAAAATCAAACGTATTAAATAACATTAGCAACTGCTCCAGAAATAATGCAAATGGGGGAGGGTGGAGCAGTAAGTATGGGAACAGAGCCATCACAGTTTTGCTTTAAAACTTCTTTATAGATTTCAAGAAGTTAGACTCTTACACTTGAGCTCACATTGTTAAAAAGAAAATAAAACTTTATGGATACTGGAGAAAATACCAACACTGGTCTTGGGTGTTTTCTGACACCAACTGTGTGTCCTACAATTCAGTCCTATTGTGACACCAACTATTTAGGGTTGGCATCAGAATTCACAGGTTTTAAGGGCTCAGTCCCACAAAGCTGCCCTCACTTTCAACCTCTGTCTAAAGGACGGTCTAGAGGCCCCAATCAGAAATACTGGGTCCCCTGGTTATCTGCACTTCTGACTTGACTCCAGATTTGAGGGTACTAACAACCAACCCACCCTCAACCGCACTGAAGTTGGAAAATTGGCTACAATAACTCACAAAACTCAGGAAAATGCCATGCCATTACAGTTTATTATAAAAGATTAAGATGAAGAGTTAGATAGCGTGAGGTCTGAAGAGTCTCGAGCACAGGAGCCTCTGTCCCCATGGAGTTGAGATGTCCCATCCTGCCAGCACCCTGATGTGTTCACCAGCTTGGAGGCTCTCCAATCCCTACTGTTTAAAGATTTTTATAGAGGTTCCATTACATAAGCATGATTGATTAAAGCATTAACCATTGGTGACTGAACTCAACTGCCAGCCCCTCTGCCCTCTCTGGGGATGGTAAGAGGAGTTCCAACTTTAACACTCCCCTCCGGAAGCTATCTAGGAACCCATCAGGTACATCTGAAAGAGGTTTGTTGTGAATAACAAAAGTTACTCCTTTTACTCTTTATCACTCAGGAAATTCCAAGGGTTCTAGAAGCTCTGTGCAAGGAACCAGGAACAAGACCATATATATATATTTTTTATATATATATAAGTATATATTTTATTATATCACAACTGGGTTTCCTCCATGTAGTAGGGAAGAGGTTATGGAGGTATAGCAAGGAGAGATATTTTTCCTTACATGCTGAACATTTCTGAATCTCCTCCCTAGCCACACCTATATATCAGTTGTCTATTGCTGCCTACCACATTACCCCCAAAACTAACAACAAAAATTACCTCACAGTTTTGGAAGAAAGGGAATTCGAGCACAACTCAGATGGTGGCCTCTGGCTCAGTGTCTCCCACAAGGATGCAGTCAAACTGTCAGCCAGGACTGTGGTTTCATCTGAAGACTCTGATGGGGTGGACATCTGTTCTCAAGCTCACACACATGGTTGTGGGCAGAACTTGGGCCTCACCATGTGGGCTTCCCATGGGGCTGCTCAGAGCATGACTGCTTGCTTTCCCCAAAGCATGTGATCCAAGTGAGAGAGAACAAGAAAGGGCCACAGAGATGGAAGCCACAGTCTTTTTATAACTTGGTCTCTGAAGTGATATCCCATTACTTCTGCCAATATAGTCTGTTCATTAGATATGAGTAAGTCAGTCCAATCTACACTTTAGCAGAGGCGGATGACACAAGGGCGTGAATACTCAGGAGGTGGGACCATTGAGGCCTGTCTTAGAGGCCACCTACCATATCCACCCTAACATAGTGGATCTGAATTTGGTAAATGATAAGAAATGGAGGACAACAGATGCCAAAGAACTTTGTAAAGACATTGGTCTTGTTTCTTTGTCACTTTTGCTTTTTCAAGTTTCTCCAAAACTTTGCTAAGAGTATTTTCACTGACCAAAACCGATTCTGATGGCTTTGATACTCAGTAGCTGGGTCTCAGCAGGAAAGCTGCATACAATCAAAGGGGCAAACTCCAGGTAAAAGTAAATCAGTTTAACTTTATTTACTGCCAAATGAATAACAATCTCATATGCCTATCCTTTTTAAAGGGAGAACCAGGTTTCATTGGTCCTCAAGGAGAACCAGGCTTACCAGGGTTACCAGGAACAAAGGTTAGTGGTGTTTTTCCTTCCTTTATTTCTGAAATATTTTGTCATATATTTTTAGTCCATCGTGTTGAAAGAAGTGTGGAGTGACTTTATTGTTTAGGTGACCAGATATTTTTGCCTAACAGAGAATGAAATTACCTATCACCTATTATGAACATTTCTGATGGGAATATCACATTAAATAGAGTCATAAGAAGTTAATTCCAGAAAGCCTCAGGTTAGACAATAGGATAATGAAATATATTAGTTGCTCCTGTTTTCCCCCAAATTGTTCCTAAGTAGATATGATGCTGTTTACCTCCTGACTATAAGAAAAAGTGGGGGAATTCTGATGAGAAGAAATAGAATTCATTAACTTCTGCCCCTTTTCACCAATTTTAGGACATACTTGTTAATCAAACATTATTACTATCCCCCCTCACTCCCTTAATTTCAAAGGCAAGTACTGATGTCATATAGATTCCTAAGTGTCTCATTTCAAAAGGATCTATCCTGAATAATGTCTACAGAAAGATCCTGTAATGAAAACCATGTCATAATCTTCCACTCGGCAATTCTAGAGAGGGCCCTAAAAGCAAAATATTTATGCCACCATATAAAAAATTACATTGCTGTGGATGTAGTTGGACCCATAGTTCTCTTTTTATCTACTCAGTAAGACATAAAAAGGTATAGCTCTGAAGATGGAACTTTACTCATGACAGATTCATGAATCAAAGGGGCAAAATTAGATCAAACTGCATTCTTTTATTTTTAAGCCGTAGAAGTCTTTGCCTCTATGTGTATCGCATTCACCAGAAATTAGCCAGGATGGTTTCTAAGAGCTAGGGAAATATGTTCGTGGTCTGTTTTGACAGAGGAGTCCTCATTTCCGCTGATCAAGAGAAAACAACTCTAATCCTAGTAAATGGAAACTATGTGTGGCCTAAGGGGGACTGAAACTCAGTTGAATTTACCCAAAATTTTGTTTTCTCAAGCAATTTCTTTTTCACATAATAAGCTGTCAGGCTTATTAACAAAATATGAAGAATGCCTCTTTTAGCCTGAACAGATTCACGCAAGTAATGTGTTTTCTGGAATAAAGACTGAGGAAGCAAGAGAATAATGAGGATTCCATGTTCATATGAGAACTGTCGTGTTTATTCAGGCGTGCTGCCTCAAAGCCAGGTAAAGAAAAAAGCCAGCCTCATAGATCAGCACAAAGGAGTAGAAAACTTGGTCAATGCCAGAGAGAACCAGGTGTGAACTAGATCTTTAAATGTTTGTGGCGTTCTGTTTGTTGAAAAGGGGGAAGTAGAAGAAACACAGGTTGTAGGGAATGGAGTTCATCCCTAAATATCATTTCTTCAGTTCACTGATTTTCAACTACTCTGTAGTTTCAGGTCACCTGACAGGTTCATTTAGTAGAGCATGAGACTCTCGATCTCAGGGTTCTGAATTCGAGCCCCATGTTGGGTATAGAGATTACTTAAAAATAAAATCTTTAAACTACTCTGGAATTGGAGCTCCTGGGTGGTTCATTCAGTTTAGTGCCTGCCTTGGGCCCAGGTCATGATGTCAGGGTCCTGGGATCAAACTCCATATTGGGCTTCCTGCTCAGAGGGAAGCCTGCTTCTTCCTCTCCTCCCCACTCATGCTATCTCTTGCCATCTCTGTTGCTATTTCTGTCTGTCTGTCTGTCTCTCTCTCTCAAGTAAATAAATAAAGTCTTTTAAAAAATAATACTCTGGGGTTTCAAAAAAAATTCAGATATAAATCCACAAAATCAACATTGATTCCTTCTCATGAAGAACCCAGGCTGATTTTAACAGGTACTGCTTTGAATTCCCAATAAAAGTAAAGAACATACTGTACTTGTTTTGTATTTCCACAAGAAGGGATATGGGCAGGAAATTTGTTTTATTAACAATATTTTAACAATTATATTAACAATATGAGTAATTTTCAGCTGAATTGACCAATATGAATTTGGTATTATAATAGAAAAGTCATGTTTATTTAAAATTCTGTCTTAGCTGAACAGTGGCCTTTTTCCAGTTGTGTAGGCAAGTCTGGATTTGTACCACTAAATTCAGATTTAAAAAATAAACTAACCCTGCATATTTTATCTCCAACATAATGAAGAGAGATTGTAAGGAAGGAAAATGTATGATGGTATCTCAAAATCTGTTCATATGCACTGCTGTATCCTCAGCATCTGTATCAGCCTAAAGAAATGAGGTTTTATTATGAATAACTCAGAATACTTTGAATAAAATGTTTATTCATTAATTCAGCACATTTTTTTGCCAGACATTTTTCTAATATTTGAGGATGAACAGTAAACGCAACAAAAAGTCTCTACTCTCCTGAAGCTTACATTCCAGTATGTGTTAGACAGAGGTGGAAGGAGAGATGGAAGTAGACACATAAGTAGTATAATTCCATAGGGTAACAAGTAGCTAATGTGGAGCATTGTGACAAAAAGTGATTCTAGGTAAAGCTATATATGCTTGACTCCTGTAGTATGCTATAGATAAATTTTTTTCTCAGGTTTTTTGCTTTTCTTTAAAATAAGTTTCTAACTACTATTTTAGAACTCTTCTGCAAAATATTTAAAGAAAGACTAAATATGGTACACTTTTTAAAAAGTAAAATTCCGTATACCAGTGGAGGTCCTTCTGTCTCTAATCCCTGGAAAATTCCTTCTGGAAGATCTCTTCCATTTCTTCCACCCAGACAAGTCCCTTGCCTTTCTCCCAGGTTCTCCATTTTCACATTCTTTTCAGTTCATGCTGAAGAACCTGCTGAGTCTTCTTCAATCCTTGCCCTAATCTATCCCACCTCCCCCGCAAAACCCCACTGTGGGCATGATACAGATAAAGATCTTGGAATTTAGAACCCTGAATCACCCAGGACAGATCCAATGCTAGTTTATTCTCCTTTCCATGATGAATCAGTTCCCTCAGTGAGGAGGGTGACTTTTCACTCATAAACATGCCATCACCAGTCTGAATTCCAAACCTGTTTGATTGTTGCAATTCTACCCATCATGCAGGAAGCCGTCACTCTCTACTCTGTGCTCAGGAATGGAAAAATGACATGGTCTTCCTGGAGAGCAATTTGGTCAAGCTTTTCAAATGTTTGTACATTTTGACCCAGCAAGTTCCCAACGAGGAATTTATCCTAAGAAAATGATCAGATATGTGCAAAAGATTTACATACAGAAACATTTATGCAGAAGTTGAGTATTGAGCACAATCAGTTGAGTTTTATATCACAGCTCTCCCACTTTAAAAGCTTTGTGATTTTTGGCCATGTTACTTAACCTCCCTGAGCTTCATTCAGTCTGCTCATCTGTAAGACTCTGGGAACCAGTACCTTTCTCCTTTGTCCCAAGGATTAAATGAGACAATGCATGTGAAGTGTTTAAGGCAGCTGCTGGACTCATCAAAAGCACAGTCATAAACAACAATAGTTATAAAATACACCATATCCATCCTTTAGGACATGGCTCGATCTCACCTCCAGCTAGCCAATCTGGACCATTCAAAACCCTATGGGATTTCCTCTTCTCTCACATGTTAGCCTTACATTACTCCTTAATTCTGAACTATATTGCTTATGTGGATCTTGTCTGTCTAACCAGATCATTAGCTCCTTGAGAGCAGTGATCATGTTCATTCTTCATAGAGCTATGAAAATAGTCAAAAGCTGTAACACCTATGTATGTTGCACCATTCTGAGCACTTTGTCTTTATACTTTTCTTCACATTACAGAGAAGACTGACTTTTTCAGAACTTAACTAATTTGTCCCAAAACATAGAACTGGTGAATAACAGAGCCCAGATTAACGTCTAAGATGTTGGATTACAAAACCTGACACTTAGCCACTTGGCCATGCTTCCCCCCTGGCAGATCTTAAAAAGTTGCCACAGAATGAAAACTGTGTCCATGTCTGTCTTGAAATATAATGATGCTCTTATCAATTCCCTTTAAAGGTCTTCCATTTACCAACATAGATATCAGATAAGCATTACCAAACCATTTCCCTATGTATAAAATAGAAATGATAATACAAACACTGAATAATTGTTTTGATTATTAAATGAAATAATCTATGTTGAAATTAGTACAGTGCAGGATACGTGGTAAATAAGTGGTAACTCTGCACTTTCCTTCATTTTATTGAATTCACTTGTTAATCTATAGGGACCAACCCAGGGGCGGGGGTGAAGGAGGAATTGCCATTTACTTGTTTTGTATTTTGCGACAGGGTGAACGTGGGGAGACAGGGCCTCCTGGAAGAGGTGAGCGAGGGGAGCCTGGAGCCCCTGGACCAAAGGTCAGTTATTCTTGCATTGGAAGATAGCTTTCTTTGGTTTGGAAATGTGTCCTACTTACTTTAGAACATGAAACTAAAATATAGTTCCTTAACGGGTATTAAAACAGCAAAAATCATAATTTATTGAAATGCAGAGTTTGGTTCTTTTTGAAAGGAATTTTACGATTCAACTTTTCTAGTCTGTTCTGTCCAGTAAACAAATCTAATAACACATCCAAACGTAAAGGGGAAGGTGCAGTCATATTAACATGTTGTCACTCAGTGCGTATTAAAACTTACTGAGAAAAATGTTTATATGTGATGTGTTAGTTTCTGTGGTAACTTGAAGGTGTAGAACACTCTGAAAATATCAGAGCTAGGGATTTATTTCACTGTTCAGTCTTTATTCCTCTAAACTTCCTGCAAACTAATATGGTAACACTTTATTCTAATAATCCATCCTGGAGACACAGGAAATTGTTTAGTCTTTGATGAAAAAGAAATTTATGCCAACACTGTTGAGACTAATGAGGATTATTCACAGAACTCTTCCCATCCAGTGATGGGTGGGCAGTCTTCAGAATTATAATGGAATGAAGGTGGTGGCGAGACCAGAGAATGAGCTAATGATATGGTGATAACTACTTAAGCTTTGTATTATGATATCCAAAATTACATAGAGCCATATATTGAAACAGTTATAATAAAGTGTTTCCATTTTTCTTCATTATTCTGAGTCACTGCTAATTTCCTTTTTCTGTTCTTATCTCCTCTGTCATTTCTCTTTTCCATTTTCATATTCTTCCATAATAGGGCAAACAAGGTGAATCAGGAGCTAGAGGCCCAAAGGGGTCAAAGGTCAGTAACCATTTTAATGTCACATGACACCTTCAAGAGCTGTGCCTTTTGCCTCTTCCACAGAGAATCATGTTTTAAATTCTCACACACTGGGATCACAATATTTTCATCCCTGTGATACTATCTCAAAACAATTAATTTGTTTTATCTTGTTTTAGTGTGTTCTTGTGTTTCAGACTACTATTTAAGAGAAGTTGTATTTCCTGTTTCGTGAGAATAGCTTCTTTGGGCGAAAAAAAAGACTTTATTTAATTTACATTATGTAGGGTATGATCTTATTTATTTCCTGGCAGTCTTTGTGATAAATGTTCAAATTATACTTTGCGTTTAAGTTAGCTGATTCCCTCCATGGCATTAAAATTTCACCACCTATTAAAATTCTTTCCTTCATCATGCTTTTTATAATATTTGCCATAATCTAATACTGTAAGCAAAATCATGTTATTTAAGATGTTATCAGCTAATAACATGAAAAAAAATAGGTAAAAAATGAGGAAAACAGAGAGTGGAAATCATTAATTCTCTATTCATAGCAAATTTAATTATTATGGTCAATGTTATTAGTATAATGTGGATAGAAAAAAATGAAAAACCCTTTTCCTGCTTACTTTCATTGGTCCATATCCATTTTATGAAATATGTAGAGAGACATATTAAAAGGCTTTGAATTCCACCTAGGAAAAGAATATGACAAATTTAAGGCTGTCTTAAAGAACTTTCAAGTCTACACAGGTTCAAATCTCTTCTCCAAAGATTCTCTTGAGACTTATGAGAATTTTGAGTGCTCTTGGAGGGATGCCTGTGTGGTTTGATGCTTGGGCCATTCCTGGTTTCTCTCCAGGTTGGGTAATAACACCATGAATGGAACTTTAGTGATTTTACGTATTGCATTTTAAAAACAAAGCTGGTTTTCCCCTACCCCCCGACCTTCAGCCCTGCCAACCTGCTCTGGTTAGCTCTGTCCACTTCAGCACCTTCTGAGTGTTAAAAGGCCTGTATCTCTAGACTTTTCCTTAGATCTTCATCATCATCAAAGAGCAGCCTCACTGATCACTTTTCCCTTCTAAACCTCCCTAGACTGAGCTCTCCATTCTTTCCCTATCCAGATTTTCTACACACCTTTCTTTTTTTTTTTTTTCCCTCAGAAAACAGACAACCCAGTGATTGGCTCTGTTTTCCTTTGCCCCAAATCTCTTCATATAAAAACAAAAGTATGGCTCAGTCTGAGAGGTAAAAGCTTACTTTGGGTATCATAGAAACCACTTGCCTTCCTTTTGAAAATCTCTAGTAAGAGAGTTTCTGTATTCCAAGATACTCTGTCATCTGAAAGGGGGATTTACAGTGCATCTTAAGGAAGCATTTGCTATGTCCCTGGTTATTGTTCTTCAAGCTGTTATTTCCATGTCAGAAGTTCATATCAGAGGTGCTTCTGCATAGTTTAAATATATCCTTAGATTTGAGATATTTCTGGACCATTGGCCCCACTACTAATTGAATCTTTTCTTTTTTCCCTGGGGCAAGGGTGATCGTGGAGAGAAAGGGGACTCTGGAGCCCTGGGACCAAGGGTGAGTACATTTTTCATTTAAGTTTTTGGCCCCTACAAGCCCAGATTCAACTCATATATCCATGTGGCTTTTCACAAGGCACCTGGACTAATATTACCCAATAATAGCACTGGAGGTGGACTACTGATGATTTCTGCTGCTCCCCTTTTATCTTTTTCTTTTTTTTTTTTTTATTTGAGTCAACTGGAACAATGAGTGTATAGAGTCTAACACGTAAAATAAGCTCACAAGAAAAGCTCTAAAGAACATTTTCTCTCTACTTTCCCTCTGCTAACTGAGCAATAGCAAGCCCATAACCATCCAGCTAATAGAATTTTCCATTTTTCAATTAAGCCAATTATAAGGAAAGCAATAGCCCATATTTTCTAAGCCTTTTTTAAAGACAGGCAGGGAATTAGGACATGACTAATGGAAATTCGGTGGCAGAAGTAATGACTGTGGTAGACATCTTATATCTGTTCCCTATTTGGTTTAATTTTAATGGAATTCTGTTCCTACTGAACAAGCCAAGCATTTCCTACAGAACAGTGTTCTAATAAGGAAACAATCGATTAGATGTTAGAAGAATAAGAAGAGATTAGGGGTTGCTTTAATAAGTATTGTTAAAGCCAACAAAATGTTGCAAGTCAAATCAGATTAGCCTATATTTTATAATTTTCAGAAAGCAGTTTCAGAGATTGAATTATCTCTCTTTTTTAAAAAAATCAAGTTTCATATCTTTAATCTATAGGACACCAAAAGCGTTTGTCTTCTTTGCAATAAGGACGAAATTTGAGGATAATTACTCTGAAGTGCAATTGAGTCCTACAACAGAACGGCTGGTCAGAAAGAGCTGCATGTTGCTATTTTTGTTTCTGCCACAGTTCCCTGTACAGGCTAGCTTAACTTCCATGATTTTCCTGTGGTTGGTTTTCTTCACAGGGTCCACCTGGTCAAAAGGGAGATCAGGGAGCCACCGAGATCATAGACTACAATGGCAATCTCCATGAAGCCTTGCAGGTTAGTGACTGTCGCCAACCCTGACACAGTGACCCTAATGAACACCCGTGTAATATGTGTAAATATCAGCTCCCATGCCCCTCATTCCACGATTCCAGAGGGCTCCACTTGCTCAAAGCACACCTTCTTCCTGAGCGCATCCCCTTCTCCATGCCCCAGTGTGTGTTCTTAGCATATTTCTTAGCGTATTTCCATCATTCCTTTTCTTTCCCTTCTGTCTTTGGATATGCTTTAGTGTTTAGTTTTATCTGGTTTAAACCTTGTGCTTATTTTGCCACTTTGTCTCCTTGCTTCAAAAGCAAGCCTAGCAGAGCAATTAAGAGCCCTGTGGCTTTAGAGTCAGAGCTGCCTGGGTGCCAATCTCTTGCTTACTAAGTGCATGGGTGAGGGCAAGTTATTTAACTTCTCTGTGCCTCAGTGTCCTCATCTGCAAAATGAAGATAGTAGCACCTGTCTCAAGAGTTGTTATGAGAAATATATATCTAAATACATATTATACACTTAAAGCAGTGTCTGGCACATACTAAGTCCTCTTTAGGTATTTCTTATTACTGCTACCATTCATAATATAATGTACTACCATAGAGAAATACCTATAGAGTAAAAGTCCATAGACCATGTAGCTTGTCTCCATCATCTTTGCTTTCTCTTCATCCCTTTCTTTAAAATGTTAATTTATTTTTTTTCAAGTGTTCCAGAATTCATTGCTTATGCACCACACCCAGTGGTCCATGCAATACGTGCCCTAATACCCACCACCAGGCTCACCCAACTCCCCATCCCCTCCCCTCCAAAACCCTCAGTTTATTTCTCAGAGTCTTTTTTTTTTTTTTTTATGCTTGGCTTCCTCCATTTTAGCCTATATCAATATTCTGTTAAAACTTCTCTTAAAAGGCCATCAGTGACCTCTAGGTCAAGCCTATTGTTCTCCTCACCCTTGATTTTCTGTGACATTTCTACTAAACCACCTTGTTTTTGAAACTTTTTCTTTCTGGTTTTTCTAATCCTCTACTCTGATTTCTTCTAGTTTTCTTCTTTGATAGATCCATTCTCTGTTAGTATTTCCAGTTTCTCTGTCATCCCCTAATTTTTGGTATCCTCAAGTCTCTGATCTTTTCATGGTTCAGTCACTCTCTCTGTGTTCTTCTGTGTTGTGGCTTCCAAATCTTTCACCTCTGGGTCCATGCTGTGGGTACCTCCAGCTATCTAAGAATATTTCCACTAGGTATTCACCATTGCCCTATCAATTCCTACCAACACACATAATTATACTGGTCACTTTTCCCACCAATCAAATGATTCCTTTTTTTTTTTTAAAAGATTTTATTTATTTATTTGACAGACAGAGATCACAAGTAGACAGAGAGGCAGGCAGAGAGAGAGAGGGAAGCAGGCTCCCTGCTGAGCAGAGAGCCCGATGCGGGACTTGATCCCAGGACCCTGAGATCATGACCTGAGCCGAAGGCAGCGGCTTAACCCACTGAGCCACCCAGGCGCCCAAATGATTCCTTTTTTTTTAACTAATCATTATCTTTTAGTGATCCTGTAATTCTTTGACTGTCTTGAGGTAGAAACTTTAGAGTCATTTTCAACTATTGTTACTCCTTCATCCTTTACATCTCACCACATGTGGTCATTTCATTTCTCAAAGTGCCTCCTAAGGTTGCCTCATTCTCTCTGCATTCCCAGCTTGGTCCATATCTTATTTGTTTCAGGGCTAACATTGCAACAGGCCTTTGACCAATTCTTCTAATCCTAGTGCCCTTTCTAACCCATCCTGCATATCACTCTAAGACTAATTTTCCTAAACTGTCACTTTTTTGATGGCTCTAATCTGTTCAGAAACTCCAATGACCCCCTTACCTACTCTATCTAGCCTGACCTTCATCGGACTTTCAAAGCTCTCTAATCCTGCCTTTCCTATATAGAATTTTCCATTTCTCCACAGCACAGATTTTCCCCAAGAGTGGTCATATTTACCATATCAATAAAAATCACCCTTTTTTGCCTGATCCCATTCTTCTTCCCTTTCCCTCATCTATCTAAATCCCATCCAACATTGCACTGCTGCCACCCAGATGATTCTTCCTTTCGATCCTTTCAAACGTTAGCAGTAAGGGCTAAAGTATTCTTTTCACGAACAGAGCCAGACATGAAGCAAGCTACTCTCAGCCTAAAACTGAAATCTGTTTTGATCTCTCCTTCGCTATTAACTAGCTGACTCATTTTCAGGAAATCAATGAGTGTATCTATACTTCATTGATCTTATTTGTAAAGTAAAGATGTTGTAGAATAGTTTTTTTTCCTAAGAGTCCATAAAATATAATATTAAGCTTAGGGTCACTTTTTTGGAGCTCCTGAACACTCTTGGCTGATATATATAAACGTACAGTACTTTTTAAAAAACTGACACCTAGGTCTTGATAAGAAATGATGTATGTGCTCAGTTTCTTGTTCCACCTCAAGTTCTGTATGACAGTAAACCAGTCAATATCCATCATGGTCAAGTAGTTTATTTTTTTTTTTTTAAGATTTTATTTATTTGACAGAGATCACAAGTAGGCAGAGAGACAGACAGAGAGGGGAGGAAGCAGGCTCCCTGCTAAGCAGAGAGCCCGATGCGGGGCTTGATCCCAGGACCCTGGGATCATGACCTGAGCTGAAGACAGAGGCTTTAACCCACTGAGCCACCCAGGCGCCCCAGTAGTTTATGTTTTTATCTCAACCTAAAGATTTATTGCTTCAATAGGGATGTTAGGGCAACTATGTGTTATGCTTGTAAATAGCTTATAGTTATTTTTTAAAAATTATTTGTTTTCCTAATATAGTACTCTACTAGAACAAGGGCCTAAAAAATTAGTTAAGCCATTAGCCTGAGAAGAGGTAGTAGACATTTTTCTCTTCTATTCTTAGCCAGTGATGGGTATTTAGCATTTTGCTGATTTCACTTTTGTTAAAGATTTTATTTATTTATTTCAGAGAGAGAGAGAGAGAGTGAGTGCACAAGCAGGGGGAGGGACAGAAGGAGAGGGAGAAAGAGCATCTCAAGCAGACTGCCCACTGAGTGCGGAGCCCAGACTCAGGGCACAGTCTCACAACACTGAGATCATGATCTGAGCCCAAATTAAGAGTCAGCCACTCAACCAACTGAGCCACCCACGCACCCCACAGATTTCATTTTATTATCGCCTCCTCTAAAAATAAATCTGCCCCCAAAAATCTAGAATAAATAAGTAAATAGATGTATATTACAATTCTAAAAACATCACAATAGAAATAGAAAATTTTACCATTGCCTCTACTGAAAATTGTTATTTACATAAACATCTGCCATAAGCCATTTATTTTGATTTTTAGGTTTCTAAAATTAACAATAAAACCTTTCTACTTCCTATCTCAAGTTTTTAAAAATGTTCAATGCCATATAACTTAAACGTATTGTTTAGTGTAAATACGGGCGATTTTCACCTTGCATCATTATGAGAAATGAAAGAAATTAGCCTTTAATTCTAAAGAGTTTCACATAAGGATCTCAGGGAATAAATCACAAAACAGCCTGGGGGGCTTCAACCTGTTTATAGTTCCTCCAGTTCATGCTTCCCATTTTACATCGTGCCTCATAGAGAACAACACATCTTTCTCCATCACTACCAAAATTATGGTTTTCCAGTCATTGGTGGAGTTCAAGAGAATGCTGCTGAGTTCACCTAGGTTTAACTTAGAGGAACCAGGTAGAAGGAATCCAGAGTGAGCCAACATCTTCAGGATGTCTCATGTGTCTGCACACGGGTGCTTTAGGATGGTGATGGTGGTAAAAACTATGTTGCTGAGAAGTTAAGCTTGGTTTGTCATTTGTTCTTTTATTATTAGCAGGATGAAAGCCACCCTATGTAACTGTTAGGTCTCACAAAATACAGTTATTTAACAAGATGACATAAACTCCATCTGTTAGATAGTTCAGTTACCACTAATAATATGCCCTTATTAGGCAACTCATGATAAAACACGTTGTTATCCTTAAAAAAAGACAAAACTAGTTTTGTGTCCAGGTGGAAAATGAATTCAAATATCCTACATTTAGAAAACCTCAGAGAGTTCAAATTGTAAATTCTCTTCCCTTTCTAAGCTTTCATGATTCTGCTTTGTAGTTAAAAATATAATATATAATTGGAAGACAGTGATAAAGAAATTATTTCTACTCTATAATATTCTAATAGCCTTTTTTAGAAATGACTCACCTACTTATAGGAGCAAAGAAGTAGCTTTCTCATGACTGTAAACCTGACTCAAGCTCTAGGTGAATCCTTTAAGAATAAAGCAAGTGGTGCCTTGTGTTACACAAATACGATAGTTTTTTTTTATTATTATATTAGTCACCATACAGTACTTCATTAATTTTTGATATCGTGTTCCATGATTCATTGTTTGCATATAACAGTGCTCCATGCAATCCGTGCCCTCCTTAATATCGGTCACCAGGCTCACCCATCCCACCAACCCCCTCCCCTCTGAAACCCTCAGTTTGTTTCCCGGAGTCCATAGAATAAAAATCTGGGCCTTGGTATATTTTTTTTAAACTTGCCTCCAGTTTGTGACCACTTTGCCTTTTGTCTTAGAAGCACTGGTGGTGGTTTTTTTCCTACTGTGTTATCCATGAAGCTGTAATGACCACGACTGATATTATCATAGAATACAGACTTTAATCATTTCTACACATGCGTAAATATATTGTTTTCTAAGAAATGATGATGTCATGTCACTAGAGACCCAAGTGTGTGAAGCAAGATCGGTAATATTAAGATTATTTTTTACGACAATAATAATAAACAACAACAGCAACCTGAATCAGAAATTGGAATGGAAGAGTGGAAAATAAACGGATGGTGTTAAACTGATATTCACAAGCTTACATGTGACTGGATAACATTTTTCTGTGACCAGAGTCGCTGATGGAAAGTGTGCTCCCTCTATGACTACATCAGGTGGTTATTGACCCTATAGAACTTTTAGCATGCGTGGTGCCTGGGTGGTTCAGTTGGTTGAAAGACCAACTTCTGATTTCAGCTCAGGTCATGATCTCAGGATCGTAAGATGGAGGCCCACTCGGGGCTCCTTGCTGGTTCTGGAGCCTGCTTGAGATTCTCTCTCTCCCTCTCCCTCTGCCCTTCCTCACCCTCCACCCCTCTGGTCACACACACTCTCTCTTTCTCTCTCTCACTCACACACACACAACACAAAAAGAACTTTCAGCATGAGACTTAGACTAGAAAACATTAATGCAGAAATGATTCATGGATTCAAAATGAAATATGGAAAATCATCCTTCGACAGAATACATTTTGTTGTGGTGCTGTAGTACTTTACAATAAGAAATTGGATGAATTCCATGTCACCTTCTGTCTTTAGCCATGGCACCCAAAAAAGCTAATTGAAATGCAATAAATAAGCTAAAATCTAAAAAAGAAAAAATATTACTTACACCTACAATTGGATATTTCCCTTTTCTTTAACTAAAGTGCTCTAGAATGGAACTCTTGCAAATAGCAGTTTCTCAGTTCACAGTCATGCCGACAAAGCTCTCCAGTACACCGTTTTACTACATAATTTTTTTAATCAAATGAATTAAAATTTTGACATTTTCTTTTTTCTTAACACGTAGATTTTTTTTAAAGAAAAATCTAAAAATCGTTTAAAAACAATCTTTATCAGGTGATGAATGGCAATCTGACCCCTGCTCCCTGAAAAATCTTTATTTCTATCCTATATTCATTTAAAGATAGGATAATATGTTTTCAGTATCTTGTCAGTCTCTTACAGGACATCAGGCTTGCCAGAACGTATTCAGAAAATTGAATATTTCGTAAATGTATTATTGTACTTTAGCACACAAAATAGGTAACTCTGTCTTTGTCAATGCATTTTCCCAACAGAGGATTACCACCTTAACTGTCACGGTAACTCCTGTTGCATGATTTCTGTGGTCTGTGACTTCATATTTGGTGTTGATGCATGCTGGTCGTAATGGAACTAATGTAGCACTTGTTTTTGTCTGATATTGAGTATTATGCTTCCTTATATTAATAACCTTTTATGACATTTGCCCAACTAAGTCATTTGTTTGTGTAGTGAAAAAGACCAAAAAAAGAGAAGTTATTGTTACTTTTCTTAAAGTCTTTGGCCTTATAATAATATAGCTTTGTTCCTCAGTGTTTGGGGAATCAAGTCCCTTATGTGTGGGGGAGGCCGGGTGTCTGGAAACACAGGTAACATCAGTAAGCTTTCTCAACCCAAGGAGATGAATGTGGGACACAGCAGCAATTTTGCATTATCTTAGAAAGTAAACTCAAAAGCATCTTCAGTGTTATTTTACCTAAATGTATTGATATTTTTGCATATAAGTAAATCATTTTTATAATTCCATAGCTGGTGAAATTTGCCCTCATTGCAAATTAAGATTGAGAGATGTTTGATTATGACAGAAATAAAAGAAGTATATAGTGTACTTATTATTTAAAGCATAAATAGTAATACATATACTTGCTACTTTTTAAAACTTTGTCTTTTCTTGGTTTAGGGCCCCCCTGGACCACCTGGACCTCAAGGACTACAAGGGCCAAAGGTTATTCTTTATTTTACTTGTTTCCATTTACCATGTATGGTATAGAGAATCCCACCTTAAGTTTATGTATCTTTGAAAAATCATTCTTCCAAAATGCTGAAGGAGCTGAGATCAGCAATATTGCTTAAGAGAGCTAAGAATAAACTTTGAGGTCTGGGCTTAAGAAAGCAAGATTGGGGGGAAAAAAAAGGACAATTAGTAAAGAAGAGAGAGAAATAAGAATAGCATTAAATTTAGAGGGAAGATACTAAGAAAAACAGAATATTAAACAAGGGAAAAACAAGTTTTACAGAAATTATAAAAGTAAAAGAACCACTAAGGAAAATTTACTCTAACACCAAAAAAGATTTTTCTCTTCAATTCGTTTGTAATAATAAGAACAAGAGAAGATTGAGCAAGATGTATTCACAGATGACAATTAGAGGAATCATTTTTGAGTCATTTCTTATAAGGAATCCTATTATACTTATTCAAACATTCTGCCATTTAAATCTTAACTAATGAAACACACCACTTATGAATAGCAGGAACCTAGAATTTCTTGATTATATCTCAAATTTATTAGTGGTGTTCGCTTTATCCCTCCAAACTTAAACTTAGATTTGTTTAGCCACATTTGAGCAATTAACACATGACCAGTGTCTCTAGCTTTTGAAAACTGAGCTATGTTTGTTGAAATATAACTTTCATCATTGGAGCTCTGTAGGAGATTCAAGTAGTTTTGAAATCCATCTTTTGTTGGTACCTTTTAAAGCAGTTTATTTGCTAAGTCTATCATACACATACACACACATACCTACACAGACACACACATCAGCTTTTGTATCCTTTTCTTTTAAGATGCTTAGAAACAGAAAGCTAGCACATAGAAAACTATTTTTCTATTATAAAAAGGAGTATAAAGTAAAATAGTGCTGAGGTCCTTACCCATATACGATACATTTAGAACACGGAGCCTAATTTCAAACAGATCTCATGTAAAACATTAATGTAAGATTTGGGATTTTTAAACTTTCTATTTCTCTATCACATTCTGGTCCCTAAGAAATGTAACACAAAAATGCTCCAATTGTTTGTTCCTGGTGAGCAAGTCAGCCTGGATTTCCTACTCTAATATTTTGGTGAGCTGGATTAGACAGCCACAAAGGAAATCTACAGATCGTTTTTTCATCTGTGTAGAGTCAACTAGGATCTAAGGATCTTTGTCCTTCTCCTCACTTGACTAAGTCTCCAGAACCCAAATTGCCCCAGTGCTAAACACACCCTAAAAGCTTCTAGGACTTTACCCTTCTTTAAAGCCCAAAGGAGAGGCGCCTGGGTGGCTCAGTGGGTTAAAGCCTCTGCCTTCAGCTCAGGTCATGATCTCAGGGTCCTGGGATCAAGTCCCACATCAGGCTCTCTGCTAGGCAGGGAGCCTGCTTCCTCCTCTCTCTCTCTCTGCTTGTGATCTCTCTCTCTGTCAAATAAATAAAATCTTTAAAAAAAAAAAATAAATAAAGCCCAAAGGATCTACAGAAATCCAAAGGGAATCCATCCCTTGTTCTAAAGATACAAAAAGAACCACCCAGCCATGAAGGATATATGGAGTGGTAAAACCTGTACCTCCCTCCTTGTTTTATAATCCAATTACTATTCATTTTAATTGTTATTCAGTAAGTAATTTTTGAGCCTCTACTCTATGATAAGGACTAATATCTAACAGAGATACTTGGATATGGTAAGGGTTTCAATAAGGAGCTTACAGTTTAGAACAGGAGATAGGCAAGTAAAGGCACAATTATTAATCAATAGAGTAAATACTTTGATGAAGAGTACACGTTATGGATGCGCATATAGGAAGGTTACTCTCAGTCTTAGGAATCAAGAATGACTTTGAGCTGAAACTGGGATAGAAAGAAACTGGCTAAATGAATGTCATGGCAAGTGGGCAGTGGGAGAGGAGTAGTGAGCCTCCCTTACCTCTCAGTCCTGCCAGACTTCCCACTATGCTATTACCTTGCCCCACCCCACACAAAACACAGTGATCTCATAACTGAGCTCTTGGACTGACAGATACAGTCTTTCAAGCTTTCCGTGATCTTTCCTTGAGAAGGTTGGGATATCTGAGATGAGATATGCCTATGACCAAGAGTCAGCAAATGCAGCCTGAGTCAAATACAGAACCCATTTGCCCTGGGGACTCACAACCTCAGACTGAATGGAAACCTATTCAGTTAGTGTTTCTCTTTCCCTTGTCAAACCAGGATCGGTTGACTTCTTACACATCAAGTAACTCTTTACCAACTACATTTGATGAGTGAAAGATAAATTCATAAGTCATGAGTTATGTTTTCTTTTAAACACTCACGAGTCACATTTTGAAGGTAAAAGCATAACAAAACAATCATTACTGGACGCAGAGTGCTGACAAGTATTCAGCCTGAAACTAGGTCTTGGCCAGGTGCATCCAACCTCAGCAGACTTGTTTGTGGCAAAATAAACTTTGCTGCTCCCACAAAGAACGGGAATCTGGGAGTAAAGAAAGGCTTTTCCTTTTTTTTTTTTTTTTTTTTTCCCCACATTTGTTTGTCAGGCTTTCATTAAATGTTTGGAAAGCTCAAATTTCATTCTATGGCTGATAGCTCTTAACGTTTTTACCGGGGAAAGACTGTCTAACAATTTCAATATAGTGGGATTTACAGAAGTGATGCGTTGATCTAAAGTGTTCAAAAAATTTGTTCAGTACATTTCCAAGTGAAAAATGGCTGGAGATTTGTTGTTGGAATAAATATCTAGCACATTGTTTACATTTGTTTTAAATGGGACATCTTCAGTTAAGAAAAAATAAATAGATTTTTGGGTTTGTCAAGGTTTCTAAGAAATCATATGAATAGAAAACTTTAATTTATTCCTGGCATAGTATAGGTAATTGAATCAATCCAAAAGTAATTTTATGTGCATTGAGATGTTATCTGATTGATTCTGTCTGGAAATACCACATTCATAATCATGAACCTGTATCCGTTGTTCAAATGTTATCTGCTAAAATATTATAAACTTATGGCTTTGCATTCTGTTCTTAAGTCAGCTGTCATGTTTTTGCTTTTTTCTGAAGTTGGAAAATGAAGAGAAATAATACAGATTTTTTAGGGAGGAAAAAATTAACTAAGGCATATAGGTTTTTGTTATAGAATATGGTCAACCACTAAACGATCTCTATCAGTTTTCTTTCACCATTTTTTCCTTTAGCCTACATCTCACTTGGGGCAAAAAATAAAAAATTGGATCTGAGCTACATGACTATTGTTACATATAATCTTCAAGAAAATGTTACTTCACTTAGTTTTGATATGTGTATGATATAACAAACCGTTCTTGGGTTACGATTCATATGCTGAAAGTCAAATTGTACTGTCGCCAGCTAACATGACTTCTATTTACCAATGATAAATGGAAGCAAGCCATCACTATTTCTCTTAACAGGGAGAGCCAGGATCTCCAGGAATCCCAGGAGTTGATGGAGAGCAGGTAATTTTCAAAGATATATACTGTCATTCAAACATCATAACTGATCACCACTTTTATTATAGATTGGAGCCAAAAAGACATGAGTGTTGATATATGATATCCTCTCTATTTTTTTACCATCTGTTGTAGAGATTATATTAACTTTAAAAAGCAATTGCTTTTAAATTAGACATTAGTTTTCTTTGCAGAAACATGTAAGTGGTATGACATTTTAGTTTTGTCTTAATACTCCTTATCAATCTACCAGTGACACTTCAGTAAATTTTTATTAGACTTATAAGATCATTACTAATTTAGTAAGAGTAGGCTAATTTTGTCAATAAATACAAATCATTCAAGAGTAAAATCAGTCGGTCAAAGTTTCCACAAAATTAGATATTGCTCATATGTGTTATTTTGACAAGATTTTTTTCCCAAATAAAGGTTACACCTAAATTTCAAGATCGTTAGAAAAAAAAACAGAAACAGGTGGGGCGTTTGTACCTTCACAGAAAATGGCAGTATCTCCAAGGGTTTCCCTCAACACAGAGGTTGGCAAACTTTTTCTGTAAAGGACAGACAGTAAATGTTTCAGGCTTTGCAGGTCACACAGAGTCTTTGTCACGTTTGTTTTTTACCTGAACACACCTTAAATTTTTTTCAAAGATTCAGTCTGTGCAAAAATAATCCCTGGGCTGAATTTGGCCTAGAAACTGTGGTTTACCTCTGACCAAAAAGAATCTGACTAGGATAATGTGAACATTATGGGGAATTCAGAGTCAAATCACAATGGTTAGCTTCAAGACATTTGATGTTTTCTGGGCTTCCATTATTTACACGAGAGATGGCTGACATCAAGAAGATCATAAGAAATCAAAAAGATTCTTGATACAGTTGGCAAAATATGCTCCTCAGGAGATAGTATTAGATAAATTAAGTTTAAGAGAAAAGTTATTTTAATATCAGAGTGGTATGTTGCAAATCCTCTAATGTCACATTAAATAAATGTGATAATTTGAAAAGTAAGAGGCTTTAGATGATTTGCTATTATTAATCAGAAATCATATTAGAATTTAAAAATCTGGTTGTCCTGGGGCACCTGGGGGGCACAGTTGGTTAAACATCTTGCTCTTGTTTTCAGCTCAAGTCATGATTTTAGGGTCCTAAGATAGAGCCTTGCACTGAGCTCTGCACTCAGCTGGGAGTCTGCTTGGGATTTTCTCTGCCCCCCCCACCCCCTGCCATACCCCTCCCATTCATACACTCTCTCTGTCTCTCTCTCTCTCTCAAAATAAATAAATAAATCTTTTTAAAAAATCTAGTTGTATTACCTTTCCCAATGTTAGTTATTAAAAATAATTAATTTATCATGCAGAATAACATATTACATGGTCCCTACATATACAATAGTTGGGGTTTTTTTTTTTTTTTCTATAGGCTTTTAAGTCCAATAGCAGAGATTGGCTGCCCTGCTACTCTCCATCACTAGATTCCTAAAACCAGCCAGGTGCTGATTAACCAGTAAGATCCATCTACCCATTCGGGCGCCTACCCACCCACCTAGCAAGTGATTCTGAACTAAGTGCTATAGGTATAAGTCAAGAAAAGACATGTTCCTGTCCCTAAGTAGTTTGTAGTATGGAAAAGTTGAACAGGTTTGGGCAGCCAGGGATCCTTGACTATCAGAACTATGATCATCCCTGCTCAAGAATGGGCCATGTGGTCGTACGGTAGTGAAGCTCCTTGGATAAAAATGCTTAACAATATAAATTAACTTCAGTATTATTACAAAATTGAGATTTGCTAGCACTCAAAAAATATATTTATTTATTTTCTCACTGTAAAAGAATAAAAATAACATCATGGATCACCTCATGGGGTGTTTGAGAATAAAATAAGAACACTGTGGAACAATTAAAGTGATTCTAAGCTTAGTTGATGACTAGGCACCTAATGATTGGTGCCTACATTATTTACCTTTCTCTATATCGAACCCTTGAAACTGATGGTGACCAGAGCTTCCACTTGCTTTTAAGAGGGGGAGGAGAGTATCGTGGGTAGAGATAGGAGAAATTTATCTGAACCTCTTGTTATTATAACATTAGTCCTGGTTCAAAATGTATATTGTACTGCTGAGAATTCAATCCCTTAAATTGTTTTCAGGACCAGTGGTATCAAATTAGCTGCCAGGAAAAAAATATAGAATCAGGAGAAATTATGTAAACACCTAAGTTTGTGATTAAATGAGCTAAGTAGTAGAATTTAACCCCTTTCATTACATGAGGAAATAGTATTGACTCAGTGTAGAAGGTTGCTCTAAGAAATAACTCTACCTAACAGTGAAAATCAGAATCCTCTCCGGATAGGACCACCCGCGCACAAAACTGATCTGGAATTCTGTTTGCCCTAGAATGTTACTATCAAGGGTTAATATGATTCTTACATGCAACCATATCATTTGTAGGGACTTAAAGGCTCTAAGGGAGACATGGGGGACCCAGGTATGCCAGGTGAAAAAGGAGGAATCGGACTTCCTGGATTACCGGTATGTTTATACTTTTTAGGGTGTGTTCATATCAAGATAAATTAATCAGAAAGGAGTTATATAATTAGCTGCACTCTCATCTAGTGGTTAATATTGTATAAAAAAGTAATATTTTTACTTTTACATATTTGAGGTATTGTTGGTTTATTCTCCAACTGGGCCACTAAAACAAGTTTTAAAGCATCTAACCAAATGAATTATAAAATAAACTGTCATGTTTTCCTGAATTATTTTCATCAAAAGATAGTAAAATATATATAGTTATCACTTGAATTTGGTATGTGTAAAATGATGGTAACTGATCATTTTAAAATAAACTGTAATAATTAAAATTAACAAGCTAAAAAACATAAGACAATTTAGAAAGAAGTTATTCTTGAAAGTGCTCTCTTTGTGTGTGTGGAATGGTGTTTTTATAGTTTTACCCTATAATTTTTACTAAGAATTTGGAAGGCAAAATAGAAAAAAATGTAGAAAATTGCACTGCCCTAGATCTATTTTAAAACAAGGAAGTATATAAATAAATGTCAATGAAAACCAAGTTAAAAAACTTGCTATTTAAAGTGAGCACCACCATAAAAAATATGACATTTATAATCTGGTATATTTAACAATGTATAAGTTTAACCTATCAAGCCTAACCTAGTTTTTATTTACTTTATATTTTATTTCACATATCACCCACAGTCCTAGAGATTTGGAGAGGCTTGCTGTTTGAGACTAAAATGCAGAGGGATAAATCCTTCTTTTATATGTGATGTGTATAATATTATAAAAATTGCAAAAGAATGGTGGGTCTGGGGAGAAAATTCAGATGTTTCTTACACTTTGGGAAAAGTTTACTGGCTCAACTCTCACTGGTTTTTTGTAGGGTGCCAATGGAATGAAAGGAGAAAAAGGAGACTCCGGATTGCCAGGTCCTCAGGGTCCTTCTGTAAGTCCTTGGCGGTTGAACTTCTGAAACAGGCCTATTATTTGCCCAGTTCGACCTGTGCCAGATGGCTTATTAACAGTAAAAAGACCATGAACCTCTTAGTTTGTCAAACTGTAGAGAGTGTATCTGTCGGCCTTGTATAATGAGAGACAAAGTATCTCAGAGATTTGAGATAAAGGCAGATTTTTTAGGGGACCCTCTAATCCTAAGGAGAAAATTAATGGTTTTCCCATCAAGCTTTTGGGTAGAGATTTGTGAATACAGAACATACTTTTTTGTTTCCTCCAGAGCTCTGTTGCTATTCGGTGAAATAATTTGAGAGTTTAATAGTGGTTGTGGCATTATAGCATTTCTTGGTAAGCAGTTGTTGTCTTTTCATTTAATGTACTTTAAATTTATCCCGGCTTTTGTAAAACAACTGTATTTTTTAGTGTTTTTTTTTTTTTTAATTCTCATTAATGAATTTCTAAACATAAAGACTCAATTGCATCACTTCTTCTAGTATTGTTCCACAGCAACTACTAATGGCCTTAGCAGAACCCCAGCCTAAGATTCGAGCCAAACTGCCTTATCTAAATGAAGTAACCAAATCCATGTTTATGTTTTGGACATACAGATCATAGGCCCACCAGGCCCACCAGGCCCCCATGGCCCACCAGGCCCCATGGTAAGCCTTTCTTCTCTTCAAAATGTATTTATTTATTTTATTTACAAGCATGCTACTAGAAAAAAAACATGAACACATCCCTCAAAATAGCCAGTTTGTATTTTGTGCTACTCTCTGTGGAATGGACAGAAAATACAACGTGCATTGAGAGTTACTGACTTTATAGTGTTGTCTTTCACTATCCCAAACACATCTCTTGAGAAGAGATAGAGTAGCTTTGTGACAGGAAACTTGAAGATAGATTTAACAAGCTTTACTCCAACCTGCAGTATGAACATCAAAAAATCATCTTAACCAGCCAGTGTTTAGGCCATTAGTAGTATAACAAGTTTAATAATTGTAGCCATTCATGAATGTGTCTAACCAACCTTGGTTGAAATCCTTTAATGAGATGTTTAATAGGAACATTTATAAAATAATAAGGTAAAAATTGGCGCCCACTTCCACAGATGACATGTATTGTTGCTTGTTTCTCTTTTCATCTTTATGGTGCTCTGGTGGATCCAGTGTTCACCACAACTATCCCTCAATGACCAATGAAGTCAATGGCCATGCCCTCATCGAACTCACGTCTGGTGCTGAAGGCAGCCATTAAACCAGTGTAATTCTTTTAAAATGTCCACTTAACGGCACTAGTGTTAAGGCTAGAATGTAGAATGTAGCATGCTTTAAATGCCATTGATGGGGGCAGGACTCTAACAAGTTAGGCAGGCTCTAAGGTCACATTCATCTCTACGGTTTCTCAATAAACCCCATGTCTTCTATCATACAGATTAAATAAACCATGGGTCACTCTTCCCTCCTATTGTGCTCTAAGAAAGAATGTCACTGAAATGATCTAAGCCACAAAGCGTAGCCATAGACCCAATCATCTATTTCTTACCAACTGCCATTTCCATTTCATACCTCAAAATAGTTATAATTAACCTTATTTTCTTAAAACTAAACAGTTCATTAAGAATTAAGCAAATGGCACACTTTGGGCTTTTTTAATACTCCCTCCATTTTAAGTTAGAAAATTAAATTTTAAAATGCTATTTCCTGTTCATATAAACTTAATTAGCTTAAAGGGATTTTATACCATTACTAAAATAAGACTACTTGATAAAGTAGCAGCCATTTCCTGAAAATGCTTATCCATCACTAACCTAAAAGGAAAATATTTTTCTCAGTAGACATATGTAACAAATATCTGTATATTGCATGATAAAAATCTTTTTCACACTGTTGTATGATTTTGCTGTTGGGTATTTAAATACTCCTCTCTCCAAAGAGTTCATTTAAATCACTTGAGAAGTGTGAAGCAATCCACAGTACAGTTTAGGTAATTTAGGTTAGAAATTAGTCTCTATAGTTAGATTTTCCACAAAATACAGGGGGGAAGCCCTGATTCATGTATGCAGTATAACTTCTTTCCATTGGTAAACAACAGTTATGAGAGCCTTGAAGAATTCATCTTTGTAAGAACAAATGCATTCTAACTAATAATTCTTAGTGCATCTGTATTAGAATCCTTTCCTTAGTCTTAAATTAATTTTAATTAAATTGTAACAGAGTTCCAAACTTGACTGTCATCTCCTCATTCCTTCTTCTTTTAGATTCCTTTTGGGTCTAGAGAACTCAATAATTCAAAGGTCTCCTATTCACTGGTACTTAAAATCTGGAACTTTTCTTTGGCAAATTTCTGTATTTTAAAACCCACCTCTATTCCATATAAACTTATAACGTGTTTCACATTTTTCCACCTAGATTTTATAAAAATGTGGATTTGAGAACTAGGAATAGTGTAGGTTCACAATACATTTAAAATTTTTTTTCTTCCATCTAACCCTAGCAGATTTCTCCCTCCCTCTCACGGGTATTTAGCAGAAAGAATTGCTGCTAATGAATTTCCAATTACAGAACAATTCAAGAGCTAGAAGGAACTTTCACTATGTATTAGCATCCACTGGCCTGCCTCTAGCTATAGCTCAAACAGGAGGATTCTTGTTTTACATCTCTTTGGTTACTCTATACAATAATCACTTCTGCTAGGAAATAGTGAATCAATTCTTAATTAAAATCTGTGTTTTTCTTTTTCAGGGACCCCATGGACTTCCTGGACCAAAGGTAATCCAAAAAATCCCTTGATTATTTGATTTCTATTTCCTTGTTAATCATGGAGAAGCATGACGGAAGCATGTCTGTCCTGTCTTATTTATCTGTCAAGTAATGTTGATAATCTTTAAGCCTTTAAGTATCCAGATGTTTAAATCTCACAACGCAGAATGACTTAAAACAAATTTAAGTGATATCACCTGCAGATGAATTATTCCTCATTTTGCCTTTTTCCATGACACTATAGGTTTCTTAAGTTACTAATCATAATATACTCAAAATCAACCCTTTAGAAATGGACCTGATGAGATTCTCAGACTAGTCCAGATGCTCTTTCTTATGATGTCTCATTAGTTGCAGATTCAGATGTTACTGATACTCCTTGTTTGTCATATAACAGCACTGTAGCTAAATGCTTTGACTACCCAACATCTTAATTTTGTACTCCCCCAGAGATCACTGGTTTAGAATGGGGTGGGGTATATCAGGTGTGCTCTAGTCAAGAGAAGATTACATCACTTACAATGTACTCTATACTCTGGATTAACAAGAGAACAATAGAGAATATCCCTCCTTGTCAGAATTAGTGCAGTTTATGTTGGAAAGATGGTTTGCACCTGTTCGTTGCTTTTGTGTAGACCAAGAGAACATTTTGGAGGATTAAGAAGAGCCCTGAAAGAAAGGTTCCTTCCTTCAGGGAGCCTATGTAATTAGTACCTATGTTCTAATTTCAGTTTTGCCACTGACCGTCTGTGTCACCTTAAGCAGACTACTTATCCTCTCTTCACTCACTGAACTAGGCAATTTTCCTCTTAGTGTTGTGATAATTTAATGAGGCATATTTGTAAGATACTTAGCAAAATATCTGATGCAATTGTCGATGAATACCCAGTAAATGTCAGTTGTTAGTGTCTTCCGATTTGATGCTTTGTTCGAAATTTAAGCATTTAGGGGGGAAAAAGCATGAGAGAATGTTTAAGCACTCTTGAAAGCTCCTCAGTAGTGAGTTGGTGCATTTAAATGGTGAGGGGTAGGGGAACACATAAATGCAAGAGCTAGAAATCAGAAAGCTTAGAGACAGTCCACCCTCTCCTCTAGGGGCTCCTCCTGGCCCACCAAACTTTAGGAGTGTAGAAGTATTGGTCTGAAATGAAACCTAAGTTTCATTTTTGGGGTCAGACAGGTGACTCACTCAAGAATGGAAAGAGTTCATGCCTCTTTATTCTTCTAGACCACCCTATCTTCTGGTAAGACCAGTGAGTGACAGTGTCTCAGAAGTATGGGTTATAGTTTGGGGTAAGGGCATTGTTTTCTGGGGGTCAGAAGAGAGAGCCCATCTATCATCTTTGAGGTCTTGGTAGTTATCTAAACCTCTCTGGGTCTCTTTTCCCACTCTGGACTAAATCAGTAGTTACTCTGGGCTTCTCGTTGGATTTCAAGGTACCATTTAAATCATAAATTTCACAAAATTATAAAGTTGAAAAGACCTTGTAGATTACCTGTGCTTATTCCTTGATTTTACAGATGATAAACTATGGGCCCATGAAATTTACATTGTTTGCCCTGAGTTACACTGCTAATTAAATGACTGATCTGGAACTAGAACTTAAGTCCAGAGTTGGAATTTGGTCTTTCTGTCTCTACATTTGATTGTGTATAAATTCACTTTTTTGGTTAATGCCCACTCATGTCAATGTCTGATTCCTCACCACAGAATTTTGTGGCCTACCAAGGCAGCTCTGCCTAGTCATCATCCCAAGACCTCTAGCTAAAAGTCCACATACATGCAAAGCCATCAACCTCAAGTTGAGACCAGTTAACTAAATCTGACTCCTAGAGCCTTGGCCTTAACCTGACATTGACTTTGGCTCTGGGACAGTCCCAGGATCACACTTTACCCACCACAGCACATTTGAACTCCCTATAGTTCAAACATCCTACCTTCCGAATCCCCAGAATCCAATAGGTCATGTCAATGTGTTCATTACTTTGTGACCTCTTTGGAAGTTTAAATGCTAAGTGGGGCCTTGGACTCAATGTTTAACAAACATCACACTGACTTAAATCAATCAGACAAATGGAGAAAATACTGCCCAAGTTAGTAATTCCTCCTGCCATGTAAGCACGTTCTCTCCCCACTCCCGCTCCTACCCAGTAAGTCTCTATAGGGCATTGGAGACTGCATCTTCCTTTCACAAATCTTTCCAGATTTTTGTGATGAAATTAATGCCTTTACTTAAAAGTTGACAAGTGAGCAGGTCAGAACTCTTATTTCTAAAATGGTGCTGCTGATAGAAAATAGTTATACTGTATTTTTAGGTTTTTAAATATCAGAGTCAGGAGAAACTGTCACTCGCCATGACTTTTGTAATGTCACCTGAGGTTAAAATCCATCCTTCTTTAACTTTAACATTGGATAGACAAACAGTAAAACTACATGTAAGCACTGTGGTCTTCATATTCTCTTCTGGGATTGGCTATCAGTTGTCTATTCTGTGAATTAATCCATGTAGGGATCTGACTTGGCAATGTCAGTGAATGAGGACTCACTAAATGGCACTACTTCAAACATCAGCTGCTACATTTTTAGCTCATTCCCCAGGGCAAAATGCTTAAAGGCTTAAAATATCTGTATATAACACTGTCCTGCATATTCCAGTTTTTCATTCCAGCAGAGTGGCTTTTTCCTACTGAGCTTCCTTCGGCATCCTCCACTCTGTCTTTGATTTGCTTGGTGAGAACAAGGTAGCATAACACCAGGTTCTCTGACGTAGAACTGAAAACTGGAACTCAGGCGTACGCGTTTCAGTCAGAAGGAGTACGCTTGCTCAGGAGTTTTGCTTCCTAGAATGTTATTTGTCAATTTCAGTTTATTAATTTTTTAAAATGTCTGAAATGAATTTTGGACGGATGCAAGACAAGTCTAGCTTGACTCTGCTGTTACCTAGAACTGGAATCTGCAACCATTTCGGAGACTGGCTCTCTTCTCTCAGCAGTTGAAACACCCGTGATAGCAACCAAAATTGGCATTTGCTTTTGCATTTAGGGTGAACCAGGGTTAAATGGTGTTAAAGGATTGAAGGGTGAACCAGGTCAAAAGGGTGACAGAGGACCCCTTGGTCTTCCAGTAAGTAAAGAAAACTTTCCATTTCAGTGCAAATCTCAGACTTTTCTTTCTACCCTAAGTAACAACTCTGGTTTACTCGGTGACTATCTTACATTTGAGATTTCTGCGATTGGAAAATGTATTCTATTGGAGCAGAGCTCAGCCCAGTTTTGTTTGAGGACTGCTCTCGTGTCAGAGGAAGACCCAATGACAAACGATGCTCTTAGTGTTCTGTCATTCAATTACATACATGCCAACCTTCCTCTTTAAAGACAGATGATTCTTCTCCCATCACCTTGCCCTTAAAAAAAAAAAAAGCGTTGTGCTAATTATGTCATAATTTCTCCCAAATGTTTTAATAATTTAGTGCAGGTCAGAATCCTCCCTCAATTTTTTTTCTCTTTTGATACCAAAAATTGTAGCCCTCTGTTGGGTGGCAGGTATGCAATTGGCCATTGCTGATGGTGTGGGTCAGTGCTGTGGCTCCTTACATTAATCAATCATATCATAGTCTAAATGTTTTGTGTTGTTTGTTTTGAAAATGCCCTCTTATATGGTTCTTTTGGCAACAGTGGACAGGATGGAAGAAGTATTTTGCAGTAGCTTCGAGACAATTTTTTTGAGATTTTTTTTGAGATTTTTATTTTTAGTGAAAAGGGAATTTTCATCTTCCATGCATTTTATGCCAGTCTTCTTCTCACAACTAAAAAGAGATTTTTAAAAATGATAGTAAAATATAAGGTTTTAGTTTCAGGGTATTAACATGCTGACTATTCAGTGAATGCAGATAAAATTCAGTAAAGAACATTATAGATTATATTATTAAAGTAAGACATAAAATTGGTAGAAAATAATTTATTCACATATTTTAAAAGATTAAAACATTTTGGTACTTGAAGTTCTGAAGTGTTCTAGATAGCCAGTGCCTTACACAGATCTGGCACATAGTAGATGTTCAAAATGTGCTCGTTTATGAATGAATGATACAAGATGTATTAAGAGTATAGGTTCAATCACACCAATTAGACCATGGACTAGAGGCACAAAACTTCTATAATATATTAGTTATATATAATGTATATATAATATAATAATATATTAATTCTCTTATTCCAGGCAAATATGATGTTATACTATCAGTACAAAATTTTACCATCTCCCTATTTGTTTTCAAATGTTATAATAATGGTGACTCCGAACAAAGTATCAAAGGACAAAAGAAAGTTTGGATTTGTTTTATTAAACCCTCGATCTTATTTCTTTAAAGTTTGCCTTAATTTCAAATTTAGAGCTAGTGATAATTTCTATGCAGTTATTAGCCAAAAGCTCTACATATGTTAGCATTAAACAACAACACAGGTTTTTTAAAAAATTTTAATCATTGCCAACTTAAGATGCATTTTGCAATATAGTCTGACTCACAATAGAACTATATAGAAGAAATTGTAAAACAAAAACCTAAAAATATCCAAGTATATATAGTATAGCATTTTTGGTAGAGTTTGCAGCTGGAATAGATTTTTTCTTCCATTTTTTATTATTAACTGTATCTGAAGCATAAAGTGGGAACCTAGTTCTTCAACCTTGCCAAGAAAATTTATAGGACTAGTGTATCATCTTTCTTAAATACTCCTTTATTTAATCAATATTTTTAAAGGACTATAAATCAGTATTTGAGTTTTGAGATACAAAAGACATATTCATAGAAGTAATTGTGCTTATTCTTGAAACAAGCATTGAAAATGTCATATTTTAATCATATACTATGCATAGCTTGGAGTTCAAGGTTAAAAAAAAAAAAAGTATGCATTGCCTGAGAATAACATATTTTTAAATTATCTCGCCTCCAGACTTTGATGCAATCAATGGTTTTTTTAACTGAATTGAGGAACAATTTTGTTTAGGACAGTTATTTTTTGTTTGGACTCATGAAATTTTTTCCAGCTTTTTCCTGTTCCTAGAAGTCCCTCTAGTGGTAATTAATGTGAGCAAAGTAAGAAAACCCAGAAAACAATGAGAATTGTTCATGTAACAATTCTTCGAGACAATTTTCAGTCATTTTGGCATGGTGAAGTTCTGCATTTGTTTTTCATAAGTTCTGTTTTAACAAGAAAAACTGGAACCTTCTTATTCCTTTCAGAAACGCTAACTCTGATTGATTATTATAATGAGCCCTTTTTTAGAATATTGGCCATTATATTTTCTCGAAATTTAAGAAGTTCATTATCGACAGTACAGTCCTTAGAAAATGTGTATCAAATGGAAATTAGCGGTCTGTGAATGTTACCAGAAACTACTTTAAAGCCCTCTTTATAAACCTCATTATTTCTAAATAAGAATTTTTTGAATGGAAATGTCATGAAAATGCCATCATCTGCGGGGTGTTTATCGTCACATGTTTTGTTTTGTTTTGTTTTTATAAACTAACAATTTGTAGCAATGTGACAGTCATCCCAGAACCCCATGACTGTGTATGATGTTGTTTGAAGCGTTACATTTGTTCATCAGTACCTCATACTAATCTCTGTTCTTGTCCTTCGTGTTATACCCACCAAACCTGCTACCAACCAAATACACAGGGAGCATCTGGCTTAGACGGAAAGCCAGGATCCCGGGTGAGTCAGTACCTCATCTTGCTCCAACCTGTTGTGTGGCTATGAATTTGTGCTTCGGGACAGACTCTTTTGCCCCAGGTACTCCCATCACGTGATGAGGGGGACATAGACTGGAGTGAAAGGAGAAAGTGTACAAAGATGTGGTACAAAAGGGAAAGGTGGGCAGAGCAGAGTCTGCAGCTCTGACCCACTCACAGCTTTTAAACTGCAGGACAGCCTTCGGAAGCCCGAGTTCCAGGCTGGACCACTTGCTAGGTGGCAAGAATGACCAGTCTGATTAGCCTCGCGGTCTTAGAATCCCAGACAAATTTTTCGAGAACTAATGGACATTTCCTATAATTCCGTGGGCAGGCTCCTCTGAAGAGATCAAAATAATGTGAATTCAGTTGAACTTGTTCTTCCTTTTATGTTTCTGTCCATATTAAAAAGGTAACTTCTTCCTTGACACTAACTTTCAAATCTCGGTTCATCAAAATGACCTGTTTTCTGTCATTTTGTCTCTTTTCTTTGGTTCTTAACTGCTCTGTTTCTTAAATTTCAGCCACAGATAATCAGTATTTAGAAGTCTTCTGAAGATGGAACTTCGAGTTCAGGCAGTAAGGAAAAGATTAGATAAGATGATGGGAATTCCCCAACATCAGAATGAGTCGAAGCCCTAAATGATTTCATATCGCAAAGCCCTGATAGAAGAAAAAAGAACAGTAGAACACAAATAAGAATACTATTTTATAAACCTGTGCTGGACTAGTTCCTACATTTGCAAATATTGCAACAAATTCTTTGCAAAGAGGTGCAGTCTTCCTGAAAATGAGCAAATTACTTGAAGTCCTTGCTACAAGTCTAAGAATTAAAAGGAAATTCCAAGCTCTTCAATTCTAAAAACGTGCTTCAGGCAGTCATTGTTTTCACTGGACTTAGTGTTCCTGTATCCATTCAATCTGAGACAGAAATCCTAATCCTGAACCCAGGAGGCCAGAGGGCAATTATGCCATTAAATCAGCCGGCCGCCGGCTTTGTGCCTTGTAAGCCGCCGCAGACCCTGGGAGAGTAACTCCTTTCCTCTAAGGCCCCCTGCTGCTCCCCGCAGAGCCAAAGAAAGTTTGGTTTGAACAGTTCAACACTGTTCTCATTTATTTCATATTTTTTTCCCCTTGTGTAACTGTTCGAGCCTCTTAACCAGCTGAGAACAAGGCTTCGTGGTCCAGGAGCTTGGGGGTGACAGGGGGTGGAGGATGGACTTGGAGAAGTGGTAGGAGGGGAAACAACCCATTTCTCTCCTGAAGATGTTCTGTGAAGTCAGGGAGGAAGTATATAATTAAATATGACTTCCAGCTTCTCGTGTGTGCCCTTCGTTGAAATACGTAGTTATGTAACTCATCGTTTTTGCACGCGTTTCTTGAAAATCACTGGCCTGAATCAGACATAAAGCTCTTTGAAAGGAGACGAGTCATCTTACTGGCGTTCTAAAGCATCATTCACCCAGGAAAAGTCCAGGATGAGTTATAACTGATTTCCTTAGGGCCCTTGGGATATGTCTCATATTATTTTTATCTTTTTTTTTTTAGGGTACAGATGGCCCTATGGGACCCCATGGCCCCGCAGGTCCCAAAGGAGAAAGAGTAAGTTGCTTCTGAGGTTATTGAACGGTGACCTAAAGAAAACCCAGTGTGGCTCTTCTGTGTTAGTTAAACTGAACTGTTCATTTCCCAGAAGAAATAAAGGACCGTCTAAAACATTAAATGAAAATATGCCATCTTAAGTCCTAATCAGAGTTCTCACACTGAGAGAACAACGGGGTATTAAAATAGAATGTGGCTGCCTTACTCAAAAATCATGCATACATCTACATAGCTCAAATAAATAGCTCAGACCATTCCTTTTTAACCCAGAAGGAAGGTATTTTCATTTGGCCTTAATCCAGGAAGTTGAAGTCCATGGGGCTAAAATCTCCAGGACTTCATATTTTGTTGATAATTTTTTATATAAAGCTACTGTATTCATTCAGAGTAAGTTACAACTTTTTTTTTAAAGGAAATTACCAAACCTAAGTATTCTTCTCCACAGTTACACGTGCTCTTTTATTTATTTATTTATTTATTTTATTTTATTTTATTTTTTAAGCAAAAGAATAGGCTGCCTTATTTAGCCATAAGGAAATAATTTCAGTGCACTATAGAACAAAAACCTTTCACTAACCTCCCTATTGCTAGGCCCTGTTTCCATACCCTTGGGAGAAAAGAAAAAAGAAAAAAAAAACCCTTCAGAACAGAAGATGAATACCTACACCAAAAAATACATTGGAGCCTCAGCAGCTGGTCATCTGTCTGGAACTTTTCTCCCCTCTTTCTCTGTTTTTCTCCCACTTTTTCTTTTCTCCACTTTGGGAAACTTGGAAGTTTTTTTCTGTGTCTGAGCAGAATTGTGTCATCAATTTCCCCACCATCCGGGAGAGGCTGTAAAGAAAGTATCCTAAGAGTAAGGGCTTCGAAATGTTGGGATGATTCATTGTGCAGGCTGCGGTCTTTTAAAACTAGATAGAGTTTCTTCAGTCTGGGGTAATTTGCTTAAAAAAATAGAGGGCCACAGAGTGATTTCTTTGGCCTCCATCCCAATTCCCTAATTCGGTGTTCTATAAAATGAATTCATTCATTCAGTAAATATTTGTTACATTTTATGATCTAGAAAACACAGTGTACTCCTAGTGTGAAATGGAAGCACTCTCCTCCCATTTGTGTAGTCTGTTTTGCTAATTTGATGCCGTGAGTTGAGTACTGCCATTAAAATTGATTCGTCATCCCATAACCTCTTACTAATACACTATATGGATTTACTCAGTACTGTAAAGGAAGCAGCTCTTTTCTCCGACCTAGCGTAGTTTACAATCTAAATGCAGCAGGAAAAAAAAATAATCAGCAAGAAATAGCCAGATAACCAAAGTGAATTCAAGTGGTACAGACTGTACGTACAACGATGAGGAAGTCTGGCTTTATCCAAGAATGCTTCTAGAAAGAGGTGAGTCCTCACAGAATAATCACCGGAATCTGCAATTGTCTTATCTCTAAAATCAAACTGACTTATGAAGACCATCTTAATTAAAAATATTTGTAAGCGGAGAGCCTCATGCTGCTGACGCATTCAAGCATTGTATCAAGAGATCCAGCCCACGTACTAAAAATGGAGCAGCAAATCTCAAGTAGTCTTTTGGCAGGATGCCCTGGGCGCCCAAGAGGGTTTACCGTTTGGTAAATCAGCTGCTACTTCCGATAGCTCCCCAGTGTCACAAGAGTATCAGGTCTCGGCGCTGGGGCAGAATTAACCAGCAGAGCAAATGAAATCGCTAAGAATTTTTGAAGACATAGTTCAAGTCAAATGGTGTGCAGTGTAAAGTGTTACAGTTGTATTTACTCAGCACGTTAACTATCTTAACCAGATCATGTGTCAGGACTCTCCAAGTGCCCCTCACCCAAAGTGCTACATGAGTGCAATTCTTGAAGTTAATTGACTGAGGTGCTATTTAGACTCTCCTGGAAAAGTTTGCAGTTTTAAGAGGGAGGAATCAGGAATCCATTCTGGAAGAATTCCTCAGTGTAGACGTGCAAATTAAAGAGCCTGAAAGAAATGAGATGGGCCTAAAAGAAACCAGGCCTTCCACAGACAGTGTCATTCAGAAATGTCAAATACATGAGTGACAGCGTGAGCCCTGTTGGTCTCCCTGCCTTGAGCTGATTTCTTCATCGGGCCTTGTAATGCTTAGGAGCTCTGTGAAGGGTGTTAAATTTGAGAGGTTCAAAGTTTTTAACAATTATTTAATCCAGGAGAGGAATTGTAAATCCCTATTTCACTTTATATTTTTCATATTCAAATCAAATTTTTCAAGCTAGGACGATTAAGATACATTTGACTCTAAGTGACAGAATCGCAACTCAAAATGGCTTAAGCAGTAGAGAAATTTGTTGTTTTATGTAACAAAATATTGAAAGGAGAGACTCTTGGCTTTGCTTCTGTTCCCTTTCCACAAGCTGGCTTGGTCTTCTGATCACAAGCAAGCTGGTCACAGTCCCTACAAACCTTCCCTCCAGTGAGGCATCCGCAGAGAACCAAGAGACATCATTTCCTCCCGTGTCTCTTCCTTAGCAGCGAGCAAACCTTCCCCATCGCTTCCCCTCATACTTCCCCAGCACCTCACTGGCCAGAATCAGAGCATGTGTCCGCTTCTGAAGCATTCACTGGCAAGTGCAGTGGAATTGTCATTACCTTAAAGCAGTTTTTTGGGGTGAGCATTTCTGTAAGAGGAGATCCAGCAGACAAATGTTTTACTGACAGTTTAATTCAAACAAGCCATGGTATATGCATTTTAAAAACACAATAAACTGAGAGTACTCAGTCAGAGGAAGGAGAAGGGATTGGTATATCAAAAAAAATCTGTGGAGATTTTTCCAAGTAGACCTACTCCAGGTGATGTGAACTTTCCTTTTAACCCCCAGCCCCTCCATACCACCCACTCACTTGCACATGAACACATATACACCATCACCATTTAAAAAATCATAAATAGGGGCACCTGGGTGGCTCAGCGGGATGAGCGTCTGACTCGGTTTCAGCGTTGTGAGATTGAGCCCCACGCTGGGCTCTGTGCTCAGCTTGGAACCTGCTTGAGATTCTTTCCCTCTTCCCCTCTCTCTGTGCACTCTCTCTCTCTCTCTCTTTAAAATAAGTAAACAAATAAAATCTTTAAAACATCATAAATCACACTGCCAGATACAACTGAAAGAAATCTAACTTGAATGGGTTGCCAAACCCTTTTCTTTAAAAACAAGACCTCTGATTGTATATTAATGACAATAGCTACTATTTATGGGACATATTATTTGGTGGCATACCATTTCATATTTTACAATCACATTTAACCTTCAGAAAAATTCTTGTAGAATATGTATTATTCTTATTTAACAGCCAGTGAAACTCAGGCGCAGAAAAGTTAAGAAAGTTACCTAAGACCACAGAGTCAGTAAGTATCAAATTGGAATTCAAATTGAAATCTGTTTCATTTCAAAGCCTGGCCACCTTACTGAATAGGATTGCTGATCTTTCAATATTAAACATAAAGTAATGGTGAGTAGAAGTTCAATGAGCTTTTATCGTATTTCTTTTCAGTACTCTCTCCACATGATATGTACCTCTAGGTGACAATGCTGATTACTTCCACCAACCCCTAAGTTTAGAAAGAAGAATGTGGGGGCGCCTGGGTGGCTCAGTAGGTTAAAGCCTCTGCCTTCGGCTCAGGTCATGATCCCAGGGTCCTGGGATCGAGCCCCGCATCGGGCTCTCTGCTTGGCAGACAGCCTGCTTCCTCCACTCTCTCGCTCTGCCTGCCTCTCTGCCTACTTGTGATCTCTGGCTTTTAAATAAACAAATAAATAAATAAATAAATAAATATTAAAAAAAGAAAGAAAGAAAGAAGAATGTGAATAGTGACTTGAAATTTGCTCACATAGGAATCTCACACAGAGACACACAGCATAATACTTGGATCTCCACACACAGCTACCAGCAGAAGTTCGCATTTTAGCGAGGAAAAAGATTTGCTAACCTTATAAACTTTAAGGGTGTGATAAAAGAAGGTAACGTTTTCTTTTCAGCCACTCATATAAATATCTCCATTACTCCTGAAGTTAGCTTGCTAAATCCTGACATACTCTTTAATTTTGGAGATGACAGCAGAAGAAAATGCAACTTGAAATGCAGAACATCTCTTTATTATAATTATTTCATATTCCTAGGATGACCTCTAGTCTATGTTATTCTTTATAAGCCTTCAAGATCATCATTATCACATATATTGTTAGAGCTGGGGCAAGAGTATTTAAATAGGCACGTGGAGAGCAAGGAATGAAAATAATATATACCTACCTTCTCAGGCATTTAGAAGAAGGCATACAAGTTTTTAAACTCTCTTTGAGAAAGGAAACAAAGCATGTACCAGATTGTACTTTTTTGACTTGATTAATTCAACAAATATTTCCTGATGCACCGGACACTCTCGTCATCCATATGGATGGGGGAGGGAGCCAAGTCACAGGTCCTGGCCCCCAGTGTGCCTATTCTAGTGAGCTCAATGGAGAATAAAACTCGCCTGTGTCTCCTGGTGTGGGAGGCTCTAAAGCAAAATACATCTCGGTAAAGGGCCAGGGCGCCCTAGGAAAATATTTGAGAGGAAAAAAAAAAGACATTTTATTCTTCTATTTTAAAAATGTAGTAACTTAAAATAATGAGTGACAAATGTTTCCCACGAATGCCAAAGAAACCCAAGTACAGCACCCTAGAATATGCAAGTCCTTGGTGCAACTTGGCTGCTGCATTCTTACTTACTGCCCTTCTTTCAGAGGTAATTTGGTAAAATATGCAAATATGTGTTCCTTTACCACAGAGCGGACTGAGACCCCAGAAGAGCCTGTGTAGTCAGAATCTTAATAGAATGGTACCTCACAAGGAGGCTTTTATACACAGGACGTTAGGGAAAGTGTGTGAATATAGGCATTTTATATGATTTGAACTTTATGGCTTTTATTTTAGGGTGAAAAAGGAGCTATGGGAGAACCCGGACCCAGAGGACCCTATGGTCTGCCTGTGAGTTCTGCCTCTCCGTCTCCACCGTCAGCATGTGTAGATGACGTGACACCGGCACGGTTAACCCTTCCCTGGTGGGGCAGACTAATCCCGTTAGAGGAGCAAAGACCCATCCACTGACCCTCCACAACATCATGTCCTTCACGGGTCATAGTCACATCTATTTTCCCACTCACACACACACACACAAACACACACACACACACACACACACACACACTTTGTGAGCTTGAGAAGATCAGAGATTGTCCATAAGATAAACAGAACTAACCTGAAAGCAAGATTGTCCATAAGATAAACAGAATTAACCTGAATTCTGACAGGATCCCCACTGTCAGAAAACACGCTCCCTGTGTGGGCATGGAAGTTTTATTCCAGATGACTTTCTTCAGACTGTATCTGTTCTCACAGGTTACTTACTAAAACTAATCTTGCTAATAGAAGTGATTTCTCACATTGATGTTTGCAATGACCTTGAGGTTTCTGACTTTTCTAACTTGCTGCAGTGACACGACAGCTTTAGAACGTAGAATGTTGGTAGTGGCCTGTCTCCGGAAAGTCTCGGTTATACAGTCTTCAAATTGAGAGTGCAGGCGTGCTTCAGAACATTAGCTTTGGGGTAATTATAAGTCATTCAATAGGGTAGGGTCAGACTATAATAGAAACGTAGTGTATTAAGGTTTTTTAATCCCTATGTACCTACCACATGCTTTATACCTGACAGTTTTTGTGAACCAAAGTAATAAACTTAAGTGAGGATTAGCGCTGGCTGAGAGAGAGGCTGATTTTGAAATAGATTTCAAAATCTCATTGTCGAAATTAAAGCAACTTCCCAGTAACTTTGGATGGATCCCTTGTGTGACATAATAAGACCATGGCCCCAATAATCTGCACCCTAGGGGCGAAATTATCAATCCTTGCACAATAGTCTGACTCCTTTGCGTCTGGGGATCATTTATTGACAAAGCTTACTTCAAAACTGTTTTTGAATTGTGACACACTCTCATGTGCTATGGTGAGTGCTGTGAAGTGTGTAAACCTGGAGATTCACAGACCTATACCCCTGGAGCTAATAATACATTATATGTTAATTTAAAAAAATTGTGACACACTCTCAATATTTATAGACAAGATACACATCTAGCCAAATTAAACTATATTTAACAAGAGTTTTCCCTTTCTTTACTCATTTGTGAGACAAGTATTAATTGATCAAGTTGAAGCAGCATTGATTTTTGTATTTTATTAGCGCTGCTATGTTTTTAAAATCAACTAAATGGTACTTATGCTTTCAACTTATTCCTGGATTGTCAGTTGGATGCCAGGCATTAAACTTCAGCACAATAGCAGGCTGTGTAAGCTAATCTATAATAAAAAAATTTTTCATGATCCGTAACTCCAGCATTAACGGTCACTTCACTTGATTCGGTGAAAGAAATTTATATTACTAATCAATAGAGACTCTCTTTCCCATTTCTGAAGTAGTTGTTCTAATACTAGTAGTTGCATGTCCAGGCAGGCTTAAATAAAACAATAACAGTAACCTATTCATGAAACTTAGGAACACTAATGTAGCTACTATGGTTCTTTGGCAGGGGAAAGATGGAGAGCCTGGTCTTGATGTAAGTAATACATGTACAATGAACATCGTCCTATTACAATAGATGCGGATGGTCTCCATCATCAATAACAGCAAGAATACTTTTTTCTTTCTGGGCACATAGTTAAGCATACAGCGTATATTGCTGTGTGTATAGATCGCGGTAGAAAATATACCACTAGTGTCTGCATGAGATAAACAGGAAAGCAAAACACATAATCGGTATAAAGTTAATAACCAACAGTTGATAATGGCACTTCAAAATACTTTCCCAAATTAGGGACACCTTGAACACCAGCAGTTGAACCACTTATTTAAAAATATGCATAAAATTGAAGTATCTTTCACGTGCCACCCTCCGGGAATGGTATAGTATGTTCATTCTCAAAGCTGCTGTGCAATATTTTTTCCTTTTAGCATGAAGAGTCTATATATTTTATAATAACATAATTCTATAAAAAATAGAGAATGTCAAAAACAAAGGCCTCTTGAAATGATCACTGTATTGTGTGAATACAATGGCAGCCTTATTATGTGAAGAATGATAATAGCAAAAGTAATAATAGTTAACTTTTTATTGAGCACCTGTTATGGGCAAGCATAAAATGCTGTGAGGTAAGTGATTTGCCCAAGCCCACATAAGTCAGTGTCCTAGCTCAGATTCAGAGTAGGATCCTGATACACTTTCCACTACATAAATTGTAGGAGAAAAAGCAAGAAATGTGTTTCACATAGATAACTGAGATGTTACACAACTATTACTCCTAAGTGCTACTTTAACTAAGTTTTGAGAATCTTGGTTGTGCCATTTTTCTTCATATTGTGTTCAGGAGCATGGAATCTTATGTTTTTCTTTCAATGTGATTTTACCACAGTTACATCAGTCGATCTTTTTGGTTTGCTTTTTATCGTCTAGGGCTTCCCTGGTCCACGAGGCGAGAAGGGTGATGTGGGAGAAAAGGGAGAAAAGGTGACCTCTCCATTCTAGCATGTGCCTGTTTGATTTTTCTCTTGCTGTGTGCTGTTCAACCTATGCGATTCTTTCATGTATCTAATTGTTCTCCATCCTGTGCTCCAAAAACACAGTGACGCCTGTTCTAAAAAAACTAGGTCTTCACAGGTTCCAGTGCTGGAAATAAGGGCATGGTCTAGCATAGAAGAATATTGCCAGGCTTACCTGACACCAATTAGTTGAAAGATGTAATGTCCAGGGATTCTCAAAAGTGAAATAAAAAAGCATTTATTACATTAAAGTAAAATTAAATAGCGCAAATCTGCAAAGGTCTTCTGGCAGAGCTCATCTAACCCTGTAAAGCCACCCTCTCATTTTCAGGCACAGCATTCCCAGCAGAGACATAGAAGGTGTGTACTGTATCCCAACTATTTGATCGGAAAACGGAGGGCAAGCAGTGTGACTGATAAACCCCAGTGAGTTTATCAGGGACTAGGACCTTCCACTTTTGATGCTGGAGATATTTTTAAATGAAGATTTCCATGTATTTTATGAGGCTGGCGTTCAGGTTCTGTCTCGGGACCACCGGCCGCAGGTATATAGCAGCCAATGCCAGAAAAATTGTTGTGTTTTTTTTGCCTGAAAGCAAAATTTGGATTACGAATTTTTAAAATAATTTCTTCCTTTCCTCTCCCCTTTGCTTGGGTCCTTGGAGACTCGTTGTTTACATGAGACACAGCAAAACAAGTAAAAGTGGCTGAAATTGGATCTTCCCACTTCAAATTGACACCAGTTCTGTTTCTCAGGTTCATTTATGCCCTCCTGCTGTGCTTAACAACACAGTTTTCAAAACCTATAAATTCCTTTTAACCGTGAAGGCAATTGCTGTTGAAAAGCAAGGCCGAATTAGAATTGTCAAAGAAAGAAGGATATTAACCCTGCTGTGTGTTCCTTAGACTTTAGACATTACCTGGCTTCCCATTGGTAAGAAAGCTTCTGTCCCCAGTTATGTAAAAACACTATCATCATCATTATCAACATCATCACCTTTATTGAACACTTACTACATGTTTCCCCAAAAGCTTTACATAAGCTAAGTCTTTTCATCCTCATAGCCCCCCCCCCCCCCACCACCCCGAGATTGGTGCTGTTACTGTCCCCGTTTCACAAAGAATGTGAAACATTAAAAAAAGCCTTTTTATTCCAAATTATAAATTCTAACTGTAAAATACACATGTTTTGATTTGAGACAAATTGTACGTGTAAGCTTTTAGCCCAAGGTGGGGGTGCTTTAAAGATTATAGACATTTATTTTATATTTTTTTAATGGGTTGTAGGAGTCTATAATCTTATTCACTCAGAAGTATGTCACCATTATGGGGATGCTCATTTTAATGCTCTTTCAAACAAAGATGAAATTACCAGTATTATAACTGATGGAAACACAAAGCTAAAAAGTTAATCTTCAGAATAATGTTAATCACTCATACAAAAATATCTCCATATTTCAGATTCCATGATTAGAAGTTTTATATTTAGGAAAATTAGATCCAAATGTGAACACTTTATGTATATCATTCTTTGACATGGAAGATAAAAATTAACAAGAGCCCTCATGTGCTCATACGCACTAGGGCCGATGCTTTTGTGTTGCATAGGGAATCACTGACTATTAGAAAATGAGGTTGGTTCATAATAACACTGATTCATTATTCTTCATATAATAGTGTCTGTTTTCCATAAAGCTTGAAGTCTGCTAACATATTACTGAAAAATGCTTCCTATAACCTGAGTCAACATTCATATAACAACACTTTTCTACGGAGTGACTAATTTCAGTTGATTTACCAAATAATGAATTGAATTCTAAATTATCAATACCGAACACACCTGTCTCACCTATGTGAGTCCACTGTCTCCTGGGAGAGAAGAGCTCACCCAAACAAGTTTAAATCAATTTTATGTCATGACACTGAAGTTATTTGCTGAGAATGTTGACGGATCTTGCATGAGTGAGCAATTTAGTCCCAACCGCCCCTCCTCACTTACTTCCTATCACACCTGCTCTCATGTCACCCTGGATTCTCAGGTCTTTGTCTTTGATCATGATTAATAAACCACACAGAATTTCTCTCTTTCCCCAGTATTCAAGAAACCCAAGTGTTTTTGATTCTGAGCCTTCTGATGCAATCTTTTTGGCACACAGGAGATAAATGAGGAGCTTTCACTCACACAGTCAGAATGAATGTGTTAATTTGGATGCTTATCTCATATATATCTTATGTATATGTATTTGAATATTCATGTTGTTTCGCTTCTGAAATTATTCACTTTTATTGTAACTGCCTTCCTGAGTGTGGAATGAATACACTAATTTAAATATGTATTGCACAGTATTTCGTATTCTGTACAGCACCAACTTCCTGTCTATAAATATGCAGAGATATTTATGTTAATAAGAAACAGCTGAGGTGCATTCCTTCCTTCTCCTCCTTTTGCCTCCTTTCCTTAATTCCTCCATTCCCATGATCCATGCAGATTTCCACAACCTTTACCATGATTCCTAAATACTAATTTCCATGGCTACATTCCCACTACGTAATTATCCTGCCTATCTCATTTTTAGTGTTAGCTAAACTGAGTCCAAACTGCTTTTCCTCTCTTGAACAGAACTTTTTTTTTTTTTTTGGCTTTCGTTACATTGTGAGTAACCTGGAAATCCATTTACCATTGTGAACACCTGGCATGAAATCTGTAAGGGTGAATTAAAGAATATCCCTGGATTTATAAATAAGTCTATTTCTCCAACTGGCATTTCTGAGAAGTATTAGCACTTTTAAAATTTCTTTACCTGACTTAATAAAGAAAATATTTGCTTTTAGTTTCCTAAAAAATGTTAAAAAAAAAACACAGAAGCATATTTCAATTAACTGAATTTTTTTTAATGAGAGCTACCAAAAATGTTATAAAATTGGATACATTTCCAAAAGATAGAAGCTATTAATATTCTGTCCTTTTCGTCTGGCTCAGCGTAGCTTTCATCTGTTACAGGGTTAGAAAAAAGTAAGCTGACAAGGTATTGAAAACTGGGTAAGGTTTTCACTATTCCTCTGGATTTGACCGACCACTGGCTGCCTCCCATACAGTTGGTATCCGTCATCCTCACCAGATCTAAGGCGGAAACAGCTCATTCGCCAAGACTGTGGCGGCTGGGTCTAAGTCAGCCCTTGATGTGTCGGCCTTTTAAATCTTTTTTCGTCCTGTTGAGCCTCTTAAGTAAAATCCCACCTATCACTGCCCAGAAGCCACTGTCACTCTGAAAATCTAAGTTATCTTTTATAATATCATGCCTTACCTAAACCGGAAAACAGTGGTAAATGCCCTTCCAGACGTTTATTGGCTAAACCATTTTTGAATCGCCATTATTCCCCCCGCTCCAAATAAAACCCATCTTTTATTGAAACTCTTATATCCACAGGGGGAAAAGGGAAAGAAAGGCAAAAAGGGGCCTAAAGGGGAGAAAGGAGAACAGGGTGCTCCTGGATTAGATGCACCTTGCCCGTTGGTATGTCTGACTCCTGGAACTCTGTCTCCAGATAGCGCGTGTGGAGAAATACACTGGGAGAAGAGCACGCTGGAGGGACCCGTAACAGCAGGGGCTCTGGCTGCGGGCTGTTGCACAGGGACTTGGGAGGGACCACACGCATCTATCCCGGACTTTCCCGGGATAAACCACGCCCCATCTCTGGCCGCCAGCTGTGCTTGGCTTCTTAACACTCCGATACTGACCTGCAGCTGGACGTGACTGCAGAGTCTGAAGGGGAGTTGGTGCTCTCCCACACCAGGCCAAAGAGAAATCAGTGTCCCAGGGAAGCCCGACTCCGGGGCTAGGTCGGGCTCTTCAACCAGCTTCAGCCCATGTTACTTTGTCCTTCAGAGTTGCTCCTCTCCCAGCGGTTTGGTATCGTAGTTATTTCTTGAGCAGAATTTGTGCGTAAGTGATTTCTTGTGTTAGTAACATTGTGAGTTAATCTTTACAAACAGGGATTCCGTGGCGTTAAGGGGGAAAAAGGGGAGCCAGGCCAGCCTGGCCTGGATGGGCTGGATGCCCCTTGCCAATTGGTACAGTATTTCTCTTTCCTACCACCCTGCATGCATTTCCTTTGTTTATTACATGTTCATCTCTATCAGTGTAAAGTGGTACTTGCGGAACAAGCTTTACATGATAAACACGCTACATGCATGTGCATGAACCGCTCGCTGGGCATCTCTGCGAAGTGAGGAGAGCAGGCACGCCTCTCCATCCAGGACTGCCCGTTAACCTCCTGACATTGTCCTTACAGCTCACCGGGCTGCCATGTCTGCGTTCTGGGGAATATTAACCTGTTGGATAAATACTGACAGAGGACATGCAAATGACATAAAAATCTTCTGTGGAAAGGGACTGCTAGGCCATAACTTTGGGTTCTATCCCTAAATTTGGCTCTCTTTTTTTTTTTTTCCTTTTTCTCTGAGAGAAATAAAGGCATTTTGCCTCTTCCGCTGCATTTCTGTCAGGCGGTAAATAAGGCCAGACCGACAGAGTTAAGCTTCTGTGGTCAAGACTTAACCAGTCCAAGGGAATGCTGTTAAGAGACCACAGGGAAGGAAATCAAACTTCTCTGAGCTTCTAAAGATGGTGGTAATAGTCTGCAGCCCAACCCTCTTCTTTGTCACATAACCTTTTCAATGTAATGGTCTCTCCTTTTGAAACTCACTTTCCTAAAGTAGACAGAACTCCCTATCCCCATTGGCATGAACTCAAAGTCCTCCTTATACTAAAATCTAAAATTCTACTGGGTGATCCTCTCCTTGTACCAATCTGGCATTATCAAGTTTTTCCCAGATACCTTATAAAGCTATTTCAAAGTGGGTTTTTTGTGTTTTTTTTTTTTTACATTTAGAAAGAAAGTATATTCATATTTTCTGAGGTATAAAAGAAAATTTGGGGGGTTGTTTTATACTTATTGATTGTTATCCTTGGTCTGCATGTTCTTATATTATTCTTCAGTGTTAAGCATGATTTTTTTAAAGATAATGTTATATTTCTTAAGCCTTTTAAGAGAGTATGGTTATAGGAAAAAATGTATTTGGTAAATAATTACAATTTAAAAATCTCCATTTGGGTGCCTAGTCTTTTATTTTATTTGCTTGTTGTTAGTAATAAATACCTTACAATCGTTTTGCCAGGGGAAAACACAAGCATGCTTCAGTATATCGGCTCTTCCTGCCTTCTTTCTATCATTTGTATCTGAAGAGTGCTTGCACTTTAAATGAAAATAAACGGTGCAATGTTCAGGAATCCCTTGTTGATTCAGAATTGGTTAACCGACTTCTAAAGACTTTTTAATTAAAAAATTGATGAATGCTACGGATAACATCTTACTATAAAGATATAGATGGGCTGCCTGTCTTTTAATTCAATTAATAGAATGCGTTCTACTATATTGGCTTTTAGTATGGAAAAATAAAAGATACTGGCATGTGAAAAGCTACAAACTTCAGATAGAAATGGTTCATCATGGATTATTCATCATTATCATGCATTCAACCATAGAGCACAGTGAAGGAAGAGAAGTTGGTTTTGTTTATTTAATCAAGATAATTATGAAATGGGTTTTAGTAAAATTAAGAGGAATAGTCCAGATTGCTTAGCTTAAGGTAGAGCTGAGCAGGCCCCTATGCTTTGTAAATTACTTTTTCAAAATTAGGCATTATTTTCTCTATTCGCATTTTCAAAATGTGTTCTCACTCTAAAAAGCATTTGAATTTTCTTCCTTTTACCTAATGTTGGGTATTCTATAACTAGAAAAAAATGCCTATGGCCACAGGCACCTAGTGGGTAAAAATCCGTATTTTAAGCTTCTGAGCATGTGAATTGTGAGGTATGTTCACTTCTGTGGAGTTTGAGGAATTCTTACTGTTCTCTTTAAAACAGGGGCCAGATGGATTACCCATGCCTGGCTGTTGGCAAAAGGTAGGCTTTACAGAATTATTTCTGAAAGAAGCACTCCCCCTATCTCTTCCCCTGGCCTGGTTTTTTCCTTTCAGAATAGATCTTTTGAAATTGACATTCCTGAATGTTGTTCGGGCATTAGAAAGCAAAAGATTCTGTCTCCAGAATATATTTTGATTAATATGTTTACTACTGATTTCCTCCTAAACCGATGAGTGAAAACAGTTCTTAACAAGCACTGTAACTCAGAAACCTTCCCTATCTAATCCTTTCTCTGGAATGGAAAGGGGCAGTGCATCTTGACAATGGTTTGCTTATATAAACTCCTCCTACTATTTAAAACTATTCTTAATTGTGGTTCTTTTTCTATTTCACTCAATTACGTAAGCAGACATGCAAATACATGGTAGAACCCTGCCAATATTAATCACAAGGCTGAGAAAGCAGAAAGTATAAGCATGATTTTTTTTCCCTTCGGTGATCATTTATTTAGAGGAATCTGTTTATATTTAAATTGGTGTTTGTATGATATCCATTGATTCTAGCCTCTTCATATGGCTACCCATGGTCACTGTGTACATACTGAGTATGGAAGAGAACTTCATAGCAAGTCTTCTTTGTACAAAGGCTGTATGAGGAGTCCTTTCATATAGGGGATAGCATTTACTTAATTTTCACAATAACCCTGGAGGGTGTTATTATCCTCAATGACACTGATGAAGAAACTGAAGCTCAGAGAGGTTAAGTAACTTCCAGGGGCAAGACCCAATACCCAACAAAACCAGAAGCAAGTGGTGGAAAGCAATGGTAGTACTTGAAGCAGGGAAGAAGTCTATTGGCACCATCCTAGTCCAAGAATACCAACCCTTTATGCAATAATGGTGTGGACGTAATTACATAAAGAACTGTGCATATATGCTACTAATGGATAAAGGAATTCCATGGATGGAAACATGAGCTAGGGGGAAGCATTGTGCTGCTCTGATAGTTTTGAAGTTTTTTCTCTAACACCTTTTGGCTTATTTTTTTTTTTTTAAGATTTTATTTATTTATTTGACAGAGAGAGATCACAAGCAGGCAGAGAGGCAGGCAGTGAGAGAGGAGGAAGCAGGCTCCCTGCTGAGCAGAGAGCCCGATGCGGGGCTCGATCCCAGGACCCTGAGATCATGACCTGAGCCGAAGGCAGCGGCTTAACCCACTGAGCCACCCAGGCGCCCCACCTTTTGGCTTATTGAGTAACTTTTGATAGGCATGCCTTCTTAGCATGACTACACAGAACTCTAGGATTGCAGAGAGATGAAGGGAAACTTGACTCCATGGTGTGTCTTATCTCTTCAGCTTCGTTGGTGAGGAGATCCTGTGTGACTCACTCTCCCACTTAGCTGAGTCCCCCCACTCAGCAAAGAAACCTTCTCCGTTGGGAGTGTCATTTATTTAGCAGCTCCCCATACTCACTCTCAGCCTGTCAGAGGATTAGCTCAGTCACAGCTGGGGTCAAGGGGTTCTCAGAAAGGTGGGCCTATCATCATATTCTTCTTCACCTGAGGAAAGTATCCTTTCACCCTCAGAACCCCTGTTCTTAGCATCTTGAATACCATCCTGAGCTGGAATTACCATTTACTCTTTAACCGTTGACCTGTAATCTTATACTGTAATGATTTTTTAATACAGTCCTAGGTGCACTTTACATAGAGGGAAATGTTGAAAGGCTTACTTTATCCAGCCTTCTGACAGAACTCAGAACTTGAGTTTACTTAATTATTGGTGGCTTCTAAATCATTTCCTTTTTGTGAGGGCATAGTAATCATGGCACCAAGAAAGGACTCATCTTTTTGAAAGTTCATGAAATGGCCAAACCTAGTAGTAATATGAATAACATTAGAAAATCAGAAATTGCCCTTTTAAGGACTCATTTTCCCACGGAATAGACACTATGTTCTACATTGGATTAAGGATTTCTTAAATCCAACAACTTCTTTTTTTGAGAGAGAGACAGTGAGAGCATGTGGGGAAGAGGGGGAAGGGACAGAGGGAAAGGGAGAGAAAGAATCTCAGGCAGGCTCCATGCCAGATCAGAGCCTGACATGGGGCTCCATCTAACAACCCTGAGATTATGACCCTGAGATCATGACCTGAGCTGAAATTAAGAGTCAGACACTTAACTGACTCAGCCACCCAGGCTCCCCTCTAACATCTTCTTATGTAAAACTCAATAAGAAAACGTCAGCCCTGCTTACCACACTCCCCAACACACACAAATGCAAATCGTGATCAGCTTGGCCCAGCACCTCCTCACTCCAAAAAAAAAAAAAGGAGGGGGGGGGAGAAGAAGAAGAAAGAATTAGAAAAACAAAATGTTCTAAAATCTCTTATATAGTCAAATTAGCTATCTCAAATTATTTTTAAGTGATTTTTAAATATTTTTTAAGGAAGGCTAGCAGATTACTTTTAGTTAGTCATATTCTACATGAATTACCTTTTTGAACACTGTTGTACTAGCCTCTAGAGCACAGTGATAAATGTGTGAAAATTTAGAATGCGGTAGCAACGTAAATTACTGGGATTAATGAGCAAGTCTCCTTTGCCATACTACTCTCGATACTAATTTTTTCATGCCAGACTGATGTTTGTTTAAATGACTTTTCTTTCTAGATATAGCTCTGTTTTCTAAACTTCGAAGAATAATGATTTACTAGTTCACAGTATAATTCGTACAGTGAATAAATGGCAGAATTTATGTTTAAAAAAGTACTTTCAGGGGCGCCTAGGTAGCTCAGTCAGTTTAAGTGTCTGCCTTTTTCTCAAGTCATGATCCCAGGGTTTGGGGATCGAGCCCCGTGTCCATCTCCCTGCTCAGTGGGGAGTCTGCTTCTCCTCTGTCCCTCATCCCATTCTTGTGCTCTCTCTCTCTCTCTCTCTCAAATAAATAAATAAAATATTTTTAAAAAAGAAAGTACTTTCAGGCTATTAAAGTTATCCATCCTCATCCAAAGATTAAAAACTATATAATAGGAAAATACCTATAGGCTTCATATTTTTTTATTCATCAAATTATTTATTCATATTTTATTCATTTATTTATATTTTTTAATGTTTCACTGAACTTTATTTTGTGAGGTAGGGCTGACAGGTTTGCAGCAAAAAATGAGATTTTTTTTTTTTAGTTAAGTTTTAAAATCCTAAAGAAGAAAAAAAGGAGAATCTTTAAAATTCCATAGATATTTTTTACAAAACATTGGTACTCAAAAAAATATATCTGTTTGAATTTCAAGCTAAGTGAGAGTTTGCGGAAAAGAATACTTCCATAAGCACATTCTCTGGCATTGACATGACATGCAGAAAACATTGGGCAAACTCTGTCTCCAAAGATCACAAAGTACCTAGCCTCTTAATCCCACCTCATATAGCATCTATTTTTCTTGGAGCGAGAAAAACAAATATTTTTAATTAATGAACTGGGCTTTCTACTTTTCTCATTGGGTTTGTTTTGTTTTGTTTTGTTTGTTGAGTAAAAGTCAAAGTCCCCAAGATCTGCTCTGTAAGTGTGTACCTGAAAGACTGTTGCCCCCCAGTTCTCTCAGACTTAACTTTAATTCTAGGAAAACCTTAATAATTATGGCACTTCAGAATGAGCAAGCAGAGATTTACGGTACCTTAGATCACCTTAGATCTCCAATAGGGTTTGAAGATCTGAGAAGAGGCAGGTTTACCTGGCACACTGGCTGCAGCAGAGCAGGGCTAGCCAAAGCAAGAGGAGATAAGAGCGGAAGGATAGTAGTACTGCAGTCAGGTTGGGTGAAGTAAACAGTGCCGAGGGCAGAATCCTCAGCCTCTTTCCCAGTGGCTTTTAATGTTTGGAGAAGATCATATAAGTATAGGAAATGTATTTTAATTATGGCACATATGTGAAAAAATCCTAATTTTCTGCTTTCCCAGAATCATTACTAAGACAAACACCACTAATTTCTCAGTGGCAAAAAAAAAAAAAAGTGGGTTGAACCCAGGAAATTTTAATAACACCCTGGAGTTTTAGGAAAGTAATATTTGGGACACACATCATTTGGCTCATTAATTAAAAAAAAAAAAACAACCACTGTATTCAGGGTTCTACCAATTTTCTTAAAACAAATGTTAATTTGAGATTTTTATTCTAGACCACTAATTCTACATATGTCTTTTCTGTTGTTTGTTTTTCTGCAGTGATGAATCTAACCTTCCGAGCATGAAGTTGTATATATAACGGTCCACTTTTTATATTTATAGCTGAAAATCGAATTGCAAATTTTACAAGTCTGAGATATGTTTACATAGAGCTGCTTCTTCCTGTTTGCAGTAGTACACATGTCCATCCTTTCTCCACTTACATCTGAAACTGGGCAGTATGTGACACCAGTGAGAAGCCTGCAAAAAAATATAAATCAGTATCTCTTTATCTTATGTGAAGATATGTATTTAAACGGACACATCAGTGATACAGAATGATAGTTTTTGCTCTTTTCTGACTTCGGGCTTGTTAATTGCATGGACAAAAAGCGCCATGAAATAGTTTACATGAAATTGTGACCAAATATGGACTCAAAACTATGAAAATGTACTATACTAACTAACTGATTTTAGAGCCTACCATCGCATCCCTACTCACCTTCACTGTTAGCATTGCTTCATGCCCACGCCGCGCACTGAAACTAACAAAAAAAGCATGACCGTGTGCCAAGCCTGCTTGTCGTTCAGATGCTAGCATGCCGCTTGAGTCCTTTGATCACATCTGAGCTTTTATTTCTTTTGTCATCTCAAGGGGGTTACACCATGGCTTATTGCCAAAAAGAGATAAGGTGGCGGAGAGCACACACACAAATGGTCTTGTATTTTGAGGGCGTTGCAGTCCCGACTGCAGACCTCCAGCTTCCAGGATCGCAGGCTCACATGGCCACCTTGGTTGAACTATCAAGGGGTTGAGCCGGTTGCCGCCACTCTTTTTCCTTGGGCTGCCCTTGACAGTGAAGACAAGGGAAGAGGACCAGTTCGGCATCCTGCGCTGTCTCTCCTGTGACCAAGTAGGAAAGAGGTTTACACACGCGGGCACCCAGAACAACAGACTTACAAAATAAATAAATAAACTGAATTCCAACAAGTGTTAATATGGGTGCTTTTGGAAACTGAGAGAGGCATAGAGCACTTCTTTTGGGTAGGAGATTCTTGGAATGTCAGCCCCTGTTCCTGCAGACAAAGGATGCGTACCTCCCACCAAAGAGAAGGGGTACCACTCCTGAGAATAGGTTGGCTGAAATAACCTCTTCTGAAATGGTGGGGGAATGCGCCCTATAAGCTCTATTGAAGCTGATGCTCTCCTTCCTTCCGAGATCCAACCCACTTCAAACATTTTCTACAAAGTTCTAGAAACAGAAAGATATTTTTCATTCTTTTTTTATGCTTTTCTTTTCTAGTCCCAGGAATATTAAGAAAAGATTTGTTTCAGTTTTTGTCACATTTGTTTTGTACAATTCTTTAAAAGAAGGTCTTCAAATCCTAATAACTTGGTAGCAGTAGTCAAGCTGACTTTTTACTAACTTCTCTCTTGTTCTGAATAACTGAAGAGAATATAAAAGAAACTCTGCTTTCAGTTCGGTCATTGTAAAGTATCAAAGTCAAGCAATTTCTTGAGTTCTTGTTGACTTTTTTTTTTCATATGATGACTGTAACTTACATAGCGATCATCAGTTAAGTCAAGATTTGGTCACATTTGATAGTATTAACTCATTTCTATTTCTTATCATTCTATTTAGATTTAAGTTTTGTCCATATTTAGATTTCTTTATCTTTTTTTTTTACATTTCTAAATGTTTGTCTTATGCACAGACCAAATCTGTGTGTCAGAAAGCTGTGAAATATAGTTGCCATAGAATATTTTTCATCTACTTGCTCAAAACTTACTTAATTGTATTAGACCGAGCATTTCTTTGCACAGTAAAGAGTTGGTATTATGTTTTGAAATGCTTATTCTGAGTGGAAGGGTTACATTAAGGGAAACACCATCAACGAAGAGTAGTCACTCTTTCAGCCCATAGAACAATATACTTTCTCTCCTGATTTAATGTCATTTTGTGGGAAAATTTCTAGCTCCATTCATAAATTTTCACCACCAGAGGGAAAATTAGCTCATCACTGACTATGGTGACAACAGTTAAGATAGGACTATAAGACAAAGATCTTAAGATGCTTGGGATCTCTTTCATATTCTACAACCAAATGTTCAATTATACAAAATGCCTTCTTTTTATTTCTAATAAGTTTTTGAGATTGGAAAGATGTCCAAATTATTAGATCAATATAATTGGTAACATTTCTAGTAACATTCCACACTTGAGGCCAGTTCGGCATTTTTAAAACAATAGAGGGCCTTTATTTTCCAACCATCTCTTGTTTGACATGGTTAGGAAAAAGTATTGTTCAATGTCTGAAACGATTTGTCTTACATGGTTTAGAAAAATGAACCAAAGCAGGTAGAACTACTGTCTCTTCAGGAAAACAAGCAGCAGTGTCTTGAAAAAAATCTGGTGGCTATATTTCTTTCTATCTTTCTTTCTACTCCTCCAGTAGAAAGAAGTATTGAGATGAATCACTATTGAAAACTTGTGCAGCTTCAAAACAAAATACCTCAATATCAAGAAGAAACATTTTATACACACACAAAAAATTTTTTTGAACATAGCCCTTCTGTCCTAGGTTATGTTGGGTTTTTTGCTCTACAACTGATTTGACAACATTGATTTTTATTCTATGAGTAAGGGAAGATGTAGACTCCTATTACATAAATTCCCTGAGAAAAACAAAGAGATGATAGTATTCTTCTTTGTTCAGTGGAATTATTAGGTCTTAACCACCATGGATAATCTTGAACTTTTAGTTACTAAAATATTTCCAGCCATCCATGTTGTCATCAATATAGAGAATTCTCAAATATTGCCGAATGAACTAAAAACTTATGTCTGCTGGTATATGTGTTGGCAGATATCTAGTTTTCTTCAAGATTTCCAACCCTTAATTTGTATTATTGGATAGAAGATTGAGAAAAAATATGTGAAAGACACATTGGAAATAAGTCAAGAGCTACTTCTATTTCTGATAAGCATCTTTTAAGGATGCCAAATTGGTATGTGTTTTAGCTTTAATATTGTTTTCCATTTATGTTGGTGCTAATGCATTTTTTTTCTTTATGGACAATGCAACTCTACTATGGATAATTTCATTTTTCTGTTTAATAGCATTCCTAAACTGTTAGTGTGTGATTTTATTTTTAAAGTTCATGAATTTGCTGTAATATGTTTCAGTGACCAGTCTTTCCTAATGTAAAACAAAACAGTGTACCTAGAGATGATGTGTGTTTACTTGGATCATGGATCCTTTTATTTCATGTTCATTGCATATACCATATGTCTTTACCAACTTTCATCCTCATTTTTTTTAAGCTTATTTCGTTTGATGAAATCTGACAAAACCGATGTTAAAGAAGTCTAACACATTCATAGAGTACCTGACACACAAATATGCCCCAATTTTTCTTCTACCTTTCATTTTCATTATGAGAAGCTATCCTGGAGAATTTTTCTTTCTTGTTTGATTTTATAGAAAACATAAGAATATCTTGGATTTCTACCAAAAACAAAAAAAAAATCTGTTCTTGAATTTACTTTCTGTCCATGATGTTCTGATGGGACAGTAAGAACATATGCTTCTGTAGTTCATGCTAGAGGTCCTCTGTCTACACCGTATACATATATCTGCTAGTTTGGAAAATGGTCAAATCAGCATGTCAAGACCTATGGAAAAATTGTCCAGTATCTTATGTTTTTATCACTTAAAAATGTGCTTAATTTTCCAAGGTTTTTTTTTATATTACTATTGTACCATAAAGAGCTAATACTGCTTTTCATCCTTTTTTTTTTGCCACTATATATTATCTTACCCAGAAATAAGTTATGCTTGAATAGCAGGTGGTGTTTTAATCTCCTAGTAAGCAATCATAGAAACATGCAGAGATTGATATTTGAAACCTTGTTTTTCCTCTATGTCTTCATAACCAAGTTATATTAATAATTAACATTACTAAAATGAACTTTTTAAATTTCTACTAAAACAAATAAAAAAAAAAACTCTGCTATCTCTGTAAAATCAAGGCCATAGCAACCTAATCGTATGTTCTCAAAAATAATAATTAAGAACAAGCACCTGTGATTCTGGCAATTAAAAAATCTTCATTTCTAGTGGAATTAACATATCTGATCAATTATGATTCTGCTAAAATTATTTTAAAATGTGAGGAGCTTCCGTCCCTACTTTTCCCCCTTTTTTCATATTGGCTAGATTTACTTTATGCCATAGCAGAGATAAGCTTCCAGCTTAAGCTTTTGGTGGATTTTGTTTTGCTAATCCAATACTGAAACATTTTAATGGTATTTCTGATATTTTAAACGTGTTTAATGCATAAGATTCCCTATGCTGCTTTATTGACAGAACTGTCCTTTGGGGAATAGGAAGATTTTTCTCAACCTGATCTGTTGTGTTTGATTTATCGATAAAGTACCAACGTTTCTCAAAATGTAGTAGATATCCTCACATATCTCAGAAATATTAATAAATTGGATTCACAAAAGAATGTCTTACCTATTGTTGACATTTATGTGAATATTCTTTATACTGTTGTAAATGTTTCATGCAACTTAATAACATTTTAAAAAGATGTATGTATCTGATTTTCCATTAGAAAATATTATATTTTTATTTGTATTTTTTACATTTTAAAGTTCATCTCTATGTGCAGCTATTTTTATATTGCCAAAAAAATCACATGAATACAAAATAAGAAGAAAATGCAAAAAAAAATATTTTGGCAAGCATTACACTGCATATTTTTCTTAACATTTTGTGGGCCAGTCTCATGTAATTGATTATTCTAAGAATGTGTTGTGTCTCATCACTGTAAATATGGCACAAACCTGTTTTTCTCTATAGTGTACATAACTGAAAGCTTGAATGCTCCCTGTTTGATTTCTTATTTCAATTTCATTATAATTTCTCCAGCTGACATTGCTGAATCAAAAGACATGAGGTTTTTGATGTGCAGTTTGGAGATCGTTGCATTGTGTTCAGTTTCTAATTTGTTTTTATTTGCTTTTTTAACTTGTTTTCAGGGTTCCTAGTTTGTGAGAAGTTGATCTTCAGAATTATTTTTACACTATTTATGACTTATTTTCATAATGTAAAAAGTGTGTAATTATTACAATATTAATCCAAACAATGGTAATGAATTGTATTGTTATAAAGCTTTATTGATGTTCATGGACACCTTGGCCTGTTTTCTCTGATTTAAACACAGTCCATAAAGAATTTTGTTTCATTCTTTCACAATATTGCAATGTCACCATTCAACTCAGTGCACTATAACAAACTCTGGTGATTTTCTATTAGAACAACAACAGCAACAGCTAGCACTTTTGTTTATTAGATTATGCTTCTAGGTTGGGCTTGCCTTCCCACCTCACTTTTTCCTTTCAGGATTCTCCATTTTCATGACTTAAGCTTCCTTATACCCAACTGGCTCTTAACTCTACCACATTGAATCAGTCATTACTGTGTGAGTAAAATGTAGTGCATACCAATCACTTGAATGCATTGAATAACGAATGACTGAATGCCTCCACTAAAGTTACCAGTTGTTTCCCAGTCCTGACTAAACGCAGTCCTCATCTTTACTGCCCTCACCAGCACCACTGGATGAAGTTGCCCACAGCTGTCCTCTTTTTTTTTTTTTTTAAGATTTTATTTATTTATTTGACAGACAAATATCCCAAGTAGGCCGAGAAGCAGGCGGTGGGGAGCGGGGGAGGCAGGCTCCCTGCTGAGCAGAGATCTTGATATGGGGCTCCACCCCAGGACCCCGGGACCATGACCTGAGCCAAAGGCAGAGGCTTTAAAGCACTGAGCCACCCAGGCGCCCCTAAACAGCTGTGCTCTTAAACACCCTTCTCTTTTTCAAATCTCCCCCCATCTTTTCTAATCCCCACTCTCCTTGCTCTCTATGGCTGATCTTGCATGCACAGAAGAAAAACAATCCACAGAAGAGACTCCCTTGAATACTTCCACCAAGACTGAAAATGTATTCATATATTTACCATTAATTTCTTTCACTTCTATTATGATGGAAATTAATGTCGCTCTTCCCACTTAAAGCTAACCTCAGCTCCAGATGCTCCACTTCCACCCCAGGATTTGCTGGAATCGTGTTCTGTTATACCAATCTCTACTCTTCAAACTCCATCCTAATCACATTTAAATATATTCAAGTATCTTCCATTTTTATAAAAGCTTTTCCTCAATGCCACGTACCCCTTTAGCTGCTGCCCTCTCTCTTTGCTGCTTCCACTTCAGAGCTTGGAGATTGATTATATATCCAGCCAACCCATGCCTCACCTCCCATTAACTCCTCAATCCACTGATAAGCTCTGCCCCACCAGTCCACCTAACTATTCTTTCCCATAGTGAATTCCTAAAGTTCTACAAATTAAGTTACCATCAAGAGCCCCAATCTCCCTCCAATCTCCAATTTTTACTGCATCTGCCTACTTCGAGATGTGCACCTCAAACTCAGTAGGTGCAGAACTGAGCTTGCCCTCTGCCACCTGACCCTGTTCTCCCTCCTATGCTCCATATCTCAGGGAATGGGATCACCATTCACGTCATGGGCAACACCAAAACTTACCTGTGATATCTGACTCAAACCTAACCCTCACCATCGCCAGTTACTCTCCATGGCCAACTGATTTTCCTGGCTCAACGTATACCAGATCTATCATCTTCATGGCATCTCCATGGTGAGAACTGGGTAACTTGTATCTCTTACCTGGATTACTATAGTAGCATATCTTACAATACAGTTGATCCTTGAACAATCCATGAGTTACAGGTGCCAACCCCCTCATAGTGGAAAATCTGTGTATTACTTTTGACTCCCCCAAAACTCAACTACTAATAGCCTACTGTTGGCTAGAAGTCTTACCAGTAACATAAACACTTAACACATACTTTGTATGTTGTATATCTTATATACTGTATTCTTACAATAAAGTAAGCTAGAAAAAAAAAGTTAAGAAAATCTTAATGAAAAGAAAATACATTTACAGTACTGTATTTATATTTTAAAAATTCTACATGTAAGTGGACTCAAGCAGTTCAAATCTGTGTTGTTCAAGGATCATCTGTAGTTGGTCTTACCTTATACAATAGCCAGAATGATCTTTCCCTGCTTAAAACTCTTTAAACTGAAACTCTTTGCTTCTCTCAGAATAAATTTCAGACTTTCTGTTTTTATTTACAAGGTTCTCTATACTCAGCCCATATCTACTTCTCCAGGCTTACCCCTCATCATTCTTTCCCGTGCACTTTATGTACTTATGTACTTATTTTTCAGTTCTTCAATCAGGCTCTTCTCTATCATTTCCAGGTCTTAACTCTGATACTTCTTCATCTTTTTTTTTTTTTTTTTAAACAAAAATCCACTTCATCTCCCTAACTCCTAACAATCCTTCAAGTCTCAGTTTAGACATTGCTAGCTCTGGGGAAAATTCTCTAGAACCTCAAATCTTGATTAGGCATCTCTCCTCTGTGCTCCCTTTGCATCTTATAGGTCATTTATCACAGCACTTTTGACATGGTTTTTCTTTATAGAGGTATATCTTTGTAGTTTGCTCTTATGTCCTTCATTCCAGCATGATGCCTGGCATATAGCTGGCGCTCCACAAATATTTGTTGAATAAATAAGTGAGTAAAAGCAATTACCCAAACGAATGCAGAACAGGCTATCCAAGGATAATATAAACAACTGAACGTGAGAATATGCAATCAACGGTAAGCATATAATCCATGTTAAAACTGGCATGACTATTCCATTGTTTCGGACATGGTAACAATGAATCCCTTGTCACAAAGGACATAATTCTATAAGCATCTTCCTCTTTCTATTCTCTTACTAATTATAGTATCAGCCCTAAATAGTGACAGAAAAAAAAAAAAAACAAAACCTTAAAGGAAACATTCCTCACTCTTTTTTGTCCAAATTATATTCTCCAGAAAAGAGATGCACTTTGAAATAGTAGTGGGTATTCCACAGATAAGGTCATTAAATGTAAGACTATGAACTGGAATGTTTAGGAAAGGGACTAAAGGTACAGTTTCCACAGAACACAGTTTGGACACAGCTGTTTTACAGCATTATTTAACCTACTTCACTCAAAACCTGCTATAGCTCAGGTATATGGGCTCTTCTCCTGTCACAGGAGTTCTTCCAAGGAATGACTCTATGCAGAGCTGTCTTCAGTGGTAACGCCTCATTATTTGGCACTCTTTTCCACTTCCCATTACTACCTTCAATCCCCTCTCATATCTCCACCCTAAAATGTACGAGGATTCATTTCTTAGCTTGGATTAGAAACTAATTTCAGTGTTGACCCAAATCCATTATTCAAGGGCAATGACAAGATCCAAGAGTAATAATGTTCCATTTGGGAAATGTGTTTCAACAGAGTACATTAATAGGCAGTCAACCAGAAACCAACTTTTCTTGCTAAATTATGAGTTTGTGCTTGCAAATTAAAGGGGAGGTTGGAATATGAGAAAAGGGAGTGAAGGTGAACCATATTTATATTGAGCCAATATATAAAGTCACTGATTGAGAAAGTAGGAATACTGAAATGGCCAGATTGTGGAAGACATAGTTATTGACCCTGCCTGTGACTGAAATGTTGGTAGATGCATAAAGCATCAAATATCTTAGGCATGTTGGGCTTCAATAACCATGGAGTTTCCTGGACTATTCTGCTCCATTCAGAAAATAAAAACACACACACACAAAAGCAAGTGATAGTGGGAAAACTGGGTAAAGGTGTTTGACAAGAGAATTTATCCCTGGATAAATTTTAGCCTCATATTTTGCATTATTTGCTGTTTTAAACTTACTACCCATAATTCACTGTGCATAACTTACTGCCATATTAGCTCTCACTTCTCTTCTTTAATTCATCTATTTTGGTGCTGCTCTGAGAATGCCTCCACAATAAAGGTAACTTCTCTACTTTCAGAACTAAAGGATTTATTAATTTTGGAAGATTCTTTCCTCCCTAGCTCATTAACTTTCCCAAAATACAAGAAAGGGAAGAAGCCTAATTATATTATGCTCTTAATAGAAAAAGAGGGGGGGAAATATAAAACATTAAAAAGGGAAAATTAAGATATAGGCCTTAATGAAATTCTCTAAGTACTCCTGATAAAAATTGAAATGGAATGGAGTTTCCTTAACCTGATACAGTAAACATCTTTTTTTAAAGATTTTATTTATTTATTTGACAGAGATCACAGGTGGGCAGAGAGGCAAGCAGAGTGGGGAGGGGGAAGCAGGCTCCCTGCTGAGCAGAGAGCCTGATGCGGGGCTTGATCCCAGGACCCTGAGATCATGACCTGAGCCAAAGGCAGCAGCTTAACCCACTGAGCCACCCAGGCGCCCAACATCTTTCTCTTTTAAAAACCACTTAATTAAGGGTATGATTGACATACAAAAAGCGCATATAATTTATGTTTACAACCTGAGGAGTTTGGAGATACATATATACTCATGAAGCCATCACCGCAATCTACAAACGTCTTTCTTTTTTTTTTAATTAATTAATTAATTTATTTTTTTTTTAATTTTATTTTTTATAAACATATATTTTTTTCCCCAGGGGTACATGTCTGTGAATCGCCAGGTTTACACACTTCACAGCACTCACCATAGCACATTACCTCCCCAATGCCCATAACCCCACCCCCCTCTCCCTACCCCCCTCCCCCCATCAACCCTCAGTTTGTTTTGTGAGATTAAGAGTCACTTATGGTTTTTCTCCCTCCCAATCCCATCTTGTTTCATTTACTCTTCTCCTACCCCCTTAACCCCCCCCATGTTGCATCTCCTCTCCCTCATATCAGGGAGATCATATGATAGTTGTCTTTCTCCGATTGACTTATTTCGCTAAGCATGATACCCTCTAGTTCCATCCACGTCGTCGCAAATGGCAAGCAAACATCTTTCTTAATAGCAAAAAGTTAGAAATATTCCTTTTAAAATCAAGACAGGAAATGGGTATTTAATATCACCATTTTATTAAATACTGTATTGAAAGTGTCAGCCAATGCAATTAGAAAAGAAAAAATAATGTAAAGGGGTTGAAAAGAAAGAAACAAAACTGCCTGTGTTCATTTTCTATGACCAAATGTAACAAATGATCAAAATCTGAAACAACACAAATATATTATCTTGCAGTTCCATATTTCAGAAATCCTAAGAGGATCTCACTAGGCTAAAATCAAGTTTCTGGCAGGGCAGCATTCCTCTCTGAGGACTCTAGGGGAGAATCAATATCCTTGCCTTTTCCAGCTTCTAGTGGCTGCCTGCATTCCTTGGCTCTTTCTTCTGTCTTCAAAACCAGGTCCTCCTGACTTTGCCACCTCTCTGGTTCTTCCACTTCTGCCTCCCTCTCCTTCTTTGGAGGACACTTTACATTCATCTCACTTGGATAATCTGGGATAATCTCGTTAGTCAGCTAATTGGCAAACTTAACTTTTCTGCCACTTTAATTCTTTTTCGGCATATAGCATACCGTATTCATCGTTTCCAGGAACTAAGACATGAATATCCTTGCGGGGGTCATTATTCTGCCTACCACTCTGCCATTATTCACAGGTTATTCAACTGTATATGTAGATAAACCCAAAGAAGCTACAAATTATCAGATTTTGTAGTATTGATATCTTCTAAAAATTATAAATAGTTAACATAGCATTGATATTTTTAGATAAAGCAAGAGTCCTATTCACATCCCGTGTTTCACGTGCTATACTACCAAGAATACTTGAAATTTTTCGCATTATGCTAATACTTAAATATGTATTGACTCCTATTTATCTTCAAACTATTATGGTGTGTGGTTTTTGCTGTCTTTACTGATACAAACTCGAAAGCTGTTTCTGATTGTATTGTTTAGTTTTAAGCTATTTGAAGATTTCCTGAGAGAGCATGTGACAGGATACTACGATTACATTCTGTCACACTGACTCCTCATAACACTGAAAAACAACTATTGTTCTCCTTCTACAAATAAAAAAAAAGAGCTGAGACTCAGAGAAGTTGGATCACCGGTTATCTAGGTGACTAAGCAAGGACTTCTATGCAGGACAAACGTTACAGCTGTGGAGAGCTCTACCACCTTATAGCTTCACTGCTCTGCCCTCTAGGAGGCACTCAGTGCCTCTACCATTTCCTCCAACTCTGAGATGACAAGACTCCTTAGGTGATGAATGACAATAATCTTCCATTAATAAGTAATTATAATTACACCAAGTCAGTTAATAATAATAAAAAATTAATTCCACTGGTAATTACTCTTTACACCCTTAGCTATTCTTTTCTTCTCAGAACAAAAGCTCTGCCTGTCTGTTATCATAGAGGAAAGTTTGCAGTGATAAGAAAGTTTCAGTCTGTACCGGGAACATGAGCCATTTGTTCTTAAAATCTAAATGCTCTTTCTTGAATTTCAGTGACGATTTTACTGTCCCACAAGTTTCTGTATAGCCCATGTACATAGGCCTAAGCACCAGTCATGAAAGGAAAGGTAATGTGGGATCTATGTGGTTTTCTTCTTGTGTCCCCAGCTCTACTGAGGTATAATTGACAAATAAAAAGTGTATACATCGTACATGCACAATATGATGTTCTGGTGTGCACATAGATTGTGAAATGATCGTGACCATCAAACTGATTAATATATCCATCACCTCACACAGTTGCCATTTCATGTTTGTGAAAGTGGTGAAAATACTTAAGATCTACTCTCTGAGCACATTTCAAGTATACAAACCCATGGCCTTTCTGGTACTACTATCATTGAAATAAAATACATTTTGTTCCACCAAAAACAATTTCAAGTCTACAGTATAGTATTGGCTGTGGTCACCATGCTGTACATGAGGTCTCCAGAGCTTATTCATTCTGCAGAACTGAAACTTTGTGCCCCTTGACCAACATCTCCCTGTTTCTCCTAACCCCCAACCCCTAGCAACCACCATTCTACTCTCACCTGTTTTAGATTCCACATATAGTGAAATCATGTAGTATTTGTCCTTCTGTATCTGGCTTCTTTCACTTAACCTGATATCTGTGTTCAACCACGTTGTCCAAATGGCAGGGTTTCTTTCCTTTTTAAGGCTGAATAATATTCCACGATATATAATTTTTTCTTCATCCATTCATCCACTGACAACACTTAGGTTATTTCCATATCTTGGCTACTGTGAATAATACCATGGTAGTTTTCTTCTACTACCTTGTATTTAAAAATAGTGAATGTCATCACCTCCCAAGACACTCAGCAAGTTTCCTTGCATAAAGATAGTGAACTACTAATAGGAGAGAGAGATGAGACTCTCAAGAATGAACAATTACAGGGAAGGGCACCAAAAGACAGCTGTATTGGGGCGCCTGGGTGGCTCAGTGGGTTAAGCCTCTGCCTTCAGCTCAGGTCATGATCTCAGGGTCCTGGGATTGAGCCCCACATCGGGCTCTCTGCTCAGCAGGGAGCCTGCTTCCTTCTCTCTCTCTCTCTCTCTGCCTGCCTCTCTGCCTTCTTATGATCTCTCTCTCTCTCTCTCTCTCTCTGTCAAATAAATAAATAAATAATCTTAAAAAAAAGAAAGAAAGAAAGACAACTGTATTAAGAGTCATTTACAGGGGCGCCTAGGTGGCTCAGTGGGTTAAAGCCTCTGCCTTTGGATCAGGTCCTGTGGGATCAAGCCCTGCGTCGGGCTCTCTGCTCCGCCGGGAGCCTGTTTCCTCCCCTCTCTCTGCCTGCCTCTCTGCCTACTTGTGATCTCTCTCTGTGTGTCAAGTAAATAAAATCTTTAAAAAAAAAAAAAAGAGTCATTTACATAGAGGCATTTTGTAACATTTTCACCCATGTTGTTACCAGTGTAGTTCCACCTCTTAACAATCTAGAACTCCAAGTGTCTTTCTCAGATACTTCCACAGGCCAGAACACTTATATAACTCTGATGCTTTGTGCTCCAAGTCTGGCACAATGAGGCATATTATAATATTAACAAAGACAAAGAGATTATTAATACCTAGCTTAGGATAATGGCCTTTTCATGACCAGTCTCTTCCTGTTCAAGTTCAACAGTGCAGAACTTGAGTGACACTCTGTAAAAGTAAACTCAGAAAAATATTATCACAGATAACTGCAGCACTATTTCTTCTGTCATATGACTCCCTAGCAACTCCGCATATAGTTGTATTCTCTTAAAGATACTGACTCTTAAGATACTTGACTAAAATCTATTTAGCTCCAAATTACAGCCAGAAGTCAGTAAATAGCGATGGTAATGCTTCCTCCGCAGAGGGGATGACCTTTCCTCATATGCCCTTGAGCTGCTTTCTAATACCAGTGATAGGTTTGCAATGAACCAAGAAAATGCTCTTATTCAAGGTCCTTTGAGGCTGGTGGCGTGAATTTAAGCAATCCACTAACATGTCCAAACTTAACTAGTTCCTTGGCTTCATATAACATGGGCACGGTGTGATCAAACTCTAATCAATTAGTTCTGCTCAACAAACTTGCAGAGAGCTGCAGACCAGCTCTGAAAATAAGACACAAAAAAATTCATGATCTATGCAGCTGATCCACATTCCAAAATATACAAGGATAATATTAAGATAGAAAACAATTGGGGCACTTGGGTGGCTCAGTGGGTTAAAACCCCTGCTTTCGGCTCAGGTCATGATCCCGGGGTCCTGGGATCGAGCCCCGCATCAGGCTCTCTGCTCAGCAGGGAACCTGCTTCCCCTCTCTCTGCCTGCCTGTCTGCCTACTTCTGATCTCTGTCTGTCAAATAAATAAATAAAATCTTTTAAAAAAAGATAGAAAACAATAAAGAACAAGTTCCACTATATGATTAAGGTGCTAGTTTTATACTGAGGGTTTTGGAGGGGGTTTGGGGGTTGGGTGAGCCTGGTGGTGGGTATTAAGGAGGGCACGGATTGCATGGAGCACTGGGTGTGGTGCATAAACAATTAACCTTGGAACACTGGAAAAAAATTAAATTTAAAAAAGGTGCTAGTTTTGTTATATTTGCTATACTCAGAGAATATTTAGTCATTCACACTAAAATCACAAATTTGAGAAGTATGAATCAGAAAATGAAAAGGGATGCCTAAGAAGCAGCTGATAATCAGAATAAATTTAGCTAATGCTGAAAATATTCTGAGTTAGAACACATAACTGCAATCCATGTATCATGGGAGGCTGGTCATCGCAATAAGAGCTTCCATCACATAGCCTTCCCTGGTTCACAGCACTTTCCTGTAGAGTATTTCTGAAGAATAATTACATTTGGAATTCATCTTGCACTTGCCCTCTAAAGTGCTGAGGGCGCCTTCACATATAAAATGGAAGCAAGCAGAGCCTACCTGGGGAAAGAGACATAGTGTCAGTAAAATGTAAATAGGAATTGTTTGCAGTGGATTTCAGGACACTAATGAATGCAACGTTCCGACGTTCAGAAATCCAAATCTGATTCTTAGATTAGGGCCCACCTTAATGCCCTCATCTCAACCTAATCATCGGCAAGGATTATTTCCAAATAAAATCACATTCACAGGCACCAGGGAATTAGGAATGCAACATCCTTTACGGGGACAGAATTCATCCCCTAACAGAGGAATAGAACAGAAGAGATAAGTTGAATACAAGTAGAGCAGGTATCAGCCTGGGAGCTTGGCTTTTCCAGCTTGAGAATCATGGTAGCCAGAAGACTACTGTGAAAGCCAGAGTAATGTTCTGGGAGTGACACGGATACTCTAAAAATAAAGGGTTTGGCATACAGCACATTGTTTCTGCCAGATGCTTTTTAAAAAGAGGGGGTTTCATGATAAAAACACTTCAGTTTTGGTATTCTACGAGGTTGTTTATTAAGAACAGATTCTTGGGGCACCCAGATGGCTCAATGGGTTAAGCGCCTGACTCTTGATCTTGGCTGGTGACTTGATCTCTGGGTTGTGTGCTCAGGCCCTGTTTGGGCTACATGCTGGTGTGGAGCCTACTTAAAACAAAAAAGAAAAAGAAGAAGAAGAGATTCTTATGTAACTGACATAGGAATTTACTTTTTCAGACTTGACCAAAGTCTACAAGCTAACAACTGGAACAAAGAGATAAATAACTCATAACTTTGCATAGCAATCACAAAAGACAGTTTTTCAGCTATGAAAAGTCTGTGTGTAAACCCAGTTTGGTTTCTGAGCCCACTCATGTAGCATTTTTTCCATAAGAGTAATATATAAAAATGGATTTTCCTCTTCCAAGCTTCTCGTATGTATTAAATTTTTGAATGCAAAAGAAGGATCACATAAGAGGCAAATAAAAGGCAAAATAGTAAAAATCATGTATAATTTTAATATTTTGCACTGTTTTTTTAATGAGCCTCCTAAACCTACATTTTTAAATGAAGTTATATTATAACTTTGTTTCATCAATTAACTTCTGTGTAAATTACCCTTAAATTAGGGGTATTCTGCAATGAACTAAATAATTTTGTATTTCAAAATATTTAGTCTCATTGATAACAAGAGCACTGGGCTTACTATTAGGGAATGACTGATATGCACAAAAGATCAAAATATATTTATATAAAGTGTAATAGTGTATTAGGTACATGGAGGCAAATGGAGTGGTCTTTAATCCTTCAGTAAACCTGTCCAACCCCTCATTTGATTTAAGGTTTCAAAGCAGATAGTCTTCTAAATGTGAAACTGAAATTTTCCCAGAATTTGTCTATTTCTCTTTAGCATTCCCCCAATCTTTCTTCCTGTATTAACGGGTCCCAGATTAAGAAAAATTAAATCCAATTTTGAGTTTTTAAATCCAATTCTACCTTATTCATACCTGACTTCCCATCAACATTATGCTTAATCAATAAAGTTTATTTCAACCTAATGCAGAATTCTAAGGGATAAAAGCATTTTTTTCCCCAGCACATCTCACCAATAGAGGGCAGACCCTGAATGCCCAGAAAAGTGATGTGTCCTTAAGTGCCCTTGAACTAGTTTCCTCATGAACTCACAGATGAATGAAGAATTACTACTTCCAGTCTTTCTGATTATGTTAGTGACCCCTAATCTAATTCACTTATCTGAAATATAATTCCTATATAAACACATCTTCTCTCAGATAATGTCCTCTTGTTTTAAGAAAACTGTACCAAAAAGCAAGCAAATAAGCAAACTAAATGTTTCTACAAGTCCCAAATCCAAATAACAGAAAAATTAGTACAAAACTTTAGGTACGAAACTAGCAGGTTTCCCCAGTCAATCCAAGGATAGATGTGTATTTGATGAAATCCAAAAATCTGTACGCTAATTAAAGATTTACATTTCAATTCAAAATCAACTCTAAACAAAATATTTGCCCCCAAAAAGCCCATGTATTTGAAAGCCAATGGAAAGAACTTGCCTGAACGTTAATGAATTCATTGATTTTTAAAAATTAAATGAATTATGTAAGTGCTTTTAAAAATAGTAATAGTACATTTTAAAGTCCTTTTTATTAGCAAACTCTAACAATTCAATTAACATAACATTGTTTATGTTCAGAAAGTGAAATTTGTTTAATATTTTTCTCTGTATTTCTGGATCTAGCTTCCCCACCCACACACTTTTTTCTTAATCAAAAACACTGTAGCACACAACATATAAGCCTCCAGAATAAGATAAACATAGCAAGTCCTCCCCTTGAGCTATTTGCAATCTATATAAACAAATCAACCCCCTGGAATGCCCCCTCAGCATAAAATAAACCCTATAACGATAGCACAAAGAAAGTGTTGTGGGGGAAACCAAGAAGAAATACTGAGTAGTTGTTGAACGCATGGGTCCTAAGCAGAAGAATAGTGCTTTCATATTACTGTCATGGTTTTCAAGTCCTGAATCAGGCTTTTCTTAGCAGGTGAGGACATTCGCAAGAGTTTCACAGAGATTATGGTACACTTGCCAATCAGTTTGTTTCTACATATAAAGTTTTATATAAAAATTACATATAAGAAAGGGATAAAGGTACAAACTTCCAGTTATAAAATAATTAAGGTACTGGGGTGCCTGGGTGGCTCAGTGGGTTAAGCCTCTGCCGTCAGCTCGGGTCATGATCCCAGGGTCCTGGGATCGAGCCCGGCATCGGGCTCTCTGCTCAGCAGGAAGCCTGCTTCCCCCTCTCTCTCTGCCTGCCTCTCTGCCTGCTTGTGATCTCTCTCTCTCTGTCAAATAAATAAATAAAATATTTTTTAAAAAATTAAGGTACACACTTCTAGTTATAAAAAAAATAAGTCATGGGGATGTAATGTACAACATGGTAAGGGTTTGGACAACCCTCATTTGCCGAGTCTATGCAGCAACTTCAGGGGAATCCCAATAAAACTGGAGGCTCCTCGGAGGCCAGTTCACAACAGGAAGTGTAGTAAGGATCTTTTTTTTCCCCTCCCTTTCTTTGTTTTGTTTTGTATTTTTCTATTTAAAAATTTTTTAAATTATTATGTTCAGTTAGCCAACGTATAGTACATCATTAGTTTTTGATGTGGCGTTCAATGATTCATTAGTTGCATATAACACCCAGTGCTCATCACAACACGTGCCCCCCTTAATACCCATCAGCCAGTTACATCCCCCCACCACCCTCCTTTTGTAACCCTCAGTTTGTTTCCCGGAGTTCAGAGTCTAAGAGAGTAGGTCATAAGTGTCTTTCTCATAAGAAAAAAAAAATTTCGCAATGCCATATGGTGTCAGATGTTGTGTCAGATTTATTGTGGTGATCATTCTGCAGTATATACAAACATTGAATCATTATTCCATGCACTTGAAACTAACATAATGTTATATGTCAATTATACCTCAATTTTACAAATTCAGTTATTTGAATGTAATTCAAATATTAATTCATAAAGAATCATGTAATACAAAAATAACTCCTCGTTGTCAGGTCAAAAAAACAAAGGGAAAAAGGAAAATGTCTTCTTTGACACACAATCCCACCACAGGGACATTGTGTGTCATTGAGCAAGTCACTCTATCTCTCTGGGCCTCACTTTTGTCATACATAATGTCAAAGAGTTGAATAAATATGGGGATAACTCATTTGGAAGAAAATAAAATTTCTGCCTCATGGTATACAGAAAAGTAACTTCCACGTGGATTAATGACCTACATGTAAAGTAGTAAAACTCCTACACTTTAAAAGAAACAAAGCTACAGAAGTAGTATAGTAATGTTAGCATGCTATGTAGTGCTAGAGTATGGTGCTACTGTAGGATGGGATAGGAGTACAATCATACAATGGAATCCCACACAGCAGTTAAAACTAATTCACTAGTTCTACATGTGAAAACATGGCTAAATCTCAAAAACACAATGCTGAGGAAAAGCAGAAATTTACAGAATTATATGTATTGGATGATGGCATTGACATATAGTTGAACACAAAGCCATACTACATTGTTATGGATGAGGAATAAAGCAAAGTATAAAAACTGGGCTGTAAAGACCGTCTTGGAGTTCAGGATAGGATTTCCTTCCGGGAGTGAGAGAAAGGAATTGGGGGAAGTGGGTTTGGAACAAAGGAAGCTTCAACTATTTGGTAACATTTAATATAATAAGGAAAGAAAGAGAGAGAGAAAGAAAGGAAGGATGGAAGTAAGGAAGGAAGAAGGAAGGAAGAAAAAGATAGGAAGAAGAAAGAGATGGCAATACATCACTGTCAGACATTGTCCCGCCAGAGCAGGGACCTGTCCAGCAATGAACTATACTCCTAGGGCTGGTCCCTGAAACCATGGGTGGCTCTAAGCCCTAGTGAACCCCAAGACCAGAAGAATTTGAAGGAGGTTTCCCAGCAAATGGAACATCCAGTAGTTCTGCTGAAGCTGACGAACACTCTAGGACAAGGGTAGTTAGACTAAGGTGGACAGCATGTACTTTCCCCTTCAACCTCAACTAATTATTAGCTGTGTTTATTGAGGTACAAAAGAGAAAGTGGATCGAGAATTCAGAAAAAAACAGACATTTACAAATAAAGGAAAGTGCCTTTTCATTCATTTCTGAGCTTGAAACCAAGGATCTATAGTATGTTGTCATATACGAAGTCCCTTCTACACTCTCCAAAGTCATCCAAATTAAAGCACAATGGTAGTTTAACTTCACATCATAAACCCCCCCCCCCCCCGCCAAAATCTTTGTCTTTCTCCTTCGGATCACTCACTGTGGCTAATAGTTAGCAAAATTTGACTAATAAGCATTTTATAGCCTTTCTTGTATCTAGGACCTTGCCCAAATGTCTCAACACTGTAAAGGGAAAGGACGAGGTGCCTAAGATCACCTGCATTGCCCAAAAGGGAAGAAAAACAAGCTCTAGGCAAGCCTGAGTACTTATTTCTAGAAACATTCATATCAACTTCTCACAAAATAACATATCTTTCTAATATTTCCCTTAAAAATCATTTCACATTGACTTTGTCAGCTGAATTTTACAGACTCAAAAAAACGAGCTCAGGAAAGTGAACGATGGCTCTAAGTACCCCCTAGAAAGTGGGGCACAGGGACCAGACTCCAGCCTCAGGCAGAGGATTTCAAATGTCTGACGAGATCTTTCACGAAGCTGCAGCTGTGTGCCGGGGACTCAGGAGTAGGACATAGCACATAGCACTACTATCAAAGGATTCAGAACCATTGAACTCAAGATCACGATCCTGTGCAGGGAGACGTCTTTTCATAGCTAGGGAATACAAGCAGCCACTCACGCTCAGTCCTTCCCAGTAATTCACCACTCCTGGATTGAATTATTTCCTCAGCTAGGGGTGGGAAAGAGTCTAGTTTGGAGCCTGAAATTTCACTAAAGTATCCTAGCAAGTAAGCAGTAAGAACCAGGACTTGCAGAGCACTGACCTATGTCAGGATGATATCAATAATTTACCCACTTGCCTCCCAGAATTGGCTGCTCTATTTCAACTGAGGAAACCAAAGAGAAAAATTAAATGATTTGACTGTGATCACACGCATAAGCTCAGAGCCAGGACTTGAACCCAGATCCCCTCCTGGTCATCAAAGCCCTAACTGTCCCATCAAGCTGTGCTCAACCTTGGGAGGGTGCCTCAAAATCAGCACTAAATAGTTATTCTCCACAGAGACAAGTGGCTGGAAAGCTTACTTTTCCAGAACCTGCTTTTTCTTTTTTTTAAAGCTTGTATGTTTGTATTTATTTATTTGTTTGTTTGTTTATTTTAAAGATTTATTTATTTATTTATTTAGGAGAGAGAGCACAGAGGGAGAATGAGGGGGAGAAGCAGACTCCCCGCTGGACAAAGATCTCAATGTGGGGCTTGATCCCAGGACTCCAGGATCATAACCCGAGCCGAAGGCAGACGCTTTACTGACTGAGCCATCCAGGTGCCCCTTTATATATTTTTTTAAAGATTTATTTATTCATTTGAGAGAGAGAGAGAGAGAGCAGGGTGAGGGGCAGTAGGGGAGAAAGAAGCAGAGAAGCAAACGCCCCACTGATCATGGACTCCCACATGGGGTTTGATCTTACAACACTGAGATCATGACCTGAGCAGAAATCAAGAGTAGAATGCTTGACAACTGAGCCACCCAAGCACCTCTATTTTATTTTTTTATATTAGTTTCAGGGGTAGAATGCAGTGATTCATCAATTGCATACAACACCCAGTGCTCATTACATCAAGTGCCCTCCTTAATGCCCGTCACCCAGTTATCCCCTCCCGCTACCTTCTACCCCTCCAGCAACCCTCAGTTTGCTCCTAGAGTTAAGTCTCTTATGTTTTGCCTTCCTCTCTGTTTTCATCTTGTTTTATTTTTCCTTCCCTTCCCCTATATTCATCTGTTTTGTTTCCTAAAGTCTTAATTTCACATATCAGTGAAATCATATGGTATTTGTCTTTCTCCGATTGACTTACTTCACTTAGCATAATACCTTCTAGTTCCATCTACATTGCAAATGGCAAGACTTCATTCTTTTTGATGGCTGAATAATATTCCATTGTATAACATACACATTTTCTTTCTGCATTCATAGCAAGGTAAGAGAAAATCCTGAAAGCAGCTCAGGACAAGAGGCCCTTACAAGGGTAGACGCATAACACTGGCAGCACACCTGTGCACAGAGACGGGGCAGGCAGAAGGGACTGGCATGACATATTCAACATGCTAAATGGGGAAAGCATGCACCCAAGAATACTTTATCCAGCAAGCCTGTCATTCAGAATAGGAGAGATAAAGAGTTTCCAGGACAAACAAAAACTAAAGGAATTTGTGATCACTAAACCAGCCCTGCAGGAAATATTAAAGGGGATTCTTTGAGTGGAGAGAGCCCAAAAATAACACAGACCAGAAAGGAACAGAGACAATTTATAGGAACAGTGACTTTACAGAACCTGCTTTTTAAACCCCTTTATTTGGTATGGCATTCAAAATTCTGGCATGTAGATGTATCCCTCAAATAACAATGGAAAGTCATTAACAATCAACCTAAAGCAATACTAAGAAAATGAATGTACACGGGAGAAAACTGAGGAGCATTAAGTCAGCGCATCCTCTGGCAGGGAGAGGCTGAATACTGGCCATTCAATTTACAAGGAGATTGTTGAAGTTCAAGGAAAGACAGAAAGTATATTTCTTAGAACTGATGGCATTTTTTTTTTGCAAATAAAATATACTTATATATCAACAACATTTTAAATCCTTGTAGCCAGAAGTCTTTACACAGGACAGAGTAAGTGGAGAGGGGTTTAAGGCTTCTATGAACCATCCCTGATGTTTGCAGTCATTTGGTTCTCTTTTAATTAACTCTTCTGGGAATACATGTGTTGATAGCATAGGAATTCCTAGATGTTTATTTCTATAAAATTAATAGCAAAAAGTAGCAATTAATATTCTACTAAGACCAGACATTTTATATATGTAATAATAATAACAAGAGTAGTGGTTAGCACTCACTAAACACTTGCTATAATGGCAGGCACTATTCTGAATGCTTTACTGTATTATCTCATCTGATCCTCGCAATGACCTAATATTTGCCCTATTTTCCATAAGAGGAGGTTGAATAACTCGCCCAGAACTCATAGAGCCAACAAATGGTGGAATCAAGCAATCTGACTCTGGGCCCTGAGCTCTAACCCACGCGTGATTTGCCATTGAATTTGAGCACCCCAAGGGCACCTGGGTGGCTCAGTCCATTAAGTGTCTGACTCTTGATCCCAGCTCAGGTCTTGATCTCAGGGCCATGAGTTGAAGCCCTACGGTGGGCTTCAAAGGTGGAGCCTACTTATTAAAAAGAGAGAGATGATCATTGGAATGCTCCCATAATCCTGTATCCTGGAAGATCCTTTTCATGGCTAACAAAATTGCACCTCAAACAGGTTAAGCAGCTGAAACAGAGCTCAGCTTCAAATTCAGGTCAGTCTATCTCCAAAACCTCTGTTCCTCTACCTAAAAAGAAATGAGGTGTGAGAGATGGAGAGAAGAAAAGACAGGTCTGGGGAACAAGCTCTACGGACACCTCCCAGGTGTCAGCGGGGTTTCTCCTGCCCCTCGAAATCTAGACAACCGTCTCTACAAACCCCTCTGTGCATCTTGGGAGGAGAGCATCCAGGGTGCTGCTCTGTCCCAGCCACTTTGGTCTCCAGGGTCCTGTCTCAGCTGACTGCTGTTCCCATTCTCCACAGGACCCATCTCTGGGATCCAGCCCCATCCCCACGAGTTCCACAGTGGTCCCAGGAGTGTGTACCAGACAGCCCCGTACTTCTGTTCAAAAATAAAAAAGTTCTCAGACCTTTCCTTCCACCCAAGCCCCAGCTCCCATCAGGAGGCTCATCTGTCTCTTCTTCACCCTCTGTCCTCTCTCCTTGAGCCCCTGTCTCTGCAGCAAGGACTCCTTCCCCTTTTTCACACACAGTCATTCAGTCTCAGGGCCCCTCTTATTTAAGACCCTCTCCTGAGGCCTATTATTTCATATCTAGAAACCTTCTCAAGGTGTTTTTTTGCCTTCCCAGAGGAGGCACAACTCTGGCTTTGACAGTGGCCATGCGGCTACCGAACCCACCACAGGTCTTTATCACCGGGAAAACTGGGCTGCGGAGTAACATCAAGGCTACAGAAACTGCCGGTCAGGAAAACCTCAGGCTACTTCACTTTTATAAGCTTATAATTCCAAACATCCAACATCAAGTTTGACACTGCTTTATCTCCACTGCTTAAATCAAACATACATCTTATATAACCTTGGCTGTGACTGGCCTGTTCCCATCTCCCTCAGCCTCCAAGGCAAGTCAGGAAGAAAGGAATCTTGTTGGCCAGGCACTTGGCAGCCACGTGGCTCACAGGCCTGCCAGTTCCCAGGGAGGCTGATCCTGGCAACCAGCCTGGAAGCCTGGGTGCCCCTGGGTCCCACGTCTTTCCTTGCAGGGTCACCCCATTTGTGACTCAATACACTTACTGATGTTTCTGGACTTTTTTTTTCCCACATAGAACGAGCTAACACATCTGCCAAATGCTGCCGTGGTGGTCTTAAGGACTGTTTCTTGGTGGGACAGCGACCGGCCCAACACAGACTTTCTCCAGGAAATGCAGCTGATCCTATCAGACTTCCACGCTGGCAGGAGCCACATTAACCCTCTGTCAGCAGACTAGATTGGCAGTGTGAAAAAGCAAATAAACACAGGATCCCTAAGGAAGGCGTTCTGAGGAGAAGGTAGGTAACTATGGCGCACCAGGTAGCACTCCAGGTGGCTGGACAGAACGACAGGGCCATGAGATTTAGATCTTGACCTCACTCTACCCCAAAGCAGCCCTGTGGCCTGGAGCCCAGCCTGTGACCTGAGTCTCCATTCCCTTCTCTGAAAATGGAGATAGTCATTTGTAGCTGTAACCGCCATTACACCAGTAAGCACATAGGATCTTTACTTTAAAAGTATTTATTGAGTACCTACTACGTGCTGGGCCCTGGACTCGACACAAGGGATAGAGTGGGACTCCAGCCAGTGGGACTTTCATTTTTGGAGGGAAATATAGACCTTCCTTCAACACACAGTGATACAACTCATTTATTCATTAGTTATGACTGTGACAAACACACCTGAGGGAAAGTATGGGATTTCCTGAGGAAATACCTAACAGAGAGAGGCTGGCTGGAGATGATTTCCTAAGGGGTGGGGTGGTGGCTGACGGCGAGCAATCCTCGCATGGAGGCTGAGGCCTGAGGGAAGGGGAAGAAGTGGGAGCAGCCTGGGGCCTCAAGAGGGTTTCCCACTGGAGGACCCGGATGAGGCAGCTCCGGGGAGCCAGTGCACCCGGGCTTGAAGGAGCAAGAGGCTGGAAGAGACCAGGAGGCTGGAAGACACAGGGCCTTGCTCAGGATCATGGATTGTAGTCCTAAAACCAGCGGGAAATTATTAAGAAGTGTTTGTAGGAGAGTGGGAAGACCGAGCTTTCCTAGCCAATGAGGCTGTTTCGAGGACAGGGCCCCGGAGGAGGACCCAAGCAGAAGCTGCTGGAGTAATTAAGAGGCTGTCAGTATAATTAAATAAGAGACAGTGACATTGGGGCGCCCAGGTGATTCAGTGGGTTAAAGCCTCTGCCTCCTGCTCAGGTCATGATCCCAGGGTACTGGGATCAAGCCCCGAATCGGGCTCTGCTCAACAGGGAGCCTGCTCCCCCACCCCACCCCACCCCGCCTGCTGCTTTACTTACTTACGATCTCTCTCTGTCAAATAAATAAATAAAATCTTAAAAAAATATTTTCAACATTCAGATTGCCTATATCGGTGTTTTTAAAAAATGTGTTCCTTGAAATAAGAGTTTTTTGAGTATCGGTAGATAACCAACTGCCAAGAGAGGCGAGAATCCGTCACTCTCTGACTGCAAAAGCTTCCAGGGGCAGCTGGAACGGAGAGCAATGGAATGGAACATTGGTTTCCTTCTGCATTCTGGAAGCGTCCTGCAGAGCAATGCACTGCCCCAGCCCAGAAGTAGCTGAACTTGGGACTTTGTTACTTACCCCCAACTACTGCCAGCTCTTTGGAGGAAAATAACCAGACTTCACATGGATTATGTCCTTGGAAAACTCTTCTTGGTCCTGGCCTAGTTGCATATTACCCAGTTGGAGTAAGAAGGAACCCGTGTGCAGTCCATCCAGTTGTCCCCTTTATCAATTTGCCCAAGAAAAATTTGTGTTTGTTTATGAGGAAGCACACAGGAAAATGTGACTCAACAGGGCAGTTAGAATCTGGAGCTTATATACCATCTTTTCTTCTTTTTAAGCTTTTATTTATTATCTGAGAGAGAGAGAGAGAACAAGAACATGAGCAGGGGAAAGGGAGAGATGTGGGTCTTGATCCCTGGACCCTGGGATCATGACCTGAGCCGAAGGCAGAGGCTTTAACCCACTGAGTCACTCAGGCGCCCCTGTCCATCAATTTCTGATTGCACTTCACAAGTACTGAAGGATATTCCAAAGATAGTAATAATGAAAAACAACAGCTAACTTAAGATGGCAGATACTTATCTGACTGAGCCACCCAGGCACCCATACCATCTCTTTATATATATATGCATTATATATAATACATATATATATATAAAATATATATAAGATTTATTTATTTATTTGAGAGAGAGAGAGAGAGGGAGGGTGGAGGGGCAGAGGGAGAGGGAGAAAGTCTTAAGCGACTCTTCACTGAGCACGGAGCCCGGTCCCACCCCTGAGATTACAACCTGAGTTAAAACCAAGAGTCAGTCACTTAACCCACTGCGCCACCCAGCTGTCCCAGAGCTTATATACCATCTTAATGGGAGAAAGGAAAGGGGAGAAAGAGTACTTATGGGAAAACAAATGACATTTAGGGAAGCTAAATGGGCCCCTAGGAGAATAACTGGCGAGCATGGGAGTTTTGTGACCGTGTCTGTTCAGAAGGTCTCGTATCCAGGTGGTAAGATTGTGTCCCTGGCTGTGAAGAGGAAGAGATGATTTATGACACTTGAGTTTTTGCTGTGGGGCTCGGGGGGCAGGGACTCTGCTGTTGGACAGATAAAGGGAGTTTAGGGAAAGAGCCCCTTCCTGCTCCATTGATTCTCAAATGCCCACAGCTCAAAATAATTTTTACGCCACAGTGGCATATTCTGGACCCCTTCATTGCTAGAAACAAACTCACTAGAAAGAAACAGAGGCCATATTCTAGATCTCTGTCTGCATCTAGGGCATCACGAAGTGCAAGTTCCAGTACCAGCCTCTTGAGTGTTTACATGGCTTCTGGGCTGCTACAGTTCCAGTAAATGTAAGACGAGCCTCAGGTGTTTAAAATATTACCTTTCTCCATCACCGCACACACTCTCAGAAGGCTCCTCCTGTTACACTCAATCACAGGTCTGGAAGATTCCTGTGGACTTAGTTTAGGGGGAACCTCAGGATGGAAAGAGGAGAGGAATAGGTTTGAACGAGCCCTATGTGCTGTCGGTGTACCGTAGGAACACACACACACACACACACACACACACACACGCACATCGTGAGTAGTTAGATGGCTCCATTTAAGAGGTGTTCAAGTCCCAGGGATGGAAGGGCCTGTCAGGTTCTTCCTGCTGTGAACTAGGAGCTGAGTGCACAATTGTACACACATGCTGACATCAGTGGGGGCTCTCAGGGGAAGTTAAGACATGTGACCCGCGCTCTCGTGGAAGGTCTGTCGGGGCAAAGGAGACCCTCTGTGGATATGGTGTGTCATGTCAAAAAAAAAATCACACCCAGCTCTTGTCCCAGATGATGTATGATTTCAGGAAAGGGCAGGGTAGGGCAGGGCAGGACAGGGTAACAGGAAACAGTGAGGAACCAGTCAAATGTTCACATTCTATCTTGAGTATTGTATAATAAGCTGGAGGGCCTCTATTGTTGGGGACATAGAGTTCACTCACCTTGGCTTGTTTCTCACTGACAAGAAAATTGGAACTTGCCATTTAGACTCTTCTCATCAGACTACTGAGTGAAATTCTGATGGTCCCAAGCTCATGCATGCTGTGTCTTCTCATATCAGTCACGCAGAGTATGGTTTGTTTGGCCAAGCCTAGATGGTTGACTGATCTGTGGTCTTCAGGTCAGAACTCACTCAATAGTGTGATCCAATTGATAGGATCAAGACCAAAACTGAACAGTGTCTACTTCCGGGAGGAAAGGCACTCCAGCACCCACTCCTCCCAGACAGTCATATGACAGAGAGGTACACAAGAAAACATACCCAAAATATATCTTAGAATTTGTTTTTTGACAAAACTTTGTAAAGGGTGAACTGTTGACTTTCATCTATCTTTATCTTGGTGTTATTATATGTCTACTCTTTATTTGAAAACTGTCCCTGGTACTTCGTTGATACTATAATTTTAATGTAATATTATAGTATTCCACTTTGTGAAATAAGTAAGACAATGGGGAAATAACTTTTTTGCAACAGTAACTTGTTTTCCCATAAAAGATAGTGAATCTGAGCATCTCTCTCCTAAAGAAATGGTTAAAATATAAGTTGGCCATCAACCGGCAAATAGAGGCAACAGTTTCAAGGGCTATATTGCCAGTAAGAAATTTCATCTTCAAAGCAAGGTATTAAGTCTTTAAATATCTTTCCTGTTTCAGTCAGCCCATCAGTCGACAAATATTTATCAATCCACCATGGGTCAAGCGTAGTGATGATGCTGGGGTACAGTGATGAACAAGGCAGATAAAGACCAAAAAGGGGATTCAGACAGAGGAACAGAGATGTTTTTAATTAACTGAAAATTACATGAGGCAGAGTAGTCAAGAATGATCTCTCTGATGCAGTCTTGAAGTCATAAAGGACAAGGAATATGGAGTTGGGGGGTCAGGAGAGACTGAGCCTGGAGAAGAAAGCTGGAAGTCACTGCTGGGTTTTAGGAAGGGAAAGGATAGGATCTGATTGAGTCTGCACAGGGTGGGAGGGGGAAGCAAGGAAATGCATCTGCATAAGTCTTGGAGGAAATGCAGAAGGCTTCCAAAGGGTGGTAGCAGATAGATTTAGCATGTATTTTGAAGTAGAGTCAACAGGGCTTAAAAATAATTTAACTTAATCTAGAATAATCCCATCCAATAGAAAAGTAATGCAAGCCACATATGAAATTTTAAATTTGCTAGAAGCCACATTTAAAAAAGAGGTGAAATTTATTTTAATGATATATTTTGCTTAATTCAATGTATCTAGAATATTTTTCCAACAAGTAAGCAATATAACACTTAATGAGAAATGTTAAAGGGGTTTTTTGTATAAGGTCATCAAAATACAGTGTATATTTTACGCTGAGAGCACATCTCAATTCAGACTAGCACATTTTAAGTCCTCAAAAATCACTGGTGGCTAGTGGCCCTATGCTGGCCAGTGCACAAGCCACCGAGGGTGTGTCCATTCAGCCTAGTTCACTGTTCTCTCCTGCAACTGAAACATTCAGGGACATACAGTGAGCATTTGATATATTTTGAATGAGCCCATGAATGCCTGGTTGGGGGGCGAGGGGCCCTATCAAAGGCAGTCTCTTGTGGGTGGGGATCAAAGCTTCCATTTTGGACTCATTCAGGCTGAGGTATCTATGAAATATCAAAGTAGAGAAGTCAAGAAAGGAAGTAGAAATGAGAGTCTGGGACCAAGAAGATCTGGGTGGAGATGTAAATGTGGCACTTTGATGGGTCCTCAGTCCAAAGGAGTCATGGTTGATTACCTTGGGAAAGAGCACAGAGAAAAGAAATGGCCCAAGACCTTACCCTCAGAGATACGAACATATCAACGTTGAGTGACAGAAGAAGAAAATGAGGGAAGTGTGGTGGTGCCAAGAAATCAAGAGTAAATGCTTTGAGGAGAAAGGAGTGGTCAACTGCTGAGAGGTCAGGTATTAAAAAAAAAAAAAAGAATAGGATCATTGAGACCTTAACAATGATCCTGCCACATTGTTTGTGGACTTTATAATACTTTAAAGCGTTCTTTATAATACTTTGGTGGAAGAGAGATTTTTATTTTTATTTATTTATTTATTTTAGTACAAAGAAATTTGGCCTCTAAAAGGTCAAGAAGCACAACCAATTTATGGAAGAACCAGCTCTAGGCCCTAAGACTCTTGGTCCAGCATTATTTACAGAACATATTTTAAAGTACTGGGAATAATAAGAAACCATGGAGATTTATAGAAAAAGCATGGCTTATCTGTGATTTCACCAGGTCTAGGTGTTTTGAGAATAAATGTACATTTGGCATCATCTTTCAAGTATGGAAGTAGACCAAGATTATGTGATTGGGATTTCTTGCAAGTTTCCTAAGTGCCCTCTGCTCTTTATTTAAATCACCAGGATTCTTACCACACTGTTCCTCATAGGACTCGGTTTCTCAACTTATCTTAGGCAATGCAGTAATACTGCTTCTGCAGTGCCTTAATATAAATTTATAACTTCATTCAGGATGAAGATTGTCTGCAAACATTTTTCAAGTGTGTTGTTATAGGTAAATTTCTTCGCTTCCTTTCAAAACACAGAAAGAATGAAATGATCTAGTTTAAACTCTATGGCTAAGTAGTTGCATGACCTTGAATAGGACTACCTTTTCTGTGCCTCACTGCTCTTATCTACAGAACAGGGGAGTTCAATCAGAGGATGTTTAGTTCTTAAAATAACATGATTTAATGGTATAGTGAATTAGGATTAACTCGGAGGAGATATTGAACCTCCAATTTAATCCGTGTGTGAAGATCATCCCAAAGGAAGTCAAGAAACCTAGGAACGAATTCCAAGGGCACCACCAGGTAGACATGTAATCATGGGACAAGGAATAACCTCACTTTCCCCATATGTTAATGGCATGATAAATCTGATCATCTCTCAGGGTTGTCTCAAGAACTGAACCAGGTAAGGTATATGTTTTATAATCTCTATAGTAGTAGAGAAATTAGAAGTGCAATTAAAGTGGATCTTTGAAACACTGTATACATTATCATTCCCAACAAGTACCGAGCTGAGTCCCCTGTTCCTTTTCTTCAGGGCATGTGACTTGTTACTTTTGCTGAGTTACAGGTTATGGTAGTGAAATACGCTCAAAGTGAGAAAGGAGACGACTGTCGAGTCTGGGTTAACTCAGACCTTTATAAGAACATAAGGGGATACACCAAAAAGAAACGAGAAAGGAGGAGGTAAGGAAGGAATTCGCGGGCAGGAGCAAAAGGCGAAGGCAAAGCCAAATTAGGGAAATTGAAGGTGAGTCCGAAGCAGCAGCATGCATTAGGAGGGCAAATGGGAAGCGCAGGGCAGGGACGGGAGCCAGTTAGACCAGGGGCAAGGGTGGTGGCGATTGAGCGGCTAGTCCGGCGACTTGCCAAAGCAGGCTCCGGGCGGAGGAGGGGAACGGGAGGGTGGGGCTTGGCGAAGAGCGAAGGCAGGGCAAGACTTAAAAGGGGGATGACCCCAGCTAGTTGATGCCTCCAGTGACTTCCGACGCCCAGGGCAAAGGGACCCCCAGGAGGGATCAGGCGGAAAAGGCCCGCCGCGGAGGCAGCCGGGGGCTTGCGAGGGAGGCGCACACACGCGACCGGGAGCCCCGGGGAGCGCCCAGAGGCCGCGCCACCATGTGCGAGCTGTACAGCAAGCAGGACACCCTGGAGCTGAGGAGGAAGCACATCGGGTGAGGGCTCCAAAGCCGCGAGGAGAGGCGCAAAGCGGGGAAAAAACTAGCGCAGGGGGCGTGAAGCCGCAGCCAGGGAGGTAGCGGCGAGCCGGACGGCGACAGGGCTGAGGCCGGCGGGGTGCACGCGAGAGGCCACCTCCCAGCCGCGCCGCACCTGCGCACGCGCGCCGCCGCTCGCCCCCCGCGCCCGCCCCGGGTGCCCGCCGCCCCTCCGCGCGCGCTGTCCGGGCGCTCCGCAGCCACCGGGCGCTTCGCAGCCACCGGGCGCTTGGGGGCTGCGGGCGGCGGGAAGAGTTGACCCGCGAGGGTTAATGCCCCAGGAGGGGAACTCCAGTCCAGGGATGGGCGCTGCGAGGGAAGCTGGGTAGCTCTCCGCCAAATCCCACCAACTCGAACATTCCTCCAAACTAGGAACTGAAAAAATATTTTCGATACTGGCTATGAACAGAAACGAATTCTGACAGCTTTTGCTAAAAGTGAACTTTTTCTTCTTCCATTTTTGGTTAGATAAAGGGCTAATCCAGGCAAGTTAAAAAAAAAAAAACAACAAAAAACAAAACAAAAAAAACCCCTTACAACCACTTTCTGAAGGGTAAAATGCCACTTACCCACCTTGGTCTCCCAAGCTGTGCCCTCAGTACAATGAAAAGGAGCAGTGTTCTCTCCAGTCTGCTTTTGCTTCGCCCGTGTTAGAAACGACTCGGTAGAAGACTGGTTAGAGCACGGGACTGAACGCGGAGTCTGGCCTGGGCTCTGGCCCTAGTAGGGTGTCTCGTTACCTGCGTGACCTCTGTCAGATTACTTTCATTTCCTCTTCTGTGGAAGTAGGAGTAACATTCTGCTTCACAGGAGCCAGCAAGGGAGATTAATAAGCGTTAATAATAACAATCTGGTTTTTAAAAAGGCACCTGTAAATATCAATGATGACTGTGGCCACTGTCAAGTCATAGGCCGGCAATAGTCACACGTAATTAACAAGCAGTGTCGCGGGTGAACGTGAGAGAGGACTGGGACATAAGAAAGAAAAGAACTGGTATTCTCTTCTGAGAAATACTAGGCGGCTGCTCCTACTCATCTCCTGGTCTCAACCCGGGAAGTTTCTAGATGGCCTTTTTGGAGACTGGCTGAGCTCTCTCACCTCCACGCAGGGAAAGCCAAAATGGTCCAATTCCTCCCTCATTACCCAGCCACCCCTTGTCCTTTTCTTTTTCTTTCTTTCTTTTTTTTTTTTTTAAGTATTTACTTGACAGAGAGCGATCACAAGCAGGCAGACAGAGATAGAGGAGGAAGCAGGCTCCCCGCTGAGCAGGGACCCTGATGCGGGACTCGGACCCTGATGCGGGACTCGGACCCTGATGCGGGACTCGATCCCAGGACCCCGAGATCATGACCTGAGCTGAAGGCAGAGGCCTTAACCCACTGAGCCACCCAGGTGCCCCCCCTTGTCCTTTTCTAATCACCACTCCATTCTGTTAGTTTTCAATCCTGCAATGTAGTTAGAGTCCAGTGCAAACCCAGTGATTTCCACTGTGAACTGAAGAAATTCTGTGAAGGGAGGAATATAAGCAGGGACAGCCTGAAAGAATTTTACCTGAAGTCTGAGTGGCGAGGTGGAAAATACCCTTAGCAAGAGAAGGTGAAGTCTGCAGTTCACAGCCCACATTCATGACAAAGGTTTGCTTTGGCTTTTAACTCAGAGGTGTAAACTAACAGCTGGGATTGAACCAATAAGAAATTCTCATTAAATATTGCTTCCCATTTTAACTGATGATGCTTAATCTGAGGCAATTTTAAATTAAGATTACCTATACACAATAGTTAAAATACCTTCTAAACACTTGCATATCAATTTAATATATAAACATTTAGTTACTCTCCAAAATACCTGCAACGCCTGTCACATATTTTTGTTTCTGCATGCAAAATCACCAAAATAAAAATAATATATTCCAGGGACGCCTGGGTGGCTTACTGGGTTAAGCACCTGCTTTAGCTCAGGTCATGATCCCAGGGTCCTGGGACAGATTCCCTCATGGAGCTCCTTGCTCAGCGGGGAACCTGATTCTCCCCCTGCTTGTGCTCTTTCTCTCTCTGTCAAATAAATAAATAAAGTCTTTAAGTAATAATAATAGTAATAATAAGTATCTATTACATTTTAGTTTCTACATGTCCGTAGGGCCAACATCAGAAAACTTTGTGATGGTTCTATGTTGCTAAGATTTATACTCCAGACATTCATCCAAATAACCAAAAATATGGATGACCTTTTATTTTGCTCTAAATAATGGATTAAGAGGTTAAAAGAATAATTGGATTTCATTATTTAAGAATTGAAAATCTCTTTGGTACAGGACAAATACCCTTCAAAAGACTTGGAAATGGTCTACTATAAAAATCTTTTTTATAGTATTTATTACCAATTTATTTATATTTAGCTCTCGGTGCTATTCATTTCTTTATCAATTAGATTACAAAGGGAGCAAGAGAAAGCAAGCAAACACTGTTTTGGGCTGCAGTATAGAACGGTCTACTTTCAAATTCTGTTTTTTTCCATTTCCTGGCTGTAATCTTGAACAAGTTTCTTGATTTTTCTGTGCCTCAGTTTCCTCACCTATAAAAATGAGAATGATAATAACCCCTATTTCATAGGATTATTGGCAGGATTAAATGAAATGATATTTGTAATATTTGTCAGGTCCTGACACATCATAAACCTCAAAAAAAAGTTTGTTTGTTTGTTTCATTTTCTGGTAGAACAAAACGTCCCAGAGGAATATTAGTTATTGGTTTGTGTAATTAGAATTGTCAGAGTGAACCCAGGTGCCTCTAAACAGTTGTCAAATCATGGCAAATTTAATATAACAAACATACGAAATGTGAGCAGGGTCACCAATGGGGGATTAAGGTAAAAGTTTCCAGGCTAATATGAAATTAAAAAAAATAATAATAATAACGTATGTCACCCAGGTTGTGTTTTCCCTTTCCTTTATGTAGCTATAAATTTCCACTGATCATGACCTTCATTGAGAAGGAAAAACACTGAGCAGTTCTTCCAGATCAAAGTGTTTCCTTTCCTTATTTCTAGACCCTCATGCAAAGTTTTTTTTGCTGAGGATCCCATCAAAATAGTGCAAGCCCAACGCCAGTACATGTTTGACGAGAGAGGAGACCGGTACCTGGACTGCATCAACAATGTGGCCCACGGTAAGTATCCTGTCTCTGTTGCGCTTGGAAGGGTACATTTGTGGACTGGGGCAGACATGGCACCACTAATATCTGCCCCGGGAGGTACAGGGGCTGCTGTTCCTTGGCTGGACGGGCCCATAGTCCTAGCCCAGAACAGGTTAACAGCACAGTATGGGGAGAAAGAAGCTCATCTTTTTCCCCCCCTTGCTTCAGAATATCACCAACTTCCCGGGAATTTAGAATCCTCATTCCTTTTCTGGGTTTTTGTCTTCTGCATTTTAGTGGGACACTGTCATCCAGAAGTGGTCAAGGCTGCCGTGAAGCAAATGGAGCTGCTAAACACGAATTCTCGATTCCTTCACGACAATATCGTGGAGTACGCCAGGCGCCTTGTAGCAACCCTGCCGGAGGAACTCTCTGTTTGCTATTTTACCAACTCAGGGTATGTTTCCAGCTCCCCCCCGCCCCGACCCCATTCCCCCCAATCTGTTTTTATACGCCCCCACACATACCTTTCTTCTTGATTTCCTGGGGGAGCCCAGACATCTCAGGTTTCCGGAGATTCTTGCCATTTACTAAGTGACCACACGATGGGGCCCTGATGGTTCTGTTTTTTGGCTTTACTTCCTGAGCTTGTGGTCGATAGGCTCTCCAACAGTGTGTCCTAGGGGATTGACCCAGCCACTGATGATTAACGTGAGCGTGCCATTCAACTCCTTATGACTGTGGCTTCCTTGGAGAGAGATGGGGAAAGAGTACTTAGCATGCTTTACTATCTCTGAAGGTTAGATACTTGGGTGGTAACTATGGCAAAAATATCCAAGCCTGGGGTTCCTAAGATAAAACCTAACCTGTCAGATGGCTCTCACCTCCTCAGGAAGTAGAGTAAGTAGCTAAAGAATCAGTGGGCCTCCGTAGTTTCTTTAAGGCATGAATGAGGGGTTTTACAAAAGAAGAATTCTACTGAACAAGCTGTAACTTCTGTAAGACTTTTGATTGACTTGTTTCTTAGGCAATTTCCTCAACACAAATACAAAAAAGGAAGGAGTAAGTTCAAAAGAATGGATATGTTCCAACTTTTAAATTCTGTAAATTCAAGTTATATATCCATTTTGTGGGATATTATGCAGACCTTAAAAATATGTTTTTGGAAATACACGTCTACTGACGTGAAAAGCTTGCAACGCAACTTTATATTGGGATTTCCTCTGTGCATACAGTGTACACTTGTATTTTTGAAATTAAGTATAAGTGGATTAAAACTATTGGAAATTCTGTAAATGTTTGATTCTGTGATTCTGTGATTCACTTCTGTCTTTGCAATGAGATTTTAAAACCAAGTTTAAAGATCGTCCCTTTTTCTTAGTAAAGAGTTAAGGTATTTTAGGATCTAATTTATTGTTATAAAGCATCTTTGCCTTCAATAAATTAAATACCATCATATTTGACTTTCACTTCTAAAGAATCCTATACTGTCAAAGGGGGATTGCCCCAAAGACTGTCCCCAGAGACTGGAGATGATAGAATCTGGGCAAGTACAGAGAATAATCTTGAAGTTAAACAGACTTTGGTCTGAATGCTGGCTCTATCTCTTAGTAGCTGTGAGAACTTACTCTGCCTCATTAACCTCTCTGAGTCTCTTTCTTCATCCACAAAAAGGAGAGGGCAGCACTTGCCTTGCAAAGGAGTTAGGAGAATAAATGCATGATGTTGGGCGGATAATAAACATCCCACTTGTGATTATTTTCTTCTGTGTCTGACTCGTGTCTTTAGGCTGTGTAAACCAGATAGAAAATTATGAGCCTTATTTTGTCCATAAGGAGCTCATCCCGTATTGGGTCAGTGCAACATAGTTCAGAGGTCTGTTAATGGGCTCTCGTTCTCCCGTTCCTCCCTTCAAGATCAGGCTTAATGTGGGCTTCCTAACATCCTCGAAGTCAGACCCTACTCACGCGGCTGAGTTGGGCGGAAGTCTGAAATGAGCAGCGTATCCTTTGCACCAGGTTTCTTCTCTGTGTTTCATTCTTTTTTTTTTTTTTGATTTTTTTTTTTTATTAATTTTACTTTTTTTTAAACATATAATATCTTTTTATCCCCAGGGGTACAGGTCTGTGAATCGCCAGGTTTACACACTTCACAGCACTCACCATAGCACATACCCTCCCCAATGTCCATAATCCCACCCCCCCCAACCCCCTCCCCCCATTAACCCTCAGTTTGTTTTGTGAGATTAAGAGTCACTTATGGTTTGTCTCCCTCCCAATCCCATCTTGTTTCATTTATTCTTCTCCTACACCCTTAACCCCCCATGTTGCATCTCCTCTCCCTCATATCAGGGAGATCGTATGATAGTTGTCTTTCTCCGATTGACTTATTTCGCTAAGCATGATACCCTCTAGTTCCATCCACGTCGTCGCAAATGGCAAGATTTCATTTCTTTTGATGGCTGCATAGTATTCCATTGTGTATATATACCACATCTTCTTTATCCATTCGTCTGTTGATGGACATCTAGGTTCTTTCCATAGTTTGGCTATTGTAGACATTGCTGCTATAAACATTCGGGTGCACGTGCCCCTTCGGATCACTACGTTTGTATCTTTAGGGTAAATACCCAGCAGTGCAATTGCTGGGTCATAGGGTAGTTCTATTTTCAACATTTTGAGGAACCTCCATGCTGTTTTCCAGAGTGGTTGCACCAGCTTGCATTCCCACCAACAGTGTAGGAGGGTTCCCCTTTCTCCGCATCCTCGCCAGCATCTGTCATTTCCTGACTTGTTAATTTTAGCCATTCTGACTGGTGTGAGGTGGTATCTCATTGTGGTTTTGATTTGTATTTCCCTGATGCCGAGTGATGTGGAGCACTTTTTCATGTGTCTGTTGGCCATCTGGATGACTTTGCAGAAATGTCTGTTCATGTCTTCTGCCCATTTCTTGATTGGATTATTTGTTCTTTGGGTGTTGAGTTTGCTAAGTTCTTTATAGATTTTGGACACTAGCCCTTTATCCGATATGTCATTTGCAAATACCTTCTCCCATTCTGTCAGTTGTCTTTTGGTTTTGTTAACTGTTTCCTTTGCTGTGCAAAAGCTTTTGATCTTGATGAAATCCCAATAGTTCATTTTTGCCCTTGCTTCCCTTGCCTTTGGCGATGTTCCTAGGAAGATGTTGCTGCGGCTGAGGTCGAAGAGGTTGCTGCCTGTATTCTCCTCAAGGATTTTGATGGATTCCTTTCTCACATTGAGATCCTTCATCCATTTTGAGTCTATTTTCGTGTGTGGTGTAAGGAAATGATCCAATTTCATTTTTCTGCATGTGGCTGTCCAATTTTCCCAACACCATTTGTTGAAGAGGCTGTCTTTTTTCCATTGGATATTCTTTCCTGCTTTGTCGAAGATTAGTTGACCATAGAGTTGAGGGTCTATTTCTGGGCTCTCTATTCTGTTCCATTGATCTATGTGTCTGTTTTTGTGCCAGTACCATGCTGTCTTGATGATGACAGCTTTGTAATAGAGCTTGAAGTCCGGAATTGTGATGCCACCAACTTTGGCTTTCTTTTTCAATATTCCTTTGGCTATTCGAGGTCTTTTCTGGTTCCATATAAATTTTAGGATTATTTGTTCCATTTCTTTGAAAAAAATGGATGGTACTTTGATAGGAATTGCATTAAATGTGTAGATTGCTTTAGGTAGCATAGACATTTTCACAATATTTATTCTTCCAATCCAGGAGCATGGAACATTTTTCCATTTCTTTGTGTCTTCCTCAATTTCTTTCATGAGTACTTTATAGTTTTCTGTGTATAGATTCTTAGTCTCTTTGGTTAGATTTATTCCTAGGTATCTTATAGTTTTGAGTGCAATTGTAAATGGGATGGACTCCTTAATTTCTCTTTCTTCTGTCTTGTTGTTGGTGTAGAGAAATGCAACTGATTTCTGGGCATTGATTTTATATCCTGACACTTTACTGAGTTCCTGTAAAAGTTCTAGCAGTTTTGGAGTGGAGTCTTTTGGGTTTTCCACATATAGTATCATATCATCTGCGAAGAGTGATAGTTTGACTTCTTCTTTGCCAATTTGGATGCCTTTAATTTCCTTTTGTTGTCTGATTGCTGAGGCTAGGACTTCTAGTACTATGTTGAATAGCAGTGGTGATAACGGACATCCCTGCCGTGTTCCCGACCTTAGCGGAAAAGCTTTCAGTTTTTCTCCATTGAGAATGATATTTGCGGTGGGTTTTTCATAGATGGCTTTGATAATATTGAGGTATGTGCCCTCTATCCCTACACTTTGAAGAGTTTTGATCAGGAAGGGATGCTGTACTTTTTCAAATGCTTTTTCAGCATCTATGGAGAGTATCATATGGTTCTTGTTCTTTCTTTTATTAATGTGTTGTATCACATTGATTGATTTGCAGATGTTGAACCAACCTTGCAGCCCTGGAATAAATCCCACTTGGTCGTGGTGAATAATCCTTTTAATGTACTGTTGAATCCTATTGGCTAGTATTTTGGCGAGAATTTTTGCATCTGTGTTCATCAAGGATATTGGTCTGTAGTTCTCTTTTTTGATGGGATCCTTGTCTGGTTTGGGGATCCAGGTGATGCTGGCCTCATAAAATGAGTTTGGAAGTTTTCCTTCCATTTCTATTTTGTGGAACAGTTTCAGGAGAATAGGAATTAGTTCTTCTTTAAATGTTTGGTAGAATTCCCCCGGGAAGCCATCTGGCCCTGGGCTTTTGTTTGGAGATTTTTGATGACTGTTTCAATCTCCTTACTGGTTATGGGTCTGTTCAGGCTTTCTCTTTCTTCCTGGTTCAGTTGTGGTAGTTTATATGTCTCTAGGAATGCATCCATTCCTTCCAGATTGTCAAATTTGTTGGCGTAGAGTTGCTCATAGTATGTTCTTATAATTGTCTGTATTTCTTTGGTGTTAGTTGTGGTCTCTCCTCTTTCATTCATGATTTTATTTATTTGGGTCCTTTCTCTTTTCTTTTTGATAAGTCTGGCCAGGGGTTTATCGATCTTATTAATTCTTTCAAAGAACCAGCTCCTAGTTTCGTTGATTTGTTCTATTGTTTTTTTGGTTTCTATTTCATTGATTTCTGCTCTGATCTTTATGATTTCTCTTCTCCTGCTGGGTTTAGGGCTTCTTTCTTGTCCTTTCTCCAGCTCCTTTAGGTGTAGGGTTAGGTTGTGTACCTGAGACCTTTCTTGTTTCTTGAGAAAGGCTTGTACCGCTATATATTTTCCTCTCAGGACTGCCTTTGTCGTGTCCCACAGATTTTGAACCGTTGTGTTTTCATTATCATTTGTTTCCATGAATTTTTTCAACTCTTCTTTAATTTCCTGGTTGACCCATTCATTCTTTAGAAGGATGCTGTTTAGTCTCCATGTATTTGGGTTCTTTCCAAATTTCCTCTTGTGATTGAGTTCTAGCTTCAGAGCATTGTGGTCTGAAAATATGCAGGGAATGATTCCAATCTTTTGATAACGGTTGAGACCTGATTTAGGACCGAGAATATGATCTATTCTGGAGAATGTTCCATGTGCACTAGAGAAGAATGTGTATTCTGTTGCTTTGGGATGAAATGTTCTGAATATATCTGTGATGTCCATCTGGTCCAGTGTGTCATTTAAGGCCTTTATTTCCTTGTTGATCTTTTGCTTGGATGATCTGTCCATTTCAGTGAGGGGAGTGTTAAAGTCCCCTACTATTATTGTATTATTGTCGATGTGTTTCTTTGATTTTGTTATTAATTGGTTTATATAGTTGGCTGCTCCCACGTTAGGGGCATAGATATTTAAAATTGTTAGATCTTCTTGTTGGACAGTTCCTTTGAGTATGATATAGTGTCCTTCCTCATCTCTTATTATAGTCTTTGGCTTAAAATCTAATTGATCTGATATAAGGATTGCCACTCCTGCTTTCTTCTGATGTCCATTAGCATGGTAAATTCTTTTCCACCCCCTCACTTTAAATCTGGAGGTGTCTTCAGGTTTAAGATGAGTTTCTTGTAGGCAACATATAGATGGGTTTTGTTTTTTTTATCCATTCTGATACCCTTTGTCTTTTGATTGGGTCATTTAGCCCATTAACATTCAGGGTAAGTATTGAGAGATATGAATTTAGTGCCATTGTATTGCCTGTAAGGTGACTGTTATTGTATATTGTCTCTGTTTCTTTCTGATCTACTACTTTTAGGGTCTCTCTTTGCTTAGAGGACCCCTTTCAATATTTCCTGTAGAGCTGGTTTGGTATTTGCAAATTCTTTCAGTTTTTGTTTGTCCTGGAAGCTTTTAATCTCTCCTTCTATTTTCAATGATAGCCTAGCTGGATATAGTATTCTTGGCTGCATGTTTTTCTCGTTTAGTACTCTGAATATATCATGCCAGCTCTTTCTGGCCTGCCAGGTCTCTGTGGATAAGTCTGCTGCCAATCTAATATTTTTACCATTGTACGTTACAGACTTCTTTTCCCGGGCTGCTTTCAGGATCTTCTCTTTGTCACTAAGACTTGTAAATTTTACTATTAGGTGACGGGGTGTGGACCTATTCTTATTGATTTTGAGGGGGGTTCTCTGAATCTCCTGGATTTTGATGCTTGTTCCCTTTGCCATATTGGGGAAATTCTCTCCAATAATTCTCTCCAATATACCTTCTGCTCCCCTCTCTGTTTCCTCTTCTTCTGGAATCCCAATTATTCTAATGTTGTTTCGTCTTATGGTGTCACTTATCTCTCAAATTCTCCCCTCGTGGTCCAGTAGCTGTTTGTCCCTCTTTTGCTCAGCTTCTTTATTCTCTGTCATTTGGTCTTCTATATCGCTAATTCTTTCTTCTGCCTCATTTATCCTAGCAGTGAGAGCCTCCATTTTTGATTGCACCTCATTAATAGCTTTTTTGATTTCAACTTGGTTAGATTTTAGTTCTTTTATTTCTCCAGAAAGGGCTTTTATATCTCCTGAGAGGGTTTCTCTAATATCTTCCATGCCTTTTTCGAGCCCGGCTAGAACCTTGAGAATCGTCATTCTGAACTCTAGATCTGACATATTACCAATGTCTGTATTGATTAGGTCCCTAGCCTTTGGTACTGCCTCTTGTTCTTTTTTTTTGTGGTGAATTTTTCCGCCTTGTCATTTTGTCCAGATAAGAGTAGATGAAGGAGCAAGTAAAATACTAAAAGGGTGGCAACAACCCCAGGAAAATATGCTTTAGCCAAATCAGAAGAGATCCCAAATCATGATGGGGGAGAAAGGGATAAAAAGAGGTTCAGAAAGAAAAAAAAAAAAAAGAAAAAAAAAGAAACAATTAAAAAAAGAAAAGGAATAATGAAAAAATATAAAAAAGAAAAAAATATATATATTAGATAAACTAGTTAAAAAACGTTAAAAAAGAAAAGGGTAAAAGTTAAAAAAATTTAGCAGAAGAAGAAAAATAAATTGAAAAAGAAAAAAAATTAAATTAACTGCAAGGCTAAAGAATCATGGGGAGAAAGCCATGAGTTCCGTGCTTTGCTTTCTCCTCCTTTGGAATTACGCTGCTCTCCTTGGTATTGAAACTGTACTCCTTGGTAGGTGAACTTGATCCTGGCTGGGCTTCTTGTTGATCTTCTGGGGGAGGGGCCTGTTGTAGTGATTCTCGAGTGTCTTTGCCCCGGGCAGAGTTGCACCGCCCTTACCAGGGGCCGGGCTGAGTAATCTGCTCGGGTTTGCTTTCGGGAGCTTTTGTTCCCTGAGTGCTCTCCGTAGAGTTCCGGAGGGCGGGAATGAAGATGGCGGCCTCCCGGTCTCCGGCCCGGAGGAGCCGAGAGCCCGGGGCCCCACTCCTCAGTGCGCCCTCAGAGAACAGCGCCGATTTACTCCCGTCACCCTGCCTCCGGCCGCGCTCCGAGCTGACCGAGCCTGCGACCGGTTCAAGGTAACCCCGAGCTTAGAGCTTACTCCTCGGCTCTGTCTCTGTAGCCGGCTTCCCTGTTCTAATACTTGTAAGCTCTGCGACACTCAGACACCCCTGATCCTTCTGTGACCCTGCGGGACCTGAGGCCACGCTGACCCTGCGTGGGCTTCACCCCGGTTAAGCCTCTGGAGCGATGTCCCTCAGCGGAACAGACTTTTAAAAGTCCTGATTTTGTGCTCCGTTGCTCCGCCGCTTGCCGGGAGCCGGCCCCTCCCCCTGCGGTCTATCTTCCCGTCGCTTTGGATTCACTTCTCCGCCCGTCCTACCTTTCAGAAAGTGGTTGATTTTCTGTTTCTAGAGTTGCTGTTCTTCTTCTCTTCGATCTCCCGTTGGATTTGTAGGTGTTTGCAATCTTTAGATAAGCTATCTAGCTGATCTCCCGCTACCTGAAGTAGTCTCAGCCTGCTACTTCTCCGCCATCTTGACTCCTCCTGTGTGTTTCATTCTTTATTGAAGACATCTGGGGAACTTGTATGAGAAGGATGAAGTGAGACTGCTGGGGGTGGGGGCAGACTAAAGGGCAAAGAGAGGACTTGTACTTATTTCTCCCCTACATTTCTGAAAAACTGGGATCTTACAACTTTTGTAATTAACATTTTGAAATATTTTGAAAAGGACTTACGTCACCTTGACCCCTCTCTGTGTTCTCTTAATAGATCTGAAGCCAATGATTTGGCCTTACGCTTGGCTCGGCAGTTCAGAGACCACCAAGATGTGATCACTCTTGACCAGTAAGTTTGGGATGTAAGACTTCTAAACAAGAAGCTCCTTCAAGAGACAAAATTGTATCGATCCTGTCCGTGCTGATACTACAAGCACTCGGGGAGGAGGGCAGATATATGGCACCATGATTTTATTGTGTACCAAGGTATCAAGGCCAGCCAAACCCTAAAGAATACTTAATTCCATCAAATTCCTGCAAACGGGGGAGTCTCTCTTGAATGCTATGACCGTGGCCTCATGGACTTTGCCTGAATCACTGACCGTTTATTGAGCCTCACTAATGAGTAACTCAGTATTTTCCAAATAAAAATATAATTAATTTCTTCAGACTCTATACGTTCACATCACCATTGTGATGACCCACTGTAATCAATTCGAAAGATAACAATGTAGAGCAAATTTTGAAGAAAATAAGAAACCAAGTAAAAGATAGTCCTTTCTCGTTCGTTTGCAACAATTACCAGCCATTATTGAATTTCATCTCCTTAACGTGACTTCATTCCATTTTAAACAAGAAAGCTAACAACCCCATCTTTAAGATTTTTTCTTTTAATTTTCTTCCTACTTCTCCACCCCACTCATCTCAGTCACAGAGGGTTAAATTGAGCACATACCTCATTTCTCGCCCTTATATAGGCTTCTCTTGTTTTATGTGTTGGGTCATATATTCACTTTCTTTCCTGCCTTAACACATTACCACAAATGTAGTGGCTTAAGCAACACAAATTTATTTCCTCACAGTTCTGTACAACAGAAACCCAAAATGGGTCTTCACTGGGCCAAAATAAAGATGTCAACGGGACCGTGCTCCTTCTGGAGGCTTCTTCTGTTTCCTTGCCTTACCCAGCTTGCAGAGGCTGTCTGCGCAGGGGTCCCCTCTTTGGAGCAACCATTCCACCAGTCCTAACATGGCCCCCATCCTCACCTCGCTTCCCCTGCCTCTGACTACCGTCCTGCTGCCTCTTCCTTTCACCTGTAAAGACTCCTGTGATTCCACTGAACTCCCCACCCCCCAGGATTATCTCTCTATCTCAAGATTCTTAATTTAATCAAACCTGCAAGACCCCTTTGCCATATGACATATTCCTAGGTTCTCGGGACCAGAATTCATATTCTTTGCCCATTTTTCTGTTGGGATTCCCTTCTGTTTCTTGATGGTTTGTGTTTGCTTATACAGTCTAGATCAAAAGATCTCAAACTTGACTGTGTCTTAAAATTATCTGGGAAAAAAATTCTTTAAGTTCCAGTGCCCAGGCCCCACCCTAGACCAATTAAAAAAAATCAGGGGTGGATCCCAGGAAACAGTATGTATTTTTAAGTTTCCCAAGTGATTCCCAAGTTTCCCAAGTGATGCAGACCAAGTTGAGAATGGCCATTGTAAGCATTAATCTCTTTAAGTTTGAAACATTTCAAATATCTTTTCCCACTGTATCATCTGTCTTTTAGCTTTGTCCATGGTATCCTTCAACTGAAATCTTTAATTTTAATCAAATCAAAAAGATAACATTCTCATTGTATAGTTTATGTGTTCTATGTTTTGTTAATATCGCTCCCCCTACACGGACCACACCCCCCCCCCAGATCACAAAGATGTTTTCTTCTTTTTCTTCTCCTGCCTCTGTGAAATCCACCAGGTGTCCACTGCATTAACATTTATGTGTGGAGGTGTCTCTGAGCTGGTGTCTGTCCCAGTCTTCTCTTTGTTCTCATTCTGATACATACTTACTGTCACATACATATCATTCTCATACTTACTATGGTTCTGTAGCATCTTTAATTTTGTTAAGGGAAGTCCTCTCTGTTTTATCTGTTTGTGGACTTTTAAAAATTTCTTTTCCAGATCTCCCACTTATGCCTCTGAGCAAGAAACAGAAAACTGTATTTTAAGCAAGAGAAAGAAACCTCACAGTCACTTGGTCACCTCTCAATCTTAGTTCTTCCTGAAGAGATCTTTTGCTCTTAACAAGCTGTATTTGTCCAGCATATGCAATCCGACATCCCACAGAAACGATTCCTGACAGAAACACAACCCATTCTGTGATAAAAAGTTGATTTTAAAATTCACCTGAATATAACTGTCAAATACATTTAAAGAATACATACTTAGCAATTTTCCGTGAATCTATAGAAAATAATTTTTGTCTAATAAAAAATTAGACACTCTAATTCAGCACATGTAATATCATCCTAAGAAATTAAGTTTTCTTTTCCTGCTTAAAAAAAAAGTCTATGAGGATCCATACTTGGTTTCCTCTGTGTTTTATTACATGATTAAGGAGAACTGGACAAATGAAGTGGCCAGTCTTGCCACAAAGAACTAGATCCTTTACAGTTAAATCTGGCACTAAGGTTAAGATTCTTCTAGATGATACACATTATTGTTTTTCATATACTACAAAAACTCCCTTCTCTGAATGATTTTGGTTACTGTCCTTTTTCTTTTCAGCGCTTATCATGGCCACCTGTCCTCTTTAATTGAGATCAGTCCATATAAATTCCGGAAGGGCAAAGATGTCAAGAAAGCATTTGTGCATGTGGTGCGTATCTTAGAGTCCAAGAATCAGAAAGCTGGTTCTGGAAGAATGCCTAATGATATAATCCAGCTCAATCCTTTCATCAAAATGGAACTGTGAAAAAGAAACTAAGATCTAGAGCAGTTATGCGACTTAGCACAGTCGAAAAGCTAGTCAATGACAGAATGTTGTTTAAAATCCACTGATGAGTTTTCACAATCAACTTAGTGTGGTGGTAGCGAAGGCTGTTATTCACAGCTATCATTTTATTTTGGTCTTCAGTTTCTTTTCCTGTCTACTGATGCCAGCTTGAGATTTGGAGTTGAATCTAGTGTGTATGAATATCTCAAAATTAAACTGCTCTATGCTAAAGCATTATGTAGAGTTATGAAGTAAAATAAATAATAAAGAAAATAGAGAAACCAGTCAAGTTGTTTTTGAAACATTAAAACTCTGGCAGTTTAATTAAGGATCAGTAGACTTTAAGAGAATCGTCAATTCCTTCTTTCAAAATGATAAGACCTGGCATCAGTACTAAGGCATTCTAGTGTTTGCAATGATTACAATTTGCTATAGAGTTGGTAAGTGTTGTATTATTTTCGGTGTAGAATAGTTAATACAATGTTCATCCCTTGAAACTTTCAAATACGATAATCACACTTATGGATGTGAATTTGCTCTTGATTCGAATAGGGATGCAGTCTTGACTTATAAAGGTCTAGGAGCAAATCCAAGTTCCTGTTCATGATACCAAGGTCTTGGTTTTCACAGAATTCAGAAATGTTAAGGAAACAGAACGAAAAAACCTAGAGTCACTTAAACTCACATAATCACCTTTCCAATATGCTCTTGTGGGGAAATGCCTTTTTTTTTAGAGTTCATTTGTCCCAGAAGTAGATATTTTCACAGTACTTTTTAAAAAAGGTTTTATTTATTTGTCAGAGAGATAGAGAGAGAGTGAAAGCACAAGCAGAGGGAGAGGCAGACAGAGGTAAAAGCAGGCTCCCAGCTGAGCAAGAAGCCCAATGTGGGGCTTGATCCCAAGACCCTGGGATCATCCTTCTTTGCCGTAGATCTTAAGAAACTACCATTTGGTTGTTTCCAGGCACCAACTCCAGATACTTACAGAGGCAAATACAGAGAAGATCATGCAGACCCAGCCAGCGCTTATGCAGATGAAGTAAAGGAAATTATTAAAGAAGCTCATAACAATGGAAGGAAGGTTTGTATTTACAGCTTTGGAAACAGCTTACCATCTTTTGTAAAGAGGATCCAAATCACTGTGACACATTGGCGAGGTGGAAAAGGATTAGATCTCAATTCCTTTCTGTTTATTTCTGCTTACATTTCACTTGGTTTGTTTCTCAAAAAGTGCATTATTATGATCAAGCCACTAAGACTATCTATTTTTATTTATTCTGGAAACGCAATCACTATGCCTGTTTTAGAACTGGTGGCCTAATTTCTCACTTTCCCAGTGGGATGCAAACTCTGCCCCGAAGAGGTACGGGAGAGGCCCATGGACAGACTCTTCCAAATGAAAATACCATGGGGTAGGGGAGTGATATAAGAGGAAGGGAAGGGAAGAGGCCCAGTGGCCCTGGGGCCTTTGAACCAATGCAGGCTCCCAGGCCCAGGAAGCCTTGCTGCCTCCCTTGAACTAGTACAACTTTCCTGAAGCTGCAGAGCCTGCGTTAGCCAAGGCAGAGCAAATGTTTCCCCAACCTGAGCTGGGCTTCAAAGACAGAACCAGAATCCTCCACAGTAAGAAGAAGAGTTTCCATTTTTTCAGTCTTCACCCTACTCTCTTCAGCTTAACATAAATTTCCAGCCTGTTTGGGGGTTACTCATGTGGAGTTTTAAAGTGACTGGACACATGTTTTGCCTTTAAACTGGCTTATGGCATAAACAGGGAAATTAAAAAAAATTTTAATGAGATAAAAATGAAGACTTTACTTTTTCCAATGTAAATATTTTTATCCTAGTGACTGGAGAGTCATTTGCATATCTCCAGATGTGACATCTGTGTAGCTGGCCCTCAGTGCTCCCTGTTATGGGGACCTTCATATGCCTTTCTTCTTCAAGGGCAGCCCATCCCTCCTTACACGAATGGTAGAGAGTGCTTCCAGGAAAAAAACAAAACAAAACAAAACAAAAACTTTACATTACCAAGATCACATGGGTTTTTTTTGCTGCTAAAAGGGTATGGATAACTTTTTGAGAACATTAACATCCAGTAGTTATGGACCCGATGCTGTCCTGTTAACAATGCTGAAAGCAATGAGAAAATAAAAGATGGGTGCTTCAGAATAATAGATGTGCTTACAAAGTCGGAGGAGTTTAGAGAAGCAATCTCGTAAGTCCAGTGGCTTCATTTTATAGCTACTAAATGAAATATTTAAAAGTGAAGAACTTAAGCCGAGGTAGTACAGTTACTGAGATGTAGTCTGGATGAAAACCTCTGTTCTCTTGACTTCCTGTCTCATCTTGTCTGTGCGTTCTCTTCTTGGTTCGTTGTCACCTATTTTCTACTCCTCCTTTCTTCCCCTCTAGAGCATTTCCTCTGCAATTCCTCTTGTGAATTGCCTGATTCCGTTAAGTCCGGTTCAGGGTAAGAACTAGAAATACAGCTCAGTAACTAATGCGTGTGGCCCACAGTCACCCTCCTCTTTTCCCAGAGCAAATTCCAGGCTCAGGCTGTCCTCATCACCCAGCTGGGGAAACAGGCACCATGGTAATGGGTTTAGTACCTGGGTAATTTTTTTAGAAGATTGTGTCGAAGACGGATCAAAACATCATTTTTGTTCAGTTGATCCTAATGAAAACACTGCATTTGAATTAATAATGGGGAACCGGAGGTTGCCCTCTCCTCCGTTTCTCACACAGTGGTTTCACCGGTACTCTAGAATTTCAGAAACGGATGAATTTCAGATCAGTTGCTTTTCCAGCACAGACATCTATCTCTTCTTGTCTTTGTCACCACATGGCCTATTTGCCTCTTGCCATGGGGCCATTCCCAACCATCTTGCAAATAACCTGCTCTGTAAGAAGTCCTCTTTTTTAGGGTGTTCAAGGGGGACCTAATGGACTTTGACCCCATCTTCTCTTGTATAGATTGCTGCCTTTATTGCTGAATCCATGCAGAGTTGTGGCGGACAAATAATCCCTCCAGCAGGCTACTTCCAGAAAGTGGCAGAGTATGTACCTGACTTGGGCTCTCTGGGTCGAACTGAAGTCTTGGTGACAGTTCTGCAAGGCCGTCCTGGTTAAAATATCAAAGTACTTCCGGACTAGCTGGCAAATAGCCACTTCGGCATACCTGCCACACCAGGACTCCCCAGAACCTCTCCACCTTCCCAAGATCCAGCAAATAAAGCGTTTATATGTGTTCCGGCAGGGGGGGCCTCCGGGGCTCTGCTCCAGTCCCCAGCCTGGCATCCTTTCTGGCTGGTGCCCATGCTTTACCAATAAGTAAACATTTGAAGACTAAGCCTGCTAAACACTACTTCTTGTTCATGTCTTTCTCTTCCCACTTAAAATGCCATAGTAGGGCTTACTCAAAGCAGCACAAAACTGAATAATAAGAACATGTCTACTCTGGAAAGTGTGTGATTATATTTCAAAGTCAGTGACATCATGCAGATGTCACTGGGGATTTGAGCACAGAAATGGTTTTGACAACTATTTCCAAACCTCAAGTTAACAACATTTTTTTATTCCTCCATAATCTGTATCTTTGTGGGTGGGTTTGGGGATTCTTGGTGACCTGAAGACCCAAGATTTCCCTTTTGCTTTTCAGATATGTCCACAGAGCAGGAGGTGTGTTTATAGCTGATGAAGTTCAGGTGGGCTTTGGTCGAGTTGGAAAACATTTCTGGAGCTTCCAAATGCACGGAGAAGATTTTGTTCCAGATATTGTCACAATGGGAAAACCAATGGGCAATGGTCACCCAATGGCATGCGTGGTAACAACCAAAGAAATCGCAGAAGCCTTCAGCAGTTCTGGGATGGAATATTTCAATACGGTAAATGTTGGCCTCCCGACTTATGCTAAGAAGGAAAAATACTGTGTTCTTACACTTCTTGCCATTGTAGTAAAGAATAAAGAATAAGGTTCAGTATTGCCAGCTAACCACCCCAGGTCCTCAGCCAGACTTCGATCTAACCGTATTTCATCCTATCTGGCATAATTCTCCTTGTATTTTTCCCTGTGTTTCTTTCCCCTTTCTAGAATGATTAATTGTTCCAGTGATAAATGGTTGCCTTGCTCAACTCTAGAGGTTATGATGTTTCACCCACAGATGATATGATCTTCTTTATTTTATATCACATTTAAATTCCCCAAACATTTCCAAAGTGTTTAGATGATACAGTACTATAAATGTTATATGGCTGTCACAGGAGATACTAAATTTTTTTATCTTTAGGAAGTTTTATTTCCTTGGTTTTACCTCCCAAAAGTCGTGAACTTTAAGCTTGGAAAAAATTATTATAGTTTGTGCTGTATGTGTCATAGGACTTGTGACAACTAAAAGTAAGAATCAAATCTAAGGACATAAATTATTTGTAGAAAATGTCCTTGCTTTGCTGTTTTCACATAACTGTTCAGGTACAGAAGCCCGTATCCCCCTCACTGAACCATACTCTGAAATCCTTAGCTCCCAATGCAGTGTCTGGTTTTTGTTTGGTTGGACTAATAAATTCCCTGATAGTCCTCCATACCAGTCATGCAGCATGGAAAATATAATTTGGAATGAATTTTTACTCAGTCATAAACAAATAAAATCACATTTATATTCTAAATCTAAAAAGTTTACAACACAAGGGAAAAATTATTGAAATTATATCTCTACCTGCTTATGTATGAGCCAAATTTCTCATGGATGAAGCAATACCACTAATTCAACCATTATGGTTTTTTAACCTTTTTTCTACAGTACGGAGGAAATCCAGTATCTTCTGCTGTTGGTTTGGCTGTCCTGAATATAATTGAAAATGAAGACCTTCAAGGAAATGCCATTAGAGTAGGGGATTATCTTACCAAGTTACTCAATAAACAGAAGGCTAAACATACTTTGATAGGAGAGATCAGGTATGTTTATCATGAATGTGTCATGTGGTTATTCATTTTTCCAATGAAAATAGCTTAAATTTGGTCTTATAAATTTAAAATAAATTACATGAAACTAAATCTAGAAAACATTGAAAAACATTAAAAAAACCCCAAAAACTCGTTCTTAATCCAGAACACTGATATCACCACTGTTAACTTTTGGGTGTATATCTTTCTCAATTTTATACTTAAAAAAAAAAATACTTAAAAAGTACTTAAAAAGAATAAAGTAAAGAGAAAAAAACTGGATGACAAATCAAATCCAGCTTCAAATTAAACTGAAGTTGGGGGACAGTGTTAGTATTTTATGACAATTCAGTGTCTGAGAGAGCATCTGTCAAGTTTTCTTTCTTTACCTTCCTCAGAGGCATTGGCCTATTTATCGGAATTGACTTGGTGAAGGACCGTCAGAAAAGGACCCCTGCCACAGAGGAAGCTCAACACATCATCTACAAGTAAGTGCACCCCCACACCTGCCTGGTGTCCCCCTTTGAAACATGCCTCTCCCCCCACTTGAAAGCTTCCTGTACTTCCTCCCACCTCTCCAAATAAGGGAAGTTAGAGATGCATTCAATTTATAAATGTGGGCTGCTTGCATGAGAATACTGAACTAGCTCTATGTTCACACTATTCCTTTTTCTTTAAAAAAAAATATTTTATTTATTTATTTGAGAGAGAAAGAGAGCACAAGGGGGAGGAAGGGCAGAGGGAGAGGGAAAAGCAGACTCCCTGGGGAGCAGGGAGCCCATGTCCCAGGACCCGGGGAGCATGACCTGAGCGAAAGGCAGATGCCTAACCGACTGAGCCACCCAGGCGCCCCTGTTCACACCATTTTTAAATAATCTTGGTTACCAGTTATATGCACTCACGAATATTTCCCGCTCTAATTAGGATGAAAGAAAAGCGAGTACTTCTCAGTGCGGACGGACCTCACCGAAATGTGCTGAAAATAAAACCACCTATGTGCTTCACAGAAGAAGATGCTAAGTTTATGGTGGACCAACTTGATGAGATTCTAACAGGTCTGTTCGCAGACGTTTCAGATGCCTCCCCATCCCGCACCCGGTCATACGTGGCGTGACCGCGTGGTGTGTGTTCTTCTGACAGAAGGGAAGGCGCTTAGAAATGGATGGGTAACTTTATGTAGCACCAGGAAAAGATAGCTGAAAAGTAATAACTCTGTAGACTCTTAGCTCACTTTAAAGTGTCTGCATGCACTCCCACAGCTCCAGATCTGGGTTTTTAAGGAACGGACACAGCCTTATTTTTTCCCTATAATTCACTTTTTAAAAAAGAAAACTGCATGTCTGCCTTGCCCGGTGCACCACAGATGCAGTGATGTATAGAGTTTTAGCATTCTTCCCCGGGAAATAGAAGAAACATTATTAATAAAAACTATGGGTTACAGGTTAACAATTCTTTGCTATCTGATGAATCGTTCAACTTGCATGTGTATTTCACTTATTACATTTTGAGGCTTTTTGTTTGCCATTCAGAACTACCCCTGTCATAGGAATTTATCTTTTGATTACCTATATTATATAATAGGGTTCATTTGGTTTTTTGTTAGGAGCATAAATTGAACTTGAAGAGTAAACTAGTGGTGAAAACCCTGTTGGAAAACATAACATACTGTCAAATGTTAGAACACTTTCTTTGAATAAATTTGAGTATTTCCATTGAATAAAGTGAACGAGGCATACCCAGCCCAGGTTCAGCGGCCCTTGTAAATGATAATGATGAAATGTGCCAATAAAAGTCTAAGAGCAGCCGTTCTAATACGGACATGTTTTAAACGCATTACATTTACTTCTCAATTCTTCATTAAAGGTATTTCTATAGACACCAGAGAGGTCTTTTTTTTTTTTTTTTTTTAAGATTTTTATGTTATTCTGTCTTCTCCATTGTATCTTCCTTGATGTAGTTTTAGAAGAAGGCATCGGAGCCCAAAGTGAGAGTGTGATCTCTGAGAATGCTCCGTGCAGAGCAAAGGTAAGAGTCTGCTGTTCTCTTTTGGGGGGAAAAGTTTAAAACTTTGGAACATTGATTAAAAGGAAGGCAAATTTAAAAAGTTGTACGATATAACCTTTAGAATAAAATCCACCTTTGCTGGGATTGGCGTAGTGTTGTGATTTTGAGTGCACTATTACATTTCAAAGCAAGTGTCATACCGTTTGAAAGAAAGCAAGCCAGAGAGCCATTCTTACAGAATCATTCCCATACCCACCAAAAAAACCCTCAGGCCAGCAGAGGGAATCAGCAAAATATTGAGAGAAATGATAACTGATGTCCTAAGCTCCTTCCTGCTTGTCCGCAGGCCACCTGACACTGGGTTGGATTCCCACACATCACCCTTTAAAATCAGCGGAAGAATTAGCCGCGTGGCTCAGAAAGGCCAGTGTTCCGTCACGGATGGTGGCAGGGGCCTAGGAAGCCTCTGGCACCAAGTGGCCTAGTTTCTGCATTTGATGTGCTTCCAGCAGAGGGCCTTTCCATTCTCTCCCTGAGCTGCCCGGGTTTGAGAAAGCACTCCCCGGAAACAGAAAGGCGAACCCTGGAGAGGCTTTGTTACATAATTTGCTATTTGTTTATGACTTCGATGCATAAAGGAACACTCAGTGCCTTGAGCCCGCCTGCGCATACCGAGCAGTCAGCAAAGCCCTTTTCCTGGTGCAGAAACATTAGGCTCTTTGAATGAGAGCAAATGATTTGCTAACAGGACAGCTTCTGTCTCTTGGTGGAATGCAGACCAGGTCGTGAAAACCATACTTCTCTGCAGTTTGACACTTGATTATCAAATCCAGGACAGGACCGTAGCTGAGAACTGAACATACACTGACAAGGAGAAGGGAGTTCATGGGAAATCGCACATCGGAGTTAGCACCCATGTTCCTGAAATTTTGGCTCAGGATCTCGGAGTTTATGTTGACCTTGCATTTCAGATGTCTATGGGAGAGTCTAGGCAGGGTTTGGGAGGACGGCGGGGCACTGTGGTGTTGTGTGGGGCTGAGCCCTGCAGAGGTCGGGTGGGATGGAGCGGCCGCCCACTGGAGTCTGCGCACCTGTCTTGCAGATGCCAAACGAAGCACACTCACTTGAATGGCTTGATGACGGCACCTTGGACCCCAGGGAAAATCCCAGCCGAAAGAGAAATGGATTGTGCACTGATAAACATTCCCTGCTCAGTAAGAAGCTCAAGACATGAGAGATGAACACCGTAAAGCAGGATAAATGTCCAGGGTTATAGAGAATCATTGGAAGTGTCTCTTTCTCCTCCTAGCAGCTCTATCGTACCCTCTACCGGTAGAATTTGCATTCCATTTCGACGTGTAAATAACAAGGTAACGGAGTGAAAAGAGTAAGCCAAGTGATAATCAAACCATGTCAGGATGATTAGTTCAGCCTCTAGCCTGTTAATTCCTTACTGGAGATTTCCGAAAGTGCTTTATTTATTCTACTAAATTCATGCTTCAAATTGAAAATGAAGTTGGCGGCTTTACTCCGTTTCAGTGTTTGAAATGAGAGAACAAAGCACTATAGGTTCCTTAACTTTTCAGACTTATGCCTTAAAATACGAAGGAATCATTCTTCATTGATTTAATGTATATATATTTTGGGGGCTATAATAAAAGATGATGTAAACCAAAACATTTTTACTAGAAAAGTGTCCCCTTGTTTTGCGGAGAATATTAGGGCTGGTGAAATCAAAACCATTTGGAAAAAAATCGCTTACAGCCAGTGTTAAGAAGTAAGTGGATAAATCAGACCTCTGGCTGAGGACCAGGTTAGTCAAGGTCTTGAGGGTCGTGGTGGGCTCCTGGCGTCAGCAAGAAGGACAAGGAGTAAACTCAGAAACACTCGCACCGATGCAGCTGGAATAGCAGCAGTAGCCAAAGCGCTGTGTTCAGTCAGGAGACCTCAGCTCCGTGTATGTCAGGTTGTGTCCCCTTGGCAAGTCACTTACCTGTCAGGTAGGAAGTTACCTTTCAACCAGCCATCTTCCTTTCTCATCAAGTTTATCGGTACCACGCATAGCCCCGCACACGTAAGAATAGGAGCGTGCACACATACACACACACACATTTATAACCAGACACTGGACAAGGGAAGTGAGGAAATCTGGAACCTCAAGGGTCTCTTTGTAACATGCTGGTACCGTGAGACATTCACTTGGAGGCCGATGTACTTAACTGGAGGAAATCTGAATTTCCGTATTCACTTCCCATTCTCTCTCCGTGGCCTTCCGAAGACTTATTAAACTTTGTATTTTGGTTTTTGTTCCATGCAGGAGGGAGAATAATTTTGCTATGGCTGTTTCATGACAACTAAGAGGGATGTCAGGAGGAAAATTAATTGTAAAATCTTCCTTTCTGAGTTTGTGATTAATTAAAATGCTATTTTAAAAAGCAAGGTCTCATTATTAAATACTTTTTCCACCTAAAAGTTTCACTGACTCTGTGGGTTCTGGCTGGATAATACAGAAATTGGTTCCCAGGAGCTGATGAAAGGGAGGGAGTGTAGAGGTCTTTGTAGCTGGCTTCTAAGGAACAGCTAATTAGATCCTTACCAAACAGATCCACATCCCGTGAGCACCCCATGTGGGCAAGCTCAGACAGTACTTAAACTCTTTTCTTTTAGGAGAGGGTATGTATGTTCAAGAGAGCAAGGCAAAAACAACCCATACCTTTGTTACAAGTTTTCTAAGTATAAGATAATAGAAAATTAAGACTTTCTTCTTTGATATACTGCACTCTTCTTCGTTGCCTGTAAGTTAGGTTTCCATAATAAGAAGGAGAGATCTAGAAACAAGTGACACCTTCCCAAATGTGGCAGAGACTACCTGTGTGTGAGGTTCCAGGTAACTGCCTCGTTTTGGGGGTGTCAGAATTGAGGTTGTGTCAGCTCGGGTCCCCTGGATCTCTAGATTGAGTCCCAAGATAGATCTAACACCAAGATCATTGGGCGAACAACGGACTAGAGGTGGGGCCTGTGAAAGATAAAGGAGCAAACAAACAGCAGTTGTCAGGAAAAGCTTTCAGATCTGGAACGTAAGAAAAGAGAAGAGCCAGAGAGGAGATCTGAGTGGGAAGAGGCTCAGACTGAGGTCCAGCTCTGTGGAAAGTCTCTGCCAGTACGCTGGGGACTCAGGGTCGTGGACTGTGCAGACAGCTGCAGGCAGAGATGACCGGCCCTGGATGGCCCTATTGGCTTCCCTCACTGACTGGGAGCCCCCAGGGAACACTTATTCAGCCCGAATGTTGCTGCTGGTCTTGAAGATGCTGTAGCTGGAGACTGTCAGCGGACTGTACTTTTCGCCACAGGCTCCCTCTTGAAGGAGAACTGAGCAGCACACAGCCGTGGCCGCCATGGCCGGCCCCTTGTGCCGCACAGATCCACTTCCCTGCAGGTTTGGGAAGTAGCTCTTCAGTGGTTCTTGTGTATCTCTCTTCCTCAAGGAAGAGTTAGAGGAGTGAGCTTAGTGGAGCCAACTACAACTCCTGTCACTGTAAATAGTCTGGGGGCCACAACTGGTACTCATTACCTCCCTTCTCCATGACTGAAATTCCATTCACCCTGGGCAATCACTTCTGGATGTCCTGGTGGTGGTGTATCTCAAGCCCTCATTCCTAAGACACATGATCCCCTAGAAACCATGACTTTCTCAGGCCAGGGTTGATCCACTGTCTATTCACAGTTACAATTAGGCAAGGAGTACCAAGAGACATCAAAGCATACCATCTAAGCTTCACATGTATCCTGTCTCCCCCACAGTGGAAGAGCAGCCCCCACCCTTATGCAGATCAAAGTCAATGAACTCTGCCAACATGGAACCTCCAACTGCTGCTTCCTAGATGCAAGGAGTCCAAGGTGCTTATAGAGTAGCAGGACTCTTGCTTTATCTCTTAGCAAAATACACCCCTCTGGGAGCCAGAGCTTCCAACCCTACAGTTCCCAAAGTTGTAGTGATAGGAAGAACAAAATTCTCCACTGAGTCATTGATGGTTTGACCTCTTGTATCAAGGACCCTCCTGGGGACACAGTGCTTTATGGAAGTCCCTGAGTGGGTGCAGATACCACCATCTGAAGGACTACCATCCTTGTAGAGTATTACCTCTGAGCCAGTTCCAATACCCTAGCAGAGTGGTAGCTTCTGGGTAATGTGAGTATAATACAACCAGTCGATTTATTGGTCATGGGCCTACCATATACATCTTCACTGTGAAGTGAGTTCCCCATTTGATGTTTTGCGGGAGTCCAGGCTTGTGGATCAGGCATTCCACAATAACCCCTAGATTGTGGTTCTAGTCAGGCTCTGTAAGTAAACCTACACCCTAAATAGATGTTATTCTTGTGCAAATAAACTACTGGCTCTTCCAGGACAGAAGGGACCCAATGTAGTCAACATGTCACCAAGTGGCCAGTTGATTTCAAGGTTTCAAGGGTTAGTGTCATGTCAGGGACTCACTGTTGGTTTCTGTTGCAGGCAGATTAGGCAATCACAAGGGGCAAGAGCTAGATCTGCCCTGGCAATTGGGGGTCCCTGCTGTGGACTATCACCTTACCTCCATCACACTGACTTCGAAGAATCCAAGCCAGCTGGACATTTTGAAGAATGTCTTTCAATTTGAATTTGTATAATTTTGCTCATGATTAAATTCAGGTTAAACATTTTGGCAGAAAAATTACATAGGTCATATACCCAGATTCATTTTCTTTTTTTTTTTTTTTT